>NC_067138.1:103399070-103999070 GCF_903995435.1 Acomys russatus
TCAGGGACACAAATGAGTTCACAGTGGCTGTGACAGTTTGCACAAGATCTGTACAAGATCAAGTCAGATAACGATGGAGGAGTCAGTCAAGAAGTCCGAGCTGAGAAGCTATTGGCAATTGATAGCTTCTGGGGAAGAGACTGTGCAAGAGCAATCAGTTTCCTCTAATGATGCAGCCCTGAGCAGGCCAACTATGGTCCAGTGGGTGGTCCAGCGCCAGGAGTTCATGGGTGTACAAATTGTAGTCAGTGGGTTATTTATTTTTTTTTTTTTTAGATTTATTTATTACTTATACAGTATTTCACCTGAATGAGTGCCTACAGGCCAGAAGAGGAAATTGAACTCAGGACCTTTGGAAAACAGTCAGTGCTCTTAACCTCTGAGCCATATCTCCAGCCCCCAGTGGGTTGTTTTTTAAAGGACATGAAATTGGAGACTAAGGAAGGAGAGGATGATCTTACAGGAGGGAGAACTTGAGGGGTGTTAAATATGGTCCAAAAAAAGAGTACATGAAATTCTTGAAGAGTAAAAAATACTTTAAGGAGAAAATGCTTCACAGACATGCCCGCAGGCCAATCTCACTGATGCAGTTCTTCAGATGAGCTTCCCTCTTTGTAGGTTTTCTTCTTGAAAACCGAGATCAACTATCGCAAGTCAGCCTCTTGTCAGCTTGGTTCACGAACACACCACTGTTACACCATAGCTTCCCTGTCTTGTTTGCCTCTAAAATCCCATGTTAATATTAGGGCCACATTATAAAACAATCTGGTTTTAAAAAAACAAAACAAAACTCAGTCTCTAAATTTTTCAACACCTGAAAGCTGAAGTTCTCTTTAAAAACCAAATATCTCTTAACTGTGAGCTCCTGTAAATTAAAAATAAACATAAACATTAAATACTTGATTATTCCAGAAAGGAAGAGCCAGGGTGTGGTTAGTATTAAATCAAAGCAAAGCTGACCATCCCACGGTGTCAATCAAATTCTGCAGCTCAGTGTCTAGCAGCTGGGACTCCTAACCTTCTAGCTGCAAAGGAAAGACTCAGGAAGATCCATCACATAGTCCTGCCCCTCCACCAACACACCACTGCATGTCCTGCAGGTTTTAGTCCACTCTGTTGTACCTGTCGCTCTCCTGGCACCTCAAGTATCCTAGGGTCTCCCCTATAACCGGCCACTTGCACCTCCACCAGGGCCTCCCTTCCAACCCACAATGCCCGTCCCACCCATTCTGCGTGTCTACTCATTCCTTTAAATCCAGTATCTGAGGAGGACTCTGAAACATCACTAAGTTCGCTTACAGCTTGACATGCAGCACTGACCTCCCTGGACCACAGCTTCTGTTAGCTGACCCTGAGGAAATACTTCCAAAGATTTTGCCTAGGTCATGTGTATCTCTTGCTAGCCGGCATCTATTGTCCCAGTAAAACAAAGGTTTCATTTCTACAGACTCTTAATCCCATTGTATTACACAAACAGGCATGATAGAGTCTTTATTTCTCTTTGAAGTTTTCACAATCTGGCCCCCCATCGTATGCCTTTCTCTCAGCAAAATTCCAAATTCTTCCACAATCCTCCACAAGACACATAGTCATTCCTGTCACAGCAATATACCACTCTCTGATACCATCTTGTTTTCATTTGTTTCATTATCACTATAGTAAAACATTGACCAAAAGCAACTTGGGGAGGAAAGGGTTTAGTTCTTCTTCCAGTCTGTCACTGAGGGAATCCAGAGCGGGAACTCAGGGCAGCAGCCTAGAGTTCAGACCTGAAGCAGAGGTGATGGCAGAGACATGGCTTACAGGCTCCACCAGGCTGGTTCAGCTTGCTTTCCTGAAACAAACCCGAGACCAGTGGCCCAGAACACAATGCCTATAGTAACCTGAGCCCTCCAACAACAGTTAGCAGGTGACTTCAGGTTTGTGTCAAGTTGAGAGCTGACACTAACTATGACATCCGCTGACAAAGCTAATTTCTTAACACTCTGGAGAGCAACCGCTCTCACCTCCTTGGAGAGCCTAAAGGGTTAAAATGTACATCACCCAGACCTTTTAGGCTGCTAGCATTTTATACGAAAGTTAAGTTCTGTTGATTGATGCTTTTGCAAAGGTTTTGGATGTAAACCTGGGTTGCTGTGTTTTTTGCAGTCTGGCTAGCGAAGAAACACACAGAAACATACATATTACAAGCAGCTTCAGGGCATTAATGGCCAGACTCAGTGCATGGTTAACACCTTCGTGGGTGTCGAGAAGATGTCAGTGGTGATAGAGGAAGTGGCTTCCTGACGCAGCTACCTTATCTGTAAATAGGATCTATGATGATGAGCATTAAATTTAATAGTTCCATTTGTGGTTTCCTGATTCATGTCACTGTAGCATTTTCAAATATTTTTTAAAGCACCTCATTTCCTGTATATGATCCTTTCATGCTTAAAATACCCAGAGTGTTTTCCTTGTTATACTGGGCTATGACTAATATAGATTTCAAACGTAGAAGTAATTGTAGACAGCAGACTCCCAACAATAGGAACTTGGCGGTAGTGACATGACTGTGTTGGCCTGAAGGCGATGATGCGGTGATGCTATTTCTCAGGTACTGACATGACCACCATGAAGCAGTTGCCACGGTAACCTACAGAATACCTCCGTCTGCAGTCACAGCAATGATGTAAGCAGATGAGGGCTGGGTTATAGTGCTGACGATGACAGCCTGAATCTTCACCTGAGAGCCCAGTCACTGTTCTCTCCTACCCCAGCTGCACTAGATGGTATAGGTAGTAGAAGGCTGAGTGAGGACTTAGGACTCACTAGTAGTTTACTAACAGTGTCTATGGCGAAGATCCTGCTGGTTTAGCGGCCGTTGAATTACCCGGTCTCCTGTAAGTAATCCTACTAAACTTGTTGATTCACCAAACTGGACTTGGCTGGGAATCCGTTCTTTGACCTATTGGTGCCCTCTCTGCTTAGGGTAACCAGGCATTTCTTTACATTGAAGTCACAGCATTGAACATAAGGGTAATTCCATTCTTCCTGAAGAGCAGAACAAAACAAAAAGTCAGTTCAGAGCACAGCAATAAATATAATCATCACATTTTTAGAGGTGCTACAATGTAGTACCATAATGATCCAATGTGCTATTTAATTGTGTGTCTAAAAATGGCACTACCTTGGTGGGTCCCTGTAGCAGGAATAGGGGAAACAGAGACTAGGGGGCAGTGGAACATTTCTGAAGCAATGGAGAACTCAAGAAAGGCAATTATAAGGTTAGGTTTTTTTTAAGTTTCTCTATGCTCTAAGCTCTACAAGATATGTCTAACTTGTGGCCGCTGAAGGGACAGCCATGAATAATACCGAACAAAATAAAGAAGCTCACTTTAAATACTTTGCCTTTTGCTTCCTTGCTTGCCTTTTGTGTGTAACTAGATTGCATGATTCTTGAGCGTGAACTTCAAGGGGAACAACCTCAAGTCACAATGTCAAAAGGTTGAACATCCCTGGGTTGGACATGGAGGTTAGGCAAAATTAGAGATCTGGACAGTTGTTTAACTGCCATCAGACACACTCTAAAATCTCTTAAGCTAATAGAATGCTTCCAAAACTAAGATACCAAGACTGAGTTTTGAATTCAAATTCAATAGAATTCAGAGTCTTACCTGGTCATCTATGCTTAAGTTAGACTTTGCTCAGAAAAGAGTGGAACCCTGGTATCTAAAATGAGCACATTTTGGTAAATTCAGGTGCATATAAGACCCCATACCTCTCAGCATGCCATGCTTCTCTCATTGGCCAAATCTGTCCCTCCCCCAACCCCCATCCAGTAAGCTAATTCTGCCTTGGGTGCTGACTCTTCTATGACCACCCTTCCAGAGATGCTAAGAACCCTCACCTTCTGCCCTTTAGTTCAGCACCATCCTGACACCCAGCACACACTAAGTACCATCTGGCCCCTCTCCCACTCCCCAGGCCTCCATACAGCAGCCAACACATGAGTGGTTAGAAATTATGTTTACAACAGTCTTTAGTCATGTTATTGTCTCTTGACCTATGAGTCACATCAATCATATCTCAAAGAGAAAAGAGTCTTCTCACTTTTCAAGTTTAATTACTGGTTATTTACATACACATATGACATCTGTGCCGTAGTAGATTTATATTGAGGGAAAGGATAAGCAAAGAAAAAGGAATCGTGAAAATAGATATATTTACTAGAGACTTTTAATTCAGCAATCTAATTCAAGAACATGTTTCTGTTTGCTTAGTTGATTAGCTGAAATTTAGGCTCAGAAAAGGCCCACTCCAAGTGAGATGGAATATAACATAAAATTTTTAAATTCAAAACTTAAAAAGCTAAATTGTTAAGATAGAAATAGTCTAGCTATGTTGATCACCATCAAACACGCCAAAGGACTCAAGAATGCCCTCTCGACTAAGGATAGAAAAGTGCACCAGTGGCTTAGCCACATGTTCTCCTTGAACAACAGGCAGGTACATTTCCTTGGTAGAAGGTACAATGTCATGATAGTCATTGTATCATTATATAATGTTGGAATACCAAAACATCTTGTGCTACCATGATTACAATAGTGTTTTTTGACAAAACAATGAAACAATGTGCCATCATGATACTCAACTGTGATATGATAATGCTACCTTGTGACAACACAATTCTTCACTGTGACGTCACAATGCTAATCTCTATCATCACATTTGTCCTTTATGACATCACAATGCTCTATTGTATCACCAAAATGCCACGTTGTGGTATAATAATGATCTAATATGACATTATAATGACTCATTGTGACAACACAAAGCTACATTATGCTATCATAATGCAACATTTTTATTGTCATAGTGGTCCATTGTGTCATCATAACGAAACACTATGTTATCACATTGCTCTTTTGTGACATCATAAGGATCTATGTGTCATTACAGTGCTCTACTGTGATATCACAATGGTCCATTATGCCATCATAATGCCACATTGCAGCACCATAATTATACAGTGTGTAACTGCAGTGCTTACAAATCTCCACTGTGGTATTACAATGACTCATTGTGCCATAACAAAGCTCCATTATATCATCAGAGTACAATACTGTTTCATCATCACATTGTTCCTTTGTGAGATCATAACAATCCATTGTATTATAACAATGATGCATTGTAACACAAACAAAGATCCACTGTGCCATCACAATGCTATGTTGTGTCAACATAATCCTCCTTTGTGACATTATAATGTTCCACTGTGTTATCAAAATCTATCTTAGGATATGACAGTGTTCCATTGTGCCATTACAATGATGCATTTTAATGTTACAGTGCAGCAGTATAACAACATGCTGACTCACTGTGGAGTCACAAAGCTACATTGCACCATCATAATGCTATATTATGACAGAACCGTGTTCTGTTGTTTTTAAACAAAATTCCAAATGTTCAATTTTACCAATAAAGACTCGGGAGCCAGAAGCTGGGGTGAAAACCTACTAGCTCAGAGAGTCAGAGAAAGCACCTAGCTTTCTACTCACTTGACATCCCTGAAAGGAAAAAAAATGTCCTTCTCCTTCTCCATGCTGTCTTAAAAACCCTTCAAACTAATTCCCCTCTTTTCTACTGACTGTGTGTCTCTCTATCCATCCTTCAGATGGCCTCTCACTCTCTATGCTTTTTTTCCTATGCTCACTCCCTGTCAAATAGTCCTTGCTCCACCTCTTGACTTATGGTTGACTTTATTTAATCCTGTTTGTAGAAAGTTCTTAGATTAAAGGTGTGTGCTAGGGCCGAGCCACACCACAACTAAAAATAGGTTTTTCTAGTACATAATCTCGGGGTTCACAGTGTGATCAAATATCTTGCATCAAGGCTCTATCCTGCCATCACAATGCTAGATTTTGACATCACAGACTCTGTTGTGGCATCACAGTAGTGCATTATGATATCATGTTGCTGTTGTTATATCACAATGCTGAACTTTGACATCACAGGACTGAATATTAAAATCACAGAGATCCACTGTGCCATCATAATGCTGCATTAGAACATCCACGACTTTGTGCCATCAAAATTCTAGATTTTTACATCACAAAACCATTGTGCTATTACAATGTTGAATTTGATTTTTCTGCTATTGTAATAAGCTCCCTGAGGGGCCTTTTAAGTGTCATTATCCAAAGGGTTACTGTTAACTACTTCCTTGTCTAAAAGAGAGAGAGAGAGAGAGAGAGAGAGAGAGAGAGAGAGAGAACGAAAGAAACCAAAACAAAAAAACCCACAGCCACTTATTTTCCAAGGTGGGCATACATTAAAATAAAAGAACTATCTAAGCTTTGGGGTACTTCTTGACAGTGATACTTAGCTCCTTGGGAGCACAAAAATCAATTCAGCTGTAATCCATTAATAAGATTAAAAACTTGAGAGGGTCAAGTAATATATGAAGTTTAGGTTAGAATCTCTCTTGCAATAGACCAAAAAAGTTCACCAACTCATTTGGTGGATATTTTCCAATTACTAAATACAAAGTTGAAATAACAGTTTGGCAGTTGATAAAAATCATGATAATGAGATGACACAGGCTGGGAGGAGCACACCCAGATGGTCCCTGCCTGCAAAACAAGCCTGTCCACCACCACACAGCACAGGCAAGAGGGAAGATACCAGAGGCCCAGGAGACACTAAACTGAGCAAGTAAGTGGTGGAGCAATGGTAGAGAATGAGAAGCAGAAGGTTGTGTGCACAATGAAGTGAGGTGTAACTCAAGATGAGGTAAAGTACAGCCTGGTGTGAGTAGCCTGAGCTGCCACCTGAAGCCATGATGGGTCCTGGCCGATGTTGCTGCTGAGGACCATACCTGTGTCCATGGCCCTGCAGCAGCGGGGTCTATGTTAAAGTTCTCACCAAAGATCATGCAGACTTCCCTGCTCTGGGCTGCCTCATGGGGCCATATTGATGGCTCTGCCCCCACCAGCTACAGCACTTGGGAGAGCTGGGCCCACTTCTTGCCTGGGCAACATGAGATACCTGGCCCCAAGGGTGTGAGAGGAGAGAGCTGGCCCATCCCTCACTGGGGAAGTGCTGGAGAGCTGGCCCATCCCTCACTGGGGAAGTGCTGGAGAGCTGACCCATCCCACACTGGGGAAGTGCTGGAGAGCTGACCCATTGCTCACTGGGGAAGTGCTGGAGAGCTGGCCTATCCCTCACTAGGGAAGTGCTGGAGAGCTGAACCATCGCTCACTGGAGAAGTGCTGGAGAGCTGACCCATCACTCACTGGGGAAGTGCTAAAGAACTGGCCCATCCCTCACTTGGGAAGTGCTGGAGAGCTGGCCCATCCCTCACTGGGGATCTGCTGGAGAACTGACCCATCCTTCACTGGGAAAGTGCTGGAGAGCTGACCCATTCCTCATTCGGGAAGTGCTGGAGAGCTGGCCCCAGTGGCATGGGTGTGGGGGAGCTGGTCCCAATGGCATAACCACAGGAGAAGTGGAGAGCTGACCAACTCAGCTAACACTCGGGCCCAGATCCAGAGCTTTGAGTTGGCCTGCCCTAACATCTACCCCCATCTATGAACTGGGGGAGCGTGTGAAGGGGCCAGTTCTGTAGATCCAAAGCTGCAGGATCTCCATGACACAGGGCAACAACAAGGTATCTGAAAGGAGTCCTAGGGAGGATCCAGTACTGATGGTGCAGCAGAATCCAGAGGCCTTGAACCCAACCAATGACTCACTGTAATGAACAATTTGCAAATACAGCTGTTTGGGCAAAAGGGTATACTGTGGGACACACCACAATTTCTACCGTGAGAGTTAGTTAGTTAGTTAGTTAGTTAGTTAGTTAGTTAGTTAGCTTGTTTCTTTTCCCTGAGGAGAAGGTTTCAAGGTTAAAGAGCAGATATGGAGGGATGGGAAGATGAGCAGGAATGGGGTACATGATGTGAAATTCACAAAGAATCAATAGAAAGTTTTTTTTAAACACCACATTGATTCTATCATTATGAAGGGGAAAAGAAAAAAAAATCAAGGGTTGAAAGTCAAATAATGAGTCGAAAACCAAATCACAACTCACCATCCTCAAAGATGCAAAAGGGGATGGTAGTGGCGGTGTGGTTCTGATTCTTACTAACTCTACACATACTAAAAATGTATATACGACCAAATTCAACCAATATTTGCAACAAAAGCAAGCAGCAAGCTATTCCCACAAGTCTCCAAATGCAGGTTGATGGAGGGAAGGGGGGAACACCAATAACAACAGGATCTACATGTTGCTAGCATCTGTGCTAGCAAAGTAAAAGGAACAAATGACTAAGCTGCAGGATTTAAAACTCCTTCCCTGTGTAGATCTAAAGTATCATGCGAAAGGCTCATGCGCTGAAGGTTCCATCCAGATGGTGGCGCTGCTGAGATGTGGTTGGATCATAAGGTCACTAACTTCACTAGTAGATATAGTTGAGTTTGCAGCCCCAGACCACTGGCTAGGGACAATACCACCTGGACCGAGCACCCGGGTCCTCTATATTATTAGCTAATAACCAACACGATCCCACACAGACATGCCCACAGGCCATTATGGTCTATGCAGTTCCTCAGTTGAGGCTAGCCTGACGGCCCCCCATTAACACACAAATATATCTTTTTGTTTTATATTTGTGTGGTTTTGGTTTTAGTTTTGTTTTTGTTTTGTTTTGTTTTTTCAAGACAGGGTTTCTCTGTGTAGCCTTGGCTGTCCTGGACTCACTTTATAGACCAGGCTGGCCTCAAACTCACAGAGATCCTCCTGCCTCTGCCACCTTGAATGCTGGGATTGCAGGCGTACACCACCACACTTGCCTACAAATATACCATTTTTAAATCATAATCTTTTATTTGTTGTCCCCAAGATCTCACGTTAACATCATATACAAACACAGCCCAACTTTTTTTTTATTTTATTAAGTTTATTTATTTATTCACTTTACATGCCGATGGCTGATGGCAGCTCCCTCCCTCTTCTCCTCCCAGCCCCATCCTCCCACCCTCACTCCCCCCTTATTCTCAGAAAAGGGGGAGCCTCCCTACAAACCGACCCCAGTATATCCAGTTGCATCAGGACTAAGCGCATCCACTTCCACTGAGGCCAGACAAGGCAGCCCCAGTTAAGGGAAGTGACTCAAAATCAGGCAACAGAGTTCATGTCAGAGACAACCCAGACTCTACTTGCTAGGGCACCCACATGAAGACCAAACTGCCTGTCAGTTACATATGTGTTGGGGGCCTAGGTCCAGTCCATGTGTGCTCTTTGGTTGGTGTTTCAGTCTTTGTAGGCCCCAATGGGCCTACCTTAGTTGCCTCTGTTGGTCCTCTTGAGGAGTTCTTGTCCCCTCTGTGACCTTCTATCCTTCCCCCGACTCTTCTACAGGCTCCCCCAGCTCCTCCTAATGCTTGACAGGCCCAACTTTAAAAGCCCACACTCTTAAAAAATTTTTTTTCAACAAAGTTCAGTGTATCTTCAAAAATCCAAAATCTCTTACCTGAAACATCCTATAACAACAAAAACTACTTTTGTACCTTCTTATTTCATCCAGAAGGAAAGAACTGAGGCATAGCATCAACCAAATCAACAAAAACAGAACTATAAATCCAAATGTTGTAGTTCACTGTCTGAAACCTGGGACCTTCCTAATGATCTTCTGGGCTCCAAAGGGCTTGGCCAATCACGTTCTGCCAACTCTGCCATCATGGTGCACACAGCTTAGGCCAGCTCCATGCTATGCCTTCCACTGTCTTCAACAGGCATTCCACTGTCCTGTCATTTCCAGTATCCTGAGCTCTCCAGTACAACTAGCACCCACGCCTAGATACAAATACTAAATTCTCTCCATGACTTTTTCAAATACTGAACCTTTCATGCCTTCAAATTTAACACCCCATAGACACTCTTACACGGCACCCGGTTGGGCTGCCAGCTGCTGATTCTTTGGCTCACCCTCAGACCACAGCTTTGGGTTTTCTGACCCTGAGGAAATACACTCCTGTTCACAAAAGATTTCACTTCAGTGACGCTGATCTCCTGATGAGAGAGTGAGCAGGCCCAGCCGATCGGCATCCCACTTTTTCTCAGAGGAACACGAGCTCCATCTCAGTGGTGCTGATGTCTCCGGAATCACAGCTGATTCTTCAGCACTAGCATGACCAGCACATGCATGTTCTTAACCAAAACCTCACATGGATGGTCTCTTGCTCCGTCCTCACTTCACTCAGCATCATCCCCCAGCCTCCCACTAGAACATCTCACTAGTCACCAAGCACTCACATTTTTCAGCTCAGAGTTGAAAAAATGGTTCTACAACCCTCCAAAGAAAATTAGTCCAAGACCTACAAGCTGCACATTCAGAACTCTCACAGCACCTCACTTCTTGGTGTCAATTTCCATTATGCTTTCACTCTGTGGCTGTGATAAAATGCTCTGACAAAAGCCCTTCTGGTCCTAAGGTGACCACTGTGCCAGGCTGGCCTTGTAGATTTTATTGTAATGAATTAACTGTAGTAAAGGCTCGGCACCTCAGTCAGACCAGCGACGCCTCAGTGTTCAGGGTTACATATGGCTCGTAACCATACCATAGAGAACAGTATAAACACAAAGTGTTTCATCATCACAGAAATTTCCTTGAGGTGTCGGGATCTTATAGAAGGAGAGCACCAAAGTGACCAAGGAGCCACAATACAAGGGCTGATGGTTGGTATTAAATACATACTTCAGTGAGTAAGAAAGGCCAACTGAGGGCTAAAAGGCAGAGGTGGCAGTATGGAATGCTCATATTATCTTATAATTTATATATATATAAGCCACTAGCAGAGAGGAAACTCAGATTAGCATATGCAAACTTTGAATTTTTTAAAATTATGTTTTCAATAGGTAGAGGATCTGGAGTGAGTAGAAGTGTGTGTGTGTGTGTGTGTGTGTGTGTGTGTGTGTGTGTGTGTGTGTGTTTACAGTACTTGAGCCCATCACATACTTGACAAGTGATCTACCACTGAACTCTGTTTTTTTTTTTTTTTAGGTTTATCTATTTATTATGTATACCTGTTCTGCTTGCATGTACACCTGCACACCAGAAAAGGGCACCAGGTCTCATTATGGATGGTTGTGAGCCACCATGTGGGTGCTGGGAATTGAACTCAGGACCTCTGAGAGAGCAGCCAGTGCTCCTAACCTCTGAGCCATCTCTCCAGCCAGAACACTGAACTCTTAAACTTCTTGATTCAGTGGTTAGTTAGAAGGATACCTCTCACCCTATTGTAATCTGCTAAGGTATTAAAAGCTAAGGTCTGCAAGATTTGGGAGTAGACTGTCTTTTTTTTTTTTTTTATTTAGATTTACTTAGTTTATTTTTGTGAATGTTTTGCTTGAACATATGTATGTGCACTGTGTGTGTGCCTGGTGCCCATGGAAGTCAGAAGTGGGTATTGGAACTGGAGTTACAGATGGTTGTGAGCCACCATGTGGGTGCTGGGAACCAAACCTCTGTCCTCCGCAAGAGCAGAAAGTGCTCTTCGCTGACAAGCTCTCTCTCCATCCCCACAGAGTAGAGATGATTTACTGAGAAATTTTTTGTGCGTATAATGTTTTGATCAAATCCATCTCCCATCTGCTCCCCTCCTCTTTCTCCCCTCACCGCCGCCCCACACCCTCCTCATTTACTCTCCTGTTTGTTTTTAGACACACTGAATCCATTCAGTGCAGTGCTTCTCGATTTACCTCATGTGGAGACCCCTTAATGCAGCTCCTCACAGGGTGACCCCCCCAACCATAAAATTATACTCATTGCTATGTCATAACTGTAATTTTGCTAATGTTTTGAATTTGAGTATTTTTGGAAGTAGAGGTTTGCCAGTGGGGTCATGGCCCACAGGTTGAGGACCACTGGCTTACTGCTTCCCCCATACCCACAGGTGAGGGACTATCTCCTGGAGCATGGGGAACCCCTCAGACTTATCATCCCTGAAGAAAGCTTACTCTTCCTCCCCCAGCACCCAACACCTGCTGATAACTTCTCAGCTCAGCATGGAGGAGGCCGTCCCATCCACGCTGGGATTCTGATCTTGTGCAGACAGTCACAGGCGTTGTGCGTGAATGTGTGCAATGGCCCAGTCAGGCCCAGCAAATGATGCTTTACTGCAGACAGTCACCACTTGCTGACTCTTATATAAATCTTGGCACCCCTTCTTCCACATGATCCCTGAGCCTCCAGGAGGAGTGTGACATAAGCGTCCTATTTCAAGTTAGCACATCACAGTCTCTTATTCTCCACCCAATGGCTAGTTGTGGGCCTCTATGTTAATCTCCATCTACTGAAGAAAAAAAAATACAAGAACAAAAGAAAGTTTCTCTGATGAGGGTTAAGAGATGCACTAATTGACAGGCGCGGTGGTGCACGCCTCTGATCTCAGCACTCGGGAGCCAGGGATCTCTGTGAGTTTGAGGCCAGCTTGGTCTACAGAGCAAGTTCTGGGACAGCCAGGGCTCTGTTACACAGAGAAACTATGTCTGGAAAAGCCAGAGAGAGAGAGACACTAGTCTAGTATAAAGATAAGAATTTAGGGGGCAATTTGATGCTATGTTCACTTAGCAGAATAACAGCATTAGGCTCGCCCTAGGCAGTCATAGGTTTTAAGTCTGGCTGGCAGGACCAGTCAGGAGCAGGCCTTTTTTTTTTTTTTTTTTTTTTTGGTTTTTCAAGACAGGGTTTCTCTGTGTAGCCTTGGCCATCCTGGACTCACTTTGTAGACTAGTCTGGCCTCGAACTGACAGTGATCCGCCTGCCTCTGCCTCCCAAGTGCTGGGATTAAAGGCGTGCGTAGGAGCAGGCTTTTAGTACAACCAGAAAGCTGTTGATTACTGTGGTGATCTGCATAGGAATGCTTAGTCATTGGGAGTGGCACTATTAGGGTGTGTGGGCTTTTTGGAGTAGGTGTGGCCTTGTCGGAAAAAGTGTGTCACTGGGGTTGGGCTTTGAGGTCTCCGAAGCTCAAGCCAGGCCCAGTGTCATTCTCTCTTCCTGCTGCTTGAGGACCCAGATGTAGAAATCTCCGCTACCCTCCTCATCACCATGTCTGCCTGCACGCCACCCTGCTTCCCGCCATGATGACAGTGGATGAAACCTCTGAACTGTAAGCCAGCCTCCAGTTAAGTGTTTCCCTTTATAAGAGTTGCCTTGGTCATGGTGTCTCTTCACAGAAACAGAGGCCCATAGCATTCACACTACCATTGTGGGAGTGGGGATAGCTTTTTCCAGGTCAGCTGTTACAGCTACTTGCAGGGTTTACATCTGGGTAAGAAGGTTGATTGCTTTTCTCCCTAGTAGCATAAATAGAACATTCCCGCACTATGAAAGCTAGCCAGTAGGGATAGAACTTCCAGGTCTGTCCCAGTTTGATTTTTCCATATCCTATGACTCAAGCATATGGTGTCTTCAGCAATAGGCTCTTACTCCCTAGTTCTGGGGGGCAGCCAAGAGCAATGCAACAGCCTGTTTAGAAGGGTTAATGAGACCCCCTGCCCATCAGCTCATAAAGAGATAACCCATACCTGGCACTGAGCTGTGTATTTGAGTGCCTATAGTGGCTGAGAGCAGCACTGTCTCCCTATTATAGGTTACAGATTAGAGATCTTTATTACTTAATTCACCACTATGGACATTCATAAAGGTACATGCGCTTTGTAAAATGATTACAGATTCCTTTAGTTACATGGCAGTATATTAGTTCCCCCCACCGTCTGTCTGCTGTCTGTCTGTCTGTCTCTCTCTCTCTCTCTCTCTCTCTCTCTCTCTCTCCTCCTCCTCTCTCTCTCTCTCTCTCCCTCTCCCTCTCCCTCTCCCTCTCCCTCTCCCTCTCCCTCTCTCTCTCTCCTCTCTCTCCTCTCTCATCAGTCCCTCTCTCTCTCTCTCTCTCTCTCTCTCTCTCTCTCTCTCTCTCCCACCACCTTTTTGTGATGATAGAGATCAAACTCAAAACTTCAAACCTGCCAGGCAAGAGGGTTGTAGCCCTAAAAGCGGTCTCTTTGCCATAACAAACGGATTCAGAGGCTGGTGCTCACAGTGCCAGCACGAGCCAGATAGATAAGTGATTTGCGAGCTTGATCTCATCCACCAAGAAAGCAGTCCTACATAGGACTGTAATGGCTCTGGTCCTCAGACCTGCATCTATCATGGATATGCTCCAGAAAAATAGCCTCACTATACGAGAGAGAGAGCAAGAAAGAGAGAGGAGAGAGAGAGAGAGAGAGAGAGAGAGAGAGAGAGAGAGAGAGAGAGAGAGAGAGAGGTGATACATAGAACAGAAGAGACGATACGACCATCAGGGCCAGTGTCGGTTATGGGTAAAGCCTGTGAGCCAAACCAACTTGTTACCGTCTATATACTTCACATTTGTACCATGTTGCGGGGAGGGTGGGGGGGGGAGTCAGAAAAAGAAAGCTTCTTGACACATTTAAATTACATAAAATTCGGAGTTGTGTCTGTCAACATAGCATGACTGGAAGCAGCCACATTCATTCTACATGCTGTGTAATGGTGTCTGCACTGCATATGAGACTTGAGTGGCTGTGACGGAGGGCTAAGCACATAAGCGTTTACTGTCTGGTCCTTCATGGGAAAAGTGTGCTGACTTCTAGATCTCCCAATGTTCAGAGCACATCTTTATTTATTTATTTATTTAGAATTTCACTTGAATCGTGTATTCACATCATATTCATCGTTCCAATTCCTTTCATCTCCCCCCTTAAAGTCATGACTTCTTCAATTATTAGTGCATCATTGTTACACACACACACATCATACTGAGTGTGAACATTTAGCATTGTTCATATGTACACGGATGACCATCTGGGATCAGATAACCAATCAAGGGGCTTGTCCCTGGAGAACACAGATTCTCAAATGCAGTTGGTTGATGGCCTATAGAGTAACATCGAAAGGCGGGGCCTACAGAGTACAATTATTTTATTACTTTTGTTAGGTGTATGAGGATTTTGCCTGCTGGTATGTCTGTCTACCACACGTGCACCTGGTGCCAGGAGAGGTCAGAGGACGTTGGATCCCTGGAACTGCAGTTACTGACAGTTGTGAACTGCCATGTGGGTGCTGGGAATTGTACCCAGGTCCTCCGGAGGCATAGCTAGTGCTCTTGACTGCTTGAGCTATTACTCCAGCCCTCTAGAGCACAATTCTTAAGTAGATGAGTAATACTGTTTGTGTTCTTTCGAGAATACTAACTTCTTCAGTTTCTTCTAAAGAAATAAGATAACTCTGTTTTCCATATATCTCATGGCTCCAGGGTGTTTGTGCCAAAGCTAGTCAGCATAGTTACACTTCCCTCTCCTGTGCTGTATATAAAATGGGATGCGTGGAGATATAAGTGGGTTGATACGAATGGACAGAAGACTGATAAAGAACATGCGCCACATCTGGCACATGAAATCCAGGGGGAATTTTTTCCTTCTGTCAGCATCAATTCAGTTTAGACAATTTGGTCCATACTCGTATCGGTTTTGTCGTTGTTGTTGCAGTAAGAAGTTTACGTTGTAGTTATTGGTACACGTGTGTTAACACTGGCATTTGCCACACTGAGGTTTGAGCTGCATTTGGTGAGGCTGAGTTAGCGCATTAAGTTGGGTCTGGTGGTACACTCAAAGCCCCAGCACTGGAGCACCTGGGCCAGGAGAACGGTCTCAGGTTCAAGGCCTGCCTGAGGCCTTGTTTGACAACAGCAACAACAAATATGTACCAATACATTGACGCTTATGAAACAATGACAAGCTCTTCCGAAAGAGAAAAATTAAAGAGTATCTTTTCTTGAAACAATTATTTTTATTAAATGTCACTTTGTTCTTTTTATAAAAACACAGAAAAGTTATCATGTCTTTGTTATTTAATGTCTCCACCAACTTCTTTAAAAGAAAAAAAAAGCTTTTTTTTTTTTTTTTTTTTTTTGAGACAGGGCTTCTCTGTGTCACCTTGGCTGTCCTGGACTTGCTTTGTAGACCAGGCTGGCCTCGAACTCACAGCGATCCTCCTGACTCTGCCTCCCAAATGCTGGGATTACAGGCCTGCGCCACCATACCAGGCAGAAAAAGCTTCTCTTACCTACTATTTGTCTTTAGAATAGCTACGTGCTAGTAACTGGATTCCCTTGATTTTTCTTTACATTCCAAAAATTCTTTACCACTTAACTTTCAAACAGAGCTTTGCCCCTGTTAGAGCGACAAAAACTATTTTCTTAATGACTTTACATGGATAATAGCATTCATTCTCTCCGTTCCGGTGGTATTCAATCAGGAAAGATTTGTTTTAAAAAAAAATAAGATAAAAAGCTGATTTGCAAAAGGGAGTTCTATATAAGTGCCCACAGTCATTCCAGTTTTTGAAATTCAGAGCTCTTAAAGATGCTTCTTTGTTGGGAATTCCACTTTAAAATTATAGAAGGGCCTGGAAACTAACCGGAGAAATGCAAGAAAGGTAGCAGAACACTTAGACAGCCATACTGACCGGGTAGCGCAGCTCTGAAGGTAACCCCAGTGACTACAGAAGCCGGCTCCAGGACAGTCCCGGCCACACTGCCACCTCAAGCTGCTAAGCACACAAGCCACACACTCTGGCTTTTGCAGGCTGAGTGTTTACTGCCCCAAGGAGCCTTTTCTGGTCCTTGGTTGTGCACTGCAGCGCTCATGATTAATGAATTGTTGTCAAGGACAGACAGAGCCCTTGCTTTTCACCAAACCAACATGTTATGGAACATGAACCCTTTTCCAGTACACAAGTGCACACTTAGCATTTTGTATTTTTGTTAGCAAGTTACACAGGATGGGCTGATGCAAGTAGAAGGTAATATTAAAGGAAACTTGGAGAAGTGTCGATGCAGGTAGAAGACTTGAAGTAAGGCCAAACCCGGGCAGATGACTGGGCCCTGAAGCTGAGGAACCCATCCTCCTCGCTATTGACTCTTCTCTCAGAAGTTGAGCTGTTAAACACCTACTGGACAGGGTAATGCTCGCAGGTAATCCCAGCACTTGGGAAATGGAGAGTCGAGAGTTCAAGGCTACATAGTGAGTTTGAGCCCAGTCTGGCCTTCATAAGACCCTGACCCTTAAAATAAAAAGAAAAGAAAATGGCAACCACCCAGCTGTTTGACCTTTTACTAAAATCACTAGAACACAATACTTCTAACCCAACCCAAGATGTTAACTTCTCCCAAAATGTTGTATACACAGATTCGCAATGGCCAAAAGTTGCTGAAACATTTTGTTTTGTTTTTTAATCTTCTCTGAATCGTTCAGACAGTTTTCTTGGTTTTTCTCCTGACTTTCAAAACAAGCCTCTATGAACCCTTGTCATCTTGTCAACAATATAAACCAGCAAGTCCTTGACAGTTAGGTTTTCCAGTCGCTCTGAAAGCTGGGCTCCCAGCTTATGCCACCATCTCAGAGGCTATAAGCCCTTCATGGTGTAGGCTCTGGAGGGAGGAAGGGGGTCCTCTGAAGGTGGCAGCCAGCACTCCCTGCCTCCTGGCCTGTGACGCTGAGGACTCTCCATCAGTGCACCTGCCACGATTGACGAGGGTTCCATGACCCAGGATAACCCCTCCTCCCACAAGCTGTTCCTATCAGTTATTTTATCACAGCGACACAACGAGTAATTAACAAAGACAAACTTTCAACCCCTGGGAGGCTTGTAACTTGCAGCCCCACCTCCATAATAATCTTTGCTTCCTTCACAGTCAAGCAATTCGGGTGAGCCTACAAATCCCACCACACTAGCGTATAGCCTGGGCCTCAAAAAGCAGGGGAAAAGAGCATAAGAAAGGCCGATAAAATATTTTTAAAATAATTATTTCTTAGTTCTAAGTAGTGGCTACAAGGATCTTCGCCATTTTCTGTACTTGAGATTGGTTTTTCTGAGGGAAAGAAAGTAAGGACGTGATCAGGTGCCCCAATTCTAAATAAGGAAGTAAAAAAAGAAGGGAGAAACATCCTGTGCTTTCCCTGTATGGAAGGAATAAGTGGAAGAAAATGGCAGTTGCCCAGAGGGACAGTGACCCAGGGGGTCCCTAGGAGCAATGTTCCTATTGCACTGAAGGAGGCGAGCCAAGATACTTGTAAGCTCTGGAGAACCCTTAACACAGGAAGCTATTTATCATAACAAGCTTGGTTGATACTCTTCCCATACTGAACCAATTAGGTTCCCTATTTCGTCATACTTCATAACTTGGGATGATAGGCTTCCAAGTATGGTACAGTGGAGTAATTGAATTTTGATCAAACACACATGGCTCATAACCCAGTATGTGAAATTTTCAGAACAGTTCACAGCTTTTAAATATCCAGTCAACATGTTGCCAAAAGTACAGGCTGTACTCGATGCGAGGGGGAGAAGGACGGGAGGACTGGGTCTTGGTAGAGCTGTAAAACAAATATTTTTTTCTCTTTCTCTCTCTCTCTCTGATTTTCGAAGCAGCAGCAGAGAAGGCCTGGAGGGTGTCACGCTATAACTCAAGTTTTCCCTTGGCTTGCTCCCCGCGCACAAACATCTTTGGGTCTCCCTTCAGGTGAGCTTCTTTGTTTGTGGTATGAGACTACTTTTGCACGCAACTGTTTTCAGGTCACATGTCTGTAACAGATGACCTGCTAACATTTTTCCTTATATCAATATCCAAAAATTATTTCTTGACCACCTGGTATGTGTTGGTCACACAGAGCCCAGGTGAACACTTTTGAGCAAGAGAAATGATCCCTACTTCGTGGGACACACTGTGCGTTGGAAAGGCAGACATGAAATAAATCAAAACCGGTAACTTTATACTTGCAACCTAGGACGATGAGTGTGAAGGGAGGAGCAGGCATCAGGAAGGACAATAATCGTTATCTAATTTACCCAGAAGGGATGGAGTATGGAAGGATGGGCTATGCCACCAAGGACATGCTCTTGAGAGACTGAACACAGGGGGAAAAAAGAGACATTCCCAGAAGACCTCAAGCATAAGCCTTCAAGAACAGTGAGAGTTTGTCAAGTTCAAAAAGACACAAAGCACAATATATTAAGAGGTGACCAAAAAGTCGGGGTAAGAGGTGAGAAGACCACATAAGGGCGTGCAAAAGGAGTATACACGTCTTAAGTATTGAAGGACGGCAAAACAGGAAGACTAGGACCGGAAAGGAGGGGCGTTTGGCAAAACTGAGTAGGAAGTGACAAAGGCTTAGAACACAGCGGGGCTGAAGAGCAGTGAATAGATCTGAGAAGTCTTTCTAAGAGGTCACATGACCTAAACGTGGGAAGGGAATGGGGGCGGGGCATCTCAAGAACATCTCCAGGTTTCCAGCTCAAGCAAGTGAATGAGTCAAGTCTGGAAAACACAACGTGCGTCCCTAGCCCTTAAGTGTGCATCAGCTCCATTATCCCCATTTCACACACGCACACACACACACACACACACACACACACACACACACACACACACACGCATGAATGAAATGCTCGCAGGGCAAAGTTCTTCAGTGGCTGTTGCTCCTCTTCAAGAGCACGCGCTAGGATGTAGGACTTTTCCCATCTCCCTGCCCATCAAACCTTCACTGGCCGAAGACTGTCCTTGAACTATGGGAGGAGAAAAGCCACCACATGTGAGCATACCCATGAAGCTTTTCCTTTCGGCTCTACAGACCTTACAGTGGGACAGTGAGAGAACACAGGCGGGGCCTCCGGAATTGTTCGCAACCCAGGTGTGCCTCCTCATCAGCCGCAGTTTGCCGAGCACCTTTGGTATGATGGCTATGAGGTAAATAAGATATATCCCTGGCCCTGACCAAAGAATATATTCTCTCAGGAAAGAAAGGAGGGTTTAAAAAAAAAAAAAAAATGAACATAGCACAGCGTGGTATGCCAAGCAACTTGTCACATGTAACTTATGGCAGGATTACTGACTCTATAGGGGTACCCACGCACGGTGCAGCCATGAAAGACTAGAGAGGGTATGTTTAAAACATGGTTTGTTTGTTTGTTTTTAAGTTCGCTAATCAGAAAAAAAGGACGAAAGAACAACTGGAAGATCCTGAATCCCAGGTTAGGAAAGAAAAACCTGATTTCTGGTTCTCCTGTGGAACCTAGAAATTTCTTAACAGACTGCGGTGGATTCTTATCACCTGCCCTAGAAAATTCCCAGTTTTCATGGGCCCAAACACAGATAAATAGTAGTAGGCCTCTAACTGCAACCATGGGCTGAATAAAGGGCTCTGTGTTTACCCGCAGAGTTGGGAGTGCCTCTCTCTCAAGATCCACTGCATCACCTCCATAGAACTCAGCCAGACCCTGAAAAGATGTACCAGTGGAGGTTCTTGTGGGTTGACAAGAGAACGCAGACAAGAGAATTTAACCTCAGTCTGCAAAGTGGTACCATCGCCCTGGTGTGACAGTAGCCTCTACCAAAAACAAAGAATGAAAGTGTGTGTGTGTGTGTGTGTGTGTGTGTGTGTGTGTGTGTGTGTGTGTGTGTTGTGTCCGTCCTTTAATTTTTAATAGCTATTCAGACAGTCCTTGGAGAGGGAATTGGCAGGTTCAGCGGGAGGCTACTCCCCCACCTGTCTCCAGGCACTGCAAACACAGCTGCGGAAGGAGACAGCCAAAGCTTCCAAGGAAAGAAATTAGGAGGCCTTTCACACAAGCCCACTGGGGACCGGGCCTGTCTAGCAACTGCAAAAACAAGCCAAGAGGACACGGTTAGACTCCCTCCACAACATCACAGTCAGTAAAGCCATTCAAGACCCGGTTCCACAGACACTTCAAAATTGTGGTGGTTTTTTTCTTTCTTTCTTTCTTTCTTTCTTTCTTTTTTTAAGTGTGAGAGAACAAGGTAATCGCAGCTCTGGTGAGGCCATGGTCAGGTTTTGCTCCTTGAATCAAGATGAGCCTTGAGGATTTATGCGATGTCCTAAGACTTGAAGCCAAGTACACAAAACAAAAAACTTCCTGGTGCAGTGCCTAGGAATGTCTTTATCTGTGTTTCCCCAGGCTGAAAGTGCACACGCGGTTAGGTAAAGTTCAACTGCTAAAGAAAAGGAGGGAAGGAGGGGAAGGCGGGGAAAAAAGGAGACACAGAGAGACAGAGACAGAGACAGAGACAGAGACAGAGACAGAGACAGAGACAGAGACAGAGACAGAGACAGAGACAGAGACAGAGACAGAGACAGAGACAGAGACAGACAGAGAGATGGAGATTGATTTCAACTGCCCCGATGCAACTGTTAGCGATTCTACGGTGGTCAGGGGTTCACCGCTCCCCCCCCCCCGCCCCCCACACACACACACAAAGTAAGGCAGCAATTAGAAGAGGGGAAGAGGCCGTTTTTTTAAGAAAATGAAAACTAAAGCAAGGAGGTATTTTTGGTACCGTTTTTAAATCACAAAATAGCACGAACGTGGTCTGTGCCCGCGTGCTACACAAACGTCGACTTCAATGCCACGGAACGCTAGTTTGAAAATTTCCATTTTTGTAATTTGCTTCCCTTTGTTAGGCCAAGACTTGAGAGGAACCTGGCAGCGTCCCCAAGCCTGGCACTGGCTCGCCTTAGACGCACTCGGCTGCTCTGGAGGCGGAGCGCATGGCACCGGACCGGCGGGCGGAGTCAGGCCTGGGGCGGGGTAGGGGGGGGGACCCAGCGTAGTGCCTCCCGCCAGTGCGTCTGGTGCCACCTACCGGCGACCGAGCAAACGTCAGTGCGACCCCAAACCAAGCTGCTTGGAGCCGGTGGCACCTGGTCCCAGCCACTAGTAACAGCATTTCCTACCCAGAAGCAGAAAGACTTACATGGTATACACTCACTTATAATTGGACACCAGCCCAAGAGGCACGTCACATGAAAGTCTTCACTTACCAGGAGATTGGGATAGCTGTGAGGACAATAAGCAGGCTACCAAGATGAGACTTGATAGTCTATGACCATATAGTGGGGGAGGAGGGCCCCCTTAGTCACAGACATAGGGGAGGGGAATACGGTGAAAGCAGGAGGGAGGGAGGATCGGGAGGACACAAGGGATGGTTTAACAATTGAAATGTAATCTGAATAAATTAATTAAAAACAAAAAAACCAGCATTTCCTTCACCAAGTCAACCCGTCTTAGCCTACCCGGCTCGGGAACTCCCATCTAAAGGAGAAAAGATCTGAAGTCTGACCGCTTTACGTAAACCCCACCTGAGGACAAAGGCGACCCCAGCTATAGGCTCCACAAATTGTGAGTGCTCAGACAATTGTGGGGTGCGTGAAGAGATGAACAAATGAGCCAGCCTATCAGGAAAGGAAACCAGCCTATCAAAGGACAGAAACCTAATGGTTTGGTTTTTTGGTTTTTTGTTTGTTGTTTGTTTGTTTTAGATTTCCAGTTATATTTATGTTTGTCACACATTCTGTTGATGGCTAGTTAAAGTCTACAAAAACCGTGCAGTAACTGACAACTGCCTTGTCACCCTAGGTCCTCCCTTTACCGACTGAGTGAAAGACAAGTTCTGTGAGGTTAAACACCGTTTCCCAAGTCAGTTTGCCAGCATATTTCGGACCTACACTTTCCTGACCAGCTTGGTGTTTATTTTGTAAGGCAAGAGAATCGGTTCGTCTTTCTGTAGGCTAGCCTGCCCTGACACATCGTCTTAGCAGACTGGCTCAAGGAGGAAGTTGGCTCCACCAACTACCTTGCAGTTGATCCCTGAGCTTCTGTTCCCAGCTTCTTCTCTGAACCAAGGCAGCTGCTCATACAGTTTTGTTCCAAAAATCAAGTGTTGCTCGGAGCTGAAGCCAACTGGTCTAAAAGCTTTAGACCCTAAAGCTCAGAATGTATTAGTGAGCTTCCGGCAGGTGCTTTTTTTTTTTTTTTTTTTAAATCAACACAGGTTGATATCCAATACTGATCCTATATTATACCCAGTCTACCACCTTTACTACTGCAAGGTGTGTAATACTACAGCCATTGAGTTTCCCAGCGACAGCCGTATGTGAAGAGAGTATTCATCAGCTGAGAGGAAATTGTTTCTGTAGAAGTTGACACCCAGATTCTAATTTAAAGGGGGGAGCATCCATTAGCCATAAGGCTCTGTCTTCAGGCAATGATGATTCTGGGAAAGCTGGGACCCGAAGCTGCAGAGTCAGGCCTCAACCCATTGACCAAGTAGGAATCACACTGCCACAACCCCTGAAAGGATAGAAATGTGTCCTAATTGTTAACCGTGGCAGTAATAGCAGCTTTGTGTGAATTTTAAGTACTTTCTACAAGTCTCTTCTTGGTAGCCTGCTATCCTTCCTCTGAGTGCCGCCAGGCCTCCCCATCCAGGGGACGTGGTCAAATATGGGGCACCAGAGTTCATGCGAAAGTCAGTCCCCACTCTCCACTCAACTGTAAAGAATGTCCTGTCCACTGGCTAGATCTGGGTAGGGGTTCGAAGTTTACTGCATGTATTGTCCTTGGCTGGTGCCATAGTTTGAGCAGGACCCCTCAGAGGAAGGATAACAGGCTACCAAGAAGAGACTTGATACCCTATGACCATATAGTAGGGGAGGAGGTCCCCTCAATCACAGTCATGGAGGAGGGGAGTAAGGGGAAATGGGAGGGAGGGAGGAATGGGAGGATACAAGGGATGAAATAACAATTGAGATGTAATATGAACAAATTAATAAAATATATTTTTAAAGTACTTTCTACATTCCCGGCTCCGGCTAACTGCATGATGTGTACAATCTAATCTGCCTTCACAACAGCCCTATCTTTTCCTCTTTCATAAGTACCTACTGAGGGCCATCCATGTTCACACCTCCATGGTCTCACAGAGGGACTCGGTACGAGTAGTTCCCAACTGGAGGTCAGTTTGACATCCCAGGGACATTTTGCAATGTCTGGAGATATTTTTAGTGGCCACAGCTGTAGGCAGGAGGCGTTACAAGCACCTGATAAGTAGATAAAGAATACAGCTCACCACAGGAAACAAAAATTATTACTTAGTCCCAAATGCCCGTATTGAGTGTTGACAGACTCTAGTTTAGAAATCTAAGACTGCATAGCCAAACATTAGGTGGAGCTGGGGCAGTCCTGCAGGAGACGGGGAGGGAAGATTGTAGGAGCCAGAGGGGTTAAGGACACCACCAAGAAACAGCCCACAGAATCAAGTAACTGGGGCTCATGGCAGCTCACAGAAACTGAATGGACAATCAGGGTGCCTGTGTTTGGTCTAGGTCATCCACAGATATATTATTTGCCGGTGTAGCTTCGTGTTCTTGTGCGACACAGTGGGAGAGGGGGCTGGGGGGGGGTAAACTGTGGTCTAGATGTAATATATGAGAGAAAAGATTTTAAAAGAAGAAAGAGAGAAAGAAAGAAAGAAAGAAAGAAAGAAAGAATGAATGAATGAATGAATGAATGAATATAAATAAATAAAATCTAAAAGTGAATCAGACAGGTGCCTAGCACAGGAGATATGGGTTCAGATTTGAAGTATAAGTTTTACATTGATACCTAGATAACGACAAAGGATAAGGGGTCTCACGAGTCACTGGGTTTATTAGGGGATAGCAAGGCTTGGCAGAGGAGATGTCACTTGAGCAGGAACTCAAAAAAGAGATAAGCTCTAGATTCCAGCCCAGCATGGTGGCACACACCTTTAATCCCAGCACTCGGGAGGCAGAGGCAGGTGGGTCTCTATGAGTTTGAGGCCAGCCTGGTCTACAAAGTGAGTCCAAGACAGCCAGGACTACAAGAGAAACACTGTATCAAAACAAGATAAAAATATCTAGATTCCAGATGAAGGAGTAGCAGTGCAGGATGGGGTTGGGGTGTGTATAAGAAATGCTGACCTGTTTTCACTGAAGGGGAAGATGGGGAGAAACGTGAGGAAAAGGGAGTGATGCTGGAGCCACATCGCAGGGCCAGGAAGCAAGGAGAGAGACTCTGGGCCTCCTCTGTAAGTCATGAGGAGCTCTCTGTCATTCTTACACAGGGAATCATATTGACCAAAATGTCTCAGGGGAGGTAATCTCAATGAATAAAAATAGATTGCTGTGGATAAAGAACAAGTGGCAGGAGTCACGGCACTGTGGCTCTGCAGTCTACTGCTAAAAATACTCCTCAAGCGTTAGGAATAGTAGCAAGTAATAACAGCAAGTCAGAACCTCTGGTAACCCCACTCCATGCTCCGTACCTCTTCTACGAATGTCCTCAGTGTCACTGAATGAACAGAGTCTCAGACGGGGTAGAAAGTGACAGGAGTGGTGCTGACATCCATCCATGCCAACTGTAACCCATGCTTATTGCTTTGGGTGCTGAGTGCTTGGTCAAGATTTTCTGACCTTTGGACCAATCAAACTGCTCTCTTTGGTGAGCGGGGAGGGGAGATAAGTGTTATGGCTTAACAGTAATTTTTCTTTTGTCAAGTTGATAAGGAGTCAGTTGGGCCACCTAGCTTTATGTCACTTGACACAGGCTTGAGTCATTTGAGAAATGGGATCCTCGACTGAGAAAATGCCTCCATAAGACTGGACTGTAAGCAAATCTGTAGGTCGTTTTCTTGATTAGTGATTGATGGGGGAAGGCCCAGCCCATTGTGGGTGTGGTTGTCCCTGGACTGGTGGTCCTCGGTTCTATAAGAAAGGAGTCTCAGCAAACCATGAGGAGCAAGCCAGTAAGCAGTACTCTTCCATGGTCTCTGCATCAGCTCCTGCCTCCAGGTTCCTGCCCTGTTTGAGTTCCTGTCCTGACTTCCTTCAGTGACAGACTATGATGTGAAAGTATAGGCCAAATATACCCTTCCCGCCCAACTTGCTTTTGGTCATAGTGTCTCATTATAGCAATAGTGGCCCTAACTACAACAGAAATTAGCACCAGGAGTAGGGTATTGCTGCAACAGACCTGACATTGTTTTGGGGAAGATTGTGAAAAGACTTTGGAACTCCAGGTGAGAAACCATTGAGCTCAAAGCTTGGTGAACTGTTCAGTAAGAGCTTGGAAGAAAAGAAAATTGAGATCAATGCAGACAATAGAGACTTGGCAGGTGACATTTCAAAGGGAAGTTTGAACACTCCTTAATAATTCTATCAGAGCCATTGCATGTCTTGAATTAAAAATATGAGGTTCTGGTCAACTGTGGCTAAAGAATCATCCATGGTTAACAAGAGACCAGAACCGGCCAGGCATGGTGGCTCACGCCTTTAATCCCAGCACTTGGGAGGCAGAGGCAGGCAGATCTTTGTGAGGTCAAGGCCAGCCTCGTCTACAAAGGGAGTCCAGGACAGCCAAAGCTACACAAAGAAATCCTGTCTCAAAAAAACAAAAAACAGTTCCCTCTTCTGTCATGCAGGCATACACACAGGCTAAGACACTATACATAATAAATAAATAAGTCTTTGAAAAAAAAAGAAAAATAAACATATGGAAAATGTAAATTTAAAAAAAAAAAAAAAAACCAGAACCACTAGAGTAAAACTTTTGCTTTATTGGCACAAGTGATGCTGGCCAGCTAGAACTGAGAAATTAGTGGTTTGTGTTTGGTTTTGGGGATTTTGGGGGTGTTTGGGGGTTTGGGTTTGGGTTTTTGTTTTTGTTTGGGTTTTTTTTGTTTTTGCTTTTGTTTTTGTTTTGAGACATGATTTTTCTGTGTAGATTTAGCTGTCTTATACTCACCTTGTAGACCAGGCTGGCCTCCAACTCACAGGGATCTGCCTGTCTGCCTCCTCTCCAAGTGCTGAGATTACAAGCATGCACCACTACGCCCAGGTGAGAAATTAGTGGTTACTAAGAAGAGACTCTCATCACTGAGGTGAAATCTTCTGGGACGTGTTTCCTCCAGGTCAGCACACAGAAGCTGTGTTCTCAAAATGGCCAAGGTTGTACCTCAGGACGGCAGCAGAACTTGGTGGCTAAAGAGTCACCCAGGAGGTATTTGTTTTGAAGGCGTGAACAGGTCATAGAGAGCAGCTTTGGCTTAGCACCGTGGGAGGCTCGAGAGAGGCCACTGGTGAAGGCGCAGCCTCAGTAGCAATGGAAGGCCCAGAACTGAAGGGCAGAGAAGTTGAGGCTTGGCACCATGGAGAGAATCCAGGAGAGGCTATTGGTGAAAGGGTATCCCAGTTGCAGAAGGGTACCCCAGCATTCTGGAGATGCCAAGACCATGGGATGACCACCAAGAACAGCAGCAGTAGCTGAGCCCAGAAGACAAGCTGCTTGTGCTGCAGCAGGTGGAGCCAAGAGACGTAACCCAAGCCCTCTAGAGGACTCCAGAAGACAGTGAGTGGGCCCTGGACAATAGACATGGAATTATTTGTATAATTGGGGGAATGTTTTGCTTGATTGTAAATGGTGCTCTGGTTCTTCCTTCCTGAAGTAAGAAAGTGTTTAATTTATTTTTGATCTTACATGATCTGAGCTGGCTAATTTCATGTCAACTTGACATGGGCTAGAATCATTTGAGAAATGGGTACCTCAGTTGAAAACATGCCTCCATAAGGTTGGTTTGTAGGCAAAACTGCAGGGCATTTTCTTAATTAGTGATTGAAGGGGGAGGGCCCAGTCCATTGTGGGTGGTGCCACCCATGGCTGGTGGTTCTGGGTTCTATAAGAAAAGATAGTAGGCTGTGCAAGCCGTGAGGAGCAAGCAACAATCCCTCCATGACCTCTGCATGAGCGCCTGCCTCCAAGGCCTTGCCCTGTTTGTTCCTGTCCTGACTCCCTTCAGTGAGTGGTTACAATGTGGAACCTAAGCCAAATAAACCCTTTCCTCCCCGACTTGCTTTTTGGTCATGGTGTTTCATCACAATAGTAGTAACCCTACCTAGGACAGCAAGCAACTCAGGTCCCTCAGGTGAACGGGGAAGTCCCAGGAAGCAGCCTCAGGAAGCTACTGTTCCTTGGCAAGATGGAGCTGACTGTGGTATCCAGGGTTTCCCCAGGATTATACAGAGTGAAGGGAGCACAGGCAGAGAGCCGTCACGGATGTACCCATACCAGTTTCCATTGCCCACTTTGAGTCCGGCCTTCCAGTGAGGCATGGTCCAGGGCATCTGAACCAAAGACTGTGGTTTTTGCCTGGTCTCCCTTGTGTGCTGAGGCAGCAGGCAGAAAACATGGAGCAGATCTAACCAGACCCAGGTGTGCACTCTGGTTTTGTTGGAGAGGCTTCTGGCCACGGGCAAGAGAGGAGTAGCAAAGTGTCAGCCATATCTGCAGGCAGTGTGGCAGCTCTGCAGCAGGTGTGGGCACCAACAGAGATGTGGCCCCAACAACAGGGGTGCGGCTAAGCAGACTGGATATAAGCTTTTATCACGGGGTGGGGTGGGGTGAAGCTTAACAGAGAGCTAGAGAAAAAACAAACAAAAAACAAAACACTCAATGGATCTGAGAATATCACTGAATATTCCAGAACTCTCAATGGAACCTGAGATAGTAGCCAATCTCCCACAGATGTTTGGGTGGAGACAGCGACCCTCCTTGCTACCTATCACATAAGTCACATAATTGACTCCAGTGCATTTATATTGGAAAAATATGTGATCTGTAATTTAAAGGTCAACATTGTGGGAGTCTACAATTTACAACTCTTCGTTTAAACTGGGCCTGGTAGCACAGACCTATAATTTCAGCCCTTCAGGAGGCTGAGGTAGGAGACTCTCCAGCTCAAGGCCAGCCCTTGCAACTTAGAACGTGTCTGTCTCAAAATGAGAAGTGTTTGAAAGGTTGGTGGTATAGTTTAGGAGCAGTACACACTTGTCTAAGATGCACAAGAACACAGGTTCAATCCTAGTAACACCCAAGTGTGCTATTGTGTGTGCAACACACACACATGCATGCACCCACCCACGCCGGTATGCACACATGTGCACACACACACACCAATTACAACAATAATGATTTAAATAGGGATTCTTAGCTTTAAAGAAACTGAGTAAGGCCAACTACTCTTAGATTTTCACATTCTAAGTAACAAAAGTCTTTACATTTATGTATGTATGTGTGTATGTATATTTATGTGTATTGACAGGTCAGGGGACAACTTGAAGAAGTTGGCTCTCCCCTCCCACCACATGGCTTCTAGGCTTTGAACTCACATCATCAGCCTTGGGAGCAAGTGCCCTTACCCACTGATCCATCTTACCAGCCTTAATAAAGCCTTGGTGTAAAGACATGTGCTCAGAAAGGTAAAAAACTGTGTTTGCAGTGCCAGGTTCAATAGACACATGCAGATGCTCTGAAATGTTCACCCCCAACATCAAGTGTTCATTAAACACATTGCCATAATTTTTATACCTAGTTTCAAAATAAGAGCGCTAACCTTATGCACCAATATGCCTGTTTTCACAAAGCCTTTGCCCACAGTCTGTAAGTAGTCCTAATACTAAGACCAAATGCCAAAAAGCAGTGTTTATGCCTTGAGAAAATCTGGAAGAGGCAATTATACTAAAACACACTTCCCCAAAGGATCTGTTTAGCTGTTTGCTTGTGTAAGTGGCATAATTAGGCCTCTTCAAACCAAACAATGTCCTAAGCAAAGAGCTGAAACTGAAGATCCTAACTCCTAATTCCTATAGCCCCGTCATCTTATTGCCCTCGGGGGGGGGGGGGGGGGATTTAAGAGGCACAGCATGAAGATTCAACATCTTTAGACAACTCAAAGGCCCCTGGCTACCCACACACACCCCACTCGCCAAGATGTCTTCTCTGAATCCACAAGGGAATAATATACTAGTCATCACCAAAGCACCAAGCGGTGTCTAGTCCTTGGGGATTCTCACTAGACATGAGTTACTAGCGCAGAACTACAAGTTACAGATATAAGGAAAACATTAAAATAAGACTCTACCACCACCCCCAAATTTGGCTTATAAGCTAAAGAGAACCCAATGAATGCAGAACAATAGTCGACAGCAGCCATTCCTCAAGCACGGGCTGCCGCCTTTGAACAGGACCCTGTGCTGGGCAATAGGGTCACTCGCCAGCACTGAGCTGGCCCCATTTGTCAAGCTCAGCACATATTCTATTTACTGAATTATGGGCATACATTTACAGAATACCTTTGTCCAAGACCACAGTTAATATGTGTATAAGTCAGCTAAGGAGTATGACTCAGTAGGTCTGGGTGAGGCCTGAGATCCTGTATTAGCAGTGCCCAGGCGTTGCTGGTGCTGCCAGTCCGTGAAGCCTTTGAAGTATGAAGATTGATACTGTACCCTACTCCTGGACAAAAGGACACAAACAGGGTAGCGAGGACCTTTGTTCTCTGAGGCTTATGTTGGAACAGTGACTATAAAATTTAAGGAACTGCAGTTATATATGATGATAAGAGAGCTTCACGTGAGGGATCTTAACACTCTGTCTAGGAATCAAAAGCCACTCTTCCGGAAGAAGGGAATATTACAATGAGAGCAACTTGAAAATACAAGGAAGAATGCTTGCGGGGGAAAAAAAAAACCCCACCAGCATGTTTGAAGGCTTGGGGTCAAGAGAAAACTTAGTTGACACGTATCTCCTGGCTCTGCATTGGGCATGTGGAGGGCTGGTCCTTGACTCTGAGGACAGAGCCTAGTGGGGAAGTAGGCAATGTGTTATACGTTGCAGTACAATCAACACCCAGCACACAGTCGGTCCTCATTGACTATGTATTGAAAGAACAGATACAGAAATGCAATGTGAATGGGAGGCACAGCACGGTTTAGATAAGTGAGCACTACATTGGATATTGCCAAAGAGGAGTTCAGAGTACAAAGAATCCACAAAGAATGACAGTGGAAGGCATATTTGAAGAGATGGTATCCAGGAAGGTCGGAGGCCAGAGTGTGCTTTGATACACCAACAGGCACCATGTAGCCATCTGTCCCTTCTGCCAGTGATAAGGGAAGTATGGCCCCACTGGGTAGGGAAGAACCAGTGGGGTCATGACGGAGAGCAGTAACATCTGTGAAAAGAAGAGAGTGCTGGGATTACCTCACAGGGTGAGGAAGACAGGAACCGAACACAGTGATTTCTTAGGACATGATCAAGGTTCTGTGTATGTGCATTTTTCTAGGGAAGGGACCAGAGCATCCACATTCACGAAATGGTCAGATGAATTCGATCCCCATAGATAGGTTAAGACTCTGCAGAGGAGGAGCAGGTAGCCTATTACGATCTCGTAGTGATGACAAGTAAGGATGCTAGCAGAATCTCAACACAGAAAGTCTTGAGTCTCCATGAGCTGAACCAGATTCAGCTCAGCCCGCAAGTGGCATCTTAGCATCTCTTTGTTACTTACCGCTTATCCTTTTGGGTCTGTGTTCCTGACAGTGAAGATGCTTCCTTCCAAAACCACTTTAAATGCACACCAGTCCTTCCTCTTGAGTTTCCAGCTAGGACAATGCTCCCCTGTTAGAATGTCAATTGCTTTACACCACCTGGTCTTTTCTAGGAAACTTTCCACCGAGCAGCCTGTTGCTAGAGCCACCTGAGGATCAGATGGCAATTCACTGGAGTGGACTTAGTAAACGAACTGTGGAAGGGAGCGGAAGTTGACGACTAGGTGCCTCCATGGTCATGCATAACAGGCCAGACATTTTTCCCCACACACCTGCTTATGCTACCACAGTGAACACAAAGTTGGCATACTGGGAAGAAACAAGGTTTTCCTGAAACATTAGTAATAAATACAAGAAACGTGTTTGTCATGGCTAAAACATCTGCCCTGCCTAACTTTGTTCCATTCTAGCTCAGACTCAAAACACCCACCATGTTTCTCCTTACCGTCCTGTGGCAACTATCGCACCAGTGGTAGCTGAAATGATCCTTTTGAATCAAGAACCTGAGTTTAGTAAAATGGCAAAGAGAATTCCCCTCTCCCACTTAAAGTATAGGAATGTTTAAAGTCTTAAAGTCTTTGGAATATAGCAAAACAGAAAACATAGCAAACAAGTGTATTCATAGATGTGCCATATTCAGAGCAGGAGAACAATAGATCTTTTATTTAATTTTATTTATAAAATTATTTTAGTAATTAGCCGGGCATGGTAGCTCACAACTGTAATCCCAGCACTCGGGGAGGCAGAGGTACGCAGATCTCTGTGAGTTCGAGGCCAGCTTGGACTAAAAAGTGAGTCCGGGGCAACCAAGGCTACATACAGAAACCCTGTCTCAGGAAAAAAAAAAAGACAAATAAATAAATAAATAGACTTATTTGTATGAGTCTTTTGCCAGCATGGACATCTGTGCACCACTTGCATGTAGTACCCTCAGGGGCCAGAAGAGGGCACCAGGTCTGTAACTGGAGTTACAGATGATTGTGAGCAGCCATGTGGGTGCTAGAAATTCAACCCAGGTCCTCTGGAAGAGCAACTAGTGCTCTTAACTGCTGAGCCATCTCTTCAGTCCTGGGACAATAGATCTCAATGTCTCAGAGCTAGGCAAACAATATAAGAAATACTTTATATCCAGTGCTTTGTGCCACATAAGAGAAACAGAGACAGACATTAGGAGACTGTGAGTGTCCAGGAAATTAAGGCACTTTCTTAGCAAGTGCAATATCTGAACATTTTGTCTTTCCAAGTACCCTGTTGGGGAACTACTACTATTACGCACATTTTGCAATTAAGGGCACTTGGGGACACTCCCCTAATCTGTGGAGGTACTGGGGTGCCACTCAAATTTGCACAGCTCCATTGGTCCTTCAGCTTAGGCAGTTGGTATGTTTTCAGTTGATCATAGTAAAGGTGATGAGTGGTCATGACAATGAAGTTATTGGCATTGTGTGTATGCGTCCCCAGCAAGTGTGTATGTGTGTGTGTGTGTGTGCCCCCAGCATGTGTGTGTGTGCCCCTAGCATGTGTGTATGTGTGTGTATGTGCCCCCAGCACATGTGTGTATGTGCCCCCAGCATGTGTGTGTATGTGTGCCCCCAGCACACATGTGTGTGTGCGCCCCCAGCATGTGTGTATGTGCCCCCAGCATGTGTGTGTATGTGCCCCCAGCATGTGTGTATATGTGCCCCCAGCACATGTGTGTGTATGTGCCCCTAGCACATGAGTGTGTGTGTGTCCCCAGCACATGTGTATATGTGCCCCCAACACATATGTGTGTGTTTTAATGTTAATTACGTTCTTCCTTATATCCCAGGCTTAGCTCAGAGCTGGGTACAGATACGCGTTCCATGCATCTTTTGTTAAACAAAATAATTTCAAAGTCCCTCAAATAATTTACTCCTCAGACAAGTGAAAGGAACTTTGGAGAAAGACTCATTAAGGTCATTTCAGAGGAAGCTGTGACAACGGTTGTCAAAATGTGGAGTGTGTGAACCCCTTGACCTACAGACTTACATGCAGGAGTCTATTAACCTAGTGCACAGAATCACTGACACATATATACTAGTACATGAAGATGATAGCGAAATACAAGTGCAAGGACACAGGTGCACACACACAGGCATAAAAACACACAAGGCTAGAGCACTATCCCTGTCAGCAAAGAGCCTGCCATGCAAGCGTGAGGGTCCCTAACAGCCAGAGAAACAGTCAGGTGTGGTGGCACGTGCTTGTGATCCCAGTGTAGGGCACCTGAGATAGATGAATCCTTGGGGGCTCTTGCTTGTCGCCCAGCCTCACCTAATAGGTGAGCCACGGGTGCTAGTGGGAGACTTCTCAAACACAAGGTGGACACTTGCTGAGGAGCAGCACCCAGGGCTGACCTCTGGCCTCCATATATACATACACACCTGTGCGTGCGTGCTCACACACACACACACACACACACACACAAAGGTCTACGCACACACACCTACACACACACACCTACACACACACACCTACAGACACATCTACACACACACAAAAAGGTCTATACACACACACACACACACACACACACACACAAAGGTTTATGCACACACAGATAAATAAGCACATACTTGGTTTTTGGTTTTTTTGCAGCTCCATTCATGTTCAAAGATAAAAAATGCAAACAAGCTAAGTATGCATTAACAGACAATGGTTAGAAAAGTGATTGACAGGGCAAAACAGGAAACTTACTTGATCAACACTGCTCCAGAGGAGAATGAGCAACATAATAAGATGCCATTTTTAAAAAATCATTGTAAAACCATGCAGGGCAATAGTGCACATGTTAGTATGTACATATTAAAAGATTAGAAGAGATAGGTGTCCTGTGTTAGGTTAATTATACAGGAAACTGACAGTTCTGTATTACCATTGACCTGAAGGAATAGTAACTTCATATGGCTCAACTTAGTAGATGAACAGACGTGAGGCAACTTTTTTAATGTATTTATTTGATATGCATGTTTCAGAGTGCGTGTATGTGCACCATACATTTGTCTGGTGCCTGCAGCGGACATGATAGCATCAGGTCCCCTGGAACTAGAGTTACAGGTGGTTTTGAGTCACCACGTGGGTGTTGGAACCAAACTTGGATTCTCGGCATGAGCAGCAAATGCTCCTAACAGCTGAGCCATCTCTGTGTAGCCTTGGCTATCCTGGACCCGCTTTGTAGACCAGGCTGACCTCAAACTCACAGAAATCCACCTGCCTCTGCCTCCCAAGTGCTGGGATTAAAGGTGTGCACCACCACGCCCAGCTACAAAGTGGGTTTTGTTGTTGTTGTTGTTTTGTTTTTTTAAAGCTTAGTGGTAACTGAAAAAGAAAACAAGTTGCAGACCAGCCTTTACAATATATTAAGAAACAAAAATATGAAAAATAAACAAAGAAAGCCCTACACATTGGCAGGATTTTTTTTCTGGGCATTGTAATTTTGTAGTTTAGCTAATATAATTCCATGTAGCTTTGATTTCCCAACATCAAGAAGATTTACAGTTTATTCTAAAAATTTGTTTACTAAACTGATCCCAAACTACTTATACATTTTTTGAACAAAAGAAGTTTTGTTAAAAAAAAAAAAAAAAAACAACAGATAAAAAGTGCTATAAGGAAAAGGAAACTGAGTCAGGGATGAAGGTGATTACAGATGGAGAAAGCCAAACAGGAAGATTCCCTACTATGACACAGGACTGAGATTGGACTAGTAGAAGTCCCCAGCCACATGCAGTTCTAAAGTCAGTGACATGGCAGAGGGCATCAAAAGGCAAATACAAAGACTGAGGAGATTCCAGACTACATTTGAGGGACACAAGCAAAGCAGCTTGGCTGAGACATGAGGAGCAAGAGGGAGAGTGCCAGAAGGTAGAATCAGAAAGGTCACAGGGGACTGGGGCTGGGATTGTCTCTGTAATTACAGGCACCACAGGAAGACTTTGAGTGGAGGACTAATCTCAGAAGTACTGCGTCCCCAGCCAAGCCTGCAGATGAGAGTCCAGCCCTGGATGCATCCTTAATTTGTGGTCCTCATCAGCTGACCTAGCTGAGCAATGCCTGTACTTTGGACCCCCAGGCATGCTGAAATGGTGCTGTTGAAACCAGCTAAATCAGAGATCATCGTCAGACAGTGCTACAGAACTAGTACAGGCCAAGTGTTCCTGAAGGAAATCTAAAGTATAGAAAACAACTCAGAGCCAGCTGGGCTCAGCCTCACATGGCTACCAATTCCTGAGGTGTCCCTTTTCTCTCTTGGAGAGAGGGAATTTGGTGGCTAGGTGACCCCATTCATCTTTGCCCATATTCTCTTCCTCGCCAGTAACAAAAGTCCCAAATGCAGAGTTAGTCTTTTTCTTACTTAATTACATTTGCAACTTATTTACAGAACTTATTCCAGTCAGGAAAGACTGTATCTATAAGGCCAGCATCCCTCTGCTCAAGTCATTAAAAAAAAGGAGCTGTCCCCATGCCCAATTGAGAACACAACCTCCCACTCCACACTCCCCACCCCCACCTACTGCTTGAGATGACCCGCCCCCTACCACCACCCCACATCAGAGGACCACGGGACTGGGATGAGCTTATAGATAATTCTCCCAGACAATGTCTGACCATCCACAGACCCATCTCCCATGGCCTCTTGCGTGGATGCCTCCCAGAAGGAAATGTGGAGATGAACACACCTAATTCAAATTCTGCACTGTTTGTGGGCCACGTTTCTTAACATCATGGTACCCAAGTTTGTTCATTTGCACATTGGGGGTGGAAACCGACATCTTTGCATGGTTATTTTGATTTGCTCTAACAACTTGAAGCACTGGGCTTACCTTTCCCTCGGTCTGGCCCTAGTGATGAAAAACTAGCCCACCTCATTATCAGCGCTGATTTCTGTCATCTCTTATTCCCCTTAACAACCATTTTTGACACCTAATTTTGATGCTGTTCCATTGCTTCTCAATTACTTTGTATCCGTGGGTCATGACCTCCCAATGAGGCTGAGGATAGACACCATATTTTATATTTCTTGGGGTTCCCCCCCCAAAGGATTTAGGTCAATCCAGGGCATGCAGCAATATACAGGGAAACAGTAAAACATGCCAAATGAAACGAGCAATCCATCATCATCAGAGTAACTTAAAACCGGCCACATTCAATGACCTGCCATTTAATTGGAGTTTCTCGTAAAAAGGCCCCTTTTCAATGGTATCCATTTTCAAGTTAGAAAAAAAAAAAAGAAAGAAAGAACAGAGTGCAACCCTTTGCTTTTAAAAAGAAATCTCTTCATGCGCCTCACGTTTGCATTTGACCCATGACTTCATAACCAGAAGAAGGAGAAAAGAAAGATCCCACAGAGCACCCTAAATTGTCCAACTCAAATGTTTCCTAACTCTCAAGCAGGAGTGCTGATTCACAGATGCCCCCTCCCCCTTCTCATTTGCTTACCCGCTGTGGGATTTTAAAGGGTTGACTTAAAAGGAAGCGAGTCCCAAGTCTATATACAAACTGTAAGGTTCTCATTTCAAGGGGATACAGGTTAGAATACATTTGACCACGGCAGCTAAAAGGCAGAGGGGAGGTGCCACGAAGGCTCGGGTGGGAGAGATGGGCTCAGAGAGACGTGGTGCACTTCTCTTAAGTGCAAATCACTTAGCTGCATAATCAGCCTGTGTTCCCAAGAATTATGCAGTCTCTGTCTGGCCCCCATTAGATTGAATGTGTTGCTACTCCAGCTAATTGCATATCAGCAAATTGCATAATTCAGCTATATGCACCCTGAACTAAGTTCCAAATGCCATCCAGAACAATGTAATCAAACTAGGGAAGTGAAGAGCCGGAATACTTATGAGATCCTGCCCATTTGTCACATTTGCTTTGGATAGTCTGTGCTGTGCAGCAGGCAGCCCACTGCTCACAGGCCTGGGTGCTTTGGATTCCTGCATGCCCTTCCTCCGAGACAACAGCAGCACCATGTCATGTAGTCTTCACACCAAGATTAATTAAAATGTTCCCAGGAGAGAAAATGGGATGTCAACAGAAGAAAGGTACAAAACTGACTCAAAACTACAGTGCTGCCTTTCCCAAGACCACCATTAGTGACAAGGGAGGGCAGGGAAAAAGCACACACTGTTCCGGGTTCAACCATCAACTTGCTGAGCAAGTGTCTTCCTCCCCCCTCCCCTCTCCTCCTCCTTCTCCCCCCCCCCTCTCCTCCCCCCTGTTCCCCTCCCTCTCCCCCACCCCCTCTCCCCTCCCTCTCCCTCTCCTCCCTCAGTTTTGCCTGCTTTACAGAGCTGTCCTGAGGGCCAGGGTTAACCTGCATTTGGATGTGGAAGTTAGGAGCAGTCTGTATAGTGGGTTAGAATTCTGTACTCCACACCAAGGGATAAGTATTCCAAAAAGGGGGCTGGCACCATGGCTCAGCAGGTGAAGAAAAAAAAATTTAGGCACCCAGGACTGAGATGGTGGAAGGAGAGAACTGACTCACACAAATTCTCCTCTGGTCTCCACACACACCCTACAGCAGGTGCATACTCACCAGGGGTCAACAAGGTGGCTCAGTGGGTAAAGGTGCCAAGCCTGGCTACCTGAGACCTGAGAACTGACTGTTGCAAATTCTCCTCTGGCTTCCACAGTACACCCACTCACACACACACACACACACACACACACACACACAGATAGATAGATAGATAGATAGATAGATAGACAGACTCCAAGCTGAAACACTTCAGTTAGAACAATAACAGTGGGACCTGGTAAAACAGAGATGAAAAGAAGCAAAAGTCACTAAGTGTTTGGAAAGTCCTTGAAAAAAATGTATCCTGGTTTACTTTCTGATTCTCTCTCTCTCTCTCTCTCTCTCTCCCTCCCTCCCTCCCTCCCTCCCTTCCCTCCCTCCCTCCATCTCTCTCTCTGTCTCTCTGTCTCTTTCTCTCTCTGTCTCTGTGTGTGTGTCTCTCTCTCTGTCTCTGTGTGTGTGTGTGTGTGTGTGTTTTCATACATGGATGCAGGTTCTTGAGGCCACCAGAGAAGGTCACCAGATCCTCTGGAGCTACAGGCAGTTGTGTGATGAGACTCCAACTGGGGTCCTCTGTAGAAGCAGCAACTGTTCTTAATCACTGGGCCATCTCCCCAGACCTTCGGTTTCTTCTGTTAAAATATTTTATCACATTTATTTAGTATTTACGTGTGCAGGTATGTGTATGCCACTGGCTCACGTGAAAGTCAGAGGACAGCTGGCAGGAGTTGGGTCTCTCCCAGGGACCACGCTCAGGCCATTCGCTTAGGTGGCCACTGCCTTAACTTGCTGAACCACACTGGCCAGCCCTCTCAGCTTTTACTTTGTAAAAGACCAGTGCACCTTCTTGAATCCAAACGCTCAGGTGTATGCAAGGAGGCCCTTATAGGTTGCTTGCTCAGCAGAAATAACAGGACACTCACAGCAAACAGCAACAAGTTTGGGTGTTAGTTTTGGTGGGGGAAATACCCACCACACAGTCTCCAACATCCCAAGAGACGTTGCCCCATCGTGAAATCCAGAGGAAGTGCCCATATGCCAGCCAGCACCCTTGGATTGCAGCCCGAGACCTCTCAGGTCTCCCTCTGCTCTCTGCAGATTTCTTTGCACAGATGCCTGACTGCTGCATGTCTTTGGTAACGCTCAGTGCTGTCTTCCTGACACCTGCCCTGCCTATAAAATATCCTTCTGACCCATGTGCAGGAGTCTCCAAGTCACCTGTTACCAAGCCCCAGAGGAGGCAACTGTGGAGTGGTTAAAGAATAGATCCATCCTTTGGCTTCTTATTCATGTCATTATCTTGGGGAGAGAACTTAATCTCATGAAGGCTTGCTTTCCTTTACCTGAACAATGAAGCCAATGATAGCAACTACCTTCTGAGGCTTTGCAGGGGTTAAATGGGAGTGTCTGTGCAATGCCCTAGACACAGTGCTAAGCGGTGTGACCGTTTACTAACAGGCAGCTCGCATATTACCCAAGACAAACAACAATGAATTATGCATTGACATTTTCGCCGAACGCTGCCGAAGGAAGATTTGTTTTTGCAAGCATTTGGGCTTTAGACAATTGAATCTACATTTTTTTCCTCCAGCTCACTTAAGTGACTAATAAAGGACTTTTGAGTTTGGAATAAGAATCCCATAATACATAGTGAAATGTAAGCACCAGTGGGTCTAGGAAGCTGGCTCGAGAAGGGGCGACTCAGTGTTTCCGCGCCGACCAGTTGCATGGGATGCAGCCATGTTCAATGATCTGAAAAGACCAACCCAGAAAAGGAGTTTAAATGCCAGTGGAACCAATGTGCAAACTCAGCTGCCCAGCTGTTCCAGACACAAGCACCAACTACTTCCCATCAGACAAACCAAAAGTGATGCGAAAATATTTAGTATAACATTCAAAGGCCTTTCAAAATGTTCCCCAGCACCAAGTACAGAACCTGGTAGAATTATGCATTCAATAAGCAACGGTCAAATAAGTTAATCAAGTAATGGCTCCAATCTCTGTTTCCAACCTCATCTTCCACCATCTCCCAGCACGAACCCTTTGCTGCACAGAGGCTGATCTATCTGTTCAGAAACTGTGGCTCACTGATCCCTACCTTTGCTCACCACTCTTATTAAACAGTCCCTGTACGCTCCTTCTCCTCCGATGCAAATTTTGCATGCTTTTGAAGGCCATGGTTTTGAACTAGGTTAACTTGACTAAGCTGGGGCCACAGTCTTTCCTGAACTCACGCTGACGCAAAGTAAAGCTCACCAGAGTAATCCTGGAGGAGTAAAGTCTTGGTGGCTGAGAGAAGCAGAGTGCTAACAGGGTCCCACTGATCCTTGCTCTCTCCTCTGTTCCCACATCTCCTCAACAACTGGCCCCACTGACCAGGGACAGATATGGCGTCTCCCATGCCTTTCTCCGCCGGTTTCCCTCAGTGACTGCACTCCAGCAGCTGAACACATGTGGCCTCCCAGAATCCCCTTGCGAGTTCCTGCTTGCCCACTGACCAGGATAGCTAGCACCTGAAGGCAGAGGCTAGAAACTGTTGTTATTTATGATCCTCAGGCCCCTTTTCTGGACCTGACTTCCCCGGTTCTTCTCTTAGCATCTAAAAAACTGTAATAAACCACTTTTCAAAATACTCGGGGGGGTTCTTGTTGGAGGATGGTCTAATGTATTTTTATGCGAATTACTGCTTGTTGTCCCCATGACCCACCTTGTGTGCACATGCTTAACTACATAGTCGGTACTCAGGAAGGTCTCATGGGTGGATGAAAGTTTATATTGTGTACTTATCACCGCTGTCTCCATGATCACTTAGAAGAAAGTTTAGTCTTATGGGATCAAAATCACTCCCATCTGAGCTCAGCCTCAGATTCTTCTTGGCACAGTTGGAGCTGGCACGGATAAGCCCATCTTCCATATCTAAAGCCTCTGAGTGCGATGGCTCACACTTCGTAGACACACAATAGCCAGGGCTACACAGAGAAACCCTGTCTTGAAGAACAGAACAAACAAACAAACAAACAAACAATAAATAAATAAATAAATAAAAGCAGGGACTGTCAGAATGAGTAGCTGGGAATACTTGTTGAATAGGTAAATGGGGGTTTTGTTTGTTTATTTTGTGTTTGTCCATGATGTGTGTGTGTGTGTGTGTGTGTGTGTGTGTGTGTGTGTATGTGTGTGTGTTCACCTATGTGTGTGTGAGTGCAGGTGTTCTGGTGCCATATGGAGGTCAGATGACAACCTGAAGTATTGGTCCTCACCTTGTTTGGGACTGAGTCGCTCTTAACTGTTCCCTAGTCTGTGTACCCGACTAGCTGAACTATATTAATGTCATAGATATTAATGTCATAGGTTTCTTTCTACTGTGAAAATAAACACCATAACCAAAATCAGCTTGGGGGCGGTATTTGGCTTACATAGCCATTATTAGAGGAAGCCAGGGCAGGAGCTCAAGACAGGAGTCTGGAGACAAGAAATGAGGCAGAAACTATGGGGGAAATGCTGCTTACCTGTTTGTTTGACATGGTTTGCTCAACTTGTTTTCATATAAAACTTGGGATTCCTCTGCTGGGGTGGGGTGCGGGGAATGGCACCACCTGTACTGGGCCGAACTCTTCCACATCAATCATCAGTGAAGACAACGCCTCCTGCGCTCGCCTGTAGGCCAGCTTAATGGGAGCATTCTCTCAACTGAGGGTCCCTCTTCCCAGATGACCCCGGCTTGCGTCAACATGACAAAAGACTAACCAGCAAAGTGATCTTCCAAGGGCTCTTCTATGTTCATCCCACATCTCCCGATAAAGGGGAGGCTGGGAACCACCATCTGCCTTATGGGAATTCCAGGGATCCAAACTCTAACCCTCAGGCTTACAAGGCAAATGCTTTCCCCACTGAGCCACCTCTCCAGCCCTGAGTTTTACAGTGTTGGTCTAGTAGGCAGAACAAATGAGCCCAAAAGATATTCACACGCAGGTTCTCAGGGCCTTAGGTTACAACCTGAGCAAAAAAAAAAAAAAAAAAAAAAAAAAAAAAAGTGACCTTGCATCGCCAGAGCATGGCACTATTTGAAAGGTTAGAGAGATTGGGAAGTGTGAGTTTGTTGTGTTACTAGGAGTGGGCACACCCCAGCCCAGTGTTTTTCCTCCCCCCTCTCTGTCTCTGTGTCTCTGTCTCTGTCTCTGTCTCTCTCTCTCTCTCTCTCTCTCTCTCTCCCTCTCTCTCTCTCTCTCTCTTTCTCTCTTTCTGCCTGTAGCTCTCAGTTACTGCTCCAGCATGCTACCATGCTTCCTGCTGTGATGATAATTAACTAACCCTCTGAAACTGTAAGCAAAGCCCCAGTTAAATGCTTTCTTTTTAAAAGAGTTGCACTGGCCATGGTGTCTCTTCACGGCAATGGAACACTGACTAAGATACCTACTGACGAGCGCTCATGGTACTAGAAGGTGCTCCCCGTGCTGCCACAGAAAGGTAAACATCATCCCAGCTACTAACCCCTCAATCTGCAATGGTGACCTGTCTGCATAGTATGTTGGTGCAAGAGTGGCACAAATGTGGGAGTAACTTGTTGTGGTTAATTTTGAAGTATTGCCTAATAAATATCTATTATTAGGCTAGCTATCATTACATCAGTATTTTCTAACCCGCTGGCAACCAATGAAAACACAGACACTTGATGTATTTTAGAATAAGCCTTTACCTAGGCAGATATTACCTCCTAAGCCATCCTCCAATAATTCCCAGTCTCCATCCCATTCCACCTGCTCCTAATAATTTCTGTTTGTGCTACTTCCCACTCACAGTCCCAAAATACTAGCTAATGTTCTCCATCTCTTTCCATGAAGAACCTCAAAGTCCCTTCTCTGGGGCCATATGGCTATGTTCCTTCTTCTTCCTCCTCCATCCCGTCCCCTTCTCTCTCCCAAGATTCTCTCTGTTTTCAAAAGCCCTCGGACCTTAGCCACACCCACACCCACCCCATTTTCCTGCCCAGACTTTCTATTGGTCAAACGGGAATAAGCTTTTAGGCAAGTTTAGACAGCAATATTTGGAGTATGTTAAAAGACAGCAAGAAGTAATGAGCATCAAAATGCATCAGACAAACGCCCAACAGTAACTAACTTATGTCTCATTGGATTTAAGGCCCATTCCATGAGGTAGAACCTATTGGCCAACACTGCTTGGATGGCCAATAACTGCATAGGCCATGGTCCTAGAGGAAAAGCAAGTCCTATTGTTCTGTTACGTGAACAGAGCAATAAAATGACCCCTACTGACATTCTGTTGTGCTGATATGTCAGTATCTTACTCAGCTATCTTAAAAGAAGTTTCCTCCTACAGGGGACGGGAGCTAATACAGAGACTCACAACTAGACAGTGTGCAGGGAGTGAAAGGCCTTGAAGCACTCAGCCATAAACGGGATGTCTTCATCGAGCCCCTCCCCCTCCCCCACCCCCGCTCCCCTGCCCAGGGCCAGGGAGCTTTCTGGAAGAGTCAATGGGAATGGAAGACACCAAGGAGTTCCTCCCAGGTACTACAAGAGTGGTGCACACATGAACTCACGGAGACTGTGGCAGTATCCACAGGGACAGCTCAGGTCAGAGCCACGGTGGACCCCAGTGATGAGAGGAGAAACAGACATGAGCCCCCATCCTTAACCCAAAAGCTGTCTTTACCTACTTACAGTGGAAATTTAGTGAGTAGAATCTCACTAAGTATACAAACCACACCAGCAGTAGATGGCCAGCAGAAAATGAACTCAATGGCATTTTTGAAGAGTGTGTGTGTGTGTGTGTGTGTGTGTGTGTGTGTGTGTGTATGTGTGTCATAATGCTTTATCTGGGTATTTTTGTTGTTGCTGTTTTGTCTTACTGGCCTTTTGCTTACATATTATGGTTTTGTGGTTTTATGGATCGTGTGTGTGTGCGTGTGTGTGTGTATGCCTATGTATTTGTTTCTCATGCTTTTTCTTTGGTTTTTGTTTGTTTATTTTGCTTTATTCTGAATTGTTTGCCGGGTTTTTCTAACAGAAACAAACAAACAAAGCAGCATCAATTTGGATGGATATGAAAGTGGGAAGGATCTGGGAGGAACTGAGGGAAGGAAACCCATGAACAGAATAATTTGTATGAAAAAAATTATTTAAAAAAACTCACCTACAGAGTGAGCTCCAGGACAGCCAGGGCTACACAGTGAAACCCTGTCTCAAAAGAACAAAAGAAGAGGAAGAGGAGGAGGAGGAGGAGGAGGAGGAAGAGGAGGAGACGGGGGAAGAAGACAAAAGTCCTCACTTGGAAATTATTTGGGAAGGCCCAAGGTAATAAAGGTTCTTATAAGTGAGAAATGGATGTGAAGGCGTCAATATCAGAGAAGGGACAACAAAGCATTGGCAGCAATGAAGTGCCACAGCCAAGCAATGCAGGCAGCCTCTAGAAACCAGGACTGTCATGGAGTCTTGTCATGGACCGTTAGAGCCTCCAGAAAGAGCACAGCTCTGAAGGCAACTCACCTTGTTGTGTTAACCCAATGCTGTGGTAGAGTGGAACCACAGCATTTGGAAATCACCCCAACAGTAAGCCATACAGTACTAAACTGCTGGTAAGTAATAATCAGACTGGGAGCTAATACACACTAAGCACTAGGGGTTCCCAACCCCCCTAACGCTGCGCCACTTTAATACAGCGCCTCATGTTGTGTTGACCCCCAACCATAAATGTATTTTGTTGCTACTTCATAACTGTGATTTTGCCTTTGTCATAAATCCATAATGTAAACATCTGATTATGTGTCCCCTGTGAAAGGGTATTCGGGCCCCAAAGGGTTGAGAACCACTGACTTAGAGGAATGTGCAGCGCCAGATGCCTTACAGGCATGTTATGTTTATTTTGATTATTTGATCAATTGATTACTATGATTATTATGATTATTTGATCAAAACTAGACCGTTCTCGTTAAGCTACAATTATAGCCAAATTTAGAAGCATTGAAGTAGCTCGATGAAAATCATAGCGTTTGTAATCGGCAGATAAAGGAGTGGTTCCACGCCACGGGTGGAAACCTCTGACGTAGCTCTGACGTGAAATAATCAACAGCGACGGTGACCCATTGGATGAGAAATAGAGGGCAAGAAAGATGGACCACTGAGGTGAGGGTAGCGCTGGACCGCCACACACTGTTGGGTCGTGGACTGCGCCAGCTCGTGGATGCTCTCTCAACCTAAGACTGGAGGGATAAAGCAACAGTTGTTGCAAACATGGAAACAGAAAGAAAATAATAACCAAGGCCCGCACTGGAAAAGCCAGGGGAAGAAAAACGAGACGATAAAATACTTAATTATTCTATGGGAAACGTGGCTCTGACGGAACACCCGTCTCATCTTGAAGGGCACGTTCGCGTTTGTTAATTGCGTTTAATCTTCACGGAACCTCCGCTAAGTGAGTACTATTAGTCTCATTTTTACAAAAGAAGAAATTAAACATCCAGAACAATCAAGTAATTGCTAAAAGACAGACTGGGTAACTTTGATTCCGAAACCCACAGTCTGTTGCTTCTTTTCGCACCCGCAATAATCCCCGCTGCTCTCCGGGAAGGAACATTCCACTAAGGCAAGCTGAGCTCTCCGAGGAACATGAAGGTCCGCTGCGGAAGGTGCCGAGGAGGGACAGCGTCAGGAAAAGCTGCTTTTGTATCACAAGTTGCCAACGGACAGAACATGGAGTTTTGCCTCTGGCAGATGGTACCTGAGTGTCAGGTGCCATCTCAAAGCCTCTCAAAATAGCTACGTGCTCTTAGAGACATGTTCCTTTTATTAGCCCGCAGTCTCCCTCTTCGTCTCTGCTGCCTAGTTTTGGTTTAAGTCCTTTTATTTTTTATTTATTATTATCACGTAGGAGAACTGGTCCTGAACCTGGTTGTGGTGGCTTCTCTCTGCTTCATCTGCTGCTTTCCACCTCTGACTCTGCATATTTTTTAAATTTCATATATGTGTACTGTATGTACAGAAATTTCCCCCTCCTTTTCCTCCTTCACACATCCCCAGTCCCTCTGAAACACAAAGCCTCTTTTTCTTTAACTGTGCTTGTTTTACACACACACACACACACACACACACACACACACACACACACACACACATTAATGAATATATGAACACAGCCTGCCCCATGCATTTAGTGTCATTCCTCTGTATGTGTGTTTGGGGCTGACCACTTGGTATTGGGTAACAAACAGAGGGCTCATCCCTGAGGAGCACTACGTCTTCCTCTCTACACAGTCGGTAATTGCCTGAAGCTCTTCATATACGGTAGCCCCACCCCTCCCCCCCCCCCTCCCTCCCCTCCCCGGGGAAATTTTCTGCATTTACACTGGCATGTTGTTTGGTGTTTTCATTGTTTAGTTCTTGTTTAGACAGCGCTATTGCTGAGATTTCATGGTGCAGCTTCCGGGCCATGTCCACAAGACACAGTCTCACAGCAAGACATTCTGGTCCTTTGGCTTTTGCAATTCCCACCTCCCCTACCTCCCCACCCCACCCCCACTATGATGTTTCCTGAGCTGTAGGTGTAGGGGTTGTGTTGTAGATTTGTGAGTTGGGACAGGACACCCCACAGTCAATTGCTCTTTGCATTTTGATCCCTTTCAGCTGTCTGAAATTGCCTCCGTCGGCTGCAAAGAGAAACTTCCCTGATGAGAAGTGAGAGCTATCCTTATCTATGCTAAGGATGAGTATTTAGAAGTTATAAATCATACTGGTTAAGGGAAGTGGACACTAGTGGACTCTGCTTTAGGTTTCACGGCCTCAGCAGCCGCGGATACGGAGCCAGGCATGAATTGCCTCCTGTTGAACAGGCCTTACAGTCCAATGAGGCGGCTGTTGGTTGTGCCAGGATGTAAGTGCCACTCTTGCACCTCTCACTATGCTGTCTTGCCATTCTCACTACTGTGGTTCACAGGCACATCAGTAAGTGATTGAATAAAGATTTGTGTATAAACACAACGGAGTTGTATCAACCCACGGAGCCATTCCTATTAACTAACCTGGAGTTCCCACTTACTCGAAAATTATCTTCTGAACAGTTATGTTCCAGGCATCTTCCTAAGTGTGGGGTATCCTGCGCAGTCCAGGACGAAGTCTTTGCCCCTGTCAACCCAACAATATAGTACGGAAGACAGAAAAAAGCCGGACGTCATGCCAGATGGCAGTAAATGCTGTGAGGAGAAACCAAGCAGTAGGGCATTCAGGGAAGAGGACCAGGGCAGAACATTAGAGACAGCGATCAAGATGAGGCCTGACGAAGTGTGGATACAAGCCCTCTGTGCCTGGGAACGGAGGCCTCAGGCGGAGGAAAGCAAGCTCAGCAACTCAGGGAGAGGAACCCATTGGTATCAATGAAGCATGACAGGCAGCCTCCGGAAGAGCGCATCAGGAGTGTGACACCTACTCATTTAATTTTTATTACTGTAGACACCGGGTGAAGAATATTTTATTGGAGGCTAAGAGCACAGATGTGCACAATAGGTCAAGAAATGAAAATTAATAAAAAATGAACCTCTTTCTTTCTGGAACCTCTAAAAAACGATGTGATATAGTATTAGGTTAATTTCTGTCATGTCTCACAAGGTTTCTCAATCAGACTGGACACAGAAGCCGCGCCTCCTTCCTCCAGGCTTTGTGCAGCAATCACGTGCATCATCACAGTTATTCAAATTTTGAGTCTTCTGAAAAAATTAAAGATGAGACATTGTGCCTTCTTCATCACATAGAATATTAGCTCATGTGATTAAAGGCTCCAAAACCCCACATTTTCTAGAGGGTTCTGGTAAAACATTTTTCTTTGGAATATGCAGAGCTCTAACCTCAATCATTTTTCAAGTTTTAATCTCTCCATGCTTGGCACAGTCTGATAACATTGACAAGTTAAAAGCAACCGCATATTGTACACACAGAGGCTGCTTGCAATAAAAGGTAATTTAGGCAGCAAGTCCACCCTGCCTCACTGCAACAGTTCCAAATCGATTAGATAAAAATCTCCAGGGAGCTTCAAGATTAAAAGCAGCAACACGCACTTCTCAAAGCAGCCTCCCTTCACCCACGGACTTTCAGAAGGGTGAGGTGCCACTAAGACTAATTCTTGAGGAGAGACTTTTCTTTTTGGTCTTTATTGCATCCAGTAGCTGCAGATAAGGACAATTATGGAGATAAGGAAAACTTAGGTAAACAGGTCTAAGGAAGGCATAGAGACTTTTGAGCCCGCTGATGATTTGCCTAAGCACAGTGTAGTGAAGGAGTAAGGAGGCTCACTCTGTGGATTTAATAAGCCCCTGCTTGAGTCAATCCCATCCCTTTAAACTGTGTCCAAGAGTGACACTGTTAGAGCATCATACAGCCTTTCAATAGGACCTGACTGGTGTCGTTGGCCCCATCCACGTGAGGACAGAGGAGGCTCATAATGGTCACACGCAGAGTCACAAAACAAGGAACAGGACACCAACTCAAGCTCATCTGACTCCCAAGGCTGTGCTTCTCCTCTTATCACTGGGGTGAATGACAACCACCAGGCAGTGTTTCCCTCAAGCGTTTCTACTATTTCAATGATCACAGCACAAAGCCTGGTGAATATGCCCAGAGAAGAGGATGGAAGAAGAGGATATGATACATATGGGCACATCTGCTTTACTTGTATTCTACTGTGTCAAGTATATGCATGAAAATAAAGCAGTTAGAAGGACCCAGAGTGTCCAGGAACCCCACAAGAAGACCATCAAGTGTAGGCTCGATTTTTTTTTTTTTAGCTAAAATACTTTATTACAATTTATTAACCGAGTGTACGTCACTTGTAACCTGACTAACCAAAACAATAGGAAAAGAGAATTAAAGAACATAATAACAAAACCGTAAGGATATCAGTTCTGAGGAACAATTCTCTTGGCGTAATTGGCAGGATTTTGTTGTTGTTGTTGTTGTTGGAACCTGGAGTAACCAGAACCCAGAACCTCAGCGAGAGCTGGAGCCCAGAAGCCTTCCCTCGAGTGATTTTCTCTAGAGGGTCTCAAAGTGCAGCGATGAACAGCCGAAACTATCTGAAGTCTCCAAAAAGCCCCGCCTTCAGTTCTGGGCTCATTTATATATCTCCTCCCAGTGTCTGTTCACAGGATCTTTTTAGCTGGCAATAATCAAGCTCCCACATGAGGTGGTTGGTCTTCTAGTGGATTAACCTCACCTGTTCTCTCACAAGACTGTTCTGATCCCACACTTGGGATCCTAAAAAACAGGTTTATCTCTCCTTCAAGTTAGGCTATCGGATATGGACCCAGGGGGACCTGCACAACCTTGTACCAACCAAGGACAATACATGCAGTAAACCTAGACCCCCCCGCCCCCAACCAGATCTAGCCAATGGACAGCTCATTCTCCACAGTTGTGGAGACAGCAGGACCTGTCTCTGACATAAGCACTGGTGTCCCCTATTTGGCTACTTCCCCTTGGTGGGGAGGCCTGGTGGCACTCAGAGGGCAGGGAAGCTGGCTATCAGGATGAGACCTGATAGGCTGTGGTGATCTGGTGGGGGAGGAGGTCCTCTTCTGTCGCAGGTCTAGGGGAGGGGAATAGGGTCAAAGAGGGAGGGAAGGAGGGAGTAACAGGAAGATATAAATGAGGGAATAACAATCAGGGTATAATCTGAATACATTATTTTAAAATAAAAAACTAAAAAATTAAAAAAAAAAAAAGCAGGTGGGCCTGCTTCTACCACCTACAGATGTTGACAGTTTCGTTTGTCTTCACAGCAAAAATAAACAGTCCGGCCCTCCTGACTATCTTTCTCACTGCCATCCAAATACAATCCCCAAATTTAACATGGCTACCTTTTTGGATCATCAAGTTGCTATAGATGTCAGAGAAAGAGTAAGCCCTTCGGTTTTGGCAATAACTTTTTAACCTCATGTTGGTATTGATGAAAAATTTGGGGACATTTATGACTTAAAACAAAACAACAGCTCACAGAACATCACACAGCTCACAGAACAAAACAGAATCCAATCATTTAAGCTACATGATGAATACGATTTGCATGCCGGGAACGACTTTCTCTCCTTTTCTCCTTCTCTCATACTTTACATGGCAGTTTCTCCTCCTCCCCTACCCCAGCCTCTCCTCCCAAATCCCATCTCCCCAAGACCCCCCAGCCCCCGCTACTTCTCAGAAAGGGAAACAACTTTTAAAGCGTTGACATTTGAAACAGTCAGATTTGTATACCTTATCATTTTTACAAGTGTTTTTCTTTAAAAAAACATTTTTATTTCCCCTAGAAACGTAAGGTTCTCCCATCAGACAGTAACTTAGCTTTAAGAAGACTGGTATATTTAGGAAGAATCAAGGCTCCAAGAAGAGGCAGGAATGAATAATTTTTATCATGCTAAGCTTACCTACAAATGCAACTTTCCGTTCCCAGCACTCGGGAGGCAGAGGCAGGCGGATCGATGTGAGTTCGAGGCCAGCCTGGTCTACAAAGTGAGTCCAGGATGGCCAAGGCTACACAAAGAAACCTTGTCTCGAAAAACCAAAAAAAAAAAAAAAAAAAAAAACTTTCCGTCCCAAACCTCACTGGGCTACTCAGGGCAGCTCAGAATGCGGAGGGGGAAGGGCGGGGCTTGGAGGATGTAGCTCAGGGGTAAAGGGACTCATCTGGGGCATGCGCAGGGTGGCTTACTGTGTATTCTGGGCTAGTTGGCCTCGGAACTCAGTTTGTGGCAGAGGCTGGCCTCGAACCTTTGATCCTCCTGCTTCATCCTTCTCAGTGCCAAGGTTGTGCGCACGTGCTATGCTCTCCTCCCCCATATGGATTCCTCTCTAATCAGTACAGTTTCTTCATTTCCTCAAACTGATTTACCTCTTTTCCTCTTGGCATGGGAAAAAAAGAGATGGCTGTATGAATGAAAGCCCTCTTACGACCAGTCACATCTCCCACCACACCGTCCAGAAAGCAATTTGGTAAGAGGCAACCATCCAACATCTTACATCACAGACACCTCACGTCACACAGACTTCTACTTCCCCACCAATGCGTCCTGCACTTTCCTGCAGAAGGAGTTGGGTTTCTAAGCGTTGCTCCTCTCCCCCAGGCCCTGAGACATGAGGAACAGCAGTCAAAAATCAATTCAAGCGGCAGCTTGACTGGACAGGAAGGAGAAGCCACAGGCTCCCTCCCTCTTGAGGTTGTTCACGTTTCATCTGCACCAAGCAAGCTGGGAACTTAGCATGATGCTGTTAAACTTGGGTCAGGCTGTTACACTTCGTTTCTCCTCCATTACCCTGCTCAACTGACATCGCACATATGACCATGACAACCAAAATCGGGGCTTGTGAAGTGACTCCGTGAGAAGGCGTTTGCCCTGTAAGCCTAGCAACCTGAGGGAGATTCCAAACCTAGGGGCAAAAGCGGTAACTGGTCAATACTGCTCGGATAAAGCAATAAAGGAGTGCATGCATTTGGCAGACATAGGTTATTCTACAGAAATTAACTTTGTAGCCAATCATGGTGGCCCATGCTTTTAATCCAAGCAGCCAGGAAGTAAATGCAGATAGACCCTGAGTTTAAGGTCTGGTCTACATCATAAAGCTTCGGGTTAATAGGATTAAACAGTAAGAAACTGTTTCCAAAATAAAAAAAAAATTTTAAGACTATTTATTGAGGACTGGCTTGATGGTTCTGTGCATGGCTAAAGGCGTTTGCTGCCAAACCTGATGGTCTGAATTCGATGCCTGGGAGCCACATGGTGGACAGGGAGAAGTAATTCCTACAAGTTGTCATCTGACCTCCACATGGAGGCAATGACATACACTGAACACACATACGCATACATATGCAAAATGAATAAATGTAATATTAAAAATAATTATTACTTATGCACAAATATGAATAAGTGTAAAATACAAAATTAAAAAAAACATTCATTGGGATACAAAAGTCTTTACAAGGTTGAAACTGTCATAAAATCGTGCATTTTTATTGTTTCTGTGAGAAAAATGTATAAACATGCACAGGAGAGCGCAGAAACAGCTTTTATTTTCTCTGTGCCTTTTGGTGCTTCCCAAAAGTTCTGCATCAGACATGTGTCAGTTTTGCAAACAGGAAAAAGCACAAGGGGTTGTAATGAGCAGAGCGAGAAGGATGCACTGCAGCCCTGGGGGTGCTCCACCCGAAAGGGGGGGCCCTGGGTGGTCAGAGCTCATTTTCTCTCCCGCCAGTTTCTTGCCATTAGATGTTTGGGCAGCCACTAAGAAAACAAACAACTGGTGCTGGCGAGGATGTGGACAAAAAAAAGTTGTCCTTATCAATAAGGAGATTCCCCACAAACTAAAAAGACCTGTTTTATGACCCAGCCACGCACTCCTGAGGATTACACAAAATGTCCAAGTCAACAAATCACAGGGGGAAAGTGCACACCTAATTTACTGCAGCTAAGTTAAGGAGCCAGCCTGTGTGTAAACAGAGACGTAGATAAGGAAACATGGAATCTTTCCACCATGATTCATGGGTAAGAGAGCATCCTCTGAGAGCATAAACACCTGCACTGGAACCTCCAGCACCCCCACAAAAAGCTGGACACTGACCTGAACACCTGCAACGCCAACACTGAGGACAGAGGCACTACTCTGGTCAGCATCCCAGGCAAAGCAGTGAGCTTCCGGCTCATGAGAGAGTCCATCTCCAGGCAAAAAGGTGGAGGGTGGTTTAGAACGCATAGCACCTTACTACCCTGCCTTCTAGACTCGTGCGCTATGCATGCAGCCACAGGGACACACCACACATACACAACACAGCACGCACAAATAAGATCAAATTTAAAGAAGACTAAGGCCGTGTCATTTACAGGAAAAGTAATGAAAGGCTGTGAATCATACAACAAACTAGTTCTCAGAACAGAAACAAAAACCCAGATCTCACATTTTTCTCCTATGTACAGATGACAAGAGAGTAGCTAAGACACCATCTAGTGCAGCAGTTCTCAATCTGTGGGTGCCGACCCCCTTGTTGGGCACCAAAGGGCACTTTCACGGGGGTGGGGGGGCCACCTAAGAGCATCAGAAAACATAGATGGTAGATGTCTGTATTACTATTCATAATGGTAGCAAAATTACAGTTATGAAGTAGCAATGTAAATAATTTTATGTTTGGGGGACGCCACAGCCTGAAAAACTGCATTAAAGGGTCCCAGCAGCAGGATGGTGGAGAACCACTGACCTAGAGGAACAAAGGAAATTAATGGGAGGGAGTGAAGTGGGGGGGGGGGGGGAGAGCAGTGGTTGTGGGGGAAGTATGTTCGAAATATATTGCATACTTGCATAAAGATGCCTTTCAGTAACTCAGTGTAATAAAATAAAAAATTCCTGAAAGAAACAAAAATAGATTCTTCGGCTCTCTGGGTGCCTAACAGATAATACTACTTGACATATTCCTATGCAAATTTGGTTAATATAAGGGGAAGACCTAAGCATGTAGCTCAGAGGCATGGGGCTTGCTTAGCATACACAGGGCCTGGTGGACGCCCAGCAGCAGGAGGGAATAAAGGAATACACTCACAAATGTGTATTTCTTACAGTCTTTGTGGACCTGTGAAATGCGGGCTGCCGATCTACAACTTTTTGTGACACCCCTAAAAAGGTGCCTTAGTTTATCTATGTGCTGCTACCATTTTCACTTGCCCCCCTGTCACATACTGATGGTAGTATATGGGTAGAGCCAAGACTTGGAGGGTGGGACTCCCACAACAGGGTTAGTGGCTTTATAGGAAGAGGAAGAGACCTGAGTTTATTTGCTTGCTCTTTCCCTGCCATGTCATGATACACAAGGGCCTCACTAGAGATCAGCCTCCAGCACTGTGAAAAGCGACCTCCAATCCTTATAAAGTGCCTAGGGCCAGGCAATCTCTAACAGAAGCAAAGCCTGGGGCTGCAACCTGGTGTGTGGGTACGGGTACTCCCGGAAACAGCACCAAGCCTGTCAGGCTAAGGCGTGCACTTGTAAATGACCACTGTCAGGCACTAAATGTTTCTGCAGGACGGAAAGGACCCACTCCACGTACCCCAGGGCTAAGGAGTAAACTCCTAGAATGACTGAGCTAATCCACCTCATGAGTCTGCCCACTACTTTAAAAGCAAGGGCAATCATACAAAATCCATACAGACTAATCAAAGGTCATGAAGAACCAATGCTCGAAAAAAGGAAAGACTAACAAACTTAAACAGAAAAAAAAAAGAGTAACAAGACGGGAGTAGTGGCGCACACCTTTGACCCCAGCACTCAGGGAGGCAAAGGCAGGAGGATCACTGTGAGTTCGAGGTCAGCCTGGTCTACAAAAGGAGACAGCTAAGGCTACACAGAGAAACCCTGTCTCGAGCCCCTCGCCTCCCCACCACCACAAAAGGAAGAAGCATCCACTAACACATTACATATATAATGCAACAGGGAACCAGACAAATTAAAAGTGTTCTTGCCATGGAAATCACACTGAAAGTAAAAGTCAACAATCGTTTTGCGTACAGCACATCTACATATAGACACTTTGCAGCCTAGAGATACAGCTCAGTAGGTAGCGTACATACTTGTCCGTCATACATGAAGACCTCGGTTTGACCCCGGCACCACATAAACTGGGCATGGCGACGGATACGCCATTCAGCACTTGAGAAGTGGATGGAGGAGTATTAGAACTTCAAGGCCATCCTGGACTACACAGTACACTCAAGGCCAGCCTGGGCTATGAGATTCTGTCTTTTTTTAAAATGTAAAGTATTTCCTTTCCCAGTCAAACGAATGACTACACCATCATGCAGGAATCAAGGTAACTTTTCCATCTCTGGCAGCACGATACTGTGTGTGTGCCACACTGTGTAGTTAGTTACACACTACTCAAGGAACAAGGTATTGACCTTGGGGTCACGCTGGTGTGTCTGCTGCTAAAGGAAGGCTGGGGCAGTATTGCAAGGACCTGACATTTTGCAGATTTTCATCTTCTTAAAGCCCCTCTAACACGGTAAGAAAGCCAGGAGCTGACATACAAGCGTTGCTTCCTTCAGACCTCAGTATGGCCCTTGGAGCTCTTGTCCTGGCACCAACCTGGCAGTGTTCACAGATGGCAAGTGGTGATGTCTGGTTGGTGGCCCCACCTTGTCTACCCAGTGTCAGCTGTGACTTCAGTGAGCTGGAGTAGTCACACCTGGGCTCCTACAGCTGCTGTGACACTCTCCACGCAAAAAAGACAAAGTTCACATTTCAGAGACCAGAAGTATCTGTGTGCCTCATGGTCCCACAGACTGGTGGTCTTTAGCTCCCAGGACACCACACGACACAGCCTGCAGCATCCTAGGCTGACACACAGGACGCTGCAGCCCCAAACAGAGTTAACCCTGTATGTTCGCACCATGCATTAACCACTTCAAAGGATCACAGCGTGGACGACAGCTCCATCCAATGACAAAGGGTTTCTTAATAACAGGTCAATAAAATGTGAATAAGTTATATATTTTTATTTTTCACAATTAAAAATGACAAGTGACATGTAAAGGACATGACAGGAATATAACAGTAACACAGTAATAGGCTAGCTATCTCATAGAGACAGAAGCCCATGAAAAATAGTATAGAGATTTTTAAGAAAGACCATTAAATAAATCTAGGAATATGCTTACTGAATCAAGAAATCAAATTGAGCACATGTCAAAACATCATATAGAAGCCATAAAGTAAATCCAGAATTCCACATATAGGGCTCTCTTCTGAAATCAGGAGGCTCAAATCCTACAACAAAAAAGGAAAAGACAGTTAGAAAATGCTCAGCAAGTTACCCAGACACATTTCTGTTTCCTTCCATTCCCAGTGGGGATGCAATGTGGGGCCTCATGCACAGTGCCCCACTGAGCTAGCTCCTGCTCACGACAGGCAGCTGAACGCTTCAGCTGATCGAGACAAGTTTTCTTACTCTTAGAGTAGTTTTTATGCTATAGGGATGGGCATGGGTGGCTCAGGGGGAAAAGGTGCTTGCCAACAAGCCTGACGGCGTGAGCTTGCTCCCCAGAGTACACACGGCGGAAGATGAGAGGAGCCTTCCCCAGGCATACCAGGTACACACGCATTCGCACAGGCGCGCACACAGTTAGAATAACAAAATTAAAAATCCCTTATTTATAAAGGATTGTTTAAAGAGATATTTTATTTTTACTTATGCATTTATGTATGGGGAGGTTAGCAGAGGGGGTGTCCAAGCAAATGCAGCTGCTCTGAGAGTCCAGAAGAGGGTGTGGGAGACCCTGGAGCTGGAGATACAGGCAGCTGTGAGCCATCCAAACTGGACACTGGGATGCAAATGCTCGTCCTTTGGGAGAGCACTATGTGCCCTTCAGGAAAGGTTTTCAAAGCAAACTGGTGGGTTATGCCTGTTGTCCCAGCCCTCAGGAAGCTGGGACAATCAGTTTTGTATTCTGTAGGGATGGTCACTATCCAATCCTCTAACAGTAAGATATACTCAATAATTTCAGTGTGAGAAAAATAACCTGCCTGCTAAGCAAACGTATGCTTTACATCCCACTTATACACCACAACACACAGCACAAGTCTCTTCCCTTCCTGGCCTCTAAGACGGCGCCCTGTAATGGTGGTCTGGACACCTAACCTGCCTTTCCTCAGCCCGTGTGAGAGCAGCTGGAGAGCTGAAGGCGGGCTGTGATAGGAAAGCACAAAACATGCCATCTACACGCTTTACAATACAGAGAATGAGTGAACCAGGAAATGGCTTTCCTGATCTACCCATGTCCTTCTGAGAAAAACTGGACAGCACTGGAAAATTATTAACTGGACTAACACAGTAAGTGGGCTAAATCTTTGTAGTAGCAAATATTCAACCAGGAAGATTGCAGCACCTCTCAGTTTAGCCACAGACCTATTAAAAATGGAAGCCAGCTAATAACCTATGGGTACATTTAGCCTGGCTTAGATTAAGTACTCAAAGGCATTGAGAGTTCAGATGTTCCAGCTTTTAGATTTAGGGAAGAAGGAAAGGAAAGTTGAAAGTCCTATTAATGTTAGACATGCTGGTACATGCCTACACTCCCAGCATTTGGTAGATGCACACAGGCCGACCTGGGGTTTAAGGCCATGCTGGGCAACAGCAAGTTCTAGGCCACTCTAAACTGTCACTGATATCTATCCGAAAGACCAAGAAACAGCACAGGGATGGAGCTCGGATGTGAGACTTGTGTGGCATGTGCTAGGCCCTGGGTTCAACTCCCAGCACCCAAAAAAGGAAAAGAAACAATTTCATCAACTGCCAGTCCTGGGTAGAGGAGAGCTAGTGGCAGTCGATGGCTGGTGGGAGGGGGCAGCCTTTGTTCTCATCGGTGTGGTCACTGCTGAGAAGCCCCTGTCCCAGTGCCACAAAACAAAAGGTGGGAGACCTGCGAGGAAGACAGGCTAATCAGTCTGGCAGGGAAGTGGCTAAGAAGAGGAGGGGAGGGGAGGGGAGGAGGTGGAGGGGAGCAGCCAGAGCATGTCAGATACATGTACAAAATTGTCAAAGGTGTCTTAAAAAAGGTTAAAAAAAAAAAAAAAAAAGACTTCTCAAAACCAAATTAAGAATCAAAGAAAAGACTATCTTGGCCAGAGAGATGGACAACAGAACACGCTTCACACAGAAGCACACAGCACACCTCGCCATAACCATCATACAGTGTTTTTATAGTTGTTTTTCTCCTTGTAAAAACCATATTCCCGGGAAAGAAAGACTCTATATAGGAAACTGTGAGAGCCTGAGCAGCAAAAGAATGTTTTCAGTGGACTGGGGAGACACACACACACACACACACACACACACACACACACACACACGCACGCACACGGACCTGCTGTTTCTGATAAAGGAAAGTGAGAGGCGTAGAATGCTAAATGACCTCTCCAATCCTCCTGTGGTTCCTCTTCTCATACGCCCACAGAAACACAAAATTACAGGGAGACGCGTATCACTTACTGTTCCTCCTTCTTCAACACTTATGGGTAGAATTGTGTTTTTCTGAATGTTTCATTAGTAATGCTGAGTCTTGTAAGTCGGGCTCCATAATAGTCTATAATGTAACTACTTCCATCTGAAGGTCCGACAATCTAGAAAAGATAAAAACTTAAAAGTTATTCTTTTTACAAAGGATATCTGAGTTTACTTTTTATTAGTAAGCAATAAAACAATTTCAGTACCCGTCCCCCCAAAACCCAAGTCTTAAAAAAAAAAAAAAAAAAAAAGTAGGGGACATGTAAACCGACAGGGAGAAGCACATGGGACAAAGAGAAGCGCTGGGAGACTAGGCTGTAGTTGGACTTCCTCACCCCTTGCTCTGGCCTCCCCAGCGTGGGCGGCCATGGATGTTCATGTCTAAAGTCCCAACGTGAAGCGGCCTCAGTTCCAAACACAGGGCTGGGATGCCCTGATGCTTCCTCAGCACTCCCCTACAGCTCCCATGGGGCCTGTGAAATGGTCTCACGTGCAGTAACCAGGTGTCCACACACTGTCACGGCACTAGCGCATCAGGACAGGCGTGGTGGCAGCGAGGATGGTGTGGCAACTGCTTCATGACGCACTTTTACGTCTCAAACGCTGAGAGTGCTGGTGCTCATTTTACAGATAGAGAAATGAGAGCCTGCATCTCCACGTGCAACTTATAGAAGCCCTTGAGACCAGACTGTTGGCATAAAAGATGGGCTGCTGAGGGACCTCACAGGATGCAGCGTTCTGTGGTAAGTCACTTCCCTGAAGGGAGCTTCCCCGAGTTTCTGTCAGTATGTCAGGGTTGGCTGTTGTGTCTAAAGGGGTATCACATTTTAAGGACGTTTCTGAGCTTATTAGAGTCTACTGGTCCCGGGATAGTGGGCAAGTTTTCATGTGGGAAAACAATCCAACAGCCTGGCCCATGGTGTGCAGGGCTGGGTTCATTCCAAACACCCAGCCAACATGTCTCCCAATCAAGGTTGTGTTAGCCGGCAAGCCAGTTACAAATATCTCATTTTCTAGAACCTTTACATAAAAGCATTTCATATTTTAAGCAAAAACAAAATCATTAAAGTTTGTGAAGAGTTTATTCCTTTCTTTATAAAGTAGATGACATTTAAATTTTTGTGGTATTTATAGTCTGTTGGATACATTTTAAAATTGATGTAACAGTTTTATTTAAACATGTCAATATTTAAAATTACATCCCATGCAACTATTTAAATTTATGATGGAAAACTTAAATGTCAATTTAAAAATATGCAGAGGGTACAGACTTAAAAATATTCTTCTAAGGGTTATACAATAAGATTGAAGAAAGCTGCCATGAGCAGTTCTCCTTTAAAAATGAGAAGTGCTGGAAGTTGTAATGTAAAACTGTCATCCTAGCACTTAGAGACAACAGAGACAGGGCGATTGCCATAAGTTCAAGGCCAGCCTGAGCTACACAACAGGACTGTCTCATAAAAATAAACAACCAGGGCTGAAGAGATGACACAGCAGTTAAAAGCAGTTGCTGCTCTCGCGGAGGCCCTGGCTTGGGGTCCCAGCACCTACACGGTGGTTCACAACCACTTAACTCCAGTTCTCAGGGGTCTGACACCCTCTTCTGACCTTGGTGACCAACAGGAACACATGTGGTGCACATACATATGTGCTGGAAAAACACTCATACACATAAAATAAATATATCTAAAAGATAAAAACAAAACCCTTTAGTTTAAATATATAAAAATAGTTTATGCAGCCTCACAAACTTAAAAGGCTGGATGCAGTGTATGCAGCTGTAGTCTCAGATACCCGGGGTGGGGACCGAGGCAAGAAAACACAGGAACTGAACTGCCTGAACTCAAGAATTTGGGCCAGCCTGGGCTACACCATGAGAACCCATCTCATCAAAACAAAAACTCAACTCAACAAATACGTAATTCCTACACTATTTCAGGAAGACGCCAAACAATCTTCATGAAACAGTGACTGAGTCATCATCTCTGCCAACAGGGAGATTCCTCTGTTGGATTCAACTAATGTGTACACAGGCAGCTGTGATGTAAGTCAGCTGCCGCTATGCATGCTGGCTTCATTCCGTAAGATTAAGTTAACTTGTCTGACATTTATGGATGCTATGTATAAATTTAAGTAAAAATTAATGTATCTGTGACATTTCTGTGGCTAGGGTCAGGAGGGATTACGAGGGACATTAAGGTAAGAGCAGAATGGGTAACTAGAAGGTAGCATATTCTGAGACTTTATTAAGAAAACAAAGAAGTGAAGTGAAGCTGGTGGAAAGGGGCCAAATCACCCTGTAAAAACACCTCCTACTGGAGTGTGTGATCAGACCGGAGCTGAGCCTTTTGTTCTATTAGATTTCTCTTCCTGTACTATTTTTCCTGATAATTGCATTTACTCATTGAAGAAAAATACACAAAAGTTAGAAATAAGGTGATAGATGGTTGGATGACTTTTTAATATCATACATTTCTAATAAGCTCATCTGCAACTCGTTTTAAGCGCAGAAGGTTTACAACATGATGTAAGCCACTAACTTACAGAAAACGCGAAGTATAGGTCCCCTTTCCCTTCCCTGCACTCACAACAGTTTACATGAATGTAGTTCAATGTTGTGTGTAACTTAGCAACCATATTATAGCATTTACTTTTCTTTAAGCTATTAATGTCAGTTCTTCAAAGTTCCTTGTCATACAAGCAAGCGAACAAGAGGACCAACACACTCTAAGGAGCACTTTTGGGTCCATGAGATGTCTCAGTGGATAAAGATATTTTCTGTCTAGCCAGAAGGCCTAAGTTCAATCTTAGGAGATCCAAATGCACAGAGTTGTCCTCTAACCTCTACACAAATGCCATGATATTTGCCTGCACACACAAACATGCACACACATACAAATGTAAAAAAAAAAAAAATTGAACTAAAAGATTTAAATTAAGAGTTTTCTACAATAATCTTACTATGTCTCCTAAGTACAAAGCCCTAAAGCCACAAAACTCAAACCTAGCAATTTCCTAAAGCTGCTGTCACAGATGACTACAAAGGCTGTCGGGTGGCAGACACTTATAGTTCTGGGAGACTGAAGCTGCAAGCTTCTGCAGTCAACTGGCATCCACTAGCCAGTTATCACACTGGATAATCCACACAGTAAACCAAGATGACATCCCATAGCAAGATCTTTAATTTGCTAGGCTTAGAAATAACACTCCCCGGGATCCAAGATGGCGGCGAGCAGTGTGGACCGCGTTTGGAGGCTCCAGTGAACAATTCAGGGAATTGCACAGATTTCTGAGCCAGGAACACCGAGGTCCGAACATCACGGCAGCAGGAGTGCTCCACGGTTCGGAGGGACCAGGGTGCGGAGGACCTGCGTGCCCCTGCACACGGGAGGAGTGTGGTTTTTCTCTGATCGGAGCGGCAGCGGCAGAGGCGGCAGCACCAGCGGCACCAGCAGTGGCGGCTGAGGTTTGCAGCTCATAGCCTTCTGGTGGAGGCGATTGGTGTGGTGGCTGGTGGGAATTGCTGCGGGAGAGGGGACTCGGGGCAGGATTTGGGTCGCGTGGAGCCTTTGGACCCAGACTGGACTCGGCGGACAGTTCGGCCCCAGAGTCCCGGGTATTGGCCCGGCCCAGCAAGCAATTCTGCCTGAGGCACTAACTCAGCTCCGGCCACAGCTCCCCTGCTGTGGCGCAGGCTTAGTTGAGCTCGCTGCTCCACACTAGGCACTACCTCAGCTCAGCGGCAGCTCCCCTGCGGTGACACAGTCTGGGCGGAGCACTTGGTTTCACCACAGGCGCTAACTCAGAGCAGCCGCAGTTCTCCTGCTGTGGCGCAGGCTTGGTGACGTGCTCGGTTCCATCCTAGGCACCACCTCAGCTCAGCGGCAGCTCCCCTGCGGGGACACAGTCCGGGCGGAGCACTTGTTCCACTACTGGCGCTAACTCAGAGCAGCCGCAGTTTCTGTGGCGCAGGCGTGGTGACGTGCTCGGTTCCATCCTAGGCACCACCTCAGCTCAGCGGCAGCTCCCCTGCGGGGACACAGTCTGGGCGGAGCACTTGTTCCACCACTGGCGCTAACTCAGAGCAGCCGCAGTTCTCCTGCTGTGGCGCAGGCATGGTGACGTGCTCGGTTCCATCCTAGGCACCACCTCAGCTCAGCGGCAGCTCCCCTGCGGGGACACAGTCCGGGCGGAGCACTTGTCCCACCACTGGCGCTAACTCAGAGCAGCCGCCAGTTCTCCTGCTGTGGCGCAGGCTTGGTGACGTGCTCGGTTCCATCCTAGGCACCACCTCAGCTCAGCGGCAGCTCCCCTGCGGGGACACAGTCCGGGCGGAGCACTTGTTCCACACTGGCGCTAACTCAGAGCAGCCGCAGTTCTCCTGCTGTGCACAGGCTGGACAGAGCTCGGTTCCACCAGCTCTAAGACTCTGGTTGGACACAGTGTACAGTTTGAATCCAGAATTCCTGGCTGAGATTGGTGGTCAGTTCGGGCCCTGAGTCAATAACTGACCACAGCACGCACTTTGGGCCAAAAGGCCCTAGTGGAGCTTGGTGCGTAGTCCCAGCCCAAAAATTCTGGCTGGGCCCTGTGTGCATTTTGGGCCCAAAATCCTGCTGAGCTTGGCAGACGGTTCTGGCCCTGAGAATCTAGCTGAGTTCTGCCGTGGTTCGGTCCCAGTGCTCCTGGCTGGACTTGGCAGGGAACACAGGCTGTGGATACCTTGGCCTGACCCAACGCTCATTCAGAGACCCAGAACAATTGCAGGATCCACAGCAGAGGGGGACTGAGGATCACTGGCTGTGAGAGACCAGAACAACAGGGCTAACCTCCTAACATCCACACCAGTGAAGCTTTGAGCTCGCAGCCTAGGGAAATCGTAAGAAAACAAGTGAATCTATCGTCAGACACCCTCCATTCAACTCTGGAAGCTACCCAACAAAAACAAAGACGGCAAGATGTCTAAAGGACAACGAAAAAGCATACGCAAAAAACCCCAAAACAACATGGCGTCTCCAGTTTCCAGCTATCCCAAAGAAAACCACCCAGAGAAACTCAAATACAACGGAAATACAAGAAAATGACCTCAAATCCTTAGTAATGAGGATGATAATGGAGGAAACAAATAAATTCGTAATCAAATGCAGGAAGACGCAGACAACAGGTGAGAGACATAAAAGAAGCACATAGAGTGGAACTGGAAAATTGCAGGAAAATGCAAACAACCAGATGAAAGAGATAACTAAAACGGTTCAAGCTCTGAAGACCTATAAAGAGGCAATGGAAGAAACTCAGGAATATACAAAAAATCAGATGAAAGAAATCAAAAAATCAGTTCAAGATCTGAAAATGAAAATGGATTCAATGATAAACACACAGACAGAAGAAAAACGAGAACGTGAGACCTCAGAGAAGAAGGCAAGCAACACAGAGGTGAGCTTTCTAACAGAATCCAAGAGATGGAAGAACGAATCTCAGGGCTAGAAGATACAATCACAGATATTGAATCAACCATTAAAGAAAATGCCAAATCTGGAAAACTCCTGACACAAAACATCCAAGAAATTAAGGACACCATGAAAAGAAGAAATTTGCGGATAATAGGCATTGAAGAAAGAGAAGACATCAGACTCCAGGGCCCAGAAACTATTCTCAACAAATCATAGAAGAAAATTTCCCCAATCTAAGAAAGAGATGCCTATAAAACATACAAGAGGCCTACAGAACACCAAATGAATTGACCAGAAAAGAAAAACTGCCCGCCACAATAATCAAAACACAAAACATGCAGAACAAAGAAAAAATATTAAAAGCTGCAAGGGAAAAGGGCCAAATAACATTTAATGGTAAACCTATCAGAATTACACCTGACTTCTCAGCAGAGACCATAAAAGCCAGAAGGGCCTGGACAGAGATCCTGCAAACCCTAGAGAACACAGATGCCAGGCCAGACTACTTTACCCAGCAAAATTATCAATAACCATTGATGGAGAGAAACACAAATATTCCATGACAAAAACAAATTCAAACAGTACCTATCCACAAACCCAGCTTTACAGAAGGTACTAGAAGGAAAACTCCATCCCAAAGGGTCAAGCTACAAACCAAAACTACCCAGGAAATAGATAACTATCCCATGGCAAAACACAACTACACAAACGCTCGACTGGAAAACAACATCAAAATTAAGACTCTTAACAGTCACTGGTCATTAATATCTCTCAACATCAATGGCCTCAATTCTCCAATAAAAAAGACACAGACTAACCGAATGGGTACATAAACAAGACCCAACATTCTTCTGCATCCAAGAAACACATCTCACCCATAATGAAAGGCATTACCTCAGGGTAAAAGGTTGGAAAAAAATATTCCAAGCAAATGGTCACAAGAAGCAAGCAGGTGTAGCCATTTTAGTATCGAACAAAATAGACTTTCAAAAAATTAATCAAAAGGGATGAGGAAGGACACTTCAACTCATCAAAGGTAAGAACCAAGATGACATCACAATTCTGAACATCTATGCTCCCAATACAAGGGCACCCACATATGTAAAAGATCTCCTAAAAAAGCTTAAACCACACATCGATCCCCACACAATATAGTGGGAGACTTCAACACCCCACTCTCACTGAAGGATAAGTCATTGAAACAGAAACTAAGCCGAGAAATAAACTCATTAACCAATGCCATGGGTCAAATGGATCTAACAGATATCTATAGAACCTTTCACCAAACAAGAAAGAATACACCTTCTTCTCTGCACCCCATGGAACCTTCTCCAAAATTGATCACATCGTAGGTCACAAAGCAAGCCTCAACAGATACAAGAGGATTGAAATAATACCTTGTATCCTTTCAGATCACCATGCTCTTAGGCTGCAATTCAACAACAGAAATAACAAAAAGCCTACACGTTTGTGGAAACTAAACAACTCTCTGCTAAATGACCTGGGTCAGGGAAGAAATAAAGAAAGAAATCAAGGAGTTTCTGAAATTCAATGAAAATGATGAAACAACATACCCAAATTTGTGGGATACATTGAAAGCAGTGCTAAGAGGAAAATTCATAGCACTAAGTGCCTTTAAAAAGAAATTGGAAACATCGCACATAAGCATCTTAACAACACAACTGGAAGCCCTAGAAAAAAAAGAAGCAGAAACACCCAAGAGGAGTAGACGCCTGGAAATTATCAAACTCAGGGCTGAAATTAACAATTAGAAACTAAGAAAACAGTCCAAGAATCAACAAAACCAAAAGCTGGTTCTTTGAGAAAATCAACAAGATAGACAGACCATTAGCCAAACTAACTAAAAGGCAGAGAGACAGTATGAAATGAACAAAATCAGAAATGAAAAGGGAGACATAACAACAGACACTGAAGAAATTCAAAGAATCATAAGATCCTACTTTGAAGGCATATACGCCACAAAATTTGAAAATCTAAGGGAAATGGACGATTTTCTTGATCAAGTTCACTTGCCAAAGTTGAGTGAAGAACAGATAAACAGATTAAATAGTCCCATTTCCCCTACAGAAATAGAAGCAATCATCGATGGTCTTCCAACCAAAAAAAGCCCAGGGCCAGATGGTTTCGTGCAGAATTCTACCAGCCTTTTAAGGGCGAGCTAATACGATACTCTTCAAGCTACTCCAAAAGATAGAAATGGATGGAAAATTACCAACTTCATTCTATGAGGCCATAGTCTCATTGATACCTAAACCTCACAAAGACTCAACAAAGAAAGAGAATTTCAGACCAATTTCTCTTATGAACATAGATGCAAAAAAATACTAAATAAATACTGCAAAACGAATACAGGAGCACATCAAAGATATCCATTCATCATGACCAAGTAGGCTTCATTCCAGGCATGCAGGGATGGTTTAATATACGGAAATCCATCAATGTAATCATCATATAAACAAACTGAAAATAAAAAACCACATGATCATCTCCTTGGATGCAGAGAAAAGCATTTGATAAAATTCAACACCCATTCATGTTTAAAGTTTTAGAGAGATCGGGGATACAAGGCATTTCCTCAACATAATAAAGGCTATATACAGCAAGCCAATAGCCAAAATCAAAGTAAATGGTGAGATACTCAAGGAATTCCTCTAAAATCGGGAACAAGGCAAGGCTGCCCACTCTCTCCATATCTCTTCAATATAGTACTCGAAGTTCTAGCCAGAATAGACAACAAAAGGAGATCAAGGGTATCCAAATGGGAAAGGAGGAAGTCAAATTATCCCTCTTTGCGGCATATGATAGTGTACATAAGTGACCCTCAAAACTCCACCGAGAGAACTCCTAAAGCTGATAAACACCTTCAGCAAATTGGCTGGATACAAAATTAACTCAAAAAAGTCTGTAGCCTTCCTATACACAAATGACAAGCTTACAGAGGAAGAAATTAGGAAAACCACACCCTTCACATTAGCCACAAGCAATATAAAATATCTAGGAGTTACCCTAACTAAGCAAGTGAAGGATTTGTATGAAAAAAATTTCAAAACTCTGAAGAAAGAGATTGAAGATGACCTGAGAAGATGGCGTGATCTTCCTTGCTCATGGATCGGGAGAATTAACATAGTAAAAATGGCCATCCTACCAAAAGCAATCTACAGATTCAATGCAATCCCTATCAAAATAACTACACAATTTTTTAAAGACATTGAAAGTTCAATTCTGAACTTCATATGGAAAAACAAAAAACCCAGAATAGCTAAAACAATCTTGTACAATAAAAGATGCTCCGGAGGAATCTCCATACCTGATCTCAAACTGTACTATAAAGCAATAGTACTTAAAACAGCATGGTACTGGCACAGCAACAGGCTGGTTGATCAGTGGAATCGAATCGAAGACCCAGATATGAATCCACACACATATGGTCACTTGATTTTTGACAAAGGAGCCAAATCCATTCAATGGAAAAAGGATAGCATCTTCAACAAATGGTGCTGGTCTAACTGGAGGTCTATGTGTAAAAAATGAAACTGGACCCATATTTGTCACCTTGCACAAACTCAAATCCAAGTGGATTAAAGACCTCAACTAAAACCAGAGACATAACTCATTAGAAGAAAAGTGGGAAAGAGCCTGGAACATATTGGACAGAGGACAACTTCCTGAACAGAACACCAACGGCCCAGGCCTTAATGTCAACCATTAATAAATGGGACCTCATGAGGCTGAGAAGCTTCTGTAAGGCAGGAGACACTGTCAAGAGAACAAAGCGACAGCCTACAGACTGGGAAAAAATCTTCACCAACCCTACATCTGACAAAGGTCTAATATCCAAAATATATAAAGAACTCAAGAAATTAAACACCACCAAACCGAATAACCCAATTGAGAATGGGGCTTGGAACTAAACAGAGAATTCTCAACAGAGGAGTATCAAATGGCTGAGAAACACTTAAAGAAATGCTCAACCTCCTTAGTCATCAGGGAAATGCAAATCAAAACAACTCTGAGATTCCATCTTACACCCATCAGAATGGCTAAGATCAAAAATTCAAGCGACACCACATGCTGGCGAGGATGTGGGGAGAGAGGAACACTCCTTCATTGCTGGTGGGAATGCAAACTAGTACAGCCACTTTGGAAATCTATCTGGTGCTATCTCAGAAAAATGGGAATAGGGCTTCCTCAAGACCCAGCTATTCCACTCCTTGGAATATACCCAGAAGATGCTCCAGCACACAACAAGAAAATTTGCTCAACCATGTTCATAGCAGCCTTATTCTAATAGCCAGAAACATGGAAACAGCCTAAGTGTCCCTCAGTAGAAGAGTGGATAAAGAAACTGTGGTACATATACACTATGGAATACTACTCAGCTATTAAAAACAAGGAATTCCCGAAATTTGTGGATAAATGGATTGAGCTAGAAATGATCATAATGAGTGAGTTAACCCAGAAGCAGAAAGAATCAAATGGTATATACTCACTTATATCTGCATACTAGCCCAAGGGGCATGTCCCACGAAAGCCTTCACTTACCAGGAAACTGGGACAGAGGGGAAGGCATCCTATTGGGACTCTAAATGAGAGACGCATGGGAGAACAGCAATAAAAGGATCCAGAGGGTCCTAGAAATCTACAAGTAGAACAATATGATAGGCAGATTGGGCCCAGGGGTCCCGCTCAAACTAAGGCACCAGCCAAGGACAATACAGGAGGTAAACTTTAAACCCCTTCCCAGATCTAGCCAATGGTCAGAATATTCTCCACAGTTGAGTGGAGAGTGTGATACGACTTTCTCACATACTCTGGTGCCTCACATTTGACCATGTCCCCTGGAGGGGGAGACCTGGTGGCACTCAGAGGAAGGACAGCAAGTAGCCAAGAAGAGACTTGATACCCTATGAGAATATATAGGGGGACGTAATCCCCCTCAGGAACAGTCATAGGGGAGGGGAATAATGGGAAAATGTGGGGGGGGGGGGAGGAATGGGAGGATACAAGGGATGGGATAAACATTGAGATGTAACAAGAATAAATTAATAAAAAAAAAAAAAGAAATAACACTCCCAGGTTCTCTTGGCCTGGCCATGGAAATGGAGGTGCGCTGGAGGGAACCTCTTGCTCTTTATCCCTGATGCCCTTGGTCTAATTCTTGACAACACCCCGCCCGAGCATACACTCATACCCACCCCCCACCATCCCGCCCGAGCATACACTCATACCCACCCCCCACCATCCCGCCCGAGCATACACTCATACCCACCCCCCACCATCCCGCCCGAGCATACACTCAAACCGCCCCCCACCATCCCGCCCGAGCATACACTCATACCCACCCCCCACCATCCCACCCGAGCATACACTCAAACTGCTCCCCACTATTCCGCCCTAGCATACACTCAAACCGCCCCCCACCATCCCGCCCGAGCATACACTCATACTCACCCCCCACCATCCCGCCCGAGCATACACTCAACTCGCCCCCCACCATCCCGCCCGAGCATACACTCAAACCGCCCCCCACCATCCCGCCCGAGCATACACTCAAACCGCCCCCCACCATCCCACCCGAGCATACACTCATACCCACCCCCCACCATCCCACCCGAGTATACATTCAAACCGCCCCCCACCATCCCGCCCGAGCATATACTCATACCCACCCCCCACCATCCTATTCACAGATACCTACACACACAAAGTGAGCTGCCATGTGATTTGGATCTGTACTTATTGTTAGAAATGTGATTCTTTGAATAAATATCTACTTTAGATTTATCTAAGAGTGGGGCCATAGAGATAGCTCAGAGGTTAAGAGCAGTGGCTGCTCTTCCAGAGGGTCCAGGTTCAATTTCTAGCTCCCCAAACAGTGGCTTATCCATGGGATTCGACTCCCTCTTCTGGCCTCTGTGGGCACAGGAATGCATCTGGTACACAGACATGTATGCAAGCAGAACACTCATAAACATAAAATAAAAATAAACATTTAAATACTGCTTGAAATTTTATCTGGTAGCACTGTGATATAAATCTTCATAGCTAAAAATTCGTTATTCTTTTTCACTTATTTGTTTGTGTTCCAGGGTGACTGAATCAGGGACTCCTGCACACTCGTCAGGCTAAGCAGTCTCTCCAGGCTTTCACTTTACTTTGACACAGGGTTTCATTAACTGACACAGACCAAGTGGATTCACTTGAGCCCAGGCAGGCCTGAACCTTGCCATCTTCCTGCCTCAGGATCCCAAGTAGCCAAGATTACAGGCCTGAGCCACCAGATCTGGCTAAAGTTACTGTGACCGTAAACTGACTTTAAGACATTTTCACATTCCTGTGTACATGTTTGGGTCCGCACTGTTACAACTACTGTCCCGATTAGTGGGCAGATCTACAAACAGGGCTACCGTGGACATCTTTGTGCACGCTCAAACAGGGATATGAGTTTTTTGAGAACATGCGCAGGAGATGTCCTTATTTGCTTACTAGTTAGTGAATAAACTATTCTGCCAATTGCCTGTTGGTTTATTATGCTCTTCTACTAGGTTACCGTTTTTTGTTACTGTTAATTTGCAGAAACTGACCATATGGTCTAGATATCATTTCACTCAGTCTGTTAACTCTTGATTTAGTGTAGTGCATCCTTTTAAAACAAGACATAGTTTTATATAAGAGTGTACCTTTGGGACTGGATATAAGTCAGTGCCAGAACACGTGCCCAACATTTTCAATCGGTAGTTCCACATTAGAGAAAACACACAGATACACACACACACACACACAGAGAGACAGAGAGAGAGAGAGAGAGAGAGAGAGAGAGAGAGAGAGAGAGAGAGAGAGAGAGAGAGAGAGAGAGAGAGAGAGAGAGAGAGAGAGAGAGAGAGAGAGAGAGAGAGAGAGAGAGAGAGAGGAGAGAGGAGAGAGAGGGAGAGAGAGACACAAAGACAGAGAGAGACACAGACAGAGAGTTTGCCTCCCCTAGATGTATACTTAGGTACTTGGGTGTAAATGTGGATATCAGAATTATTCATGGCATCCAAAAAATAAAAACAACCCAAGAAGCAGCAGATAAATACCTAAATAAATTGTGGAGTATGTGTGTGTGATGGCATATAAAATTATACACACCAAAAAAAAAAAAATGTTGTATATATACAGTTCAACAGTTAAAAGGAATGAAGTTCTGATACATCCTAAGCCAGATGCAAAGAGGACCAATACTGTCTCTGTTGTCTGATTCTACCTACACAGAATATCTAGGTCAGTTCATGATGACAGAGAAACTAGAGGCCACCAAATGCAGAGAGGAAGCTGGTAATTACTCTTTATTGGTGACAGAAAAGTTTTGTAGGTGGATACAGTGATGGTTGCTCAGCATTACTGAATGTAAGTATTGCTTTTGAACTGTCCACTTAGGTAAGAGAATTTTGGCAACTTTGTTAAGTATTCTACTGCATCTGAAAAGCTTATTTTACTTGAACTTTATTAATGTTCTAATGTTTGTCTCTGCAAGTTGTTAGGCATTTGGCCTTATTATTGTAAAACCATTTTTTGTACATATTCAAATGGCATTTCAATAAAAACAAATTAAATAAAAAAGTAGTGTAGTGACATTCTTAAGAATCCTGAAACACGCATAGAAATATTATAAGAATGAGCTTTTGTTTTGATCCCAGGTGTAGAGATGCGGGGTGCTGCGGACTGTGCCCAGGAGCTGACTATGGCATGCCTCGTGCCTTAGCAGAGGCGTGGTGTTACCAGCTGCAGATAATTTCTGCGATTGTGTGATGTTTGGAATTCTGGGAACTTTTCAGACGGAACATAAATTCAAGGGCCCCAAGAGGTGAGATTGGTGGTTGGTGGCCATTTAGGAGGTTGGCTGTGGTTTGTGTAGTAGCCATGGTCAAAAAGAAACTGAAGGAAAGAAATTAGATTTAGGGATTTTCCTAATTCCTCTCTCCCCTCTATCCTCTTTTCTCTCCTATCTAGTGGTGTAGGAGGTAAAACACTGGGGGGGGGGGGGGGAAAGTGGCAAAAAATGGAACTCACAAAGTAGCAAAGGTCAGCTACATATCAGTAAGCACGTTATTCCTAAACTTTAGCAACATATATGGCCCCAGTTAATGGACTGCACTGTTAATGCCAGGTTTCTTACATAAACCAACCCTTCTGTAAATGTAAAAAGTCATGAATGGATTCAGAAATGAAAAGAAGGGTTGGTGATGTAGGTCAGAGGCAGAGCACTTACAAATAAAGAGTCACAAACAAATGGATAGATAAGCACAAATTGTTTTCCTTTTCTCTTTTTCTGTTTTTGAGGCAGGGTCTCATGTGGCCCAGACTGACCCAAAACTCCTAATCCTCTGGCTTCAACCTCTCAAGTGCTACAATTGAGCAAGTGTGCCGTTCCACAGAGCTTGGGCTTTAGTGTTTATGTGTGTGCGTTGCTGACACAGGGTTCCACTGTGTAGCCCGGCTGCTCTGGGATTCACTATATGTTTAGTGTTTATGTGTGTGTGTGTGTGTGTTGCTGACATGGGGTTCCACTGTGTAGCCCGGCTGCTCTGGGATTCACTATATGTTTAGTGTTTATGTGTGTGTGTGTGTGTGTTGCTGACATGGGGTTCCGCTGAGTAGCCCGTCTGCTCTGGGATTCACTATATGTTTAGTGTTTATGTGTGTGTGTTGCTGACATGGGGTTCCACTGTGTAGCCCATCTGCTCTGGGATTCACTATATGGCTCTGCTTTGCCTTAGCCCCTTGGTTGGCCATGAGCCAACATACCCTTTTTCTACTTTCTCCATAAAAAGACTGCAAATATTAATAGTGACAGAACAAAATACTGATCAGAGCAAATCATCCACCAGGGAGCTATCAAGCTGGTGGGAGAGCAACTCACTCAACTGTGGACAATCAAACAACAATAATTCAGCCATGTCCATCCTGATACCACAGACAAGTCGAATTCCACTGTGTCCATAGCGACTTCTCTCCAAGTTTACTTTTTATATAAGGGTATGAAAACCACCTTACCAGGGTCACATTTTAATTAGCATCAGAATGCCTACACAAGTACCAGAATTTATAGATTTGAACTTCATTGCTTTTAACAACTGATAATTTTAATCTAAATGACTAATATAAATATTATTCTTTAAGCAGTAACACTCACCATGCTGTCTCTTGAGAAAAACACAGCTTAGGGATTAGTCAGACCAGTTTTACACATTTGTTATTAAGGTACTAAATGCCCCCACAGGGTAAGTGAACTGAAATCTACCCAATAAAGTCAGAGCAGAAGCAACACACATTATTAGTCACCTTAGTTTTCCAATTTATTTCCCCCAATAAATGACAACAAGATTAAATGAATAATGTGAGAAGCTGTGGATAGATTTGATTTACCAGTCTTATGTTTTCATGCACTGCTGTCCCACTCTGAGCGCCCGCTGAGCAGGCTGGGCCACACTCCAGCACTGTAGGTTTAGGAAGGAGCACACTTGGCTCTCTTTTATTCAGCAGTGTGCATGTCAAAGGCTGAGTGTAGTCAGGGTGTTTTATAGAACAGACTGCCTTTCCCCAGAGGAATCTCGTGGCTCTGACATCATCCATGTTCTAAGGTGAACTGAAAAGCCTAGGAGCTTTAACGGTTTAGCAAAATCGAAAAAAATTATTCAAAATGAAATCAACATTTTTTGCTTGTTTGAGACAAATTATCTGGCTTCAAACTCCTGTTTCAATCTCCCAAGGGCTGGGATTACAGGTGTGAGCCACCATATCTGGTTGAAAAGTCAAGCTCTTTGTCCCTAAGGAAATATTTCTGTTAAAAAGTAGAATCTCAGGCAGTCGTGGTGGCACACACCTGTGATCCCAGCACTCAGGGAGGCAGAGGCAGGTGGATCTCTGTAAATTCGAGGCCCGCCTAGTGTACAAAGTGAGTCCTAGAAGGAGAAAGAAGAGCAACACATAATTTAAACGCACTCTCGCGCCCTCACTGAGGACACCAGGTGCTCCATCACTGAGGACACCAGGTGCTCCCTCACTGAGGACACTAGGTGCTCCCTCACTGAGGACACTAGGTGCTCCCTCACTGAGGACACTAGGTGCTCCATCACTGAGGACACTAGGTGCTCCATCACTGAGGACACTAGGTGCTCCCTCACTGAGGACACCAGGTGCTCCCTCACTGAGGACACTAGGTGCTCCCTCACTGAGGACACTAGGTGCTCCATCACTGAGGACACTAGGTGCTCCCTCACTGAGGACACTAGGTGCTCCCTCACTGAGGACACCAGGTGCTCCCTCACTGAGGACACTGGTGCTCCACAAACACTCAACTAAGTGCGGTTTGGCAATATGCATCTTTGCCTCTAATTGAAGAGGCTTTGAGAGTAACCAACCCAGTTCAGTTTTTAACAGGAAACATCTGTTAGCACTTTTAAGTGCTTAAGAACAACATCTCCTAAGCTGTGCTGGCCACCAGTGCCGGCAGTGCCACTGGAGGGTGCTGGCCACCAGTGCCACTGTGCCGGCCACCAGTGCCACTGTAGGGGTGCTGGTCACCAGTGTCACTGTAGGGTGCCAGTCACCAGTGCCACTGTAGGGTGCTGGTCACCAGTGCCACTGTAGGGTGCCAGTCACCAGTGCCACTGTAGGGTGCCAGTCACCAGTGCCACTGTAGGGTGCTGGTCACCAGTGCCACTGTGCCGGCCACCAGTGCCACTGTGTCGGTCACCAGTGCTACTGTAGCGTGCCAGTCACCAATGCCACTGTAGCGTGCCAGTCACCAATGCCACTGTAGCATGAGAAGGTGACACTATCACAGAGAAACAGAGAGGAACATCTCAAGAGTAGAGAACACTGAATCTGATGGATTAGGTCTTGCTTGAGGCCACTGCCACTGGGCACATGCAGACTACCCCTATGCTCTGCTTTCCTCACTCAGTAGATTAGCTAGGTCATCATTTCCGTAATCTGCACAGAGTGTAACTCATGGAGTGCGCCTGTGCACTTCCCCGGCATGTTGGTTTGTGCACCAGAGCCCATCAGTGTGCCGTATTCCAGTAACCGACAAGATAATCATGACTATCTGGCAAATGAATGGTAAGCTGGAGAAATAACTGTAACCTGCCTTAGAGACTCATTACAAAATAGGTTATAAAGTTATAAAGATTTCAGAAAATTCTCCAGTAAGGAAATCTCTGACTTAAGCCCATATCTACAGTCACCTTTGAACATGCTGTCCTTTTTGAAATAAGTATTCTATGGTGTTTAGAATTTCAGTCTGAGAAATGTTTACTGAAATTGCAACCAGAAAGAACCCATCAGCCCAGAATCTGCAGGCAGGTTGTAAAGCATCCCCTTTGGTCTCCCAATGCATTTGAGGTGCCACTTATGCCTACAGAGGACCACCAAACTCCACGTTGATTGTAAAGGTGGTTTATGTCCCAGACTAAAATGAACTTACCTGCATTGAAATAAGAATGAAATCAATTAGGCTCCCAATTCCACAAAATCCTACAGTGCAAAACTTTAGCAAGCCTAGGAAAACATAAGGAAAATAGTTCACAATCTAAAAAGTCTTATAAATACTTAAACTGTTTCTAGTTTTCTACTAAACTATTAAGTATTCTATATACATGATGGTAAAAAGTATAATCTTAAAAAAATCAAATCGAACCTGAAAAAATACAAGAACACTTAAAAGGAACTTCATGTACATAAGATGTCACAAAATAGCTTATTAACTCATATAACAAAAAGTTAACTAAATGAAAACCAATAAACTCATATAAAACTTATTAAAAATTAGTGTTTATACCTCCAAACACCAGGGCTAAGTGTGTGTCCATTAGGAACAGGGGTTCAGCAACACAAATAGACCCCCAGCACCCCAGAGCTGCAGAATGCTTGTTATTACCAAAGCCCCTTACTGATATGATCAGACAAAATGTATTATGTGATACAAGGTTTACTGAGCAGAGCTAGGAAGTTCAAATCTATACTATCAAGCCACAAGAAAATGTTCCAGAAAAACACTGATCTTGTAAAATTCCAAACTTTGACCAATAACTCAAATACTAGAGTTCATCCTAGACTTTTTAAAGCGCCTGTTTATCAGACACGTAGTCATAATCAAGAGAGCTGGCACACACCTTAAGTCCCAGCACTTAGGAGGCAGATGCAGATGCATATCCACCAATTTGAGGCCAGAAATTTCGCATCAGCAGGTAAGAGCACTGCCTGTTCTTTGCAGGAAACCCAGATTCAATTCCCAACACCCCCATGGTGGTTCACAACCATTTGCAATGCTAGCTTAAGTGGACCTAATGCCCTTCTCCTCTTCCTCTTTCTCCTCCTCCTCCTCTTCTTCTTCTTTGTTTTGTTTTGTTTTGTTTTTTGATACTGGGTTTCTCTGTGTAGCCTTCACTGTCCTAGACCTCACTGTGTAGACAGGCTGGCTTTGAACTTAGAGGTTTGCCACCCTCTGCCTCCCATGTACTGGGATTAGAGTTGTGTGCCACCCCACGTACCCCCAGTTCTAATGCCTTCTTCTAACTTCCAAGGGCACCTGATATGCACACTGTATACATACATACATGCAGGCAAAACAGTCATACACATAAAATAAAAATAAATAAATCTTAAGACCAATCCTTCCCAAACTACTCCATGAAAAGGAAAACAAAGGGATACTTCTGAACTCTTTGCACAAAGCAAGTATTACCCAGACACCAAAACCAGATGAAGACAGAACAACAGAGATCAATCTCCTTGATGAACAAAGATGCAAAACTTTTCAATAAAATACATGCAGGCTGATCAAGTACATGTCAAAAAGATTATTCACCATTATCAACACTGACTTCCTAACAGCAATGCAAGAATGATGAGTCAAATCAATTGACTATTTGAAATCACATAATCACATGCATAGACACAGAAAAGGTCTTCACAAAAAGCCAACACCCTTTATGGTAAAAGCCTTATTAAAAAAAAAAAAAGCCTTATAAAGAGACTAGGAATGGAGACAACGTAACAGCACACTGAAGGCTGCGTGTGACACACTACATAGTCAGCAGCACTGGAGATAGGGACGTAAGCACCTGCTCTAGTTCAGGGACAAGACAGGCATGTGACGCACTATACAGTCAGCAGCACTGGAGATAGGGACGTAAGCACCTGCTCTAGTTCAGGGACAAGACAGGCATGTGACGCACTATACAGTCAGCAGCACTGGAGATAGGGACGTAAGCACCTGCTCTAGTTCAGGGACAAGACAGGCGTGTGACGCACTACACAGTCAGCAGCACTGGAGATAGGGACGTAAGCACCTGCTCTAGTTCAGGAACAAGACATGGTGCTCATTTTCCCTCTCGCATTCAATAAGTACTTGAAGTTTTAAAGCAGCAAGACAAGAGAAGGAAGGAGCAGGAGAACAAATAGAAAGTGAAGATACCAAAGCATTCTTTCTTATAGATCACATGATTCCATACATAAATGACCCTAAAGATTCTACCCAGAAACCTCTGAGAAAAGTTTCAGGAAAGTGGCAGACTACAAAATTCACACAGCGTCAACAGTGCCGGCTCACACTGGTAGAATATGCCAAAGAGGAGGAAACAGGGAGATCAAGAGTTCGAGTCCAGAATGAGCTACACAAAACTAATATAGAAAATGTGGAGTCTTCCTATATTCTAGTAACATACATGTTGAGAAAAAAACCACAAAGACAACTCCATTCTGAACTACCTCAACAAAAAGTAAAATGCCTCTAAATAGGCCTAACCAAAGGAGTATAAGACCTGTCTAATCAAAATCTAAAACACGGAAGGGGGAAAACACTACTAGGAGATACTTAAAAAAAGACCTTCCAGAGTTTCCTTATCAGAACATGGATTACAGGTGGATTTAAACAATAGAAATAACAAAACCTGAAAACTCCTTACTCAACCACCACTGGGTCAGGCAAAAATAAAGAAATTAAAGACTTCCTAAAATTCAATTAAAATGCACAATATACCCAAACTTATGAGACACTATGAAGGCTCAAGCTCTAAGATCAACAATTAATAAATGGGACCTCATGAAACTAAAAGGCTTCTGTAAGGCAAAGGGCATTGTCAATAGAACAAAACACAGCCTACAGATTGGGAAAAGATCTTCACCAACCCTACATCTGAAGAACTCAAAAAATTAAACACCAGCAACCCCCAAAATCCAATTAAATAACAAGGTACAGAGCTAAAGAGAGAATTCTCAAAGAGGAATCTCGAATGGCTGGGAAGCACGTAATGAAATGCTCAATGTCCTTACTCACCAGGAAAATGCAAATCAAAATGACTCTGAGGTTCCATTTTATACTGCTCAGATTGGCTAATATCAAAAACTCAAGTGACAGCACATGCTGGCGAGAATGTGGAGAAAGGGGAATACTCCTACATTGCTGGTGGGAATGCAAACTTGTACAACCACTTTGGAAATCAATCAGGCACTTTCTCAGAAAATTGAGAATAGCTTTACCTCAAGACCCAGCTATTCCACTCCTGGGCATATATCCAAAAGATGCTCCACCATACCACAAGGACATTTGCTCAACTATGTTCATAGAAGCTTTATTTATAATAACCAGAAACTGGAAACAACCCAGACGTCCCTCAAGCAAAGAACAGTTAAAGACACTGTGGTACATTTACACAATGGAATACTACTCAGCTATTAAAAACAAAGACATCATGAAATATGCAGGCAAATGGATGGAACTAGAAAATACCATCTTGAGTGAGGTAACCCAGACACAGAAAGACACACATGGTATGTACTCACTTATAAGCAGATTTTAGAAAATTAATACAGGAAAACCATACTACAATTCAGACTCAAAGCTAAGTAACATGGAGGACCCAAGGAAGGATGCTTACATCTCACTCAGAAAAGGAAATAGAATAGCCAGGAGAAGACGTTCAAGAAAGGGAACAGGGCAGGAGAGGGAAGAGAGAAATGAGGGTGGAGATCAGAGCTGGGGGAGCTGCAGCAGGAGGACAGAGGGCTTGTGTGGAGAGAAGAGAAACCGTGGGCAGGGGCATCTCTGTGACAAGCTAGAGACCTGTGACAGGATGGCCTACTGGGAGGATATGGGGTGACTCTAGCTGAGACTCCTAATAGCAAGGTGGAGGGAGAACACAAACCCACCTACAAAACTTCAACCCCAAATTTACCCTGCCTACAAGATGTGCAGGGATAAAAATAGAGCAGAGATTGAGGGAATGCCAACCAATGACTGGCCCAACCTGAGACCCACCCTATGAGAGAGAGCCAACCCCTCACACTATTAATGCTATGTTTGCAGACAGAAGCCTAGCATAGCTGTCCTCTGAGAGGCTCCACTCAGACACAGATTGAAATAGATTGTGAGACTCACAGCTAAACATTGGGCGGAGCACAGGGAGTCTGGTGGAAGAGTGGGGGAAAGGATAGAAGGACCTAGAGGGGACAGGAGCTTTACAAGGAGACCAACAGAGCCAAGTAACCAGGGCCAAGGGGATATGTGGAGAATAAAGCACCAACCAAGGACCATGCATGGACTGAACCTAGGCCCCCTACACAGATGTAGCCAATAGGCAGCTGGGTCTTCATGTGGGTCCCCTTAGTAAGGGGAAAGGGGGGGCTATCTCTGGCATGGATTCTGTTGCCTGCTTTTCAATCATAACCCCCCTGGCGGGGCTGCCTGGCCAGGCCACAGGGGACGAGGATGTGCTCAGTCCTGATGTGACTTGATGTGAGGGAGGGAGGATGGAACTGGGAGGAGAGAAGAGAGGGCGCTACAATTGGGATGTAAAGTGAATTAATTAATTAATTTAAAAAGTGAAACTAGTATAGAATTGGTGCCAGAAAAGTGGAACTGTTGATTTGAAGAATGTCACTTGGTGACTTTTTATGTCTTTGAACAATTTTGTTAAAAGACTGTGAGGCTGGGCATGGTGGCGCATGCCTTTAATCCCAATATTCGGGAGGCAAAGGCAGGTGGATTGCTGTGAGTTCGAGGCCAGCCTGGTCTATAAAGCTAGTCCAGGACAGCCAAGGCTACACAGAGAAACTCTGTCTCGAAAAAAAAAAAAAAAAATTGTGCACATGTTTGGAAAATGGGATCATAAAAGGTATTGAATGCTGAGAGATTGAAAGGCTGTTCTTGTGAAAACATGGGAGAATGCTAAATTACTGACAATGGAGGCCTGCTTGTAAAGGTTTAGAGGAAAATAAAGAATTTAGTAGCAGAAAATAAAATACAAAGTCAGGCACGGTGGCACTAACCTTAATCCCAGCACCCAGGAAGCAGAGGCAGGAAGATCTCTACACAGCACACTCTAAGACAATCAGCACTACATAAACAGACTGACTCAAAACACCAACAGCAAAGACGTTTCACACACACACACACACACACACACACACACACATACACACACACACACACACATACACACACACACATACACACACACACACACACACACACACACACACACACACACACACACACACACACACACACACACACACACACACACACACACATATACAATGGGTGAAAGTGTTTGCTGCCAAGCCTGATACCTGAGACTGATCTCCAAGAGGTCACAGTAGAAGATAATTTACTCCCAAGGATGGTGTTCTGTCATTGAAGCACCCACACACAAACAAATAAATACATGTGAAATAAATAAATAGTAAAATGCTTGTAAAAACAACTGGTCCTCACATAGCTACAGATAATCAATTCAAAACTGTTAAAAGCAGATGCACTGACCCTTCAACACAGACTCAGGCATTGAGTGAACATGAGGTGGCCCCTCTCTCCTTGGTGCTGGACACACAGTGGAGTACTGCATGCCCTGGGCAACACACACAGCACTCATGTAATCGCAGCTGCTATAATCCAAAAGGTTCTTCCAAGTGCTTCTTAGCTGCTGTTTCCCGTCTGTCTGATGGGACCTCAGTTAAGACAGGGCTTCAGCCTTGTTTCTGCCTGGCACCTAGAAGATGGCTACCATACGCTGAATACGTGGGTAAATCTCCTATTTCCAGTTCCTAGAGATCTCAACCATTGTCCCCAGTATTTCATAGAGTAACTCCTGCACGTACGCTGAGGAAACATGTGGCATGTGAGTGACCTCCCAAACAGAGATACACAAACATATTTAACACACAAGATAAATTAAATACAAAGTAAATAAATATAACGCTAAAAACGTTTTAAATAGCTGGAATGGTTGTGCATGCTTTTAATCTTAGCACTTGGGAGGCACAGGTGGTTCAATAATTATTTATTTATTTTACATAGTGAGTTCTAGGATACACAGAGATACATAGAGATACCCTGTCTCAAAAAACAAACAAGCAAAACAAATGAAAGAAAAGAAAGTGCCTTCATGAGATCACGCCATAGGCAAGCCTACAGGGCACTTATTTTCTTAACTAGTAATTGATGTGGGAGGACCCAGCCCATTGTGGGTGGGGTCATCCCTGGGCTGGTGGTCCTGGGTGCTATAAAAAAGCAAGATGACAGCTGGGTCAGTGGTGGTGCACACCCTTAGACCCAGCAGTTAGGAGGCAGAGGCATGGGCAGGTTGGTCTCTGTGAGTTCAAGGCCAGCCTAGTCTACAGGGTGAGTTCCAGGACAGTCAAAGATACACAGAGAAACCCTGTCTCACAAAAAAAAAAAATAAAATAAAATAAATAAAATAAAATAACAGAAAAAGAAAGGAGGAAAAGAAGGAAAGGAAAGAAAAAGGTAAGAAAAGAAAAAGAAATGAGAGAAAGAAAGGAACGAAATAAAGGTGAGCAAGTCAGAGTGGGAAAGCCAGACCAGCATTCCTCCACAAACTCTACATCGGCTCCTGCCTCCAGCGTAAATGCCACTTTTATTTTCTTATGTGAGGGGAGAGAGAGACCATTCCCAAGCCTTTTTAGCTCTTTCTGAACTCTCACTGGCTGGTTCAACTCAGCTGTTCAGGCCTAAACTGCTCTCCACACTGACTGACTTGATCTGACTTCTGACTGAATTGCTCCGCTTGGCCTCAAACTAACTCTGACAATATGTTCTAATCTTCTGGTTCCTTCTCATTCTCTGGCTAGTTCTCTCTGGAACATGTCTCTGTAAAACTGCCCCAATAAAACCGACACACACACACACACACACACACACATGCCCTCCTTCTCTCTCCCTCTGTGATGCTCTCACGTAGCCTTTCTTTCCTGTGCTGTTCTCATGAGAGTTGGGCGTGTCGTGTCTCTGACTCATTCTGCCAAATCTTTCTCTGATTCTTCACTTTGTCTGCCTCTAAATTCAACGTCACTTTCAACCTGCTCTTCCTTCTATAAACGAATCTTGCTTTCACTGTTTGCGATTAAAGTTAACGTGTTCTAAGGGCATGTCTGTATTCCAGCCAGATCACATAGACCTAGAAGGTCTTTAGATATGATCCCTTGCCTGAGCAGCCATGCTGTTGGATTAAACTCCTTTATACTGCAGGTTCTTGCCTTGCTTGAGTTCCTGTGCTGTCTTGATGATAAAAAGTAATGTTCAAGCCAAAAAACAACCTTTCCTCCCCACACTGCTTTTGGTCGTGGTGCTTCATCACAGCAATAGTGACCATACTAAGACAAAATACACACTGCAACCTTCACTAGTAGTTCCATAATGCTTATGCAGCTACTTTTTCTTTTATTACATTATTTACATGTGGGAGTGGGGTGGACACGCATGCCATAACCTGTGTGTAGTGGTAAAAAGAAATCATGAAAGTCAGTTCCTTCCTTCCATCCTGTGGGTCCCAGGGATCAAACCCAGATTGTTAGACCTGGTAGGAAGCTCTGTTACCAGGTAAACCATCTCGCCAACCCTGTAGTTATTTTCTCTGTTTTTTTGAGAGACGGTCGCTCTACGTAGTCTTGACTGTCCTAGAATGTAGACCAGGTTGGCCTGGAACTCACAGAGAGATATCTGCCTCTCCCTCTCAAGTGCTGGCATTAAATATGTGTGCCACCACTCCAGGTTTCATTTTCTTTGTTAATTAAGTCAGCACACAGACAGTCCCTGAAACTCTTGACTTTCATTTATGTACTATAACATTCAGTTTTGGATATGAGTATCAGAAACATACCTCCCACCAAGCCCATGCAGAAGACGTCTCTTGGCTCTCTGCTGGGCAGTAACATGAAAAGACTAGAGCTAACTTTGCCAGCTGGGAAGCCGAGAATCCAAGCCCTTTGCATTGGCTCCGTGACAGATCAATGAGCAAGTAGAAGCCTACAGTAAGTAAAGCATGGTCTCCAAAGACAGAAGACGCGGGTTCATAGCAAGCTCCCTAGCTAAATGTCCTGTGCCACATCTCTTAGTCTCATGGTAATTTCCTTATGCATAAAAGAAAGATTTTAACAGTTATGTCACAGAGTATTAGCAAAGCCTCTAGGCTCAGGAAATCCTTTATCCTCTGGTGAGTTTCCTACTGCTGAAGGGGATTTAAAGAGGATGATAAACACAGATAAACATGGGTAAGCATATATAAGTGTTGTTTTAGAAAACTCATGGTCGAACATAAATGATTCCATAAGGATTAGTAACCATGACAAAAGGGAACTGTCCATCTCGCCTGGAGGATCGGGGGACAGCCTAGCATAGCACAACAGTTCCAGTCAAATAATAAGCCTTCACTATAGAGTGTGGTTTCCAAAAGGTACTACACAGGAGAGGCCAATAGTGCCTGAACACTCTCAACTCAGAAAAAAATATACCATTCAACTCACATGAATCTTGTACATTGGGGATTTAAACTGTAGGCACATGTGCATTTAATACAAATTCTACACAAGTGTCACAGGGATTTTTTTTTCCTTTCCTTTTCAGGTGAAGCACTACTCACCTAAGGCAGGGTATCCGAGGTAAAATCGATCTGCTCCCAGCCATCCCAGAAAAAGAGACAACGCAACCGCCACTTTGTACGAATAGCCATTTCTGCATAGGATCAAAGCCCGAGTGTCACAGCCATGCATTGCCAACATGTGAACATTTTAGACAACAAATCTGTGAGTTGTTACTTATTTGTTCGGTGACTACTCATCCACTTGTTTTTTTGGAGGCTATGTAACTAACAGTATTCTAAGCTTATAAAAATGAATGTTTAATGAATATTAAATATAATGTTATTTAATGCATAAAAGCAACATAGATCCCTGTCCCCCAGAGACTCACATTTTCATGGCAGTAAGCAAAAACCCAAACATATTTTAAAATCTACCTGTATAGTTTGCTAGAAAGCTACAGATATTATGAGACACACACACACACACACACACACACACAAAGTAGCAGGTGTTTATCAAATCCAGAGTACACACACACACACACACAAAAAGTAGCAGGTGTTTATCAAGTTCAGAGTGCCAGAGTATACAGAAAGTCCAGAATGCTGGGGCGTTACCTAGTGATGAGACAGTGACATGTGACAAAGACTTAAGCATCAGTGAAGCCACATCCATCTCCAAGGGAAGCAGCAGCTGGTCCAAGGCAGTAAGTGTACAGACGGGGGATGGATTAAGGCCAGCATGGCGGAAGTAAATTAAGGAAGAAAAGGAAGAGCAGCTAAGGGGTGAGGGAACAGGGACGGGGGAAGCAGTAGCTGTGCCGCTAGCCACCACCCACACTCCAGCTCTCACTCTGAGGGAAGTGGGACACGTCCACAGGGTTTTACACTGTGATAGGATCTGATTTACACTTTCAAACCCTGTGGTCGTTACACTAAAAACATACTGTAATGGAGTATTTATCAATAATGTCTCAAGCACGCCATAGCAGAAACCCCAACCTCAATGGCCTACGGCAGGCAACAAGCTCCCAGTCTCACACCTAGGCCAGGCAGACTGCTTGCGGTTCAGCAGGGCACGCCTGCTTCAGCTGACTGCCTCGGCCGGGACAGCCTGAGCCTAACCACAGCTACAGATGCACTCTGAGTCAGTAAGATTTTCTAGGGTTCAAGCTAAGAATGTGGCAGACACTTGAGGCAAGTTCTTTTTAGGATTATCTCATCAAAATACAAAAGGAGGGCTGAGTCTCACAAACCCACCTAAGCCTCTATATGTCTGCCACCATTAACCTGAAGCCAAATTAAGCAACAGTGACATGGGAAGCATACAGGGCCCTGTTAATGGGGGCCGAGGGCTCAATATCTGCTAACAAATTCAAATTTGAGCACAAAGACCAAATGTTTTACTGTTTTTAAATACTCAGGTGAAAATTAATAATGGCTTGACTGAGTAATAGCAAAAGAAGTGCCGAGAATCATCAGATTTTGGGTATGTTCAAAAGTATGTTCAGGTTTCCAAAAGAGAAAAGAAGCAATAACAGCACTTTAAATTTTATCATAAGCACTAGGATGTTGAAAGAGTTGGGGGAAATGCAGATGAATGGTTCTTGAAAGGAAAGTCAAAATTTATTTTGGGTGGTGAATCTGAAGTATCTATGAAGCAGCTGAATATGTGAGTATGGACTTATTTGTAAATCTAAGATGGAGAGAGAAATCAAACAGTTAAGTTACAAACATACAGGAAATGCTTAGCTTCAGGAGGTTACGAGTGGATGTGGTGGGCTACGATCCCAGCATTTGGAAGATGGAAATGTGTGTGTGTGTGTGTGTGTGTGTGTGTGTGTGTGTGTGTGTGTGTGTGTGTGTGTGTGTGTGTCGGGGTTCCAAGATCAAGCCTGGCCACACAGCAGGTATGAGGGAAAGGAAGAGGAGAAGCCAGGAGACACTAAGAAAGCAGAAGCAACCAAACTTGACATGGACAGTATGGGGAAGGGACAGACTGACCCCAAAGCTTCCCACTGGCTTCTCTGTCTGGTCTTTTTGAGGGTCACACCACATGGTGCAGGCTGGCTTCAAACTTTTGATCCTCTTGCCTCTGACCACCAAGTACTGAGCAATGCCTATGCTTAAGAAATTGGGTAGAACAGGTGCCATTCACTGAGACAAGTATCAGGGTGAAAATAAATTGTGTTCAGCTTTAGGTATAATAAAGATGACCACATATACAGGGTAGATAGATCAAAGACAGAAACGGCAGGAAGCCGGAGCCTAACCCAGGGCACATACAGCTATGTCCCTCACTACCCCACCCTGACTCTGCATGCCCTCGCTTAAACCTACATTAAAACCTTTTCTTTTCCTTCTCTCTTTTTTGTTTGGTATTTTGTTTGTTTTTAATGTACTGGCCCCTTTTTAAATCTTTTATTTATTATAACTTATTCACATTACATCCTGATTGTGATCCCCTTGCTCTTATCCTCCATTCCCACCCTCCCTCTCTCTTCTGCCTTATTCCCCTCCCCTAGATCTCTGATGGAGGTGGGGGCTGCTCCCCCACCATGTGACCACAGCTTATCAGGCCTCATCAGTATAGCTTGTACTCCCTTCCTCTGTGTGCCTGCAAGGCAGCCCCACTATGGGGCAGTGATCAAATCACGGGCACCAGAGTTCATGTCAGAGGCAGTCCCCACTCTTTCCCCTGCTCCCCACGTGGAGAATGAGCTGTCCATTGGCTAGATCTGAGCAGGGGAGTCTAGGTTCTCAGCTTGCCATGTCCTTGGTTGGTGCATCAGTTTGTGCAGGGCCCCTGGGTCCAGATCTGCCAGCCTTGGTGGCTTCCCTGTGGTGCTCCTGATAAAACCTTTTCTTATTAAAGTCCAATTCTGCTTCATAAACAAACAAAATACAGGACCAAGGATATTGTTTGGGGAATAGCAACATTTACAAAGAAGCTAAGGTGGCCGGAGATGCTCAGCAGTTAAGAATTCAGCTGCCCATAGAGGACCAAAGTTTTGTTCACGGAGCCCACATCAGGCAGCTCACAGCCACCTGTAACTCTAGCTCGAGGGGACCCAACGCTCTCTTCTGCCCTCCTCAGGCACTCACATGAACATGTATGTACACACACACACACACACACACACACACACAGGGTGGAGGGAGCACTACTCACACGTACATGTACACACACACGGTAAGGAGAGATTAAAAATAAAATCTTAAGAAAAAAAAGAAAAGAGCTAAGGCATAATAATAAAAGAATTCTTATTTGAGTTTATATGAGAAACCAAAAAAGAAAGCATTTTAAAAGAAGGAAATAGCCAATGTTGTAGAGCAATTTTAATATGGAGTATCAATACCATTTGGTAGAGAAACAAGGATTGCTGGTAAGTTCCAGTATAGGGCTCTACAGAATGTTTAATAGTTGATAAGTAAGTATTATAAGCAACAATTATTTAAATGATTGGCAGGAAAAGGGAATGAAATACAAAAGCAATTATGCTGACAGGGCAGACACCGCCTAGTTATTCACCAAGCTGTTTCTAATTTTCATATCACCTAGACTACCTCTCCCAGCTGGCCTAGCAGTCATGACTGACCATGGTTTGGTCAATGGAAAGAAGGTGGAAGTTAGTGCTGTTTCTGGACTTCGTCCCTACAATACACTTACAAAGGATTCCCTTTCCCCTCTCCACACACTGTCTGGATGGAAGGGACTCTAGAGGCAGCGAAGCCACAGAAATGCCGGGCCTTGCATGGCTGTGCAGCCTCACCTGCATCTGCTCATATCATAATCCAGAACTCTAAGACAACCCAAGCTAGACCACAACGTGCATGAAAAATAACTCTTACTGTGCTAAACTACTAAACTTACAGCAATCTAGCCTGTTCCACCTAACATAGATGACCAGTATAAATAGTTGAGTGGCTTAGTAATCAATAGATGTGGCTACTGGGCTTCGGTTTCTGGAGACTATTACAGAGTGGCTTTATCTGTAATACTGGAATGGAATTTTCACCAAGTATTAATATTATATAGTTTCAAAAATATGCTAGCAAGAGTAGAAAAAAAAAATATGTCAATTGAAAGGGAACTCCCAGCAAATAGTGTTTGCCGGGGAGTCTATACACAGCTGGCCTCTGCGGCACACACAGAAGGAAATGTGACACAGCAGGGCATGCTGGGTGTGCAAGTCTTACACCAAAACTATCTACTAATGGAATCTCATGTTCTGATTCTATGCTCATCAAAAAGCTGTTTTGGGGATCTGTTGATTTGACTGTGAGGGGGAATGAATTGGCTAGTAGACTTGGAATATTTGTTTTCCTTAATGATTATGTTATTAAAAACTGACATCAATGCCTTGCAACCATATTTAGCACAGCTCAGTCTCCCTCCACCTAATCTATCCTGAGACATACACTGTAATAAAATTCAGATTATCTTGTAATCTAAGCAGCAGAGAATAGTTACCATGACAGGCAATGGGTGTAAGATCCAACCTGAGAGAGCTGCGATTCTCGACAGAGTAGTTTCTTAGTGTATTAAGGGCCGTGATATCTTTCTCATACCAGCACTTAATATTATCTGTTCTGCTAATTGGTAGAAATATCAACCTATGATTTAAAAATTGAATAAAACAATACCTAAGTGCTAGGGGAAAATTCCTTTCAACAATTTTGACATTGCTAATTCTAAGACTTCTGAAAAAAGCTGTAGAAAAATCCAAATATTAGTTATTTCTTAACATGACTGCAAATACATACCATCAAATAAGATGTAATTATTTATAGTCCTAACATTTAAAGATGATGTTACAAATAAAAGAAAGTGAGAAAAGTAATTATGTCCTTAGCTTATAGCATGAAAATTCAATGTAAGCTTTCTAACAGGAAAACAATAAACGTTCTCTAAATAGAGACATTCCTTTCCCAGCCCACACTCAGCCAGCTTCTGACTCTGCCTAATGTTACAAAAAGGGAAACCAGCGGGTGATGGTTAACACTGTCAGCATGACAGGATACAGAGTTACCTAGGGGACAAACCTCTGGCCATGTCTATAAAGGTGTTTCTAGGCTTGGTTGGAGTATGAAAACCTACCCTAAATGCGGATAGCGTGTCCCACGGGCTGGGTCCTGGACTGACTGAGAGGAAGAGGGTAAATGGGCCTGGCGTTCATCTCTCTGCTTCCTGACCATGAACACAGTGAGCCCAGTTGCCTCAAGCTCCTGCGGCCTGCTGTCCTTGTTGTGGTGATCTGTGTCCTTCATGCTGTGAGCTAAATTAAATCCTTTCTTCAGTTACCTTTGTCTGATACTTTGTCACAGCAGTGAGAAAAGTAACTAACACAATGTACAAACAATTAACAATATTGTTTTTCTGATATAAAAAGTACCTATTTACTTGAACTCAGTTTTGAAGATGAAACGTATCCATAACTCACTAGTGACATAAACTCACTTAACAAGGTCTGAGTCAGTTTCTATCTCACAAGTTAACCCAGCCCCTGCCTGGTGAACTTTATCTATAAACTTATAGACAATCTATAAACAACTCTGGGTGTCTGACATTAACAAGAACATGCATGTCATATTTGCAGGACTTTCCATACCATCTCATCTTTCACTTCATAAAATCAAGATACAACATTTTAATTTTCAGTAATGTACTTACACATTTCGGCAGGATATTGGCTTGAGAAAACCGACTTCACTTCCAGTAAAATGTGTTTCATTACCGCTAAAATCCTTACAAGTTATTTTGGGTGCTGGAAAACATGGAACTAAAGAAAGAAAATTAAATTTTTTTCAAGACTAGCAAGGCACAAAAGAACTTATAACATTATAACACACTACCTCCCATTGAAATTTTGACAGAAGACTTTAATTTAGACAGAAAGTCGGAAAATTGCATTATGTACATATATAATGCATTTATATAGAAGATAAATATGGTACCCATCTAGTTCAGTCCCTTGCCTCTGATGACAAAGGATGAACTGTAAAGTATTACTGATTCTTAAAATTTCCATCTCTAAGATAAAGAATACTTGTATTTCTGTTGGCAGCCCATTTGGTAATTGTCAAGTTATCTTAACATAATCTGTGGTTTATATCTCCAGCTTATATTGTTTGTGATGGCTGATCTTGGCTCTCAACTCTGTGCACATCTGAGGAATGATCTGAATTAAGGTAAAGGTTAGCCTAGTCAGGGAAGACCCACCCTAAATGCGGGCAGTACCATTCCTTAGGCTGGGATGGTAGAGAGGGCTGCCCAGTGAGCACTCACTGCTGTTTCCTGACTATGAACACAATGCCATCTGCTGCCATCATACCTTTCTGCCACCATGGACTGTGTCCCCTGAAGCTGTGTGCCAAAATAACCCCTTTCTTTGTTTTTATCAGGAATTTTGCCACAGCAACAAGTTGACACTATTGTAGACAACGGCTGCCATAAATATTTTTGCATCTTGGCCTTTTTTAGGTCTTAGTGTAGCACTATTTCAGCATTTCGCAAGATCAAACTACACTCACAACCCAAGACCCAATATACACAAGTAGTACAGACGTTACAAGTAGTGCAGACGTACTTTGTGCCAAGTAGACGATGTCCTAAAAGTAAAACCTCTTTACAGCTTTACAGCTTTACAGTGTAAAGAAGAACTTTGAAGGATGGCCTTATCTGGTTTATTTTTATCTCTTTCAGCCTTTGGATTCCTCGTAGATAAAAATAGCACTAAAATCACCTATATAATAGGGCCACTGTGGTTAAATATATGAAACTATGTACCACAAAGTATATAGCATTAGTAGGTACTCAGTGCATTTGTTGTTTGTTTGTTTGTTTGTTTGAGACCAGGACTCAGGCCAGGCTGGGCTGAAGCTCATTTGCATGTGGCCAAACTTCACCTCCAAGTCCATTATTTCTCCACCTCCCAACCCCAAGAGCTGGGATACCATGCTTATCTTAAGAAACATTTTCTTTTCTTTTCTTTAATATTTTATTTTATTTATGTGCATTGGTGTGGAGGTATCAGATCTTGGGGTTACAGACAGTTATGAGCTTGCCATGTGGGTGCTGGGAATTGAACCCGGGTCCTTTGGAAGAGCAGGCAGTGCTCTTAACCACTGAGCCATCTCTCCAGCCCCAAGAAACATTTTCTTCTTCAACAATGACATCTGTGTGCATATGCTTGTATGTATGCATGACTGCTGTGTGTGTGTGTGTGTGGTCATGTATGTTACAAAGGACAAAGTTAAACAAAGTGCATGCTTTACTAAGTATTGTTACTAAGGTAGGCATGTACTCTACTACTGATGTACACCCTCTTAATGAATATTAAAAGCACCAAGAGTTTTAGGGTAGTTTCAGCAAATGCTTACCTCTATTTTTAGCCTCTACAATCATTTTTTTGAAAATGCTAAAAATAGAATTTTGTATAATATAATATACACAGAGACCTTATAGTTTTATTATGAAAGAAAAACATTTTCTATTTGGTTTGTAACTATTCTAAGGTTTGTTTGGTTTTGTTTTGCTCTGCTTTGTCAGGCTAGAATAGTACATGAAAATAGTGTCAAAAACCCTGAGTCCATATCTATTGGAGCCTCATACTACAAACCAGATACCAATAAACTTTATTTACTTAATGCAGTTAAAAATCCTAAAACAAGGTGCCGCTTAAGATAAAAGACACAAGCCGGACGTGGTGGCGCACGCCTTTAATCCCAGCACTCGGGAGGCAGAGGCAGGCGGATCGCTGTGAGTTCGAGGCCAGCCTGGTCTACAGAGTGAGTCCAGGATGGCCAAGGCTACACAGAGAAACTCTGTCTTGAAAAACCAAAAAAAAAAAAAAAAAAAAAAAAAAAAAAAAAAAAAAAAAAAAGATAAAAGACACAGATTCAGTTCAATTTAAAAATATTCCATAAAGTGAATCGGAAGAGAAAAAGTAAAGAAGTAATGCTACTAGGATATTAAACTGCGGAGAGACCACAACTGAGACTCCCTGTAGCTAAGGCCAGAGCTCTACACTTACTGTGACACAACTGAAAGAAACCACAGCAATTCGCCTGCGACCCAGGGGCAGTGACTTGTTTATGTTGTTGTTGGTTTAGTTTTTTGGTTTTTTGAGAAGGGTTTCTCTGTGTAGCCTTGGCTGTCCTGGACTCTCTTTGTAGACCAGGCTGTGATCTGCCTGCCTCTGCCTCCTGAGTGCTAGGACTACAGGCGTGCGCCATGACACCCAGCACCTTTACACTTTTAAATTTCAAGTATTTTATCACAGTAACACACTTTGGAAACTTATTTTCTTTTTCTTTCTTTCTTCCCCGCCCCCCCCCCCCCCCCCCCCCCTAGACAGGGTCTCCATGTAGCCTTGGCTGTCCTGGAACTCAAGCTGTAGACCAGGCTGGCCTTGAACTCAGAAAACCACCTGCTTCTGCTTCCAGAGTGCTGGAATTAAAGGTGTGTACCACCACCACCCATCAACTTATTCTTATTATTCAGCCTTGTTAAATCTGTCTGCAGAATATCTACAATTAGGTCTTCAAGAGACAAAACAGTATTTATAATTCTAATGTGGTACATGCTCCCTGTCATGATGATGACAGACCAAGCCTCTGAAGCTGTAAGTGTGTCCCCAATTAAATGCTTTCTTTATAAGAGCTGCCATGGTCATAGTGTCTCCTCAAAGCAACAGAACAATAACACAGGAAGCACTTTACTAAATTTCACCTGGCCTTACTATATTTAGAGAGATGCTCCCTTAATAAATCATTACAATAAGGTGTTATCTATCTACTGTCAAAACACTTCTCTGACATAGTTTGATAATTGATGTATATATAAAATCCTTACTATACTGTTTTTACACATAAGATATACTGAAGTTCATATTTCAAGTGCATAATGTGAGTGATACAGCTCGGTATAACTTACTGAACAGCTTCCTGTCCCCTGAAACTCCCTCTACTATAGGACGCAGGCTGGCCTCACATTCACTATATAAGCCACCATGGTCTCACACTCAATATCTTCCTGTCTCAGCCTCTCTGGTGCTGGGTGTGCACTGCACTGCCACACCCAGCTTCAAGTTCTTTCCCAGTAATTAAAAACACTTGTCCTAGTCAGTCAGTGATGCCACACGCCTTTAATGTCAGCACTCAGGAAGCAGAGGCAAGCGGATCTCTGGAAGTTCGAAGCCAGCCTAGTCTACAGATCGAGTTCCAGGACAGCCAGGGCTACACAAAGAAATCTATCTTGAAAAACAAGCAAACATGGGGCTGGAGAGATGGCTCAGAGGTTAAGAGCACTGGCTGTTCTTCCAGAGATCCTCCTGAGTTAACTTCCAGCAAGCACATGATGGCTCACAACCATCTATAATGAAATCTGGTGCCCTCTCGATGCAGGCAGAACATTGTATGCATAATAAATCTAAAAAAGAAAAAGAAAGAAAAGCAAGCAAACAAAGCCAGGGTGGGCAGATGGCTTAGTAAGTGCACTTGCTGTCAAGCCTGTGACCCTAAGCTTGATACCTGGGAACAGGGTAAAAGGCGGGAACTGGGAACTGACTACTGCAAATTCATGTGTATTTCAGATGTCCAGCACCTACATCCACTGGTAACTCCGGTTCTAGGAAACCAATGCTCTCTTCTGACTTCCATAGCCTTCAGCATGCACGCAGTGCATATACATATACTCAGACACGTAACAAAAAAATTTTTAATTAAATAAGAAAACAAAAGATAAAAGTCCTAACTAGCTGGGCATGTGTGGTAGTCTGAATAGAAATGGCCCTCAGTGGCTTATATACTTGAATGCTTAGTCATCAGGGAGTGACACTATTTGAAAAAGATAAGGAGACGTGGCCTTGGTGGAAGAAGTACATCACTGGGAGTAGGATGTGAGGCTTTAAAAGCTCACTCTAGACCCAGTGTCTTGCTCTCCGCCTGTAGACTGGTAAGTGGCTCTATGCTACTCTAGACCCAGTGTCTTGCTCTCTGCATGTGGCTCTATGCTACTGCTCCAACACCATGCATACATACTACCACTGTCCCTGCCATGATGATAATGAACTAAACCTCTGAAGCTGTCAGGAAAAGCCCAATTAAACACTTTCTTTTAGAAAAGTTGCCTTGGTCATGGTGTCTCTTTACAGCAATAAAACAGTTACTAAGAAAGCATGGTAATGCTTTAAGCCTAGCACTGAGGAGGAAGAGGCAGGATGATCTCTTTGAGTTCAAGGCTTTTAAGACAGTGAAATCCTGTCTTAAAATTAAACAGAAAAAGAAAAAGAAACAAAGGAACAACAAAACCCTGACTAAATAACTACTGACATTTCTATAACAAAGCTTGGAAAGTAAAAGGCTAGAAATACTTTAAAGAGATAGGTTGTGTTTATCCTGACATGTATTACACACATACACACCTCAAAACATTTCATCATTCAACTAATATGTATAAGTTATGTTTTCATATATCAGTTTAACAGAAACTTAAAAAACATGAGCTATATAAACAGATTTTAGACTTTTAAGATAAACGAGCATAAAATAATAGAAAGCAATATAATTAAGAAAAATTATTTTTTAACTTAAACAGTGACACTGGGTATAACTCTAGAAGAGTATGCAAGGATCCCTAGGTTCAATACCAAGCACCAAAATTAATTAGTTAATTAACCAATCAACTAATTGAATGCTGACAATTTTTAATCAATTTCCAAACCTAAACTGTTCTGAAAAGTGAACAATAATGTCTAACACAACATAAAACACATTTATTAATTACCTCTAAGGGCTATGTTTTTCTCCTTGAAATAGGTAAAAATCTTACAAAATATTTTACAGACATGACTCGGGACTCTTACCCTGAGCTGTGTAGTTTGTGCAGTTAACTGGTTCTTGCGTAGCATCGTTTATTTTTGGATCTTTACAAATATATGTTTAAAAAGTTAAGGAAATTTTAATTATATTCTTAGCACAAAATACTAAATGTCTTATATACTCCTGTTGATTCACATGTACAAAGAGGCTCTGAGTTTGTACTAATCATCAAATTCAGATACAAATACACTTTTAAACCTGGTGTGGTCACACATGCCACTAATCCTAGCACTTGGGAGGCACAGGCAAGTGGATCTCTTCTGAGTAAGGCCAGCCTGGTCAACAGAGTGAGTTCCAGCCAGGGGACTATAAACAGGGCTATTAGTGAGACTCTGTCTCAAAACAAAACACCCAAATACACTTTCAGTGCTGCCTAGATAATAGTTGAAACTTAAAGTATCATAGGGAAGTCATAAAAGAAATTTCTATCAAAAGTTCTAGCAGATGACACCATCTGCAAAGAACATCAGTTAGGAAATAAACACGAAACAACAAACCAAATTAAAAGTCTTGTCCAAATTACTTTTAAAAACAAATCAGTTTCCAGAGTTCTGGATTCAACTAATTCACACTTAATTTCACATAACATGAACCAATGAGGAAGATACTGTTATTCCTATGCCACAGAGGCACAAGCTGAGGCTCAACCTCCGAGCGGCTCATCCTGTCATGTCGGTGTGTGCTGACTCAGACCTCGGACATGTTGCATCTGACTACAGGAAGATAGCTGCTTTCTGTGTGGTCAGTGACTCCAGTAGGATTTTAAGCTCTTGGAAACCACTCTCCAACAGGTGGTAAAACAATAAGATGTTTTTAAGTTTTATTGTCTAAAGATGTTATGGGTCACACTCCAAGGGAGTAGGTAATGTACATACAGGATGTCTGTAGTCACATCTTGACCCTTATTTAGGCCTTAGAATCACTGCTGGAGATGTCATTTTTTACTTAGGCCATTAAGGCAATATTCTGCTGTCACCCCTCAGAGTTCTACAGGCTTGGTCACTTCTCACCAGGGTTCAACAGTTTATAATTACCTCACTTGCTTCTTGGAAGGATGATCTGTCTTTCCTAAGACAATGCCAAACACAGGATGTCAGAAACTCCCTGCATGACGGGATTAGCAGATTAGAGGCAGTCTGTGAAATTCCAGTGGATGCCTCGCCTCAACTCACATGCAGATGGGACAAGAATGTTCTTAGGAATCCTCCTTGCTTCTGCAGGTCTGAGTATCCGTATACAAGCGGGTCAGTACTCAAGGCTTTGTTCAAACATCGCTATTAGAGAGAGTATAACACACAGCTCATCTTGTCCCTCTATCTTATGCTCTCCTAATAAGACACTTCATCTCATCCTAATTCAGCTTTCTAATCTGTAAATAAACAGCTGACAAAACTGCTGTGCGAATTATATTAATATAAGTGCCCTTTAAGTTGGGAGTCACTGACACTCGGATGCTTTATCCATGAGAAAACAGATGTAAGAACACCTACCCTCCTGCCAGTTGGTGGCTTCAACATCAGAGAGTCAGAGTTTTAAGGGTGTGGTCCTAGGTCAACCAAGCTTCAGTGAACAGCCCCACACCCCTGAGGATATGAGCAGCTTACATCTGACTCCCTGGATTACTTTTTTAAAGGTGGGGTGGGGGTTGAAGTTAAGAGGGTGTGTGAGGTTCAAAGCTGATCTGGAACGAGGTTGGGGTTGAGAAGTGGATGTAAATATGATCAAAATCGATTGGATGAAATTCTCACAAAGTATTAATACATATATTTCATCTTAAAACATCCAAGAGGATCTCTAATTAAAAACCATATGATGATGATGATGATAAAAATAAATGTGTAAGATCACAAAGTGAAGCAGTTTCCTGGCAGTCCATGTGAGGATGGCTGGAGGAGATATATGTACCGTTAAAGACGAACGTTGGCTTACTAGTAATCTCTCTCAACACCTGCAAACTTTCAGGGATGCTTCTAACAATATTTTGCATTTCTAGTATTTGGGACAAAGCCTAGGTATGTGTGTTGTGTCTGGGTAAGTGAGCAAACCGGCAAAATGCACGGTCAATCGGAAAAGGAAGTGCCAACCAGGAGTCGGTCCAGGGGGAAGCACACGGGGCTCGGCCCCAGCGCACCCCTCACCTCCCAGGGTCCCTCGCCGCGGCCCCCATCCCACAGCCCAGGGTCCCGCTGAGCGCCTGAGAGGGGCGGCTTTCCGGAGGATATTGTCCCACTCTGAGGTCCTCGCACTTGGGCGTCTCCTCGCTCCCGACGGCGCCAGAGGCTGCGGCCCCCCAGTGTCCCGCGGCGACCATCACGAGCCACAGAATGCGGAGAAAGCCTGGAGAGACGGCCGCTAGGGAAGCCCGAGCCGCGGGCCAAGCGGCCGCCATGTTGGGCACCGCGTCCTTGCGCTTCCGGTTCCGCCTTGGAGAAGAGGACCGGCCTTAAAGGGGCCTGGCTCCACTGGGCAAGGGCAACCTTGCGCAGTCACAAGGGCGAGATTTTTTTTTTTTTTTTTTTTTTTTTTTTTAAATATGTTCTCTTGTCATCCTTGCGCAGGAACCATGCTAATCTCTGTAACCTTCCAACTTTAGTCTATGTACCTCCAAAAGCAAGCGCGGGAGCTTAAAACAAAAAGCAACAAACAAACAACAAACAAAACATACCTCAGGCCTGGGAGATGGCTCAGGGAGTTAAGGCACCTATTCCTGAGCAAATTCAGTCCCTGGAACCCACGTGATGGAATGAGCAAAGGGACGCCCACAAGTTTTCCTCTGACTTACACACACACACACACACACACACACACACACACACACTTATATGAATAGTTTTTGTTTTGTTTTTTAATGTCGGGGGGGGGGGGCTTTAGTAGCATTCCCTGAGAACCCTCACAACGAGCCCCCGGTGTCGCTGAAGTGCTGGGAGAGGGACCCAGAACTCACCCAAGGGCAGGTTGTGGCTCCTGGTAGGCACCAGCGTTGATCCTGGAGGCCCCAAAGGATGGGGTTTTCCCTATGGTTGGAAGAATGTGGATTTAGTTAGTCTAGAAATTTCTGAAAGCACGTTCTTCTTAGTCACTAAGTCACCTAAGTGTATTCACGTAGGTACACATTATACAGTGTAGCAACATAAAGGACTCTATAGAATACAAGAACCCAAGTATCAGAGCTGGAGAGACGGCTCGGGAGTTGACAGCACTTGCTGTTCTTACGGAGGACCAGGTTAGGTTCCTAGCACCCAGGCAGTGGCTAAAGACCCCCTGCAATTCCAGGGGTCCCAAGGCGTCCTTTTGGCCTCCTCAACACTAGGTACACATCTGACTCAGTGGGTAAACACCCTTGTAGCCGTGCCTGCCAAGTTAGACTCAATCTCTGGGACCTACATGGTGGAAGTAGCAGACAGAATACTCACACACATAAAATAAATATTTTAAAAATAATCAGAATATTAGTTATACATCTTACAAGATGATAAAAGCAACTTCCTATTGAGCTCCTACTTGGACTCAGAAAGGTCTACTAGATTTTTAAAAAAAAATACAACATAAGGAAACCCAAAACACTAGAGGAAGCAATTCTGTGCTTCATGTTCATTGAAATTATGACAGAATTAGATGGTTTCCTGCTGAGTGCAACAATACTGCTGATCTATGTATCAATCTCAGTATAGATTTAAGACAATTACCTAGAAATGCTGAGGCTCTGCTCGTTAATCCCATTACTGTCTCTGCTTTTGCGGTTTTAATGATTATCTTTATTCTCTTCCTCAATGTGTAAATTTAAGAGAATTAAAAGGTTTCCATAAGACAGGCGATGAAACCATAAAACTTTTGACTCTTGAGCTGGGATGATGGTAGAGCAGCCCAGCAAGCACTGGGCCCTGACTTACGCTCAGGCATCATGTGGATAGAAAACTGACTCTTGAATTAATGATATATCACGTCCTCTCAATAGCCCCTTATATCAGTAAGGAAGCTTGTCTTTTTGTAGTCTCATGACTGCATGAGTTGCCACGATTACATGGTGTTGAGTTATTTAAATTTGATAAAAACTTAAGTCTAATTTTTTTTCTTCTCTCATATACTAGATCCCAATTGTAGTTTTTCCTCTCTTTCCTCCTCTAAGTCTCTACCTCCTCTCTCCCCCCAGATAAGCACACGCGCATGCGCGCACGCGCGCGCGCGAACGCACACACACACACACACACATACACACACACACATACACACACACACACACACACACACCCTGCCTCCCCTCAGAAAAGAGCAGGCTTCTCAGGGACATCAATCAAACACGGCGTAACAAGCTACAATAAGACCAGGCACATAGCTCATATGAAGGCTGGACAAGGAGAAAAGGATCCCACAAGCAGGCAAAGGAGCCAGGGACAGCCCCAGCACCCACTGTTAGGATCCCCACAAGAACACCTAGGTGCTCAGCCATAACATATACAGTGAGTGCCGAGGTCAGAACTCCGCAGGCTCCCTGATCTCTTTGGGCCCCTGTGAGTCCCGGCCAGCTGACTCTGTGGGTTGGGTCCTTGTGGTGTCCCTGAGCCCATATGGTTCCTTCCTCCCCCGGACTCCCAAGCTCTGCCTAATGTTTGGCTGTGAGACGCTGCATCTGCCCCCATCATTTGCCAGATGAAGCGTCACTGGTCGCTCTGATGACCATTCTGTTAGGTTCCAGTCCCAGAACACTCTGCAGGCAGAACAGACTGTAGGTCAAAGGTCTTGTAGCTGGGTTGGTGTCCCAATCCCCCACTTGAGGCCTTGCCCGGTTACAGAAGATGGTCGCTTCAGGCTCCCAGTGCCCCACTACAAGGAGTCTTTGGTAGGGTTACTCTTGTAGATTCCATGGAGTTTCCATTGCACTAAATTTCTACCAGGCCCCCAAAATGCCCTCCAATTCCAATCATTTCTTGCAGTATTTGGTCCCTCTCCCTACAACCTGACTGTGCCTTTTCCCAACCCTACCGTGCCCCAGTCCACCCTGGAAATCTATTATATTTTCCCTCTCATGGGAGATTGTTGCAGCCCACCCCCTTACGCTCTCCTTGTTGCTGAGCCTCTCTAGGTCTGTGGACTACCATATGATTACCTCTTACTTTCTAGTTAATACCCTCTCGTAAGTGGGTACACACCATGTTTGTCTTCCTGGGTCTGGGTTACCTCACTCAGGATGATTTTTTCCCCTAGTTCCATCCATTTTCCTGAAAACTTTATGATGTCATTGTTTTTCAGCAGCTGAGTAAATACTTCATTGTGTAAATGTACCGCATTTTCTTTACCTATTCTGTGGTTGAGGGCCATGAAGATGATTTCCAGTTTCTGGCTATTATGAAGACAGCTGCTACAAACATAGCTGAGCAAGTGTCCTTGTGATAGGATGGAGTGTCCTTTGGAATATGTCTAAGAGTAGCATAGAGGTGTCTTGAGGTAGCTCGATCTACCAATTTTCTGAGAAACTGCCGTTTTAATTTCCAACATGGCTGTACAAGTTTGTGCTCCTGCCAGCAGAGGAGGGGTACTGCCTTTGCTCCAGAGCCTCAGCAGCACAAGCTGCCAATAGCGTTTTTTATCTTAGCCAGGACAGGTATAAGATGGAATTTTAAAGCCATTTTCATTTGCGTTTTCCTGATGGCTAAGGACATTGAACATTTAAGTGTTTCTCAGTCATTTGAAACTCCTGTGTTGAAGCCTCAATATTTTCAATTCCAAGTTTCTTCATCAGATAAAGTGCCACCAAACTGCAGACTTCTACTGCAAGTCAAGGACACAAGCAGCAGTCTCACTGTGTGGCCTAGCTGGCCTAGAACTGGCTACATAAGCCAGGCTGGCAGGGGCCTCAGAGAGAGCTGCTCGCCTCTGCCTCCTGAGTGCTGAGACGAAAGGTATGCATGGCCATGCCCAGAAGCATTGCTTCCTAAGATTTTATACAAACACATTCTAATTCCACTGACGATTAGTTTTGTACTTAGTAAATGTCTGAGAAAACTAGCCCCACACCTGTCTCCGGTTAGAACGAAAACACGAGGTAACAGATTATTCCTCGAGACTTTTTTAAAAATCTGACCATACATAACATGAGGTTTTCCTCTGGCAATACCATCAGGGGAGCTTCTATATTCTTAATACACACTTCTGCACGTGACTTTTTTTTTTCTTTAACCACGTTCCTAATTCACACCTATTTCTTATTGTATACTTTGTTGCAGCAACGTAACTGCATGGGCTCCAGTTAAAATGAACTGACTCACCATTTAAGGCCAGTTCAGGACTGACAGGATGGCTCTTGGTTAAGTATCATCTCAAAAGTACAAGGATCTGAGTTTGATCTCCAAAAGCATGAAAGAAAAACAAATAAACAAACACACAGGGTGTGGCAACATTTGTTGCAACTCTTTTAATTGAAGTACTAGGTGGGCAGGGATGGGCTGATCCCTGAGCTCTGGAGCCTGCTAGACAGCCAGCCTGGCCTTTCTGGCTCCAAGTTCATTCAGAGTTCCTATGTGGAAAAGCAGAGTAGGTGGCTGCTGGGGAGTAAACCTAAGCTTTACCTCCAGCGGCCACATGCAGACTCGTGACCCATTCTGGCATATGTAGCCACTTCCCTCACCGTACATGATAAGGTCCACTCTTTTTTTTTTTTTTTTAAGTTTTTAGATTTGTTTTTCTATTATGTATATAAATGCTTTGCCTGCATGCATGTGTATGCAACATGTGCGTGCCTGGTAGATCCCCTGCAATGGAGTTATGGGTGGCTGCGAGCCACCATACAGGTGCTTGGAACAGAACCTCCAGACCTCTGTCTGCCACAGCACAAGTACTATTACCAACTAAGCCATCCCCTCAGCTCCAAGACCTATTCTTTTCTTTCTTTCTTTTTTTTTTTGTTTTTGTTTTTGTTTTTCAAGACAAGGTTTCTCTGAGTAGCCTTGGCTATCCTGGACTCACTTCGTAGACCAGGCTGCCCTCAAACTCACAGCGATCCGCCTGCCTCTACCTCCTGAGTGCTGGGGTTAAAGGCGTGCGCCACCACGCCCAGCTCCATGACCTACTCTTAACATGCAAGGTATGTTTCACTTTGAATGCCATACAGAAGATCTAAAACTAATCTAATCAGAGTCCCCGCTGGTAAAAACAACAACAACATAGATCATCTCTTCTACATTTCACTACTAACATTTCTTTCCATCAGATTCAAAACATGGTATCGGGGTGCTGGGGGGATGGCTCCGAGGGCAAAGTGCTTGCTGCAAAATCTTGAGGCGCTGCATTTGGGTCCCTAGCACCCATGTGAAAAGCACAGCAACATGATCATAGCTGGAGTCCCTGTGCTGGGAGGTAGAGGGAGGTGGCTCCCTGAGGTTTGCTAGCCAGTTAGTCTGTCTAACTAAATCTGTGAGCTACAGGTTAGTTGAAAGAACTCGTCTCAGAAAATGAGATACAGAAGTAATAAAGGGAAGTGCCCGGCGTTGACCTCTGGCCCTACTCTGCCCGCATGTGTCTTCACCACAACCACATGTGCACATTTTACACATAAAAATTGGAAACATTTTTTAACCTTCAGTCTTCCCCATGTTTGCAGTATCTTCATTTGATCATGAAACAACTAATATCATTGTGTTTGCGCTTTTACTGGGGAGGCAAATAGGTGAGACGGGATGTTGCTATGTAGCTACACTGGCCTTAAACGTATTAACGGGATTCTCCTGTCTCTTCTCCCTGGTGAAGGAGCCAGAGCCACCATGTCTGGATGTTCTTTTTTCACTCCTGTATTTTCTCTCTCCCCCTCCCTCCCTCTCTCTCTCTCTCTCTTTCGGTTCCCCCTTTTTTTTTCTCTGTGTAGCCCTGGATGTCCGGGATTGTTCTGCAGACCAGGCTGACCTGGAACTCACAGAGATCCGCCTGCCTCTGCCTCCTGAGCACTGGAATTAAAGGCGTGAGCCACTGCTGCCCAGCTGTCAATCCTGTATTCTCGTCCCATTTCACGTTTTTCTCATTTCCTACATCCTTTGCTACAGTGAGCTCTTTTGTTTTATCATAGGCCCCCTCTCCAACATCCTCAATCCACTTTTGCAGTTTCTATAAAAAATCTTTCATAAAAAAAAAAAAAAAAAAAAAGGGGGTCGCTACCATACTTAAAATTTGGTTAAAAGTTTATAGGGATGAATGAAGTGGCATAAACCTGTGTGCTGGTTAGTTTTATGTCACCATTATATAAATTAGTAATCTGAGAGGAAAGAATCTCAAATGAGAAAATGCTTCCATTAGGCTGGGCTATAGACAGGCCAGTACGGCATTTTCTTAGTTAGTGATCAACAGGAGAGGACCCAGTCCATTGTGGGCAGGACCATCCCTGGGCTAATGGACAGAGCAAGCCAGTAAGGGGAACTCCTCCATGGCCTCTGCATCAGCTCCTGCCTCCAGGTTCCTGCCCTGGCGTCCTCCAGTGATCTGTGATGTGAAAGCAAATAAGCCCTCTCATCCCCAAGCTGCTTTTGGTTATGGCGTTTCCTGGCCCCAATAGCAGTAACCCTGCCTATAACGCCTGTGAATTCCAAACACTTGGGTAGCTGACATAGGCGTGGTTACAGACGCTTCTGAGCTGGCATTGGGTGCTGGGAACTGAATTGAAGTCGTCTAGAAAACCAGCCAGTTTCCTAACCACTGAGCCATCCCTCTCCAGCCCTTAGTTTTTTCTTATACATTTCCTAGTGTGATATAATTCTGATTTATTTTTTTATTTCATCGTCTTTGTTTCTTTAATCTGATTTTAAAAAATCATCATGGAGGCTGGAGAGATGGGTCAGTGAATAAAAGTGCTGGCTACCCTTCCAGAGGACGTGGGTGTGATTACCAGCGCCCAAATGGTGCCTCAAAACACTCTGTAAGTCCAGTTCCAGGGAATCTGATGTTTTCTTCTGGTGCCTCCATGGGTGCCAGGTACAAACCTGTTGCACAGACACACATGCAGGCACAACAACCATTCACATGAAATAAAAACATCACCATCTACACAAATGTCTTAAGACGTTTCTCCTGTGTTCTTCTAGTAGTTAGTGGCATATCTCTCACTTAGGTTTGGTCAGTTTTGGGTTGGTTTTTGCATGTGGTAACACACAGGGGCCTGGCTTCATCCTTTGGTATAGGGTTATCATTTTCATAGTGCCATTTATTGAAGAGACTGTCCTCTTCTCTCTGCTTTTTTCCTTTTCTTTCCTTCCTTCCTTTCTTTCTTTCTTTCTTTCGAAACAGGGTTTTACTGTGTAGCCTTGGCTGCCCCGGATTCACTTTGTAGACCAGGCTAGCGACGAACTTTGCAGTGACCCGCCTGTCTCTGCCTCCGTGAGTGCTGGGATAACAGGTGTGCACTACCATGCCTGGCCACTTTTAAATATTTCTTTTTGACACCTTGGCTGAAGACCAGTTGGGTGCGAATGCAACTCTTTGGTCTATGTGCTGGTATTATCCTGTTTCCGTTGCTGGGGCTTTATCCTGTACTGGAGGCAGGTTTGAGGACTCTGCCAGGCTCATTCCTTTGGCTTGAGGTTGCTCTGGCCACTCTGGGTCTCTTGTGACTCCATAGAAACTTTAGGATTCGGCTTTTTCTCTTTCTATAAAAAGCTTCACTGTATTTTTGTATGAGTTACACCAAATGTGTAAGTAGCTTTGGGTGGGTGTCAACAGCTTAACAGTATTAATCCTCTCAACCTATGTACATCTGTGTTTGCATTCTTTACACAGTGTTGTATAACTTAAGTTGCATGAACTTAAATTCATTCCTAAGTATTATGATTAATTTTAGTTGTCAGCTTTACCGGATCTAGGATCCCTCCCTCTGGGAGAGTCTCAGTGAGAGATTGTCTAGGTCAGGTTTGTCTCTGAGTGTGTCTGTGTGTGTGTGTGGGGGGGGGGGGTCAGGTTTGTCTCTGAGCGTGTCTGTGAGGGGATCAGGTTTGTCTCTGAGCGTGTCTGTGGGGGGGATCAGGTTTGTCTCTGAGCGCGTCTGTGGCGGGGGTCAGGTTTGTCTCTGAGCGTGTCTGTGGGGGGATCAGTTTTGTCTCTGAGTGCATCTGTCAGGGATCAGGTTTGTCTCTGAGTGAGTCTGGGGGGGCACTGCTTTATTACAATGGGGATGATGGGCACAGTGTGGGTGGTACCATTCCCTAAGCAGGGGAGTCTGAACTGTGTTTTTTTTTTTTTTTTAAAGCCACCTTTGCTCTTTCTCCATGTGGATGGAAGGTGATTCGCTGTTTCTTGTTCCTGACACCGTGGTTTCCCGACACTGATACACTGCAACCTGTAATTATGAGCCAAATATACTATCTCTCTTATGCTGCTTTTTACAAAAATGAACACACACACACACACACACACACACACACACACGAGTCTTCTGGCAGGTCTGGCACCCTCTATAGCAACCAGGTTAGTCTAGGGCTCACAGAGATCTTCTTACATCTTAACTCCTGTTAAGTGGCTTTTGTCAAGAGTATTTTATCACAGCGGTAGTGTTGCTGACCCCTTGTCAACCTGACACAGAAACACATCACTGTGAAACCCCAACCTTTCTTTTCTTGCTTGCCCTCAAGATCACATAATAACACCACAGCATAAAATAATTTACAAACTTAAAAAAAATCTCCCTAGTCTTTACAAATCCAAACACTTTAAAAGTCAATCTCCTTTTAAAAAAAATCCAAAGTCTCTCGTTTTTAAAAATTTATTCACTTTTTATTTTATGTGCATTAGTGTGAAGGTATCAGATCCTTTGGAACTGAAATTACAGACAGGTGTGAGCTACCATGTGGGTGCTGGGAATTGAACTCAGGTCCTCTGGAAGAGCAGACAGTGCTCTTAACCACTGAGCTACCTCTCCAGCTCCAAAGTCTCTTTTAAAACCTAAACATCTCTTTAAAAATTTAGTCTTTGAACTGTGAGCTCCTGTGAAATACAAAAACAAAAACCCAAAAGACCATTAAATCCTTGCTTACTTCAAAAGGGAACTACTAGGGCACAGGCACGGCATAAACAAAGCAAAACCAAATTGTAGCAGTATAAATAGCTCAAAGTCCAATGTCTGGGACTCACTCATGATCTTCTGGGCTCCCCCAAGGGGCTTGCCCAGCCTCTGGAACACAGCTCCTATGTGCTGACTCTTAGGAAGCACTTCCCAGAAGATTTCACCTTAACAATACCTCTCCACACAGGGTCTCTCTGTGGAGCCCTGGCTGCCCTGGAATTTTTTCTATAGACTAGACTGGCTTCAAGACTCAGATATTTGCCTGCCTCTGCCTAAGTGGTGGGATTTTTAAAGTGTTTGGATTTGTAAAGACTAGGGGAGTTTTCAAGTTTATAAAATATTTTGCACTGCGGTGTTATTACGTGATCTTGAGGATAAACAAGAAAGGAAGATTTGGGGCCTAACCAGTGATGTGTTTCTGTGTCAGGTTGACAAGGGGTCAACAACACTACTGCTGTGATAAAATACTCTGACACGCTCCTACAGGACAGCTTGCTAAGCACTGCACACTCAATGGCCTTTCCGGCACAAAGTTCCAAAGTCTTACCACAATCTTCCCTGAAACAAAGTGGTCACGTCTGTCTCAGTAATACCTCATTACTGCTACTAACTTGTGTCAGTTAGCATTTCCAAAGTTGCAGAGGAAAGGGTTTATTCGGCTTACAGTTCTACATTGCTGTTCATCCTTAAAGAAGGAAGTCAGAACAAGAACTCAAACAGGGTAGGAACCTGTGGCCAGGAGCTGATGCAGAGACCACAGAGGCATATTTTTTCTTACTGGATTGTTCCTCAAAGCTTGCTCAGCCCATTTTCTTATAGAATCCAGAACCACCAGCCCAGGAGCGGCACAACCCACCATGGGCTGGGTCCTCCCCCATCAATCACTAATTAAGAAAATGCCCCACAAGCCAGTGCAGTGGTGAATGTTTGTAATCCCAGGCAGAGGCAGGCAGATCTCTGTGAGTTCAGGGACAACCTGGTCTACAAGACAGTCCAGGACAGCCAGGGCTACACAGAGAAACCATGACCGGGGGGGGGGGGCGGGGAGAAAGAAAAAGGAAAATGCCCTACAGCTGTATCTTATGGAGGCATTTTCTCTATTGAGGTTTCCTCATTTCAGGTATTTCTAGCTTGTGTCAAGTTGACATAAAACTTGCCAGCACATGTAAAAAACTAAGATAGCAGACTTGGTGTTCGTTCTGTGTATTTGTTTTTGCTACTGTGAATAGAGTTGCTTTCTTACCCTCATTCTTAGCAAGTCCATTACTTGTTTTGGAACAACGCCATTGATTTAAAAATTTTTATTCTATTACTTATTTTTGAGACAAGAGCAGTCTCACTGTGCTCTTCAGTAGTCCAAGCTGGCTCAAATTCACTATGTACCTTACGTTTACTCTGAACTCACAGCAATCCTCTTGTCTCAACCCATGGGACTCAGGCTGCTGGGGTTATACACCCGTGTGCTTTCTTTCTTGTGTGTGTGTGTGTGTGTGTGTGTGTGTGTGTGTGTGTGTGTGTCACAGAACAACTGATAGTTGGTTTGGTCCTTCCCACTATATGGGTTCTTGAGATAGAACTTGAAAGCAGGCAGTCGGGCTTGGGCAATAAGCACTGAGCCTCTGCCAACCTTGATTTCTGTCTATTGATTTTTGTGTCCTACAACTTCACTGGTTTTATCTGCCTTTAAAATGATGGCATCCCCAGGCACAGCGGCACACGCCTTTAGCTCCAGCACTCAGGGAGACAGAGGCAGTTAGATCAATGTGAATTCGAGGGCAGCCTGGTCTACACATCGAGTCCGGGACAGCCAAGGCTACGCAGAGAAACCCTGTCTCAAAAAACCAATAAAAAATAATAAAATTATGACACCTACAAACAAGGTTTCTTGCTTCTTTAACCTTCTTTAGAGATGGGTTTAAAATACTTTTTTTTTTTTTTTTTTTTTTTTTTTTTTTTTTTTTAAAGACAGGGTTTCTCTGTTACACAGAGCCCTGGGTGTCCCAGACTCTCTTTCTAGACCAGGCTGGCTTCGAACTCACAGAGATCTGCCTTCCTCCAAGAATACTACTTGAAACTCCAGAGCCACGGCCAAGCCATGATTCGTTGTTTAACTTCCCTTGCCTATTCCTCCGGCAGAGGTTTCCACTAGTATGTTGAATAGGAAAGGTGAAAATAGACACCTTCATCTTATTCCTTACATTGTGGAAAACTTGTCTTCCTTCTTACAAGGCTTAGCAAACGCTGTTTCCTTTGTATAAATAAGCATGCATCCATAAAGTACCAAGTGCACATCAAGCAAATGTCCTCACGTTGCAGATGTTTGTATACATTCACCTTTCGAGGATACCCTTTTATCTCTCATCCCCGTCAATCACAGTGCATAATAGTGCATTTATTCAATAAGATATCTGATGATTGATTCTCTCTAGCACTGAGTAGGCTGTGTTAGATAATGTAAATGCTTATCATCAAAATTCTTTAAAAAAAAGACACTCATAATTACACTTAGGATGGTGGGGACACAGACATTGACGTTTACGAAATTTTTGTCGAGCCAGCACATCTGGAACACATAAAGGGACACTAGAAGACAGGGACCGAGGGGCATAGGCTAAGTGGACTTGTCTTCTGTCTGGGGTCTCGCTCTTGGATCAGCGCTGGTTGGCCGCTAACACCTGTCCGCACCTGTCCGCCCTGCCCCAGGCCTCCTCTCCAGGCTCGGTAACCTCGCTCACCCGCGGGACTTTCACCGGCGCATAGAAGCCCACGGTCTCCCGGTCGCCCCGCCCAGCCCCGCCCCGGCTCGCCCTGGCCGAGGTCTGTGTGTGCCTCGGGGGGGGAGTCCCAGGTGAGCAGGCCCGGGCACTTCCGCCCAGGTGTGCAGGCCGGGGCACTTCCGCCCAGGTGAGCGCAGCCGCCGCACTTCCGCCAGCTGCGGGGAGAGGCCGTGCCCGCGCAGCCCTGGGGCTCCCACCCCGCCGTCGCCGGACCAGGTAACGCTCGCGGCGCCCCGGGCGGCGACCGCGTCCCGAGCCCGCGCCGGGCAGCTCGCAGGCTCCACGGCGGCCCACGGCCCCGGCCACCGACGAGCCCCGCGCCGACTTCCAGGCCCTGCCCGGCCAAGGCCCATTGATCCCTGCGGCCGCCGCTCCCCGGAGCGGGGCGGAGCCTCCCCCGCAGACCGTGGGCAGGAGCGGAGGCGCCGGCGTGGCCTCGCGTGGGCCTCGCGCCCCTCGGGCTGTTCCCTGCTTAGCTGGGAAGGTGGCTCTCTCAGCCTTTGGGGAAGTTCCTGCATTCCTGCCTGACGTCAGGTCCTGCGTCCCCACCTTCCGAGTGTCCCCCGGCCTGCCCTGGGGTCTCCCCCTGGGGCGTTCACTCGCACTTGATGTCTCCGGTGGGCTCTTTACCACTTCTGGTTCGAATGCCTGGTTGACTTTTGTCCCTGCGGTTCAGAGGTCACACCTTGCCGGGCCTGATTTCTCTAGGTTGCCTCTCCTCTGCATCTGACCTATATGCTCTCAGCATCGGTAGGTGCCCAAAGAGTGTGTCTTTAATTAAAAAGCCTACTGAGACCTAGAATAGTTAATTAATGTGTTGCTTTTCGACTGCTAGACCGCATTCCAGGCCAACTAGCCTACCCCTGGCTTCGGATTTCTAGGGAAAGTAAGGGAGAGGTGGGATTAAAAGAGGGATCTGTTTATTTTTGCAGACTTTGAAGTCATGGCCTTTTGTTGTTTTTAGGGCCCTAACGGCCTTTATAAAGATTATTGACATTTTAAGATAATTTGAACGTTAATAAATGCAGATGTGCAAGATTTTTTTTTTTACTGCTAGAGTCTGTAAAGCGATTGTACCCAAACTAGTTTAGGTGCTCTTAGTGGTGGTGTACAGTGCGCTTGTCATCAGAAGTGATTTGATTTAAAGCTGAGTTATATGAAGTTGTCAGTCCCATTGAGCACAGTCTTAATAAGCTCCACTTTTTTATTGTTGTTGTTTTTAGTGGTGAGGGAATTTTATCTAGGACCACACCGACACTGAGTAGGTGCCCTAGTGCTCCCGAGTTCCGCCTGCAGCCATTGTGCTTGTATGAAGTTAGTATGAATTAATTGTAGGGAAAACAAGACGAGTTTCAAAAAAAGGAACAAAACAAAACAAAAAATAAATATGAAAACGAGAGGGAGACTTGCTGCGAAGAAAGTGGGTAAAGGAGAGGAGGAGAGGAGGGGTAACGGGGTAGTTTGTGTGTGGAAATGACCAAACTAAACTGTATTCTTGCCTGAAATTGTCAAAGAATTAAAAGAAAAAAGGAGCTAGCGGGAACCAGAAACTCAGTTCGTTATTGAGAAAAAGGCAGTAAATACTGTTACTTTAAAAAAAAATTTTTTTGGGGGTGGATGGGTGGGAGAGTTTGAGACAACATTTCTCTGTGCACCTCTGAGTGCCCTGGAACTCGCTCTGTTGACTCGGTTGGCTTCAACTCAGAGATCCGCCTGCCTCTGTCTCCCGAGTGCTGGAATTAAAGGCGTGTGCTGCACCACTGTGCCTCACTTTTTATTTTCAAAGATAGAAATATATGATCTGTGTTTTCTTATAATGAAATCTCCTTTAAAACCTTGATTTTTTTTTTTTTTTTTAAAGACAGCCCAGCGTTTTCCAGCACCTACAGTTGGGTTTAATAATTATTTTTACACCAAACAGCCAAGCAGTCTAAACTTGCTTGCTTTGTTAAAGTTTAACAAGAAAACGTATTACTTTGGGGAAGCCACAAAATCTTTCCTGGTGTTGGTGGGAGGTTAAGTTTCTTGAGAAAACAGGGCTAGTCCACCATAATATTTGAGAGCACATAACCATTCTTACTTTGTTTTTGGTTTTCAAACAGGTTTTGTATGCATTTGTATGTTTTTTGGGGCTGCCAGTGTGTATTCTGTTGGAAATGGAAGAAAATTTGATGCTTGTATTTATTTGTATTTACTTATTGGCGCTTAGGATGGAAACTCAGGGCGTTGGACATGCTAAGCGCTTGCTCTACCAACAAACAATACATTTTTAGTGAGATGAATAGATAGGTGCTGAGGACCCAGTAGGGTTTAAGGGTAGGTATTGGCTCTATTTACAACTTGGCAAATGGTTTGTGCTGGTCCTCCGATTGGAAATGATCTGCCTCACTGAGATTCCGAAAAGTTGAAAGGGAACAGTTGTAGAATGTGTCTTGTTGCAACAAGCAGTTTTCTCCCACAGGCCAGATGCAATCAGGAAGAACTCACGCCGCTAAGCATTCTTACATGGATAGTCAGAGACTGAGCCGAGAGGCAAAAGTCTTTGCTAAAAACATTGCAAAGCTCTTTCTCAAAAACACTTAATAGGTCAGTACTTTGCGGTGAACACAGAAAAATAGCACAAGTGAAACAGGGTTCTCTGGGACCAAGATGCATTGTAAATCTGAAATGTACACTAGATTCTGAAGACAGTGTAAAAAAAAGTTTAAAATATCTTATTTTTACATTATTTGTATATTTAAGTGATGCTTTGTATGTATTGGATTAAGTGAAATACATATTAAAGTTAAATTTTCTTTTATATGGTACTATCTTTTTTGTTCGTTTGTTTTTGGATTTCTTCTTGCTCTTCTATTTTATTTTGAGACAGAGTTTTTCTGTGCAGTCCGAGCTGTCTTGGAACTCTGTAGATTAGGCGCTCCTCTGTTTCCTCTGGGATAAAAAGTGTGTGCCACCACTTCCTAGCTATAGTTACTATTTTTAAAATTAAGTGTATGTGTGAGTATATGCAGGTGCCTGTGGAGGGAGGCAGGTTAGTGCCCTGATGTGGGGCTTGGGGACTGAATTTCGATCCGATATAAAAGCGGTATTGACACCCAGTGTTCAGCCATCCCTCTAGCTCTTGCTAGTTAGGGTTACGTATGTGTTTACCTTTCAGGGCGTTTGCTGGACAAGGCATTAACAGTCCGGTGTAAATTATCTTGTGTTTGAGACAGTGGCCTCAAACTCGACATCCTCTTGCCTATGGAATGCTGGGATTACAGGTGTGTACCACAGTGCTTGCTTTAAACTGACTTTTAAAATCCCAGTTTATGAGCCAGGCCTGTGGTGGTGCATGCCTTTAATTCCCATTATTCTAAAGGGAGTTGAGGAATCTCTGAGTTCTAGAATATTCAGTCAGTTCAGTAGGCCAGTCTGTTTTACACAACAAGTTCTGGACCAACCAGGGCTACATAGTAAGACCCTGTCTCATTCCACCCCCGCCATCAATATATAGGCTTTTTTAAAAATCATGTGTTTTGTATTAATTGCACTGATGGAAAGTTTTATTGTTCACTCTTCTCAGTACTGATTATATAGCAAAATCACACATGATATATTAACTTCTTTGAAATTTCAAAATGTGTAATTTTGATTGAAAATATTCGTTTGTTGAGTGTGGGCCATGTGCTAGACCAAATGCTGTATTTTATTTAGTCCTCTCCACAATGAAATATTTGAAAGTTTTTGTTGTTGTTGTTTTCTTCCTGAATTCTTTTTCTTTTCAAACTTCCTAACTTTGGGAGTGAAGGCGGATGAGGTGAGTGAATGCTGAGGGTCAAGTTGGAAATGTCTTCTTCCTTGTAGCTACTCACCAGCAAGGTCAGCAGCGTTTGATAGTTCCCTCCTTCATGAGTTAACTCTCCTCAGGGGCATCATGCTTCCTCCTTCTTTTCATGTTTTTCCATGCCATTGTTCCTTGTGTTTTTACTACATCTCCTGGGTTTATGAAATAGAGATGATAAGCCATTAAGAACATCAGTGCGATAATGTTATACAGAATAGCCCTGTGTTGTAAAGAATAGATGTTAAAATAGTTAATTCAGCGGCAGACATATGTCTTCTTGTTTTCCTTTGTTCTGGGAAGAGGTTGAGATAGGGTCTTTCTTTGTAGTCCAGGCTAAGATGGAACTCAGGGTAATCCAGGTTAGTCTGTGCCTCTCAGCAATCCTCGCTCCTTAGCCTTCGAGTGTTCAAATAACACATGTGAGCTACGCACCCAACAGCAGAGGAACACTTGTTGGAAGGAGCATGACATGGTTGGTAGGACTACAACACCTAGACTGGCCTTCCTTGTCAGTTTACTAGGTTGTTTAGAGTTTCAAAACATGGTATGACCATACTTCCTGGAGACTCATGAGGCATAGTCTGTACATGGGGGAAATAAGCCAACCTTGAGACTATAGCTAATCGTTAGTGGATTCTAAATATTCTAGTCCTTTTAGGGGAGGGCTGTGATTGCAGCATCCATTAAGCACATGAGCATAGGGCTGGAGAGATAGCTCAGAGGTTAAGAGCCCTGGCTGCTCTTCCATAGGTCCTGAGTTCAATTCCCACCAACCACATGATGGCTCACAACCATCTATAACGAGATCTGGTGTCCTCTTCTGCCATGATATCTTTCAACTTGGATTTCACTATTTCCTCCATATGTGCTCTCAGGTGAACTTAAAAACATTTCATTGTTCTGGAATTGCTTTTTCTTACATTCTTGGGATATACATTTTTTGGTATTCAGTTAGTTTAGGAAAACTTTCACCAAGAAAACTTGTGTTGCTGGAAAATTTGGGGAGTCCTGGTGGAGTTGCTACATGTTACCAGGGAAACCGGTGTACTCCTCTCTTAGAGTTTTTAGTATTGTTATTAAAAGAATTTAAGGATGAACTGAAAAGTAAGCTTGAGGAAAGTTTTATTAGAGTTAAAAGAAAAACCCCTGGAGGACCAGCTGTAAATCTAAGCAGGTTCCCGGAGGAGACAGACAGACAAGAGGGAGAAAGGAATTCATGCTATTTAGTGAGTCATGGAGGTCAGCCCCTCAGCCTGTGACAAAAGGCAGAGGGACTCCAGAGGGAGAACAAGACGCTCAAAACACCAGAAAGAGCATTTTAAGGCTCTGAGTAGCATCCAAAGGGAAAAAAATAGAGAGGACCAAGGAACAGTCCGCCCTTCTGAGTCAGGACTTGGGAAGGCGTTAGAAGCACAGTCACTCCTCGGACCGCTGTAGCTTGAGGAGGATCAGGCCTTCCTGAGGCTGGTCCCTTAGCCAGATGATTGACCTGCCCAACTGGAATGTTGTCTTCACTCGGCCACAGATTCCACTCTCCTGACCAGAGGGAAATAGCTCTCCCTTAATGGGCCTTTAATGGCTGCTGTGTAGTGCTTGAGTTTGTATTGCATGACAGCTGATAGTTATTTAGAGTCCTGGTGGCAGCCACCGCCACTCTTTTGTTTGGATTCTGTTTAGATTCTGTCTGTAGTACCTAGTAAATGTTGAGCTTTAAGGACAATGGAAGATGGACAAATCCTGACCTTTGACTCTGAAGGAAGCACAGTTAAAGCTGTTCATGGGCCTCATTTTTAAAAGAACTTCATCAGGACCTTACATGTAATATTAAGCTCATGGATTTTTCAAACTTCCTGGTTCAGTGAGCTCAGGAGTTACGAACCACCCACTTCACCGAGTGCCTATGCTTTCCCAGGAAGATAGCCAATGACCTTTTTCTCAGAAAAATTTAAATAGATGATCAGATGTTTATTAGTAGGAAATTGAATTCTCTTGAGCTAACAAAAGTCTGAAAAGTGTGCTTCTTGGGTTCTTAATTTGTCTTGGACATTTCCCCCCCCTTTCTGTGTAGACGAATCTGGCCTGGAACTTCATGTGTAGACCCCGGTGGCCTTGAATGCACAGAGATCTGCCTGCCTCTGCCTCATGAGAGTGCTGGGATTGAAGAGGTGTACCCTCACTCTGGCTCTTTCGATTCACAATCTGAGGAGTTAACAGAATTTTTTTTTTTTTTTTCAGTAAATGACCTTCAAAGAGAAATGCAAATTAAATTCAATTTCTTTTTCTGAGTAATCTCTTCTCCCAACTATTCCATCAGTTGGTATTGACATAAGATATGGATTTGTTAAAAACCACAATATTATAATTTTCTTCAGTCAAACTTACAGTTGATATGAAAAATTCATGTTCCAAACTCTGTTATTCAGTGATGGAATAGGACCTGCTGATCATAATAAACTTTTTTTTTAAGTTCTACATTTTATTACTTGACAAACTGTTAGGATTCTGCTTCAGTCTGCCTACTTGTGATGTCATTGCTTACCTGCCACAGGGGTGTGGTCCTGCCCAGGGCCATATAAAAAGACAAATCGTCCACGTAGCCCTTTCTCTAACTTCTCTCTTACCCCTCTTATTCTTCCTCTCTTCCTCTTTCCCTGTCTCTGTCTCTCTCTCTCTGGGGTACCCCTCCCCCTTTCCTTCTCCCCCAATGCTTATTTAATAAACTCCATACAACACAATATCTGGTACCTTGTATCTATCCTTATCTTATTCTTACATATAAAACAAACCACACCCCCGATTTAGACATGACAAGTCTCCAGGTTAAACACAGTGGAGTCCGACTGGTAGGGTCAATGGATGGCCATGACTCAGGATAGATCCTGTGAATCCCCACAGACCCAGCTTCGCTCTTCCCATGTCTTCTCTTGGAGTTGTACCAGATGTTGTTACCAGTTGTCATCTAAATCCATTGAGGAATAGGACGATTTTGCTTTTGTTTCTTGGCCAGGAATGGCTTGATTCTGAAAGTCTTGTGAAAAGACATGGCAAAAAGCCGAGTCTGGTGTACACCGCATGGTGGCAGAGGAAAGAAGAAGAGCAATATGCTTCCTGTTCTTTTTGTATGTGTTGTGCGTATGTGTGTGTGATATGAATGTGTAATGTATACATGCATGTGTGCCTGCTCACAAGTATATGGACCTATGGAATGCATGTGGAGGCCTGAAGCTGACGTGGGATCTCTCCCTGAGCCCAGAGCTCACCAATTAGGCTAATCTAGCTTGCTAGCTTGCCTAGGGATTCCCTATTCTACCTTCCTAGTTCTGGGATTGCCATTGGCTTCCACACCTGTAAGGCTTTGACGTGGGAGCTGGAAACCCCGTCCTCACACTTCTTTGAATGTGCTTTACCCACTGAGACATCACCTTGGCCCTTTTGGGATTCTTTAATATTGTGTTCCACTGTTTTAATGTCTAACTGTGGCCAGTTGTAGGTAGCCTATCTACAGCAAATTATACTCAGGTTACACATAAACTGTAAGCTTCATTTCTGTTGCTGTGACAGACTATGTTGACAGAAAGCAGCTTAGTGGAGACGAGGGTTATTCAGCTTGTAATTCCAGGCACCCAGCCCATTATTGGAGGGAAGTCATGGCAGGAACTTCAAACAATCTTATCACATTCACAGTGAAGAGCAGAGAGAGGGGGAAAAATGCATGTATCATTACTTCCTTGCTTATGCTCAGCCTGCTTTCTTCACTCTGTTGCAGTGTCCTGCCCAGGGAATGGAACTGCCTACAGTGGGTTGGGTTTTCCACATCAATTAACTTAAAACAATTCCTCAGAGCCATGTCAGTAGGCCAAACCATTGTAGACAGTCCTTCATCGAGACTCTTTTTTCCTCATGATTCTCAGTTGTGTCAAGTTGACAATTAGGCTAACATGCCTGTAGGTTTTTTTCCCCCGTTTGGATGTGCTGGGGATTGAACCTAGTGCTTTGTAAAACTAAGTAAGAGCTGTATTAAGCTATTCTGCCAGGGCCAGCCTGTTAGTTTGCTACTAAGTAGGTCAGCTATGTTTGACTGTACTCTGCTGTAGAGTCATTGTGCTTTTTCCTGCATTTGCCATGTACTTGTGAGTTTTAGTCCCCTTCCCTAGACAGTGTCTTGTTGGCGGATGGTCTAATGTATTTTGATGCTAATTACTGCTTGCTGTCTCTGTGACCCACCTTTTAATGAATAAAAAGCCATCCCACCTGGGCAGGGAAGAGGAGGAGAGAGGGGGGCGGGGAGGAATCCTGGGGAGAAGAGAGACCACCATGAGGAAGGAGAAAGACCCTGAAGAGAGGAGAAGAAGGCTGCCATGGGTTAGATGGAGGAGAAGCACATGGCCGGCCTGGATGGAGAATCTGGCCCAGATGAAAAACATTAGCAAGTATTTGGTATTATGGATGGGAGGTAGCTTGATAAAAGTTATTAGAAACAGATGGTGTGGATTGGGGCAGGTATGATACATGCCCCACTATGGGAAGTAGTTTAGAGGATTAATGTGTGCCCTGCCCCAAGTTAACTAAGGCTATCTTAAAATATAACAAGTGTCAGTGTCTTAATTGATTGGTAGCCAGGCATACTACTAATAATGATAGTTTAAAAACAATAGTGTCTGAAACATGGAATTGTCTTTTTCATTTAAAGATTTATTTGTGTGCACCATGTGTATGCTTTGTGCCTGTTAACACAAGGTTTCCTGGAACTGGAGTTATGGATGGTTATGGGCCACTATGTAGGTACTGGGAACCAAATCTGGGTCATCTGCAAGAGCAGTAAATGCATGTAACTATTCTTCAGCCCCAGAGTTGCAGTGATTTTCTAGGCCTCCTGTGTTTGCATAGTCAGCCTTGTTAAACACAAATCAGAGGGTTGAATGACCAGCTGCTCTTTACTGAGGTCATCTCTATTCCCATCGATTTCATGATGCCTTCAATTTTATCCACTGGGAGGAAGATAATGGCACAATTAAAAATTTTAAAATATTTATTTATGATCATCTGTATGCATGTTTCTGTGTGGCTGTGTGTACGTGTGTGTAGTTGCCTGCAGGAGGCAGAAGAGGCCTTGAGTTGGAGTTGCGCGTGTTTGTGAGAGTTCTGAGTGTCAAACTCTAGTGCTCTGCAAGAGTGGTAAGCATTCTTAACTGCTGAGCCATCTCCACAGTCCTGATGCTACAGTTTTTTGTACCCCTTTAAAGTTTTTGTTACGCATTTTAAAATTGTGTGTATATATAGTATAAATACTATAAATACACTTAGTAAAGTAGCATATATTTTTAATTTTAAATTTACTTTGCTGTGCATGTATGTTGGTGCACATGAATGCAAGTGTTACACATGTGTGGAGGTCAGAGGTTTACATCAGGTGTCTCACTTGATTGCTTTCCATTTTATTTACTGAGGCCTGGTCTCTCACTGCACCAGAGGTGGCTGATTCTGCTATCCAGCAGGCGTTAGCCAGCTTGACCTGGGGATCCTATGAGCTGATAATACAAGTGACCTTCCACAGCTACCCTGTTTGTGTTGGTGCTAGGGACCCGATCGCTGTTCTCATATTTTACGGCATCATTTTATCCACTGAGTTCTCTCCCCAGCCTCAGAAATATATTTTTATAATTGTTAAAAAAAACATAGAAATTCTTAAATCTGTGCCAATTTTTAAAATTTATTTATAGCGTGGCTTGAACACAGGGCTTCCTTTATCCAGGCAAATACTCTACCCCAGCCCAACATATTCTTAGTGATGGGAATGCATTCTCAGAAAGTCTGAACACCATTGAAGCATACTATTTATTTATTTTTATATATATGTGCACACATGTAAGTGTGTGTGTGTGTAACCCAGGCTAGCCTGGAACTCACTGCATACCCCAGACTGTGTTCACACCCATGGCAGTCCTTTTATCTCAGTTCTCCAGTGCTGGGATTAAAGACATGCGTCACCACACTTGTCTGATACATTTTTGTTTAAAATAGGAATCTGAACCCAGTACTTCTTGGTTTAGAAGTCTCTGATCACTTTTTGCCAACTACAAGCAAAAGTCAGCCTGCTCAGGGCTGCCTCAACCTACTGACAGAGCACGGTGCCTCTTCCAACCTTTCAGAGGCAGAAGAAATTATTATAAAAATGAAAATGATTGTTGCAGAGAAAGGGTCTTGATATATAGCACAGATTTCCCTCCAACTCCTGATCTTTCTGCCTCCCATTCTCACATCCCAGAGCAAGTATGCGCCACCAAGCCTGGCTTGAGGAAAGAACGGATTTAGGTACGCCAGCCATACCTTGCTGTGTCACTGATTGCTCATTTCCAGTCTTGGTACTTACCTCTTTGCAGTCCATACTTGTAGTAAGTCTGGTCTTTCTTTTCTTCTGATTCTTCTAGAGACTCCTTATGTCAGTCAGTGTACCTGGATATGTTTGCTCCAACAAAGTCATGCCCTAGGCCTGCATGTGGTGTTGAATTTGTGGCTTTCATGCTGGCAGCACCAGGCTCACGTGAAAGCTTTCTCTCAGCGTACAGTGCACTCCGCTGTTACTGTGTGCCTTGCAGGGGGATGATCCCGTGATGTTGTTGTTATCTCGCTATATATCTTAATTCTCATTAGACCACTTTAGCCGTTATCTTTCAGTTCCTTTTACTATGCTTATTTAATGCCTACCTTTACTTATCTGTGAAGTTGGGTCTCTTATAGCTTAGACTGACTTCAGACTCAAGATCTTTCTGCCTCACTCTCCTGTGTCCTGGTGTGATATGCATAGGTTGCTATACCCAGGTTGGTTTTGTTCACTGTGTTGGAGTCAGTAACCCAGGCCGGCTTTAAACTTGAGTCCTCTTGCCTTGGTACCACACTTGGCACTTTCACCACTGTTTTAAAATTATAAAAAGTGAAGAATAGAGTCTCACACACGTTAGATAAATATTCTACCACTGAACTACATTCTTAACCCATATTTCTTAAATAGAAATTCAAGCAACCCTGAAATATATAAAGTAAAAGAGGCTACTTTTTGTTTAATTTTATTTTTACTTGGTTTTGTTTTTGAGACAGGGTTTGTGTAGCCTTGGCTGTCCTGGACTCACTTTGTAGACGAGGCTGGCCTTGAACTTACAGAGGTCAACTTGCCTCTGCCTCCCTGAGTGCTGGAATTCCAGACACGGACCACTGCACCCAACTTAATTTTTGTTTTTTGTTTTTTATTGTTCTGCGGTGTTGTGGATTGAATCCAGGGCCTCATGCATGCTGACCATTTGTTCTACCACAGAGTTATAACATTAGTCCTCAAAGGCTAACTTTACAATTTTTTCTTTTCTCTTTTTTGGAAGCAATAACTTTTACCTCCTAAATGTTTCTTTTTTCTATAAAATTCTCCAGTGAAATTCAGAAGTATGGAAATAACACAGATATCCACCTAAGGCTGCTTCCCATCACTTGTGCATGTTGTAGTGCTTTCCTTGTTTGTTTGTTTGTTTGTTTTTTAACACAAGATTAGATTTTCCCGCATGCTCAGGTCTGGTGTGAGTCTGAGATCGTCCTCAGTTCCAGCTGTACAGCAGGAGGCAGACACAGATAGCCGTCCATGCTGGAGGGCCGTGGCCAGCCCGGAAATGTCTGTTCCCTGCTCTTCACAGAGCCACGCCCACATGCTGGAAGTCCTCTGCCTGGTCCCCTTGTCTGATAGGAAACCACCTCCGAGTGCATGTACAGCCTCTCACTGAAATTCTTAGTTTGTCCACTGAAGTAAAATTTAGTCTCAGAACACGTTCATTCTGAGTAGTGAGTGGTTTGTTGGTAACCAGATGGTTTTGTTGCCAGGGGTTCGTTCCCTGGAGCAGGAGAGAATAATGAGATGCAAAGAGCCAATCCGTGCTGGCCAGTAGGGATGTCGTGTGGGCTTGTAAGTCTCTAACGTGGGGAAGATTATCCTCTTACTAGTTCACCTCGGTCAGGGTCTCACAGCCTGGCCTGCAGAATTAGACTGCTTAGTCAATGGTAACCAAGCATGCACTGTTGGCACATAATTATGGCTATAAGAAATACGATGTGGCTGGGCATGTAGACTGACTGTGCTTGCCTAGTGTGGGCAAGGCTCTCTGAGCCACAACACCGGGGTGGCCTGAGTCTTAGACTGTGGCGATGATGCACTTCTAGGCAAATATTTCTTTGCAAATATTTGCTTTCAAACTCTTGAAGACACCTTATGAAAAGTGGCCTACTTTTTAATTTTTTTTCAAAAGACTGGAAAATTCTGAGAGATATGTACAGAAGTAGTTTTCTAAAGAATGCCTTTCTTTTCTTTTTTAAATTTGTTTTTTACATGCTTATTTTATTTTTATTTTTTTATGTATTTGCTTTCAGACTCGGTCTTGCTGGCTTGGAACTCAAGGAAAACATTTCTATTTTGGAAGCCTTTATTCCATAAGCTTTTCTTTACTTATGCAAACCAAAAATATCTGTTTCCTGTTTCCCAGCCAGCCATGCCCCATGAATGCATGGATTCTCAGATTGTGTACCTGACATTTTAAAATAAAGGACTCTGTTAAAGTGTGTTTTTGCCAAGAGGCCTGCAGCCTGGGAACACCCTGAGGCTGAAGGAGGGAACACATGCTTGTGACATTTCTTCCTTCCATCTTTAGCCTGTTCTATCATTTCAGTGACTGGCGATACTTGACTTTTATAGGAGTTTTTCTATGAAAAAGTATGTAAAAAAAATACTTGTGTGTGTGTATCATTGTGCCCTTTGAGAGAGAGAAAGACCTAGAAATTGAAATTCTGGGGAAAGAGAATGTGAATGAAGTACACAGCTCTACATTGGTCCTCCTAGAGGCTCATGGCGTCCGCCCTCCCGCCTGCTTCTCACTGGCATCTGTACTCCAGGCTCCCGTTACTCTCATGTCAGCTTGACGTTCAGCTGGAACAATGGCACCTTACAGTTGTGATCTTGGATTCTTTGCTTTATTGGTACAGTTAGATTAATGGCCATCAAGCCGGGGCTCTGGGCTGGTGTAGACGAGGACGGTGCCATCTGGCTGTCGTGTTTTCGCAGCTCCCTGGTCATTGTTGTGAGAGTTGTACAGCTGTGATGCTGAGTGCACGGGGAGTGTGTCTGAGGTGGCTGGGTCGCAGGTCTTTGGGGGACTTTCACACTGGGGAACACTTGCAGGGATGGCTTGGATCATGACCAATGCTGAAGTCAGCCCTGTTGGCTTTGTTGTTGGCACATATCTCTTGTAGCCCAACCTGGCCTTGCGTTTCCCATCCTCTTGTCCCATCCTTCCAAGTACTAGGATTATAGTAATCCATTCTGTGTGGTACTGGGGGTGGAACCTAGCAGATAGGTGAACTCTATCCCTGAGCCACATCCCTGCCTCCCCACCCAGCATAGTGCTTTTGGGATTCATCCTTATAGTTGTGTCAGCAGCCTTTTTCTCCTGAGTGTTATATTTGTATAATATCTGTTTGCTTATTTCTGTGTCTGTGATTGGGCATCTGGCTATTCCTAGTTTGGGCCTTTTACGAATAATACTATTTTTTTCTCATATAGGTCATATTTTCATTTCTCTTGGGTAAATGTTTATAAGTAGAAAGGGTAGATTATATAATTGGTACATTTTTAACTTTATAAGAAACTACTTAAGAAGCTGGGCATGGCACACGCCTTTAATCCCAGCACTCGGGAGGCAGAGACAGCCAGATCTCTGTGAGTTCAAGGCCGGCCTGGTCTACAGAGGGAGTTCAGGGTGGCCTGGGCTACACAGAGAAATCCTGCCTCAAAAACCAAAAACAAGAAGGAAGGAAAAAAGAATCAGAAACTATTTATGATTTAAACTATGAAAATTTAGTAAACATAAACTACCAAATAATTTCTCGAAGTGATTGTACCGTTTTCCCACTAACTGTATGTGATAGTTCTAGCTGCTTTCCAGGCTTGCTAACACTTACTTTAGTATTTTTTAACTTTCCCCATCTGAGTGGATATACATTGATGCCTTCTTGTGGTTTGAATTTGAATTTCACTAAGTACAATCTTAATAAAGAACATTCTTGAAGTTTGCTTTAGTTTTCTCTGTATAACTGCAGAAATGTGTAATGAAAGTTAATTTTTTTCTTTAGGCTTTTTGAAAGTGATTGAAAAGAATAATCCAAAATGCCTGAAAATCCTGCTGCAGGTATAGAGGCTATATATTTTTATTTTTAAGTTACTTTATGATTTCTGTGTGGACCGTGAGATGGTGTCTGACTTGAACCGATCATCTTCCTGTAACAAGAGAACATGCAGGTCCTGCAGGTCCTTGCTCGCCTGAGGATGAAGCTGCAGGAGAAGGGCGACACGGCGCAGAGCGAGAAGCTGTCAGCGCTGTATGAGACGCTGCAGAGCCCTCTCTTCAACCAGATCCTCACACTCCAGCAGTCCGTCAAGCAGCTGAAGGGACAAGTAAGTTCCTGCTCCAGTGGAGGAGTGCAGGAGGTGCAGGAAGGACTGCAACTCTAGCTTAGCGATGACCGCATGGGGCCTGCAAGCTGTGGGCAGCACAGGTGGACGGTATAAATGGTGGTGAGGGTTATGTTTGGCTTTGGGGTGTGATAAATAAGTAAAGATCAAATGCTTTAGAATCTCAACATTTTCTTCAAAATTATAAAGTAGATTTCAACTTAATTTATTGTATAGTGCTGGGGTGGAGCTGGGGCCTTGTGTATGCTAGAACTCTACTACTGTACTCTGTTTTCAGCTCTTGGTATTTATTATCTATTTATTTCCATTTTTTGGCTACATTTTATTTTGTGTGAGTGTATGCATGTATGATCTTGAACTCACAGAGATCCTCCTATTTCTGTATCTGATTATTGGTCTTGAAGTCAGGTGCCACCATGCCTGGCCTCTCACTTCTTTAATATGTATATAAATTACACAGATAATGTAATATATAGAAACTGTTTCTTTTCAGTAGGTTTCTGCTGATGATTTTATTGTCTTTCTCTCCAACAGCTTAGCCATATCCCCTCAGATTCTGCAGCCAACTTTGAATTTTCTCGGAAGGGCTTGTTAGTGTTCACAGACGGTTCCATTGCAAATGGGAGTGCACACAGACCTTGCAGTAATTTAGCTGTGTCTGGGTTATTGCCTTGGACTCCAAAGTCAGGAAATGAAGACTTTAACTTAGTCATTCAGCAGATGGCTCAGGTATGACTATGTCTTGTCACGGAGTATTTAGCTTTATTATTATTTCTTCTGTTTCAATTTTAAAAGGAGATGTATATTTAAATCTTTCTGCCTTAATATGTGCTACTATGTATTTTGGTTGCTTGTGTTTTTATGTAGTTGTGAGGAATTGACACTACTTTTAACCTGTGAGTTGGAACTTGTAATTAAGATACAGGAGAGTAGGTATGCCGGCAAAAGCTGGCGCCCAACACTCAGCGCCTCATGCAGGGGAATCTCTGATTTGGTCCAGTTTGAACTGCATAGTGAAGCCCTGTCTGAAAAGAAAAGAAAAACAAAAGAAAACAAGCAAACAAAAACTGGACACCATAAGAAAATTTCTATTTTAATTTTATATCAAAATGGATTTGTGAATTACCACAATTAGTATGATTTGGAAAACCTGGGAAAACATTAGAATGGATAATTTAATTGTAGCCCCTAATACTTCTCATGAGTTAAATGATAGACCACAGAAGTTTTTTGGTTTATTTGTTTGTTTGTTTTGTTGTTGTTGTTAAGAACATTTAGAATTTCTTGCCAAAGACTTGAGTACCTACGTTGGGTAGCCTACAAATGCCTATAACTACAGCTCCAGGGATTCAAGCCTTTTCTGACCTCAGTAGACAGTTCATCTGCATATACACACATAGACTTGTACCCACACACAGACTTATAACCACACAGACTTATACCCGCACACAGACTTATACCCACATAGACTTACACCCGCACACAGACTTACACCCACATAGACTTACACTCACACACAGACTTATACCTACACATAGACTTATACCCACAAGACTTATACCCACACATAGACTTATACCCATAGATAGACTTATACCCACACAGACTTATACCCAGACAGACTTATACCCACACATAGACTTATACCCACACAGATTTATAACCACACAGACTTATACCCACACATAGACTTATACCCACACACAGACTTATACCCACACACAGACTTATACCCATATACATGATTAAACAAAAAGGCAATTAAAAAAAAAAAAAGCAGGTTTGGAGGTACACACTTGTTAATTCCGACACTTGGGAGGCAGAAGCAGGAGGATCTCTGTGACTCAGAGGCCAGCCTGGTCTACAGTGTGAGTTCCAGGAAAGCTGTAAGAACATACAGAACTCTGTCTCAAAACACCAAAAGAGAGGAACCAAACAAACAAACAAATTTGGGCTTGAAATTGCAAAAGATTTCATTTCAAGTCATGGTAGTGGATACACATTTTATTTCTTTTTCTGGTGTTGAGTTCCATGTGCTCCATGTGATGCACTTGTGGTTGGTGGTATCGATGAGGCTCTCATCCTGTCCATGCAGTTGCTGACCAAAACGGTGAAGCAGCCCACAGTCCTCACACTCGTAACCGTTGAAATGACCCAGTGAATGGACTGTTAGTTCATTGCTGTAGAATTTAAAACAATGATATAAACACAGCTGGTTTTGACTGTGCCTAACACAAGAATGCTTCTGGCATATCTGATTTACTTTCTTTTTTTTAAATGTGTTTTGTATCAAGACACTTTAAAGAAATTTATGTGCAAAGTAACTGAGAGTTTACTGTGGGAAAGGGTGTTTCTGTTTTTGTTTAGCCCAGAATCTTATCTCGTGGTGTGGATGCATTGTAGAATGCTTCTCAGTGCTGTACCCTGTATGCTCTGCTGAAAACAATCATGTTAAAAGGTTTCCAGCACCAGCAGATCGGCAATCTGCTGAGACGTTTGTGTTGATAGAGATGGCGTAGAAGCTGTTGTGGCCGAGCAGTTTCGGTCCTGTGGAAAGGAGATACTTAAGTGCACATAATGGGTTTCTTTTTTCCCTTCTTTAGGGCCGGCATGTTGAATACATAGATATAGAGCGCCCTTCAGCGGGAGGACTTGGATTCAGTGTGGTGGCTCTGAGAAGCCAGAGTCTGGGATTGTTTGATATTTTTGTGAAGGAGGTCCATCCAGGAAGTGTAGCAGACAGGTGAGGATGGAGTTCATTGTGTACTTGGTTCCCCTTCTCCTGTCAGCTCTGAAATGTTACAGTAACCATAGTAGCCAGTGCTGATTAGGGTTCCTTAACCCTGCCACCTCTACATTCACCTGCTGCTATTTTTGAAGGATTCCTCACAAAGTCTTTGTCTCCTCAACTTTGCGTCTTTGGTTTATGACTCATTTCCTGTGTTCACCATTCACATGTTCCTCATAGAATAATAGAAATAGTGGCAGGGTGTGGTCACTAAATTCTGTCAATAATGACTTTTTTTCAAATTTATCTTACCTGTTTATAGATGATTACTTCTAGTCTCTCTAACTCAAAATGTAAAATATTAGATCTACTGGGATATAATCCAAGTAGTATAAACTTTACCACTTTGAAGTGGTGTTTAACATACTTAGTATTTTGTAATCGGTCCCACTATTCTAGAAGTAGTAAGTGACTGTGGGGCTTGGCCTTTGTCCATTTCGCTGGAAAGAATGCGTGAGGTTTCTAAACTTGTGGTAGACACAGATGTATCTCGAAGCTGAGAAGTCCAATGTCAGGATGTCTACACTGACTGGGGCTTCTTGCTCTTTCATCACATGGCTGAAGGCAAGATGAGACAGGGCACAGGGGACTAAAGCCACCCTTTTGTGAAGACACCAGTTTTTTCCATGATTGGAGAGCCTGTCCAGCTTGACCCTCCCTTAGAAGTCCCAGCTCTTGACCCTTTGTAATGGAAACTAAATTTCCACATGAGTTTGCGGGTACAGACATTGAAAACATAGCAGAAAACTTTCTAAATACCTTGTTAACATCTTGTCATCCAAAATATTTTCTGTACGTGGAACGGAAATTGAATACATGCCACAAAAGTGATGCCAGCACCCCAGACACAGGCTATCTAGGCAGAGCCTATTGTAGGCTCATTGGTCAAAGAAATCTTGTAGTCTGAGGCTTTTCTCTCCGGCCGTGCAGTCTCCTCATGTGACTTAGTGTCTTGTGTAGAGTGGCAGTGCTAACGTCAGGAAGGGTGGGGGAAGAGGAGCCTATCTGCTGGTGCAGCACCTGGTTCATAGGACAGCACAGCCAGCCTGTGCGCATGGCCAGGCTATAACCCTGCTTAAAACACCTCTTCTTCTCTTGTATGACTAGGGATCAAAGACTGAAGGAAAATGACCAAATTTTGGCCGTTAACGACATCCCGTTGGATCAGAACGTTTCCCATCAGCAGGCAGTTGCACTGCTACAACAAGCCACTGGGTCTCTGCGGCTGGTTGTGGCCCGGGAAGTGGGTCACACACAGGGCCGGACTTCCACCAGTTCAGCTGATACAGCCCTGCCTGAAGCGGTGGGTCAGAAGCTCGGGACATACTTTGTTCTAAATTCTGTTATTCACTATAAGGGTAGTTGCTAGTCATTTGGAAGTCTTTTTCATTATTGTAGAAAGGTGATCATATCTCCAAATGGCAGCTTCACAAGATGTTTGTTGGAGGAATTTGTTTTGTTTTTGTCCTTTCAATGCCTGTTTGGCTTCCTTATTGAAGATTATTATTTAACGTAGAGGCCAAATTGAATATTAGTTGTAACTTATTTGGTAATGTCTTGTGGTTTTTGATTAACATAGCCAGGTGTGTGTGTGTGTGTGTGTGTGTGTGTGTGTGTGTGTGTGTGTGTGTGTGTATGCACATGCATATGCAGGCAGGGCGTGTGGAGGTCAAAGGTTGATGTCAGACAATTGCTTCTGTCATTGTCGTCTTCTGAGTTAGTCTCACTGACCGTGGAGGCCCAAAGTCCGAGCTAAACAGGAAGGACCGGGAACCCACAGCTCTGGGTCACAAGTGTGCACCTCACCTCAGCTTTTACTCATACCTGGAATTTGAACCCAGGCCATTCTGCTCATGTGGCATGCACATTGCCTGCTGAGCCATGTTGCCAGCCAACATAATGGTCTATTTTGTTGTGGTGGTGATTTGTTTGTTTTTTCCTTGGTAAGATGTCACAGTGTGACTCTGGCTGGGCTGGAACTCACTGGAGATCAGGCTGGTCTTGAAGCTGTGATCCTCTTAGCCTGTGCCTCGCGAGTACTGGAATTACATGTGTGAGCCTCTGTGACTTGGCATAAGTCTTACTTCCTTGTAACACCAAGTGTTGCCTCGTTTGTTTAATTTTTATTTGGTGGAACAAAGGGAAACAAGGCCGCTGCTGTGTAAATGTTGAGGTGCAGGCCTAAACTGGTAAAGCACAGATCACAGTGCAACTGAACAAGTCACCATTGTCCTTATAATCTGCAGTATCAATATAGCAGTGTATAGGATAAATCCAGTGAACGAAGCGGGACCTTGCTTAGCACAAGCAGAGCAAGGGCTCTGCAGTCATGTCGACTCCCACTCCATTCCTCCTTCTCCTGCTTGCATCCCACCAGGCCCTGCCCTTTCCACGCCTCAGGTGGCTGGGTTATTTCTTCTCCTCTTTTAGCTTTTTAAATATTGAGACAAGGTCTCATGTGAGCTCCTGATCCTTTGGCTGCTGTTCTGGAAGTATTGGGGTGCAGGTATAGGCCACCATGCTGGCTTCCAGTTTGCTCGCTGTTATATGGAACCAATAATGGTGTCTAGTTCTCAGGTGTGAAGAGAAAGTAGGTTTGAAAAGCTGGCAGTGCTTGGTCCCAGTGAACACTGTGAGTGGCAGCTGCCATCCTTTTTTCAACTTTATTTTAGAAAACATTGTTATATCTACGATTGTAGCTATTGTTCCAGGTACGAAGGTCTTATTTCCAATACTCCCGCTTACTTTCTTATCCTGTAAAATAGAAAGCTTAACTAAAGACGCTGACTGCATCATCTTCCAGCAGATTTTGTCCTGCAGTTGCACTGTGAAAGTGTGTGCATTTCTCTGTGGAGTCTGATAGCTAGAGGCCCGTGTCTTCCCGCCTAAGTGTTCTAATTAGTCTTTCTGTCACATCCTCGCATGAATCCAGGAACCCTGAGATTGGGTGGCCTGGGCTCTAAAGGGAGAAGCTGCGGCCCCCTGAAGTTTAGCATGTTTGTTTTATGTAGCTGACCTGGGAGGCGAGGCTGCTGTGTGCATCTGAAGAAGAGGCTGACTTAGCTAATGTGTAGGAGCAGTTTCTGGGGAGGAACCTGGGAGAAATCCCTGATGGACATTACCTGCACACACTGTCAGTGTTTGCACATGGACCAGAGGAGGGCTTTGTCGTTTCTCTGAGCCCGTTGAAGGCTGTGCCACTTCCATGAGCCTGAGGCATGGGTCCTTCACATGGCCATGCCCTTGTCACTCAGGGCTTCCATTCTTTCCCTATGCTTTGTAATCATATTTAGTCATATTGTTTTTAACCTTTGGTTCTTAAGAATGCTGACAGATTAATTTTCATAAGTCATTGTCTTAGTCTTCTCCAATTTTTGCTCATTCTGTTGTCTGGCCCTCTAGTTGAAAGCTTTCTCTCTTTATATTACATTTATTTATTTATGAGCAGGGTCTCATGCAGTCTAGGTTTACCTTGGTCTCACTATGTAGCAGAAGCTGGCTGTGAATTCCTGACCCCCCCCCCCATTCTCCTGAGTATTGGGATTACAGGTATGCGCCACTAGTACTTTAAATTTAAGTTTCTGCTTTCATTAAGCTTTTGTTTTGCATTGGAGTTTACATTTTATGAACTCTCCTTTCCCTACCTTCCTAAAATCTTTGTAACACTGAGCCCGTCTTTCAGCAAATGTACATTCATTGGTCATGGCACAGATTGGGAAGTGCTTCTTGTCCTTTTCAAGTTGTAATATCTTAGATCTTTTTTTTTTTTTAAGATTTATTTATTAGTTATACAGCATGTGTGCCTGCAGGCCAGAAGAGGGCACCAGATCTCACTATAAATGGTTATGAGCCACCATGTGGTTGCTGGGAATTGAACTCAGAACCTTCGGAAGAGCACTCAGTGCTCTTAACCTCTGAGCCATCTCTCCAGCCCCAAGTTGTAATATCTTATGAGCTGATATTCCACCTTGTATTTCAATTAATCATGCTTATTTTCTCTATTGAATTATAACACCCTTAAGGGTAGGGCTCTCTGCCTTGCTCTGTCAGTCTGTCCATTTATTCATCATGTCCTCTGTCTGTTTCCTGTGTATCATATCTTAGTCTGTAGATAGCTGTCTTAGATAACTGTATGAGTTTTCAGTTTCTTGAAAATCTGTTACATAGTACCAATGGGAAACCTAAGACTGTGCTTTGCTAACCCTGTCTCTCGCCCGCCATTCATCTGCAGGTGTGTTGGGGACACACTGAAGATGTTGAGCTCATTAACGATGGCTCTGGACTAGGCTTTGGGATAGTTGGAGGAAAGTCCAGTGGCGTGGTTGTAAGGACTATTGTCCCTGGAGGATTGGCAGACCGAGTAAGTTTTATCATTTTACTTTTATAAAATTTGACGTGTATGATTTGGAAATAATTTTGTATTAAGACTTAATAATTAGAGTTTATAACTTATAACACTTTTTACCATAAATTTGCTTTATTTAAACAGTTTTTTTTCTCATGACCTGTGATTAACAAGGATTTGGTTACATAAGAAGAAAATATTTTTTATAGTAAAGAATGAATATTTGCGTTTTGAACATCTGTGTTATTCTTTGGCTTGTCTTTCAAAGTCTCGATGACAGAGTCAGTAGACTCAATAAGCATGAGCCGTTGTCCTGGGGTAGGTGACGCAGCTCAGCAGGTGACGGTGCTATAGAGCCTCGGTGACAGAGTCAGAAGACTCAGTGAGCATGTGCCGTTGTCCTGGGGTAGGTGACGCGGCTCAGCAGGTGAAGGCGCTATACAGCCTGGCAGTCTGAACTTGAGTCTGGAACTGATGAACTGGCAGAAAGAGAGAACCGACTCTGTGAAGTTGTCTTCTGACGTCCACATGTGCACTATGACACAAGCCCCTCCCTCATTAATAGTAGATCAAAACAAACAAAGCTCCATTTGTACCAACATTGTACATGTAAGACTTCACTTGGTTATTTTCTGGTATTAGAAGTCAAGTGTGGACCCTTTGTTGTTTAGCTGTGTTTGAAAAACAAGTAGGCCGTGTAAGAGCCTGATAATTTTCTTTTCCGCTAAATTTTATATGGAAGAACATGTTAAGTACTATATTTGGTTTTATTTGTTTACTTATTTATCAGTATGTGTATCTCTGTGTATGCCATATGTGTGTGGGGGCTACGAAGGCCAGAAGAGAGTATCTGATACCCTGGAGCTAGAACTGCCAGCAGTTGTGTGTGTTCTCCATAGGCACTGCGAGCCAGGCTGGGTTCCTCCGGAAGAGCTGCGAGTGGAAGAGCCAGCCGTTCTCCAGCCTCTAATTAGATGTTAGGCTTTACTGTGGAGACTTGAGTTTGAGCTCATGTTGTATAGAATGCTCATGGTAATTCAGAACTAACTTGAAATCTGTAATCAGAAAACACATGAAATCTCACTGATTATTACCTATCTTATAAACCCATCCTTTCTAATGTACACATAAGTAAAAATGATGAATTTGTTGTATAGACTCAGCTTTGAGGGAAGCAGTTTCCTCAGCTCCTTATTTCTGACCAAGATGGCTGGGTCTCCTGTCGTTATTCAGCCTCACTCTTCATTTGTAGACATTCTTAACACTTGGTCTATGGGGACTTTGGTGACTAATGCCTTTCATGTGCCATTGATATCAAAGTGATTCTTGTAGTAGTAGTAATAATAATAATAGTAAAGATTATTCCTGTTCACATCTGTATGCACCAATCATAACAAAAGCTGAGGGAAAATAAAAACTATGGGAGGTTAATGCAGAAGAAGGCTGGGCCCAGACTCACGACAGCTGTCAAGCTCACTTAAAGTTCTGTATGATGCAGTAAACATGATTAATGCCAATGAACTTTGACCTTCCAATGCATGTCTGAGGAGTCCTGCTTTTGCTTTAAAGCATTTGGGTAAATTAGCCATTAAAAAAAATAAGGGACGGGATCAGAGAGATTGCTCAGTGGTTAGAACACTTGTGGTAGAAGACCTAAGTTCAACTCCCAGTGCTCACAGGGTGGTTCAGAGCCTGTATGACTTCAGTTCCAGGTTATTCAGCACCCTCCGCTGACTCTAAGAACATGTGTATTACATATGCATACATGCAGGCAAAATGCTCTACACCAAAAATAAAATAAATCTTAAGTTATTTAAAACATGTTATTCAGAATTTTGAAATAACCAACAGAAAGATAGTGAATAGTTTGCTCATCTTTAGCTTTTTGCACCTCATCACTCAGTCTTTACATTTTCTTTGGAATATAAAGGGGCTTTGAGGGCTAGAGAGATGGCTCAGTGGGTAAGACTGCTTGCTTTGCAAACGGGAGGACGTAGATTCAAATCCCTAGCCTCTGTGTACAAAGCCAGGCAGCTGCGGCCTCCTTTGCCTGGAATTGCTATGGGGAACGGAGGTGAGAGGGATGCTGCGGCTCAGCCTGTCTCCAGGCTCAGTGAAGGAGACTGTGTGTCAAGTCAGAAGGTAAAGAGGGATAGAGCAGGACACTCACGTATGCACCTGCGTGTACATATACATACACTATACATGCGCCACAGACAGCACACACGTGTGATCACTGTGTGCGTCTTTAAAGCATACCTATAGTGGATGCTGGAGAGATGACTCAGTTTTAAAGAGCAGTGGGGATCCAACATCCTGTTCTGGCCTCTAGAGACACCAGGTGTGCATGTGGTACATGTAATACATGTAGGCAAACCACTCATACACATAAAATAAAATACACTAAACAAATGTGTGTCTGTGTGTCTGTGTGTCTGAGCAGCATTGTGTGTGTGAGTATGCGCATGGAGACAGAAGGGCGTGTGGGGCCCTCAGAGCTGGGGTAGCAGGCATTGGCAGGGCCCTGGGCTGCTTACATGGGTGCTGGGGTCTGAACTCCAGTCCTCATGAACGTGCAGCAAGCACTTTCAACTTCTGAACACTTTTCTAGCTTCCAAATAAAATAAATCTTAAAAAACATTTATTTTTTTGTAACCTAGAGTGAGACACTGTACAATATTTTTATATTTATCTTTCCCCTGCCCTCTGCCCCCTGCCTCTTAGCAATTTTAACAGGCTTCTTTGCCAGATGGAATGACATTTGCAAAGTGCAGCAGTTATTTTGAAAAACAAAGGACCAAATAAATTTAAGTGAAATCAAATAAGTTTCTTTACTGGAAGAATTTTTGGAGTTTTTAATATACTAATGTGCATTATGAGTTTTTGCAAGGACACTGTGATGTGCAGGGTTTCCCAGATTAATCCCATCGAGGCGCTGTTGGGAAGAGACCAATTCTGATTCTCACCCTTTCCTGGAAGGGCTCGTGACTGGTTCAGATCATCGAGGAGGGGCCCGAGGCCTGCCCATCACAGACTTGTAATGGGGAAGCAGGAGCATGTGCCAAACACTGTCAACTGTCCAATACACATCGTTTTAATGCAATCCTCACAGCAGTCTTAAGTTTTATTTCCAAATTATAGGTATGGAAACCTTAAAGAAATGGTCCAGGGTTGCACAGCTGGAGAGTGACAGGCACTTTTCCTCTTATCCCTGCTAATGTCATATAATCCTCCAAATGCTCTACCTGTAACTACCATGTAGCACCCGGTGCTTTTTAACCTAGGCGTGAGCATTTTCTCTCAACACTTCCTCATCCTAGGCTAGTGTAGTAACTACTTTCTCATTGTTACCACCAAATACCTGATGGAGGCAACTCCAGGGAAGCAGGGTTTATCCTGTTTCTTGGTCCATCGTGATGGACGCAGTCGTGATAAGAGTTCGTGGCAGTATGAGCGTGTGGCTGGGAAGGGTGGAGGGCAAAGAGCAGGGGATGGTGGCGCTTGCCTACTGTGTTTTCTCCAGGGCAGGGCCTAGCTATGGGGAGGTGCCATTTACATCACGGTGGGTCTTCCTTCCTTAGTGAGCGCTCTGCAAACACCCTCACGACGTTTCCAGAAGTATGTCTCCTAGATAATTCCAAATTCAGTCAATTGGCCATGAAGATAAACCACTCCAGAGATCTTCTCTGAACAGGAAGAAGGTAGCATCAAAACATAAAAACCGGGTGGGAATGTACTGGAGAGCACTTTGTGGTCCTGCTGCTGCGTGAGCGTCCACACTTCTCCTTCTGCCTTCCATCTCAGCACTGGGATGCTGGGACCACAAGTCACACCAGTGCAGTTGGCGGCTTCTTCTTCCTCCTCTTCCTCGTCTCCTCCTCCTCCTCCTCCCTCTTTCTTCTTTCTTCTTCCTTCATGTCTACTCTAGCCTAGAATGGCCATGGCCATGAGTCTTACTTTACAGGCCAGACTACAGACTGACCTTAAACCAAGGTGAAATGTTTGTCTCTGCATTCTGAGTGCTGGTATTACAGATGTGAATCACCATGTCTGGTTATATGTCAGTTAATGTAGACGGGCAATTCTATGGACAGGGAAATACATAGATTCAGGTAAGGGAAGCAAAAGGCCTATCTCTCAGTAATCCTCAGATATTCTTTAGTATTCATAGCATCTGGCACACCTTTAGAGGGTTTTTCACTATGTAGCACTGGCTGGCCTGGAACTCACTGTGTAGGCCAGACTACTCTTGAGCTCATAGAGATGCCCTTGCCTCCGCCCGCAGAGTGCTGGGTTAGAGGTGTGCCATTGTGCCATGCTTCTCTAGGACACCTTATTCTACAGAAGTATCGCAAATGTATAAGTGTTTTCAGAACTTAATTTTTGTTTTCGAAGTATAACTATTGAGTGTCTGAGGTAGGAGGGTCACAACTTCAAGGCACAGCACAGTGTGCAGTGTGCCCAGCTGTTGGACAGCCCTGTCGGCTTTCATTGCTTTGTGATTTAAAGAACAAGAGTGTGTCCAGATACAGCGTGGAAAGAGAATGGTAACAGGAGACTATCAGTGAAATACAGGTTTGGCCTTAGACAAGACAGCTGCCATTTTGACGTCTTTCCTATCAACCTGATGGATATTTTTGGACTTATTAATTCCTTAAAAACACCTGTTTTTCTGTAAGAAAAAAAGTTTGACTCTCAGTGACAGATGCAAATTATCTACGTGATCTTAAATTAAAAGTTGAGGTAAAATAAGGAAAAAATAGTTTCCGAGAAGTGACTGAACATATACTTGATGGTGAAGTATTCTTCATTAGCCAAGCTAGCAGTCTTTATCATTTTGGCCAGGCCCCACTTCTGTTCCTGATGGTCCCCTTCCCAGGCAGCTATGCCCATTTTCATTAGTGCTGCTGAAGGTGGCGCACGCCTTTAATCCCAGCACTCGGGAAGCAGAGGCAGGTGGATTGCTGTGAGTTCGAGGCCAGCCTGGTCTACAAAGCAAGTCCAGGACAGCCAAGGCTAACACAGAGAAACCTTGTCTCGAAAAACCAACCAACAACCAACCAAACAAACAAAAAAAAACCCCAAAAAACAACTTTTATTACTTGGAAAAGTTTTATTTATTCGTGTGTGCGTGTGCGTGTGCGTGTGCGTGCGTGTGTGTGTGTGTGTGTGTGTGTGTGTGTGTGTGTGTAAGAGAGAGAGAGAGAGAGAGAGACACCAAGCTTCCACTGCTGGAATTATGGGTACCTGTGAGCACATCTGGCTTAGTACGTGAGTCTTCACTCTATTAAAAATCTTTTGATCATGATAGACAGTCTCTTGGTGAATAAGTAAGTAATAAGTGTCTTATATATCCTTTGTGTATTAGAGAGCAGCCTGCTGTACATCAGTGGGCTGCTTAAATTAGACGTCCCCCCCCACCCAAAAGGTCTCATGCAAGCCAGGCACTTAGAACTTGCTACATAGCCCATGCTGACCTTGAACACCTTAGTCTCCTTCCTCTACCTCCTGTGTGCTGGGAGCGTAGGCCTGTACCACTACGGCCAAGCAGCCAGGCAGCCAGTTTTGGATTGAGCTTTGGTGTTGTTACTTACTAGCTTTTTGAACATGAGTAAATCAGTCAACCCTTCCTTCCTTCCTTCCTTCCTTTCTTTCTTTCTTTCTTTTTCCTTTCTTTCTTTCTTTCTTTCTCTGTGTAGAGCTGGCCTGGACCTCCTATGTAGACCTGGCTTGGCCTTAAACTCAGGAGATCTTCCTGTCTCTGCCTCTTGAATACTAGTATTAAAGGCATGTGTCACCCTGCTGGGCCAGCTAACCCTTTAAACCTAAATTTTCTTGTTCTAAATTTAAATTACTCTTTGAACAAGATAGAATTAATTAATTCTCTCCCTTTCTTTCTCTTCTTCATGTTTGTTTTTTTTTTTTTTTTCCATTTTCTTCTTCTTCTTCTTCTTCTTCCTCTTCCTCCTCCTCCTCCTCCTCTTCTTCTTCTGTTTGTTTTGTTTTATGTGACATGGTTTCTCTGTGTAGCCCTGACAGTGCTCAAGCTTGTTTTGTAGACCAGGCTGTCCTTGAACTCAGAGACCCACTGCCTCTGCCACCCAAGTGCTAGGATTAAAGACCCATGCCACCATGTCTAGCTTTCTTTTTGGTTTTCTGAGAAAATGCTCACTATATATTCTAGGCTGGTTTTGTATTCTCTGTATGGTTCAACCTGGCCTTAGTCTTCCTGTCTCCATGTGTTGTGATCATAGACATGTGCCATAGATGTTATTTTAACCTGTAAGGTACTTTGCAGGCATGTATTTTTTTAGATCATCATTATTGACATTTTTGTGTCTTTCATATACAGTACTAAAGGTAATTATATAGGATTCAGGTTTTCTTATGAAACAAACTTAGGCAAAAAGTAGTGGATCAGCTATTTCAGAGTTTCACAAAAAGAAGACTCTTTAAATAATTTTAACTGATGTATATTTTCATGAATTATGTCTGTGATACAGTATATACACATGTACACATTTAAAAGAACAACCATTGCTAACAGTATACTTTTATTACCGAGCTTAAGATTTGCTTGCCCTAAACCCATCCAGAATTGGGACCTTAAATCCCTCTCATATAATGCTTCTGTGCTCAGATTTAAATGTGTGGTTTTGATGTCTGTCCTGAGCTCCAGCCTGTAGATCTAGCTGTGTTCCTGATAATCCCCACGTGGTGTTGATGGGCATCTCAGACTCTTCATCTCCAGGCCTCCCTCAGGGTTTCTGCTCCCGTTCACTCTTCAGGCTGCGTTAGCTCAGGTCACGACAAGTCCATCTTTTCTACTTGCTTGGCTAAAATGTTGGGGTTCTGATTCCTTCTCCCTTTCTTGACATTCCATGTAGAAGTTATCAGTCAATCATGTTGACAATTCTTGGAAAATACACGTATCTCTCCCTTCTCAGTTTGAAACTGCTGACCTCGTCCATGCCGCTGACCTAGAGGTCATTGCTAGAGCTTCTTCCAGCCGTGATGGCAGCTCTCTGCTCCCAGGCATACTGCTCACCATTTGGGGCTTACGGGCTCCTCAGCTTTATGCTGAGCCCTTTCATTCCGCCCTTCCTTCTGCATGTCCCCAGCTTTTGGTCTGCTCCTTGCATTCATGGTCGTTGTGCTCTGGCTCTGAGCTGTTAGCCATACACTAAAACCCTTGAGCAGATGCTATTTTAAGAGTTCTGATACCTTAGTTCATTCTGGATCCTTCCATCTTCTGTGTTCTACCAGGGAACTTATCTTTTGCCAGTTGAGTAGATCATTAGAAATGTTATATTTGTCTAGCATTTGAAGTTGCTTTGTCAGTCAATTTTCCAGAATTCAAAGTTTGATGTGTTTTTATTAAGTAGTTAAGCTAAATCACTGATTTCTCCGAATAACCCTTGCTTTTCTTTCTTGGATTAAAGGATGGAAGACTACAGACAGGGGACCACATCTTGAAGATTGGTGGTACAAATGTGCAAGGGATGACCAGTGAACAAGTTGCTCAAGTGCTAAGGAACTGTGGGAATTCTGTGAGGATGCTGGTGGCCAGAGACCCTGTTGGTGAAGTTGCAGTAACACCTCCCACCCCTGCATCCTTACCTGTTGCCCTGCCTGCTGCAGCCAACAAGACTCTTGCTGCAGTGAGTGTAGATGCCGTTCTTCTTACATCAGATGTTGTCTGTGATACAGTGCCTGATAAGAAACACCCGCAGCTGGGAGAGCACACTAGGATAAGTCACACTTCAGTGCTCATAGCGATGCAGAGGAAAACCTGTGATGAACATCGGACACGAACATCTCTCTCTCTCTCCTCTCTCTCTCTCTCTCTCTCTCTCTCTCTCCACCCCCCTCTCTTTGGTGGTGGTGGTGGTGTGTGTATAGATATGTGCATATGTGCAAGTACGTGCGCACACATGTGCCTTTAAGGCAGACGTCATTGTTTTCCTCTATGGTTCTCTACCTCATTTCTGAGACGGGACCTTTCAGAGTTGAAAGCGTGCCCTTTAAACCAGACTGGGTGGCCAGCAGGCTCCTGGGGTCCTGTGTCTGCCTCTCCAGTGTTGAGATTATTGTATGTGTTACCATGTGTAGCTTTTAACGTCTGGGGTTCTGAACTTTGTTCCTCACATGTGCACAGCAGTCACTTTGCTGACTGAACCTCACTTCCTGCCTTCTGTTCCCCATGAGTAAAAGCATGAAGAGGCAGGAAGAGTAACAAGTGGCAAGCCAACCCTTCCCTTCACAGGCAGCGCTTCGGTCTTCTGAAGTTATTTGCTTGTCCCTACTGGGGAGCCATATGAGCAGGCATTTTCTGTCTATGATATTAGGTGTTACTTTGTGCAATTTCTCTAAGTTGTGAGGAAAACCGAGCTGTGTTCCCTACATTGCTCTAGCTTGCTCCAGTGAAGGGCTGCGGGGCTCTGTGATGCGTGGGGACTTGATGCTGTTGTTTAGTTCTGACGCTGGTGCTTGGAGTTAAAAAGCAGCATTGGTGTGTAGATATCTTATTCCTTTGAAGAAATATTTAGACAATATTAAATATTGAAGTTTAGGATAACTAGCCTTTCCCTTAACTTCTAGATGTTTTGTTAGGTTTATGATTCAGAAAAAGCAGCCTAAGGTTGTTCTAAATGGCTGTATAAACTTTCTACTGTTACGCTACAAGCTCTCGTGCAGGTAGCTCTGCAGCAGGACCTTTGGTTGGAAGTCAGCTTGGGCATGGCTGGGTTTTCCGCTTAGAGTCTTAAAGGGTGAGTGAAGGTGTTGGTTCATCTGGGCTCTGTTCTCATCCTGGGCTCGTGAGCCCATTCCGGTTGATGGAAGAATGGAGGTCGTCGCGCATGATGGAGGGCCTCTTCTTGCTGGCCTCCAGCCAGGACGTCGTTCAGGCTCGTAGGGTCCTCTTGTTCCCAACCTTTAAGGCTCATAGGGTCCCCTTGTTCCCAACCGTTCAGGCTCGTAGGGTTCCCTTGTTCCCAACCTTTTTTGTGTGACCCCTCCACCGTCAAACAGCGAGTTAATCTCCTCCGTTTAAATCTTCTTCTTTGTCCTTTCTGTTACCTGCAGGAGAAAAGTCTGCTTTTAAGAGGATTCTGTGATTAGATTAGGCTCACTTGAATGATCTCCTCTTTGTCATGTGATTTTACAAGTACAGGAGTGGGTCCCGGTTTGAGAATCATGGGAACCATCTTTAGATTCAGTTTGTCACAGAAAAAAAAAAAGCCCTCAGCAAGGTGGCTGCACAGAATGGCTGTGGATGCTGTAACAGTGCGTGTGCTGTTTCCCTGCAGGACAGTTCTTTTTCTGAGACTTACAGTGTTGAGCTTGTTAGAAAAGATGGACAGAGTCTTGGGATTCGAGTTGTTGGCTATGTTGGAGCAGCTCATCCAGGTAAGTGAATCATTTCTGCTTCACATTTGGGGTAATTATAAAGGACGTTAAGGTTTCTACATAATAAAATTAAGTGCCTGCAGACTTTAATTTAAAACTCACAGTAAAATCATGAATCTGTAATAGCAAGCAGTTACTTTTAAGTGATTAGAGTCATGTGTTGTCTCAGTGGTTTAACGGCTGCCTTTATAGTCAGTAACAAAGGAATTTAATATCTAGTCCACTTTGGAACATTTGGGCTTCACTTTGCTTATAAAGTAGTTCCATTTTGAATATTGTGTGACTGTTAATGTATTATACAGTATTATGTCTTAGATAAAATAAATTGATCCCTACATATGTTGTATATTGTAAATACCCAAAATATATTATTTCTGTGTTTAATCATGAAAAAAGTAAGAAAGAACAAATGTTTTATCAGTACTATTTTTTTTCTTTTATATAAGGAGAGTGTGGTGTGAGAATACATGATTCAAGTATCTGAATAAGATTTTTCAAACGTGCCTGAAAGTCAGCAGTAACTATTGCTGTTGGTTTTCCTTTGGTAATTAAAGAATTACTATGTTAAATAAAAATAAACCTTTAAAAATATTTAGTAGTTACATGAAAAGTATTTTAGTTTTTCTGAAAAATAGCAAATATAGAGAGTTAATTCCTTTAAAAAAAAAAACTGTGCATACTAGGAGCAGGTGGAGAGATTAAGAGTGCTAATGTATTCACAGGCCTGAATGATACTCATGTCAGACCATTTCATGCTATTTTAGCCTAATGAAATTTCTGACTTCAAAACTTCTAATTCTTCTACGTGCCACCCTTTTATAGGTTCAGAATATAAATAAGTCCCTTAAAGCTAAATATGGATGTAAAAAATAATGATGCACAAAATGTATTAAGTTGTTAGCCCCCTATCCTCTAGGAGTTGTGGTTGAGGCCTCAGTGCCTAGGCAGTAATTAATGAACGGGAAAACTATTAACGTTTCTGTTACTGATGCAGAAAGGAGCCTTTTAGCTTATTTAGTCAGAACCTGAGTAGGTGTGGATGTGTTGGAGAGGCGAAGCAAGCGAGTCAACAAATGAGCCATTTGAAATGTCAGCAGGTTTAAAAACATGTATACAGATACCTTGTACGATACTGAGTTTATTGTTGGTTTTGGTTTGTGCTGCTGGGTGTTGAACAGGAGTGGTGGGCGGTCCCTGTAATCTGCCCCTTCAGCAGCTGCAGTGTGAGATCACGTGAGCTGGCTAGTTTGAGGCTCTCCTGGGCAACACAGAGAAACTTCTTCTTAGAAACTAAAGCAAACAAAGTCCATTCAGGGAGTGTAGTTAAAGTGTAAGAACCCTTTACATCTTTAAAGATAACTGAAAATACCTGTTTGAATAGAGAGGCCAGCAACTGTCCTAGCACGGCAGATGAAAGACTGAAGTGTAGGAAAATTCAGAAGTGTTTGAGCTGGTCCCAAGAAAGGAGGAGTAGATAGGGAAGAAACCAATGAGAGACTCAGAGTTGGAAAAGCATGTGGCATGTGCTGCAGTGTTGTACTGGGTGATGTGGGAGATGGTATTGAAAAATACGTTATTTTCCATGTTATGGGAGACCTGGGATGTAATTCAATGAAGTTTGCATATTATTATTGTTGCACTGGGAATAAAATCTTTAAGATCTAGTTTTTTAGTTTGTCAGTTTCCCTCCTAGTTCTCTCTCTTGGGAATGTACTTCTTATATGGTTATCATTTTTACAGCTGTTTATGGCTAACTATGTAACTTTACAATATAAGGCTTGTTTTATGTTGCTGAGCTCCTTCTACCTTTTAAAATTATTATTATACGTGTGTAGGGGTGCCTGCCCATGTAGAGGCCAGAGGCCACTTTGTGGAGTTGGTTCCTCTCACATTTGTGTGTGCTCCTGTGATTGAACTCAGATTGCCAGGCCATTCCCTGCCCCCATTCTAGCTTTTTGAAAAGGCCACATGCGCTTTTCTTTGTATCTGGATGACATACATGAGCACTGAACTAAATATAGGCAGGGGTACATGTGACTCCTGTCATGATGCTGGTGAAAAATGACGAGACCTTGAGCTGAGTCAGCAGTGCGAGTGGAGACAGACCAGGGTTCGTCCTGGCCCTCCAGAACGCCGCTTAGGCAGAGATGCCTTTATCAAGCTTCCATTACTGGTTCTTTCTCCAGAAGGGGAGTCATCAGTCAAATCACTTTTAATTCAGGTCACTTGTGATGCTGACAGTTTGAAATAATCCATCAATTTCTTTGCATGTGTTCAAAATAGTATTTATGAAGTCAGCTTCTTTAGCTAATTAACCTCTTGGTAAGAATTTTGCAGTCAGGTCCTAATTTTAGCTTTCTTCCTTTTTCTGTATGCCTGTGCACCTTCAGAGGAGGCTTCGGGGATTTATGTGAAAAGTATAATACCAGACAGTGCTGCATACCACAATGGCCAAATTCAAGTGAATGATAAAATAGTGGCTGTAAGTAACGGCTTTCTGTTGGGCATTTGAATCAAGTTGGAGAAAGTTCTGTCATATACAGGAGAAGAAGATGACTTAGTTTAATTTTAAAAGTTTTGTTTGCTTTTAGTATGTATGTGTATGTGTATGTGTAGACGTGATCTCTCTGTGTAGCCTTGGTTGGCCTAGGAAGCAGTATGCAGACCAAGCTGGCCTTGAACTCAGAGACCTACCTGCCTCTGCCTCTGCCTCTCAAATGCTGTGATTACAGGCGTGTTTCGCCATGCCTAGCTTATAAGGTTTAAAAAATTAACTTTATTAGTGCAGTGAAATCACATTGATTCAGGCTGTTAATATGATTTGAGTCTCTAAACCCAGTCAAACAGGAAATACTCCATTAAACATATTGATAGGAATAAATATACATTATAAAAATATGCATATAAATGTGGTTGAAAGACATTTTTATATCCCCTGGGAAACCGTCTTTAAGAGTCTACGCATTTACCCATTTTACACACAGTGTTCTTTTTGCTGTTTTCTCTACTTAGAATAATTTGAGTCCACCAGAAATTGAAATAAGTGAGAATATAGCCTTTTGCTAGTTAAACTTAGCCTCCCTCTTTAGCAGTAAATCTATATCTACATGCTTTGCTGTCTGTTCACATTACATACACGTCACACCCTGACTGACATGGAATCAGATGCAGGTGCTGTGAGTAGAGTCCATCTGGGAAAGCACCTTTCAGGAATGTTGGCTTTGCAAATGTCTTCTGGTGATTTTAGTGTCTGGAGGCCAGTAGAAGCAGTGCATGCTTTGAGAAAAGTGAGGAGGAGCCCTAAAGCAATAGTCTGGCCTGCCAGGCTTCTTGCACATACATATTTCAGGACACCAGAAGAGCCAGTGTTGGGAGGTCAGTGTGTTTCTTTGGAAAATATCACATAATAATACCACACAGGTATAGTAACCCTTTAGTGCTGTTAGTGAATTTTTGGTATATCTTGAGGATTATGTCAAACAATTAACCAGATTTTATAGCTTTTTAAAATTTTTAAATGTTGACTATCATTAGAGATTAAAACCTCTGTTGGGCTGATATTTAAAATGTGTGATTTAAAACTGTAAGATTGAATTTATTTTCTAATTTGCATATAAGTTCATTAGCAAAACTATTTTTTTTAATTCAAAACTGCTTTCTAGTCTAATATGCTGTATTTGGGGGATAAAATTAGTTACTCAGTTTTATTTAGCACTGCCAGAATTAAAGATTGGAGCAGCTGACAGGCATGACGGATGGCTCCTGCCTCTAATCCCAGCACTCGGGAGGCTGAGGACAATAAACACTGCAACTCCGAGGCCAGCTTGGCCTAGTTACTGAGTTGTCCTCTCTGCACTGCATAATGAGACCCTGTTTCAAAAAAACAAAACAAAACTGGCGCTAGTGGTGTAGTTGAAACTCTGTCCTGTCTCTTACTGTCTCAGGTGGATGGTGTGAACATTCAGGGTGTTGCCAACCAGGATGTTGTAGAAATATTACGGAATGCTGGGCAGGTGGTGCACCTAACGCTCGTTCGCAGGAAAGCATCTTCATCTGTGTCTCCGTTTGAACAGCCTTCAAGCAGAGGTAATTAATGCTCTTGCCCTGTTCTTCTCCCTGGAGTTTGGTCTGGAAGAATGGCCAGGGTATGGAGGTTGTTCTGCGAGGCTGAGTAGGAAACGTCACTTGTGTTGAGTAATGCAGTAATGGAGAGGCAAGTCAGCCTTGCAGAGCCGTTTCCCGAGTCCGCTGCAGTGCACCAGCCCACATGACAGGAAGCAGGCCTGGCTGAGTGAGCCCAGAGCGCCTCTCAATAGAGGCACAAACCACTTTTTTTGATCCAGGACCCTTCATTTGTCTCATACCTTGACATTTTGTAATCTCTTGCTTTTAACGATGTGTTTTACTGTAGTTGTCTCTCTGATGTGCCTTTTGAAGTATGGTGAGAAAATAAAATAGAAATTTTTATGAAGAACATTTTTACTAAAAATAATGTTTGTCAGTAAAGTTATGAAATAGCAAGTCTTCAGTGTGGGAAAATATAGTTTTATGGATATCAGAGGACATCTTTTGAGAGACAGTGCTTCCTCTCCAGCATATGGGGATTGAACTAGGGCCATCAGTGTTGGCATAAGTACCTTTGCTGTGCTGTGTTAGTGAAGCTCTGATGGTGCATGGCTGGCTTCCTCTGCTTCCTCACTAGCTCGCATTGGCATTTTTACAATTTTACAATTACTTCATTATTTTGTTTGTATGAGTGTTTTTGTTTGCATGTATATCCGTGCACCCCATGTATGCCTGGTGTGTATGAAGGCCAGAAGAGGGCATCAGGTCCCTTGGAACTGGAGTTACAAACAGTTTTAAGCTGCCATGTGGGAGCTAGAAACGGAATCCAGGTCCTCTGGAAGAGCAGCCAGTGCTCTACACTACTGAGCCGTCTCTCCAGCCCCTCTGACTGGCATCAAAGAAGGAACTATAATTAACTCCAATTGCACCAGGTGTGATGATGGAGGTCTTTAATCTCAACACTCAGGAGACATAGATAGGCAAATCTCTGTGAGCTCAAGTCCATCCTGATCTATGCAGCAAGTTGCAGACCAGTGAGGCCATGCTGAATTTAAAAAAGAAAGAAAGAAAAGAAACTAAAAGAAAAGAAAAAAGGAAAAACAAACTCAAAATGCTCTTTTCTGACCTCTCCAGGCACTAGCTACACATAAAGTGCACATACATCTGAGCACTCATAGACGTAAGATAAGTACGTCTAAAACAAAAACAAAACGAAATGAAACGAAACAAAAATATTAGTTGCTTTCCTCACTGCTGTGACCAAATATACACCAAGCAAACAGTTTAAGACAGGAAGGAAGGGTCAGCTCTGGCTTACAGTTCATGGTGCAGTGTGCATCATGGCGGCCAGGAAAGTGTGGGCGCAGGAGGAAATCACTTGGTCAGGAAGCAGAGTGATGGCGCTAGTGCCACATTCACTTTCTCCTTTTGTGCAGTTCTCACCTCATCACATGCAATGGAGTCATCCTCAGTCACAATGGGTAATGACCAGGAACTCTCTTTTTTGAGACAGTGGTTTCTCTGTGTAGCCCTGGCTGTCCTGGACTCACTTTGTAGACCAGGCTGGCCTCAGACTCAGAAAGATTGCTTGCTTCTGCCACCTGAGTGCTGCTTAAAAGCATTGCTAAGAGTGCACAGTCAGCCTGGTCTACCTTGCACGTACTAGACCAGCAAGGCTTCCTAGTGAGACCCTGTGTCTAAAAAGAGCCTCAGCCTGCACACTCACTGTTGAGTGCTCTCTGTTGTTCGCTGTGTGCACACTTTTGAATAGCCTATCTGTAGAACATCCCGGTCTTCTGATTGTCACTAACGTCAGTCTCCTCTCCTTGGCATCTGTCGTTTTACTATTTGACTTTGACTATGCAGAAAACACCAGTGGGTAGAGCCATGCAGTGTTTGCCCTCTACTGAGCTAATTTATTTCACATGGTGTCCTCCACACTCATCCATGCTCTAGCAATTGATTGGATTTCCTCTTAAAAGAGTCAATAATATTTATTGTTTGTATATAGATGTTTCATTTATGTATTTATGCTGTGTTCACTGAAGCCCTCTTCTTGGTTATGATAAATAAATAACACTTCAATTAATGGTTGACATTTCTTATTCTAGTAATATGTATGCATTATTTGTGGCATCAGTTGACTAATGAGTCACAAAACACTATGCAAGTGGTTTTAAAGTCTCATGTTACAGTCACAGGCGTTTAACTGGCTGTATGCCTGAGTGCTTTGTTGTCAAAACATTTCAAGTATTTAGAAAAAGGAACAGAATAGAATGAATACCACTCACCTTCTCTTAGACCCGACAGGTGCCATCTTCCCTGACTGACAGGTGTCATCTTCCCATGTTTCTTCTGAACCATCTTAGAGTGAGTGGTGTAGGCATCATGAAAATAAGGATGCTTTATTAAGCAATCATAATATTATCATAGCCAAGAGAAGTAATAGTATTTAATATCAAATACTTGGTACGTATTTGAGATTTCCCAGATGGTGGTATCAGGGAGATTGCTCTGTGGGTAAGAGGGTAAGAATGCTTGCTGTGCAAGCATCAAAACCTGATTCGCATGCCCAGATTTCATGCAAAAAAACCTGAGCATGGCTGCACATGTGCCAGTAAACCCAGCACTGTTAAGGGTAGAGACAAGAGAATTGCTGGAGTTTCCTGACCCCCAACCTAGCTCCAGGTTCAGTGGGAGATCTACCTCAAAAGAATAAGGTGGAGAGCAGGATGTTTGAAGTCCTCCTGTGGTCTGTGTCCATGCACACCAACAAACACATGTCAGGTACACATTATCTCGCACACGCGCACACGCACACACACACACACATGCACGCTCACGCACATACACACACACACACACCACATCTTCCAGTTGCTCTAAAATATCTTTTGTATTTCCTTTTCCTACTCTTCCTGATTCCTCTCTTAAAGTCCTTCGTCAGCCACATGTCCCACGTGTGGTGACTTTGTAGCTTCCAAATGAGTCCCTCATCCCTGCCCTGTGATTTTCTCTGTGTTTCTAAAGGGATTAGTCTTTGCCACTAAAATGCCACAACCTGAATTTGGTGATTTCCTTCTAGCCTTATACTTTTAATAAAAATTCTTTTACAAAGAGCTGGAGAGAAGGCTCAATGATTAAGAACACTTGGTGTTCTTATAGAGGTCCCGGATCTGGTTTGCAGCACACACATGGTGGCTCGTGACCATCTAGAACTCTACATTGGTAAAATTACTTTTACAAAACTGTTCTCTCTCTTAACTCTCCTAACTTTCTCTTAGCTCAGCTATCACACAAATAATTGAGACTCTATTATATTCTTTTAACAAGCTTCATAGCACAAGAACTAAGCAGTTACTAGTCTAATCTTAACCCTGTAAGCTAATTTGGCTTCCTCCCATTTTATATCCCAGAGATACTTGAACTTTATTGCTTTTCTGCTCCAGCTCCTCTTCGGTGGTGTCTTCTGGGCCTCTCCTGTGGCTGAATTCCTTACTTTTTCTTATAGCTCCTCCTCCTGGCCGCAGAAAGTCCAGCCCTATTCTCTCCCCTGATCAGTGATTGGCTGTAAACTGCTTTATTGGCACATCAGGGGACAATTGGGGAGCAGTGTTTACACAACATTGAGACAGGAGATTCTCAGAACAAGGATTGCAACCAGATATGGGGGATGCAGAAATCAGCATTTGAATTACACAATAGCCTTATGCCTACACTAGTTGCAAGGAATCTGACACCCTCTTCTATCCTCTGGGCTGAGCAGTCCCACACTTGATTGATGTATTATACACACATGAAGGCAAAACATTTGTGTACATTTAAAAACTATGTATTAAAATTGAACAGTTATTTTAAAATGATGGGAAGTTTTTTTTATAATGAAGCTCTCTGCATTGTTACTTGTGCATCTTTTCCATTGGTTAAGAGATACTTAGTGACTTGCCAGTAACTTTGCTCAACTTTACTTGCCTCAGCTGAGGAGAAGGAGGAGCTCCATCTGCACTCAGGGGAGTTCTTCCACCTCCAGTCTTTGAGGGTGCTAGTGTGCCTGTCCACATGTGCTTGATGTTGGCTCAGCCTAGTTGGATACGTTGCTTAATACCTGTCCATAACGGCTAGAGCATACAACCTTTTCATTTTTGTTGGCTTCTTTTTTCCTTTTTTTCCTAAATCTATGTTATAAAGAGCCTACTACTGTTTTGTCATGGCTTAACCTTGCTTTTCGCTTTCATTTTCTATACTTCCTCATTCTTTGAATACTATCAAACTGTTTTTGGAATTAACTAGTTATCCTTCAGAACACTTTAGTATAAAGGAACCAACTGCAGCAAGGTCCTGGAAAGGGTGAATGGAAGTAAAATAAACTCATTTGAATGTGACCTTTCCTCTCAAACAGGACTAGTGATTTCAGCCAACACTTCTTATTTTAGGAACTGTGGCAGAACCACCTAAAGTACCAGCACTAACTGGACCCATGCACACAGAGACTAATTTGGGTATGGAAGCAGAAGACACTGGAGAAAGACTGAACAATCTAAAAGACGGTGCCATACAAGCTTTAGAAGAGCCAGGTAGGCCCAGAGCCTTTACTGTGGAGTTCTTCAACCTGTTTGTTTATTAGCCATTTATGCTGTGGCTTCCACTGAATCAGACTCAGGCAATATTATACCAAGAACATTGTAAAGCTATAAATATTCCAATAATAGGTAGTAACCAAAAGACCTGCCTAAAAGCAGTTTCCACCTGATGGATGCCCATGCTGGAGAGACATCTTAGCCCCTGAGGCTGGCTCTCTTGCTAGGGATGTACCACCATGGCAGAGTGCTTGCCTAGCAGGTATGAGGCCTTAGGGTCAACCTCATATCCCGCTCTCCAAATTTAACAAAATGAGGTGTTTTAAATATAACATTAACATAATGTTAACATTTGATAGTAGAGCACCAAATGCATTTTTCTTTAATCTTTGTTTATTTGTGTTTCAAATGTATATTTATTAGTATGTAATAACTATATAGCATTTTAATTACTATGTATTTTTACTTGTATAATTGTATTTATATCTAAATAGCCTATTTATCATCTGTCTATCTTTCTATGATCTATCAGTGTGTCTGTTTTCTTCATAAAAGTTAGTAAGATGAATTTTTTATATGTCACATCAAATGACTAGGCTGCTGTATATTTAAATTTTTGAGTTGTTTCCAACTTTGACCTTTTTACACTATGACTTCAGCTATCATCGGGACTCCCCTCTGCAATTACTAAATTACAGCTTGGCCCTTTTGCAGAAGTGCTCAGGAAAGCTTTGCCAGCTAAGTGAAACTTGTTAAAATATTTAACAACATCCATGTTCCAGAGAAGCTGGCTTTTGCCTTTTTTAAGTTAGGAAAGGTAGCCTGAAGGAAGGCATTAATGTTTCACTTAAGATAAAAGTTTAGGAGCTCTCTGCCTCCTTTGAATCCAACTAGAGTATAATTAATTGTTACTCTTTTAATTTAGTTGAGCTCAGATAAATATCAAAGAGCTACTAGGTAGAAATTAAATAAACTTGAAATTAGAAATACCTTTGGAAAATATTTTGTCTCATTACTATTGTCATGATTTTGTTTGCTTTTGAGGAAAGGTATTACTGTATAGCTCAGGCTGGCCTAGAGCGCACAATGTTCCTGTCTCTGCTTCTCCTGTGCTGGGCCCTGACTTTTCTTCTTTTTCTTTTTTCCTTCTTTCCTTTTTTAAAACATAGGGTCTCACTATGTAGCCCTGGTGGTCTGAAACTTGCTCTGCAGACCAGGCTGGCTCCGAACTCAAAGAGATCTGCCTGCTGCTGCCTTCTCAGTGCTGGGATTAAGCATATACCACCACACTCAGCATGGTTCTTATGCTTTTAAAATGAATTTGACATATTTTTTTCTTCCTGCACATGTATAATTTCAGTTTGCAAGTATGCCTGGCTCTCTTGGCTGCTGTGACATTAGACTCCAGCCTAACGTCTATCTCATGCGCGTGATGAAGATAGTCTTGTCACTCTCCTGTTTTATCCTTTTCTGCAGATTTATTTTTATTTTTATTTTATTTTATTTAAGTTGCTGCAAGTAGATTAACCACCTCCCTCTCTAACCTTAGTCCTTTGAGCTGGACTTTAAAATGCATAGTTGTCTGTGTGTTTATTTTGTATCTGAAAGGTAACCACCCTGAAGGAATTGGTGAGACTTTTTTCTTTTTCAGCCTTTTCAGTGAATCTTCAGTCACCTGACTTCCATCATGTTTGTAAGCTCAGAATTCTCTTAGTACATTGTAGATTTTGTTCAGAGTTATTAAGCAACTATGAAGCTACACCTGGAAGAAACTGAACAGCATAATGTTAAAACTTTTAAAGAATTTGGTAAAGGGCGCAGTGGGTAAAGATACTTGTGCTAACCTGAAAACCCAAGGTTAATTCACAGAACCCATGTGAGGAGGAAGAAGGCCAGCGCCGCAGGAGTTGGCCTCTGAGGGCCTTGTGTGTGCTGCAGCTTGTAGACCCACCTCCCTCACTCCCCTCCTCTCAAACACTGATAAATTAAAAACAAAACAGGAAATTGGTAAGAACTCATACTTCCTGAAGGAAGTGTTCGTAGCAGTGCTTGCCACCCGATGATTTTGGTGCTTGTTGAACAGGGTCCCTGATGAGCTGCCCCCAGATGTGATCTAGCACGTCAGTTCATATCTTTATTTCCTGGACGTTCTTTTGTAAGTGGAGTAATTTGAGTTCTTTAGTGTTCATTAGTCTTTGTCTCTGATTCTGAAGTTAGCCTGTTTAACGTAATGATTTGTAGTATGCAATTAGGCATTCTGTGCAGCCAAAGTGAGCTGCTCTGAAGATGAAAGAGCTGATGCTGCAGGTTACATCTGATGCAGGCAGATGGTTCTGTCGTTTGTGGTAAGTGTTCTGTGCCATGTCCAATCTTACGGCAGAAATGAGAAACTTACAAAACGTGGAGCCTTTTTATCTGCTGCTATTAGTACGGATGTAAACGCAATTGATGGCTTTAGTGCTTAGACTTTTCTCTCTCAGGCATTCTTCAGCCTGCTGGCCGCCCTGAGAGTCTGTGCAAGACTATATAGAGGACAGGCCTGGGGCACTTGAACTCTGTCTCCACCTTTAAAGTGATCTCACCTGTGCAACGATGGCTCCATTAAGTCAAGAGCGTTGAACAGATAATGGTAATTAAGCAGTAACAAGAGGCTGGCGTGAAAGCCAGAGTTTCTATCTGCTCAAAGTCAGGTTTTAGGTGGACAGCCTTTCTGTCTGTCCTGGCGTGTGGAAGCTGGGTTGCTTCACTGTGACTTGATTACACTGGTAGCTCCACACTCATGTATGTCCTCAACGGAGAGCTAGGACAGGTACTTCTTTGAAAAGGTTAACATCTAAGTCAAATTTATAAGACCTACGAATAAAACTAACCCAGGTATATAGGATAAACTATACATTCAGATTTCACTTGTAATTCATCACTTCTTCCTTGCTTTAAGGTATTCCTGAACAAGAGCCCCTCATGATTTCACCACAGGTGGTTTTACATTTTGCATTAGTCTCATAAGTTACTTTGATTTACATTACCAGGTAGATTTAAATTAATATTTTTTCCTTTTTACTCATTTCCCTTTACCTACCAAAGCTGAGTTATTATTGAAGAATTTATTAGTTAGCATGTTTGGCTCACAGTAGCTTCAACGTTCTTTTTCTTACAGATATATATCCAGAGAAAGGCCCTGGCTCTCCAGAAAATCATCTGAAATCCAGATGGGAAAATCTACTGGGCCCAGAGTATGAAGTAATGGTATGTTTAAAAAAATATCTTTTAATGGAAAGTTTCACTTCATGTTACTATAGTTTAACATGACCTGAGAGTCAAAGAAGATGCAGGCTGCCTTTATGGTTTTCTTCCTGTCTTTCTTTCCTTTTAGAGCAATGAATCAACCGTTAAAGCATTTTAAGCCATAAGAACAATTAAGGACTGTACACAAACTTCAGTTACAATTAACAGACACTCAGTTCATGTTGAAGCCATTTAGGTCACCAATAGGCAGAAGAACACTAGGAGGATGAGAGCCTGCCTTTAAATTTATAACTTGAATCAGCTCCTTAAAATGGCTGCCATCTTTATGATTGCTTTTATGTTCTGTTTGTTTTATTGTACACTGAAAGGGCTATGGATATTAGTCCTGTGTTTCACAAAGAATCTTACAGTTTTATGAGAAAAATGGAAGAATGATTATCGAATGTATTTAGAAGAACGGGAAGTAATTTAGGTGAGGCATGAGTTTACAGTGCCAGCAGGCCGTTAGACTTCCTTTCACCTGTTATTACACTTGGCCAGTAAAGGATTCGTTACATTTCCCCAAGTGAGTCCACATGAAAGCAGAAAGCTGTGTTAGAAAACTCTCATCGGTATTTATCAAACATGGCAATACAATAGCTGTTGCCTTTCATATTTTCTTCTTTAGACAAGGTCCTGGTATGTAGCCCTGACACATATTTTTATGTATAGGATCATTAATACTGGGTTGTCATTAATGCTAGACACTTTATTCCTGATTCTGAATGTGTGGCACTGTCACCAGAGAAGCTTTAGTGTCACTCAGTCACATGGTTGCTTTCTTGCTCATGTTGGGCCTGCATGTTAGTTCTTGTCACTGCGGGGTCTCCAGTTCAAAGAACGCTGCGACGAGGCTACTACCCAGACAGCCACATTTCTCTACCGCGGTGGTATGTGCTCTGACAATATGCGGCTCAGCGTTTTATCGTGGGATTTTTTATTTTTTATTTTTTGAAATAGGCTTTCATGTAGCGTAAACTGGCCTCAAACTTGCTATGTAGCTAAGGATGACCTTGAACTTGTGACCTTCTTGCTTTCATCTCCCCAGTTGTGGGATTACAGACGTGAACTGTCAAACTTGATTTTTGATAGCTCAAACTCAGAGCTTTCGGCCTGCTAGCCCAGCTTTTAACTAATGGTGCTATATTGGGAAGTAAAGTTCTGAGATGGATGTGTGTGTGTGTGTGTGTGTGTGTGTGTGTGTGTGTAAATGGTTTATTCTCTGCATATCAAAATTTTTGTATATCACATGGTGAAGTCGAAGCTAAAAATGGGAGAGAGAATTTTACTTTGCTTACAGGGCTTCTTTTAAAGTTGTAGGGATACAAGGCGGAAGCTTGGAAAGGCAGAGGAGTGAGTGAATGCACATTGCACTGTTCAAATTGTGCTTTCCTCCAGAGTCCTGCTAAGCTGTTTGCTTGTTTGTTTGTTTTTTGTGGAGGAGGGGACAGTGACTTGAGACAGGGTCTTACATAGTTCTGCATAGCCTAAGGTTCTGTAGCTGAGGCTAACTTTCAACTCTTGACCCTCCTGTCACCATCTACTGATACATGCCTCCATGGCATCTGAAATTTTACAACAGCAGTGTTCTTAGTTTTGTTAAGAGTGAAACTTTAAATATTTTATAAATTATGACTGTGTGTGTGAATGTGGGTGTGAATGCCTGGTGTACATGTGAAGGCGCAAGGACAACTTCCAGGAGCCCGGCTCCTTCTAGGATTGCGTTTGCTTTAGAGACTACGCTCCGCTCATTAGGCTTGCACAGCAAGGGCTCTTCCCTGCTGAGCCATTTAAAAAATATTTCATTTTCTTTGTAAATGCCTGACTGAGTATATGTATGTGCACCACCAGTGTCCTTGGTACACAAAGAGGCAGGCCAGAAGAGGCCATATTTTTAGGCATCTGGTTATTGTGTAATTCAAATGCTAATTTCTGTCCCTCTTATATCTGGTTGCAATCCTTATTCTGAGAATCTCCTGTCTCAATGTTGTATAAACACTGCTCCCCAACTATCCCTTGATATGCCAATAAAAGCAGCTTATAGCCAAGGTTGAGGAGAGAGAGCTGGAACAGGAAAAGCTACAAAGTTCACATGTCTCTGGGATGTAAGTTGGGAAGAGGCGAAGTTAGCTTAGAGGGTTAAGAATAGAGTAATAACTGCTCAGTTCTTATGCTGTGAAGCTTGTTTAAATAGTATAATAGAGTCTCAATTATTCCTGTGGTAGCTGGGTTAAGAGAGAAACTGAAAAAACAAACACAGTCTTATAAAATTACCTTTAATACACACATATTCCTTGGAACTGGAGTTACAGGTGGTTGTGAGCCACCATCGGGCTCTGGGAATCAAACCCAGATTCCCTGGAAAAGCAGCCATGCTGTTTTAACAGCGGAGTCATCTCTCCAACTCCTGCTAAGCCATCTTGATGTTCAAGAGTAAAACTTTTATATATCCATTATAATTAGGATTTTATTAATATTTGGGTGATCATAGTATTTAAAGTTGGTATAGTTAGAACATCATATCTTTTGGCTCCATGTTTATAGATTCCACATTCTCACTGTGATTTAAATACATTTGGGGGAATTTTTTTTTCATCAGCACTGAACAGGTACAGACTTTTGTTTTCACATCATCATTGGTAAATAATATACTAAAACATGTTTATGTAGCATTTTCCTTGTACTAGGTATCCTAAGTAAGTTAGAACTGATGTCAGAATAAAGACATAATACACCTTCATGAAAACTTGAGCAGCCTCTCAATATCCAAAGATACTTGTGTGTGTGTGTGTTATTCAAACATTAGTTTGAGTTTTATTGGTGACATCCGTGGAAATGAATTCCTTGCCAGGAAAAGTACTTTATTGATGGCTTGCATCTGTAAGCTGTTAATAAATATAGCCTATCCATGCAGAGGGAGAATGAGGCATCAATTCACACGTCACCTTCAGTTCAACTCCTGGGTAATACAGGGTGAAGAGATTAGTGCAGAGAATAAAAGCAAAGTAAGTGCGTTGATGTGCGCTGTACGTATGGATTTCAGAAATGCGTGGTACAGGTGTTCAGGTAAGTCATCAGGGTGCTGGGTTTAGGGATGAATTTCAGAATGCAGAGGAAATGAAATTATGCTCATACAAAACAGAGATGTTTTCCTTGTAACCGTAGGTAGCCACTTTGGACACACAGATTGCAGACGATGAGGAGCTGCAGAAGTACTCAAAGGTGAGCGCTTGGCTAAAGGCTGCTGGTTTCAGCGCTGTGATGAGCTGTCCTTACATTCTCACTGAAGAGGCTGAGTGGCGTAACCTCCAGGCTCCAGCATTCAGTCCTGAGTGGGTTCAAAAAGTGAGGCAGGGCTCAGTCACAGAGGACGCAGATGGCTGTTGCAGTGGGGGAGGAATGAGTGTGGAATCCTCCTGCTTCTTCCAGAAGCCAGAAGCCCAGGGCTGACTGCCACAGTTGTCATGAAGATGACAGGTGAGTGTGTCAGCTCTTCAGGCATTGTATGGAGGAGACTTCTGGGAAAGGCTTTCTACAGTCTGGACCAAGGATAGGCTTGGAAAAACCAAAATGTCTAGATGTTCAAGGACAGAAAAGATGGTTGGCGTTCTGTGTTTGTTATTCTTTGCTTAGTCTGCTTGGTTACTGCTGTCAAGAACACGCAATCATGTAAGTTAGGCAGGATTTTCTCTATGTTCTTTTTGTCTTCTCCTTACAGATGGATTTGTAGTTTCTGTTCTCGGCAACCAGACCTAAACTGGTTAAAACATCTTTTGCAATAAATAATAGAAAAAGAAAGGTTTTCTTTTCCAGAGAGTTTCAGAAGCACTATTGTGCTCCTCCAAGGACCTAAGCACTGAGCCCGCCTTACAGTCTGCATTCAGGTGCAGTGCTTACAGTGAGTTCTTTGGGGCTGGAGAACTGGGTGAATGGTTAAGAGCACTTGCTGTTGCTCTGGAGCACCCAAGGCGGTGCTTGTAACACACACACACACACACACACACACACACACACACACACGGAGAACTGGGTGAATGGTTAAGAGCACTTGCTGTTGCTCTGGAGCACCCAAGGCGGTGCTTGTAACACACACACACACACACACACATACACACACACACACACACACACACACACACACACACACACACACACACACACACACACACACACACACACACCCTTCGTGGGGATTTCTTAAGCTAAATGTCTGTTCAGATAGTTTTACTATTTCCTCCTTTGCATATGTGGTTTTTCACCTCCATAATTGTTTGCTGATTGTGCTGTTGTTTTAGATTTTCTGTATGGGTGTGGGTGTTCACCTCCCCCCCTCCATCCCTACCCCCCTCCACAGACCTCATGCCATGGTGCAGAGATTAGTGAACAGCTCTCCAGATCTGGCTCTCTCCTGCCACCTTGTGGGAACTGAGGATTGCGCTCCTGCCGTTAGGCCTGTGAACAAGCACTTTCGCTTCCTGAGCTATCTTGCTGGCCCTTGTTTTATGAGATTGAATTCTCAAGGCTGATAGTGGAGAATATTTTTTTCCTTCCTAACTCAGCTCCATTTTAAGTTACTTCCTCATGGACGCCATGCTGGCTGGCTGGTCAAGTTCTCCTCAGATCCACAATGTAAAATTAACATTGCTCTTTACAGCTAGTTGTAAATTAGTTTCAGTGTCATCTTTCTGACAGTTGCTGTTGATTTATAAATCTATCTAAATGTGTTGGGAGATATTCCGTTCAAAACAATAATGAACATGTGATAACCCATCTAAACTCAATAGTTATTTTACTTTTCACAGTTTTTCTAATTAGCTTTAAGTTTCCTTTGTCATATAGTTGTAGAGCTTTAGAAATCCTTTGGCTTTAAAGCACGCCTTGGACCAGGCTCAGTTCATTATACAGCTTGCCTTTTGGTGCCTGTTCACATGATGAAAGTGTAAGGCTAGGATCCTCATAGTTACTAGCAAGCAGAACAGGCCGCAGAGCACGAAGCAGATCTGTAGGCAGGTGCCATGTGCTCTAGGCTACAGTGGAGTTCTAGAAGAGAACACATCAAAAGGTCGTTACACGAGTGGAAGAAACAGCAACAATAAAAATTAGTCACTTACTAAAGATAACGTGTGACCTGAGACTATTAGGCAGTGCAACTAGGTAGGGGAAGCCAGGAAAACAAATGGTTAGCAATTTCAGACAGGAAAGCTTTCTTTCTTTCTTTAAGTAATTTGTTCAGATGACATCTCAGTTGTTATCCCTTCACTTGTCTCCTCCCATTTCTCCCTCCCTTCCTCTTTCACGCTGTTCCCCTCCCCTAGGTCTGTGACAAAGAGGGCTTTGTCCCCAACCCTATGATCACAGCCTATCAGATTTCATCCTGGTAGCCTGTTTACCCTTCCTCTGAGTGCCACCAGGCCTCCCACCAAGGGGAAGTGGTGAAATAGGGGGCACCAGAGTTCAAGTCAGAGTCAGTCCCCGCTCTCCACACAACTGTGGAGAATGTGATGTCCATTGGCTAGATCTGAATGGGGGTTCTAGATTTACTTCATGTATTGTCCTTGGTTGGTACAGTAGTTTGAGCAGACCCGCCCTGGGTCCAGATGTGCTAGCCTTGATGTTCTTCTTGTAGGTTTCTAGGACCCTCTGGATCCTTCTATTTCCTCATTCTCCCATACCTCTCTTACCCAGAGTCCCAATAGGAAGACCCAGCATCTATTCACAATCTCCTGCTAAGTGAAGACTTTCAGGGACATCCCTGTTGGGTTAGTGTCCAATTATTAGTGAGTATATGCCATATGTATTTTTATGGGTCCGAGTTAACTCACTCAGTATGATCATTTCTGGTTCCATCCATTTTGTCCACAAATTTCAGGATTTCCTTATTTTTAATAGCTGACTAGTATTCCAAGGTGTAAATGTACCACAGTTTCTTTATTCATTCTTCAACTGAGGGACATCTAAGTTGTTTCCAGATTCTGGCTATTATGAATAAGGCCATTATGAACATGGTTGAGCATATGTCGCTGTTGTGTGGTGAAGCATCTTTTGGGTATATTCCAAGGAGTGGAATAGCTGGGTCTTGAGGTAGCTCTATTCCCAGTTTTCTGAGAAAGCGCCAGATTGATTTTCAAAGTGGTTGTACAAATTTGCACTTCTACCAGCAATGAAGGAGTATTCCCTTTTCTCTACATCCTCACCAGCATGTGGTGTCGCTTGAATTTTTGATCTTAGCCATTCTGATGGGTGTAAGATGGAATCTCAGAGTTGTTTTGATTTGCATTTCCCTGATGACTAAGGAGGTTGAGCATTTCTTTAAGTGTTTCTCAGCCATTTGATACTCCTCTGTTGAGAATTCTGTTTAATTCTGAGCCCCATTTCTCAATTGGGTTATTCGGTTTGGTGGTATTTAATTTCTTGAGTTCTTTATATATTTTGGGTATTAGTCCTTTATCAGATGTAGGGTTGGTGAAGATCTTTTCCCAGTCTGTAGGCTGTCTCTTTGTTCTATTGACAGTGTCTCCTGCCTTACAGAAGCTTCTCAGCCTCATGAGGTCCCATTTATTAATTATTGACCTTAGAGCCTGGGCTGTTGGAGTTGTCTCCTGTGCCAATGAGTTCCAGGCTCTTCCCCACTTTTTCTTCTAACAGATTTAGTGTCTCTGGTTTTATGTTGAGGTCTTTAATCCACTTGATTTTTTGTGCATGGTGATAAATAAGGATCTACTTGCATTTTTCTACATATAGACATTCAGTAGAGTAGCACCATTTGTTTAAGATGCTATTCAATTAAGAAACTCAATAGATTTGGCTTCTTTGTCAAAAATCTTTGTGGATTTATTTCTGGGTCTTCAATTCGATTCCAGTGTTCAACACATCTATTGCTATCCCAGTACCATGCTGTGTTAATTACTCTTTCTCTATAGTACAACTCGAGATAAGTTATGGAGATTCATATGGAGGATCTTTTATTATATAGGATTCTTTTAGCTATTCTGGGTTTTTTGTTTTTCCATATGAAGTTGAGAATTGATCTTTCAATTTCTTTAAAAAATTGTGTAGGTATTTTGATGGGGATTGCATTGAATCTGTAAACTACTTTTGGTAAGATGGCCATTTTTACTATGTTAATTCTCCCAATCCATGAACAAGGGAGATGTTTCCATCTTCTGATGTCATCTTCAGTCTCCTTCTTCAGAGACTTGAAGTTTTTTGTTGTTGTTGTTGTTTTGTTTTGTTTTTCCCAAACAAGCCTTTCACTTGCTTGGTTAGCATTACTCCTAGATACTTTATATTAATTGTGGCTATCATGAAGAGTGTCATTTCCCTAATTTCTTTCTCAGCAAGATTGTCATTTGTATATAGGAAGGTTACTGACTTTTTTGAGTTAATTTTGTATCCAGCCACTTTGCTGAAGGTGTTTATCAGCTGTAGGTGTTCTCTGGTAGAATTTTGGGGGTCACCTATGTACACTATCATATAATCTCAAATATGGATTTGACTTCCTTCTTTCTCATTTGGATCCACTTGATCTCCTCTTGTTGTCTTATTGCTCTAGTTAGAATTTCAAGAATTATATTAAAGAGATATAGAGAAGGTGGGCAGCCTTGTCTGGTCCTTGATTTTAGAGGAATTTCCTTGAGTTTCTCTGCGTTTAATTTGATGTTGGCTGTTGGCTTACTGTTTATAGCCTTTATTATGTTGAGGTATGTGCCTTGTATCCCTATTCTTTCCAAACTTTAAACATAAATGGGTGTTGGATTTTGTGAAATGCTTTTTCTGATCATGTGGTTTTTTTCTTTCACTTTGTTTATATGGATTACATTGATGGATTTCCATATATTGAACCATCCCTGCATACCTGAAATGAAGCCTACTTGGTCATGGTGAATGATATCTTTGATGTGTTCTTGGATTCACTTTGCAAGTATTTTATTATTTTTGCATCACTGTTCATAGAGAAATTGGTCTGAAATTCTTTTTCTTTGTTGGGTCTTTGTGAGGTTTAGGTATCAAAGTGACTGTAGCTTCATAGAATGAGTTTGGTAATGATCCATCCATTTCTATTTTGTGTAGCAGCTTGAAGAGTAGCGGTATTAGCTTTTTGAAGGTCTGGTAGAATTCTGCACTGAAACCTTCTGTCCTGGGCTTTTTTTGGTTGGAAGACTTTTAATGACTGCTTCTATTTCTGTAGGAGAAATAGGACTATTTAATTTGTTTATCTGATCTTGATTCAGCTTTGGCAGGTGGAATTGATCAAGAAAGTTGTCCATTTCCCTAGATTTTCAAATTTTGTGGCATATAAACCTTTGAAGTAGGACCTAATGATTCTTTGTATTTCTTCAGTGTCTGTTGTTATGTCTCCATTTTCATTTTTGATTTTGTTGATTTGGATAGTGTCTTTCTGCCTTTTAATTAGTTTGGCTAATGGTTTGTCTGTCCTATTGATTTTTCTCAAAGAACCAGCTCCTGGTTTTGTTGATTCTTTGAATTGTTCTCTTTGTTTCTAATTTATTGATTTCAGCCCCGAGTTTGATTATTTCTAGCTATCTACTCCTCTTGGGTGTTTCTGCTTCTTTGTTTTCTAGGGCTTCCAGATGTGTCATTAGTTGCCTAGATGTTTCCAATTTCTTTATGAAGGCACTTCGTGCTATGAATTTTCCTCTTAGCACTGCTTTCAATGTATCGCATAAATTTGGATATGTTGTACCTTCATTTTCATTCAATTTTAAGAAGTCTTTAATTTCTTTCTTTTTTTCTTTCCTGACTCAGTTGTCATTAAGTAGAGAGTTGTTTAGTTTACATGTGTGTGTAGGCTTTTTGCTATTTCTGTTGTCGTTGAAGTCCAGCTTTAGTTTATTGTGGTCTAATAGGAAACATGGTATTATTTCAATCTTTTTGTATCTGTTGAGGCTTACTTTGTCATGTACTATATGGCCAATTTTGGACAAGGTTCCGTGAAGTGCTGAGAAGAAGGTATAATCTTTTGTGTTTGGGTGAAAAATTCTGTAGATATCTGTTAGATCTATTTGATTCACGCCATCAGTTAGTGTCATTATTTCTCAGTTTAGTTTCTATTTCATTGACCTATCCTTTGGTGAAAGTGGGATGTTGAGTCTCCCACTATTACTGTGTGAGGATTGATGTGTGGTTAAAGCTCTGTTAACATTTCTTTTACAAAGGTTGATGCCCTTGTATTGGGGGTGTACATGTTCAGAATTATGATGTCATCTTGGTTGAAGTTACCTTTGATCACTATAAAGTGTCCTTCCTTATCTCTTTTGATTAATTTTGGTTGAAAGTCTGTTTTATTAGATATTAAAATAGCTACACCAGCTTGCTTCTTGTGTCCCTTTGCTTAGAATACCTTTTTTCAGCCTTTTCCCCTGAGGTAATGTTTATCCTTGTGACTGAAATGTGTTTTTGAATGCAGAAGAATGTTGGGTCTTGTTTTTGCATCCATTCAGTTAGTCTGTGTGTTTTTATTGGAGAATTGAGACCATTGATGCTGCAAGATATTAATGACCAGTGACTGTTAAGTCCCTTGATTTTGATGTTGGGTGCAATAGAGTGTTTGTGTGGTTATGTTTGGAACAGTGAGGTTATCTATTTCCTGTGTTATTTGGTTGTAGTTTGTCACTTTGGGTTGGAATTTTCCTTCTAGTAACTAATGTAGGGCCGGATTTATAGATGCGTACTATTTGAATTTGTTTTTGTCATGGAATATCTTGCTGGGTATAGTAGTCTGGCCTGGCATCTGTGGTCTCTTAGGGTTTGCAGGCCCTCTGTCCAGCCCCTTATGGCTTTTATGGTCTCTGCTGAGAAGTCGGGTGTAATTCTGATAGGTTTGCCATTATATGTTACTTAGCCTTTTCCCCTTGCTGCTTTTAATATTTTTTCTTTATTCTGTACATTTCGTGTTTTGATTTTTATTTGGCGGTGGGGGCGGGGGGGTTCTTTTTTGGTCTATTCTGTTTGGTGTCCTGTAGGCCTCTTGTATGTTTATATGCATCTCCTTCTTTAAATTGGGGAAATTCTCTTCTATGATTTTGTTGAAAATCTTTTCTGGACCTTGAAGCCAGGAGTCTTCTCTCTCCTCAATTCCTATTATCCTCAGGTTTTGTCTTTTTATGGTGTCTCTGGTTTCTTGTATGTTTTGTGTCAGGAATTTTTCAGATTTAACATTTTCTTTGATGGTTCCATCAAGTTTTTCGATTGTATCGTCTGCTTCCAAGATTCTTTCCTCCATCTCTTGAATTCTGTTACAGAAGCTTACCTCTGCATTTCCTGCACTCTTCTCTAAGTTCTCTCTTTCCCATTTTTCTTCTGTCTGTGCTTTAAGCATTTCCAGTTTCATCTTCAGATCCTGACCTGTTTTATTGATTTTTTCATCTGATTGTTTGTATTTTCCTGAATTTCTTCCAGTGATTTCTTCATTTCCTCTCAATAGGACTCTTTAATGTCCTCAGTCTGTTTGGCTGCATCTTCCTGCATTTGTTTATGGATTTTATTTGTTTCCTCCATTATTGTCTTCATTACTAAGGACAGGGCAAATGGTAGATTTCTGTCCTGGGTGCGTGTGTCCAGAGCTTTTAGAGTGTGATCCTTCAGAGGCCCTTTCCCTTATATTCTGTTTTTAAAGCATTATTTATCTGAGAGTCTTTTTGTATTAGCGTTTTTCCCCCATACAGTGGAAGAGGAAAAATTTTTTTCCTCAAATTGCATCAGTCTCTTCATATTTCTTTGTTTTTTGTGTATGTTTGTCTATTTTTAGTCAGTATACCTATTCATTTGTTTAATGTGTATAAGACAAAAATATGTGTAAGTTTTCCACCTAACAGTTTTAATTATTAAGGTCCGTACGCTATTTCTCTTTAAGTTATTGGCTTATGACTTAAACACCATAACTTTTAACATTGTGTATGTGTGTGTGTGTGTGTGTGTGCGCGCGTGCGTACACGCACACGTTCAGTGCTTAGATAGGTAAAAAGAGACATTGGATTCTGGGAGCTGGAGTTACAGGAGTTTGTGAGCTGCCTGAGGTATGTCCTGAGAACTGAACTTGGGTCCTGTGGAAAAGCACCAAGTGATCCTAACCAGTGAGCCGTAACTCCAACTCCCACCACAAGTTTTAAAAATCCACTTACAAGCTGGATGAGGTGGTACATGCTTTTGACCCTAATACTCAGCAGGTACAGGCAGGTGGCCTCTGAGTTGGAGGCCAGGCTGGTCTACAGTGCAAATTTCAGGACAACCAGAGCTACACACAAAAACCCTGTCTCAAAAAACAAGCAAACAAAAAAGCCACAATTACAATTACAATTATACATTTAAGTCATAAGTCAGTACCTTTTTATTTTTCTCCCTACAATATGTAAATAAAATTGTAATAAGCCAATCAAAACCCATTTCACAGGTGAGGTTGTGGGGGGCTTTATAAGATGAGTGACAGTTGTATAGCTACATGACACCAGCGTCAGGCTGCAGCGTGGTGTGCAGCCACTCATTACGAAAATATGTACGCTAGCATCCCCACTGTTTGCTAGATACTGTGTTACCATTTGTGGGGAGGAATGAGTCAGTCTCTGTCCATAGAGCTCAGAATCTGGGCGTGGACAGGGGCACGGGAGTGGACAGGCAGGGACCACTAGCTAGTGCCCTATAGATCCAGAGAACTGCTGCAAGTGAGGGCAGATGAACAGAGCTGCACAAGAGCACTTTGCTGCTATAATTCTTTTATTCTGTCAAAAATTTAATTTGTTGATTTTTAAAGGGGACATGAAGGATAATTTGAGTAGGAAGACAGTGTTGTGCCATATGTTTGAAAAACATACCATAGTGAGCTCGGAGAGTGATGCAGCATTGGGACACTGAGGCAAGAAGATTGTCTGAAGTTCCAGTCCAAGCTGGGGTGCATGGGAAACCCCTAAAGAAAAATCAGTGCCATAATGAAACCCATTCCTGTGTATGCTCAGTTAAATAAATAGACACTGGGAAAGACCAGTTCGTCATGAGTCAGTAGAACTCTGGGTGCCAAATATGCATGGCAGAGCCCAGGGAAGCTGTGTAAGGCATCCTAGAGCTCGGGCCCTGTCACTGCCCAAGGGCTGCTTTAACCTGCCATTTGCATTTTTATAAAACTTTTCTTTCTAAGCTGTAAAAAAGTTTAAATGTCTTCCATGGACCATATGTCCTATGATACAGAATAAACAGCAGGGTTAGGGAAGTTGAAAATAATATATTCCAAAGTCGCCCCCACACCCCCACAGCCCCCAGACAGGTTTCTCAGTGTCGCCGTGGCTGTACTGGACTTGCTTTATAGACCAAGCTGGCTTCAAATTCACAGAGATCCTCCTGCCTCCAGAGTGCTGGGATTATAGGTGTGTGCCACCATACCTGGGGTTACAGGTGTGTGCCACCATACCTGGGGTTACAGGTGTGTGCCACCATACCTGGGGTTACAGGTGTGTGCCACCATACCTGGGGTTACAGGTGTGTGCCACCATACCTGGGGTTACAGGTGTGTGCCACCATACCTGGGGTTACAGGTGTGTGCCACCATACCTGGGATTATAGGTGTGTGCCACCATACCTGGGGTTACAGGTGTGTGCCACCATACCTGGGGTTACAGGTGTGTGCCACCATACCTGGGATTATAGGTGTGTGCCACCATACCTGGCTTCCAAAGTCCTCTTGTTCACCTATCTTTGAAAAAGTAGTTATCTTCTTTGTTTTTTGTTTGTTTGTTTGTTTTTTGTTTTACAAGAATAATTTGTTCATTTTACTTTCTAAGTTGTATTCTTTTTTTTCAGTTAATGTATAATATTTCTGTTTCTGGGGTATGTATGTGTACAATGTATGATGATCAAATCAAAATAATTGACATTCCATGTTTATTTTTTTCAATATTTCTCAAATACTTTCACTTCTCTGTGTCAGGAATCTTCACTCCTTTCCTGTAGCTATCTTAAATTTTATTTTTACATGTGTAAGTATTTATGCCTGGATGGTTCAGGAGCCTGTGTAGACCAGAAGAGAGTGTTTTATCCCCCTGAAACAGGTGGTTGTGACCTGCGATCTGGGTGCTGGGAACTGGACCCTGGTTTTCTTCAAGAGCAGTAAGTGCTCTTAACTGCCGAGCATCTCTCCAGCCCTTGCAGTGGCCTTTTTTTTTTTTTTTTAAAGAGTATGGAATGGATCCTCCAGTTGTCTGAGTGCTGTGGACCACTGTACTTCCTACTCCTCTAATTGGCACTCACTTTGGAGACAGGGAGTTGGGGAAAAGAAAGTGGCAAGGTGGGAACTGAGCGGCAGCCCCACCGTGGCAAAGGGCTGGTGAGTGGGAGGAATAAAGGGTTTTGTTTTTGTTGTTTTTTGTTTTGTTTTGTTTTTTTCCCAGTGGATCTGGGTCCAGCTTAACAATGGGAAAATGTTAACTGAGGTTTTTGAGGACTGCAGAGAGCTAGGCGTGGACTTTGCCTGAGATGCCAGGGGCCAGTGATGGAAGGTTTGAAGCAGGAGGGCGTGGTGATATGAGGTCCAGGTTCCACCCTTCCCACAGTCCCTCAGGAAGATGGACTCTCAGGACTAGAAGCAAATGTGGCCAGCATATGACTTTCTTTAGATGGCTGCCTCCCTATAGCTAGCCTTGGTGATGCAAGATCTGCACAGGTGACAGCCGTGACAGTAGATCACGCTCTCCTGTGAGGCAGAAGCTCTTTGCAGTGGCTTGAGCATTAGCAGCTGTACTTCTAGGAAGCTGTAAATCACGACACCAGCATGGTTTTCCCGCATCTGGGAATATGTGTACTTTTAGCGATGGCTTTCTTGGCAAGTGTTTACTCTTAAAGATGATCACAGTGCTGTAAGGAGAAACATTAGCTTCATCTTATAGCTTCCTGCTGGCTGTCCAGTGTAATATGAGAGAGCATCAGTAATACCTTGGATATGAGAAACAGAAAAAGAGGCCCTGTTCTCCTGCTTGGACGAGACATATCAACAGATTTTACTTAATAAAATCTTGAATGTACTTCCTGAGCCTGCCAACATGAACCCCTCTTTGTAGTGAGCAGATAGTGTGGCAGGGCTCTTCAGAGCCTGCAGTAACAGCACCATGCTGTCACCTGGGTCAGGTCTCTACTTTAAAAATTGTTTCTTCTCCTGGTCTGAAGAATGCCTTTCTTATTTCTCATAGGAGGAAATTACACATACGATAGGCAAAGTGTCTTTCCAAAGTTCGTGTGCAGCTAGTTGAGCTGGTCCATACCTTTAATAGCCTCACTTGGGAGACAGAAAGAAGAGTTAGAAGTTAGGCCATTCTCAGAAAGTAAATTAAAATAAAATAAAGACCTGCCAAAACAAAATAAGTAGAGGTGTAGCTGTGTTGGTCTAGCACTCACAAAGCCGTGGGCTCAGGTCCTAGCACCACACCAACAGGCTGTGGCGGAGCATGGCTATAATCCCAGCATGTCGGAGGTAAAGGCAGGAAAAGGCATCCTCATCTATATAGTGATTTCAAGACCAGTTTAGGATACATGATACTCTACCTTAAATAAAGTAAAACAACAAAACCACCACTACAAAAACAACAGCAGCCCCCCCCAAAAAACTCTAAAAGACATATATAACTAGTAAGTAGAAGAATTAGTAAACACACCATTCTCTTTTTCATTTTTTAAAAATTTTATTTTATTAATTTATTCATATTACATCTCAATGATTATCCTCTCCCTTGTATCCTCCCATTTCTCCCTCCCTCCCATTTTCCCCTTATTCCCCTCCCCTATGACTGTGCCTGAGGGGGACTTCGTCCCCCTGTATATGCTCATAGGATATCAAGTCTCTTCTTGGTAGCCTGCTATCCTTCCCCTGAGTGCCACCAGGTCTCCCCATTCAGGGGACGTGGTCAAATATGGGCCACCAGAGTTCATGTGAAAGTCAGTCCCTACTCTCCACTCAACTGTGGAGAATGTCCTGTCCATTGGCTAGATCTGGGTAGGGGTTTTGAAGTTTACGGCCTATATTGTCCTTGGCTGGTGCCATAGTTTGAGTGGGACCCCTGGGCCCAAATCTGCCTATCATAATGTTCTACTTGTAGGTTTCTAGGACCCTCTGTATCCTTCTACTTTGCTATTCTCCCATGCTTCTCCCATCTAGAGTCCCAATAGGATGTCCTCCCCTCTGTCCCAGTTTCCTGGTAAGTGAAAACTTTCATGGCACATGCCCCTTGGGCTAGTATGCAGATATAAGTGAGTATATACCATTTGACTCTTTCTGCTTCTGGGTTAACTCACTCATTATGATCATTTCTAGTTCAGTCCATTTATCCACGAATTTCAGGAATTCCTTGTTTTTAATAGCTGAGTAGTATTGCAGTGTAAATGTACCACAGTTTCTTTATCCATTCTTCTATTGAGGGACACTTAGGCTGTTTCCATGTTCTGGCTATTATGAATAAGGCTGCTATGAACATGGTTGAGCAAATTTTCTTGTTGTGTGCTGGAGCATCTTCTGGGTATATTCCAAGGAGTGGAATAGCTGGGTCTTGAGGAAGCCCTATTCCCAGTTTTCTGAGAAAGCGCCAGATAGATTTCCAAAGTGGCTGTACTAGTTTGCATTCCCACCAGCAATGAAAGAGTGTTCCTCTCTCTCCACATCCTTGCCAGCATGTGGTGTCGCTTGAATTTTTGATCTTAGCCATTCTGATGGGTGTAAGATGGAATCTCAGGGTTGTTTTGTAGTCTGTTGCTTTGTTCTCTTGACAGTGTCTCCTGCCTTACCTCTTTTTCATTTTTTAAGATTAAAATTGTATACTTTGAAATTTTCATGCAGTGAATGCATTTCAACCTATTCACCTTTCCCAGCTGCCCATCTAGATCTTCTCACACCTCCACCCACAGACTCCACGTTTGTTGTTGCTGCTGCTGCTTTTCCCTCTCACCGAGTCCAGGTCATTGTGCCCGCTCCTGCACGTGGGCTCTGGCTGATAGAAAACTTCATTTCCCTTTTCCAGCAGACAGCAAATGCCAAAGGCTCTCAGTTCGTGGTAAGATTTCCTGCTTCCCTCTCCTCAGCCATGCTGGGACTTTGGTCTGTTTATGCAGATCTTGGACATGCTATCATAATTGCTTGGGATTCGTATATGGAATTGCCCTGTTATATTTGCCAAACGTGGTTTCTGTGAAGTGGTCAACCCTGCCCAGGCTCTCACAGTCTTCCTGCTTTGTCTTCTCAAAGGTCTGTGCACCCTGAAGGACCTGTGTACTGAGTCTGCTGTGTAAATCCCACTGAAGGCCGAGCACCACCCTGTTTCTTACCCTCTTCATGTTCATCAGTTCAGTGTCTCTATGCTGTTATCTGCTGCAAGAAGCTTCTCGGTAGAGCTTTGAGAAATGCACTGATCTGTGGTAGTGACAAGCAAATAGGTACTAATTACAGTAAGTGCTGCAAGGTGATGCTCTGGGTCTTAGCTTAGGAATTCACGGCCTCTTTTGTTCTCTCTTAGCAGTAGTGTAATTCTGAAGCCTGGATGAGATCTTTTGAGTTTTTTTCACATTTATCTTACTTTTATTTGTGTTTGAGTATTTTGCCTTTCTGTATGTCTGTGCACCATATACCTATAGAACCCATGGCGGCCAGAAGATGGCGTTAGAGTCCCTGGAACTGGAATTATCGATGGTTGTTAGCCATTGTGTGTGCTGGGAACCAAACACGGATCCTTTGAAAAAGTAGCCTGTGTTCTTAAACTGAGTATTCTTCTAGGCCCTCCTGGAAGAAATTTTAATCTCATCCTCTCCTTCCTGTGTTGAGAATGGCTCTGGACGTATTATAAAAATGCTTAAAGCATGCGCAAGGGAGGATGTGGTGTTTCCTTAAGACAGATGGAAAATGCTTAATGCCATTTGAGCTGTATTTTGAAGAATGGATTCGGAAAAAAATAAATGCATATTCTAGGCAGAGGAAACCCTGTGATCAGAGATAGAAGAGAGTGATTGAAATACAGGGCTAGAACACAGATTACAACTCAAGATACTACATGGGCCAGGCAGATGACACCTACAGTAATGGAGGGCACCTGGAGCTTGCCTTTTACGAGGAAGTTGAAAAGATTGTCAATATTCCTTATCATAGTATATGTTTCTGAATATTGGAAATCAAAATTTTAGAGGAGATAAGCAAATGCTGAGTAAGTGGTGCCTTACTGGACCGGCTGCTGTTCTCATGCCTTCTGAGGGGATCAAGCAGCATTTTCCTTTAAGCCATGTAGCCTTCATCTTGGAATACTTGTTTTTTGTTTATACTAAATTTAGTAACTTCCTGCTTTTGAGCATGAATGGGTATTTGGTGCTCTCACTTGTGTGCATATGAGGAGAGCCAACCATGCGGTTCCTTCTGTTCTGTTCCGTTTTATTTTGAGTTCAGTGTTTTTTGGAAATATCCTCCTCCACCCTCTTGACACCTCCTTGGAGAAGTCCTTTCCGGAAGTGTTCCACCCTGGAGCGATAGTATTTCTATTTCCACTTGAGCATTTGGATGTCTTGTTTTAGGATCCTACATGTAGAGCTCTTAGCCAAATGCCTGCATCGCAGTTTGGTTCAGGAGAGGCTTTTTTTTTTTTTTTTTAAACTTTGGATTAGAGGCTCTAGTTTCCTCAGTCTCATCTTTCTTCATCATTTTAACATTGACAGTATACCCCTTGGTCTCACCTTCCGCAGATACATACATTTACTAATTTACACCCTTTACCTGTCATGGCAGGATTAAGAGAACTCCACTGCTCATAGCTTTGTCAATTTCAGTAGAACAAGCATCAAAAAAACATGATAATAAATATGTGTGAAGCCATCAATCATCTGCTGTGCCCACTCCTGTCATTTTCGCACTTTCTGCTCTGCCTAGGAACTTGGTGTACTATAGGGGGTGGACAACTAAAAGATGAGGTAGTTGATTTGTTTGGCTGCTAAATGCAGATGGGACAGGTAATTAACAGTCCTGCTCCTGCAGAGAAGCCTGCAGCAATGGAACGTGTCATCCCAGAAGCCCAGCTGCACTCCAGTTCTGATTCAGAACTAATTTTAGGTAGGTTCCCCTGGATTGACAGAGTTCGTAAACATTTCTGGTGCATCATGATTGAAGATAAAGTATGTATTTTGTCTGCAGATTAAGTTTTCTAGAGAGTATATGGCATTTACAGATATATGAAAAAGTAGCCTTAAGGGGCTCAGCCCTGTGTGTGGAGAGCCAGGCATGCCACAAGTGAGTCTCTCCTGACCCTCAGTGCCTGGCCTGCGCTTGACTTCAGTGTCCCACAGATGTAGGCAATGGGAACCCACAAGTTGAATAGCTCAGTAGTTGGAGGGGACTAGAAGGGAGATTAGAGACACTTCTCTTGTTTTATCTTTTCTATCCGTTCACCTTTGATGAGGTATATAGTAAAGGTTTCTGAGTATGGACAGTAATACTTTTTAATGTGTTGGGTAGTTATTTTCATGTACATATATATAATCACTGCACCATCTACTCATTTGTTCACATACAAGATTTAATAGTTACCCTTCTGTTTACCTTCTGCCATAGCCCCCAGCAGACTTGTCATAGGCCCGACTCATTCTATCTTTGAAGTATCCCCTCATAGGCCTCTTTCCCTTTATACCTACCTGGCTGGTTTTACAGAATGACGCCACCAGTTGTTCCTAAACTGAGACCGAGAGCATCTCCTTGCAGCACTCGCTGGAATCAGTGCACACTTGCTTGTCACTAGCAGCCGCACTTGGTTGTGTTTCACTGCATTCTTCACTCCATGGGCTCATTCTGATCATGCTGCCTGTTGGCTGGTTGTTGTGCACCCAGACATCACTCCTTCTGCCACAGTGGATGTCAGTTCTGAAGGCCAAGGCCGCTTTGCGTTGCTTGTTGCCTATTAGTAGGACCTGGATCTATGGTAGGTCAGTGATGTAAAAGTCGAAGTGCAGCTCTCAGGAAGAGAACGAAACCACCCAGTTTGCAGCAGTTACTGGTATCTGTGGCCAGTTCCAGGTGCCAGCGTGGCATCGCTGATGACTGAATTGGAAAGCAGCTCACAAATATCACTTTATTGTCAAAGGCTCTTCTGCAGAGCCAGGACTTGTCCCAGCTGTATTTGGCAGCTAAACAGGCCACCCATTTCATCTGCTACTTTGCCTCAGTTGTCTACCTGATTGATATTCCCTGAGGTGTTAGAATATTTATGTGTTACAGATGCATATCTCTTCAGGGAAATAAAGCAACAAAATATAAATAATTAGGAAGTGATGACTTTTGAGTATTACATTTATTTTTAATATGATTTAATTGCAACTTTATACAACTTAATTTCAAATATGGCTATATTTGACAACTGGCTTTCAGAATTTTTGAAAATTGAACAATTTGCTTTTATAATTCTCTATAAGATAGCTTCAGCTCCCCACGGGAGGTGGTCTGTGGGAAAACACAACAACTCTGTGTCTTGTGCTGTCTGGCTCCCAAAGAAAGGGAAGGCAGGGCCAATGGAATGGTTGGGAAGCTTACTACAGAAACATTTACCTGAGAGTCTTGGCTTACCCAGAAATGAGCTTCTAAGGAAGTGATCCAGCTCCTTCTTTGATTGGCATGATTTGATAGTGACAACACAAGAGAGTGGTATTGCAGCAGTGGGAAATAAATCACATAGGGAGAGTAGTAACAACAACTCAACTATAGATGTAGAGTGCTAGAACAGCCCAGAGAGAGAGCAGTAACAACCATCCAGCTGTTGATGTAGGGTGCTAGAACAGCCCAGAGACCAGTAGCAACAACCCAGCTGTTTGTGTAGGGTGCTAGAACAGCCCAGAGTACTTGGTGGCTAAGAGTAATTCTTTTTTCAGAAAGCTAGCCTGGGGCCAGATGTCCCTTGTGCCTGTTGTAAACTGTTAGTTAGCTGGACTGCGTACCACTTCCTTTTGTCCACATGGCTCTTATGGGATGGAAATGAGCCCTAGGTGACTCAAGCTCTAGAGACTTCAAACAGTTGCCCGAGAGAAGGTTGAGCAGCTCAGGGATGAGGGATCATAGAGAACAGAGGAAACAATGGGAAAACCACATTGAGGATGCTCTGCTACCTGTAAAGGATGATCTCCTTGTCTAGAATAATTAGAGATGGCCCTGGTGTGTATACAAGCAGACCGCCAATACAGCGAATGTAAAACAGTGTTGGCGCACTTGCATCTAGATAGCTGTGGCGAGAGTCTTTGGATCCACCTCGAAAGTTAAGCTTGGTAAATGTCTGAGTTCTATACCCAGCAAAGATGAATGCAGCTAAGATACTTATCTTTCTGACAGAGTCTTTCAACATTGACTCATGTCTTAGCTCACAAGAGTTCTTCAAAACGAACAGAAGCAATCCCAGAGCAGAAATGGTTGTTTCCCCCAACTCAGAAATGTTCTCTTGACCTCTGACTGAATACAAAGGGGGTGTCTAGCAACCCGTGATGCTCTGGGGCAATCCAGAAAACAGAACTGTATGTGGGTAGGCTAGTGTCTACTTCTAGTGCTTGAGAGGTAAAGGGCAGAGGATTGTGAACTGAAGCTACCCTATGCTGCATGGGACCCCGTCTTAAAAACAAAACAGAACAAAACAAGGCTGGAATTAGAGTGGTAGAGCTCCTGCCATTTCCGAAGCTCAGAGTTTGGCCACCAACCCAGGTAAGAGAAAGAAGAGAATCATAAACACAGTGTGTTGGAGCTGAGACTGAGATGTGTTCGGGTGGTCCTGACCTCACTTGAATGCTTGTTAACTTGGGATTCCTGGAAGTTTCATTCTATTGGTGGGAGAGTGTAAATGGAGGTTGCTTAGGGAATAGAGGGGAGGTAGGATGCTCTGAGGTGGGGAGTACAGCAGAACAGTGAAACACAGCTTGAACACTGGGAACATGGGAAGGGCGAGGAACCTGGAGCCTGGACTTGAAGGAAGGCTCTTTTGCTTGTCGTTATATCCGCTTTCACAAGCTGAACAGAAGCCACAGAAGAAGAGGAAGAGCAATCCTTTCCTAACTTTATACTTACTGCTTCTTTTCCCTGTGTTGTCTTCTTTTAGCATTTTAGTTACTGGTTCTGAGAGATGGGGTTTTGTGTCTGAATGGCACCTGATGGGGGTTGGTTAACAGCTGTCTTGTCCCTGTTGTGTTTGATATCACTGTTGTGTGCTCTCTGCAGCTGCTGCCTATCCACACTCTGAGGCTTGGTGTGGAAGTAGATTCCTTCGATGGGCACCATTATATCTCATCAATTGCTCCTGGTGGTCCTGTGGATACCCTGAACCTCCTACAGCCAGAGGATGAACTTCTTGAGGTAAAACATACAGGGCAAGAAAAGGACATGGCAAGAAATTTTAAGTTCCAGGAACGTGAGTTCACCAATTAACAGTGTCACTAATGCCAATGTAATGGGATTTGTTTATACCGAGAAATACCAACGGCTTACTGGGTAATGCAGAAAGCAGACACCACTTTTTAAAAAAACATATTTTTCTCTAGCTGTTAAGGCCTTTGAACATCCTTTTAAATGGCTTGTCTAAATGATTGACATAAACGTTTGATAGATGTATATGTGTTTTGCCTGCATGTATGTATGTGCACTGTGCATGTGCCTAGTGCCTTTGAAGATCAGAAGAAGGATCTAGGTGCTGGGAGTCAAGCCTGGTGTCTGCTGTAAGAGCAGCAGGTGCTCTTGAATGCCGACTCTCCAGCTCCATCCATGGCCCCCCGATTCTTGTTGGCAGCAGCAGTCATATTTATTTTCAGGTTCTATTTGGTCATTTCTGTAAATTATTGAAGAACTGAGCAACTCAGGCTTGTGTGTAGCTTTAAGATTGTCCCCTTAGGATTCCCCTCACGGTAGGGCTGCCTCCAATGGGCTTTCTCCAGCTACCAAGTCTCTTGCCAGTCCAGAGAAGTTTTGGGGCAGAACTCTGTAGGCACTGTTTGTAAGCGTTAGTTTTTAAGCTATTTTATTTGGGGTTCCTTAATACATCTACCCCCCGAACCCAGGCAGGAGAGAAAGAAGGTTAGAAGGGACAGGGCATGTAGACTTTTTAGACTTAGTTCTGGCTGATTAGGGTTGGGGAGTTCTTTGAGAAAATACCAATCTTAGTTGTCAGCATATCCAGCAGTCCAGCCACAGGCTTCTTTCTCTGTCTGTCTCGAAGCGTTCTTTTCTTTCTTTGGGCTCTGGTATTTATATCCTCTCAGAGTCCTCGGTATTAAACTATCTGCAGCTTACAAAGACCACGCCTCTCTTTGAGCAGAACGAAGCTGTTACCAGCTATGGATAAACTAAGGCAGTCCCATATCCCACCCTTAGGATTGAAACAAAAACCTGTTTACATAACATAACTGAGTTTTTAAAGAACCTGAAACTTCCACTGCAGAATTCTTTGTCACCTGAGCAATTTTTACCAAACCCTGTATATATTGGCATAAACATTTGCTGATAATAAGTCATAAATTTATTTTAAAATAATTCTTTGGTATGCAGTCTCTCCACTTATTAAAGATTTTTAAAATCTTACATTTTTACAATTTTAAAGATCAAACATTTTAATGTAATAAGATGTCATTATTTGACATTTACAGGCTAAAGAATGACAGCAGGAAAAGAATTCAACCATGTATTTCAGGTCTGCATTCTTCCAGCCCCCCTTTGAGGTGATGCTGGGGATCGAGCCTGGGACCTTTGGTATGATAGGCTAGTGTTCTACTTAGATATATCCACAACTAAAACTTTACATTTCTATAAGTTAAAAAAAAAACTGATCAATAAAAGCATAGTTTCCATTTTGAACCACTGTTTTAGGCAATACTTGTTAGTGTTGTGTGGCACTAGCATCGTCCAGTGCATGTTGTATGTTCAAAACCAAGGCCGCATGTGATGTAGCAATGGCAAGTCCTGCTAGAACAAAGCTTCGGTTTCTTACATGTTCAATTTTAAGTTAATTGGTGCTTATTATACATATGAAATCCTTTACTATTGATATTTTGATGGTCCTACATTCAGTTACACATACTGGGTTGGGATTCACAGTTTAATTACCTGGTTTCTAAGCAACTCTGCCTTGATGTGACCTTCTGGAGAGATTTAATTAGATTGGAAAGGTCTACCACCGTCATAACACACAGAAATCAACATTTCTTACATAGAAGAAAATGTGATGCTGGCTTCTTAACTTGTGGTAGAATACTTTTGCTCATGTCTCCTGTCAGCTCATCTCTTGTTTATTCCATCGCTGCTTCGTGAGGCCATCAAAGAGATAAAGAGAAAGGCAGGGTGAATCCAGGCTGAGCTGCATGGCAAAGTGCTGTCTTAGGGAACCAGAGGACTGTAGAGTAAGCACCTACAAGAAGCCCCAGTGTGTTACTTACTTTTACAGTTATCATGATAAATCCTCCAACAAGAAGTTTAGATAAGGTTTATTATGGCTTACAGTTTGAGGAGATACAGTCCATCATGGTGGACAACTGTGGTGACAGGCACATGAAGCAGCGTGTCACTTTGCATCGGTAGTCATGGAAGCATAGACTGAACAGGAAATGGGGCCCAACTCTAAGTCCTCAGGGTCTGTAACCGTTGAGCCACTTCCTTCACTGAGCCCCTATTGGTTCTAACCCTTCCCAAGCGCCCCAGCTGTCTAGAAAACAAGTATCCAAACACAGAAGCCTATGGGGAATATTTCACATTCAAATCACCAGGTTGAATTTAATAAATTGACCTGGTAGTAATGGTTCCTGATTTTAGAGATTTCTAAAATTTATGTTTGATCAAAGTGAAATGAGAAAGAAGACACACAGGCTGGATGCACCTGCAGTTAGTTAGTAGTTGTTACCTACCTAAAATGCGTTAAAGAGAAAGGCTGAGTTGAATGATATGAACAGTTAGAAGCTTCTGTCTCAAGTATGAGAGGACACGGTTTTAGAATCCTACTGTATAATGGAGTAAAGTGTTTGCTTGTTTGCTTGTTTATATTGGAGAGTGAACCCAGGACCTTATATATGCTAGGCGTGTAATCTCCCAGTGAACTTATTTTTTATTAATACCAGCCCTTATTTTATTAATTTATTAATTCTTGTTTTTTATTTATAAACTTTATTATTTAAAAAAAACTTGCAAATTCAAAATTATACACAGAAATTAACCAAACCAGGTCTGTACATCTTAGCGAATTCCTATGCAGTTAGAATGGCCATTTGGAACTGAAGCTGTGTAGCTTCACATTGAATTTTACAATTTCACTATTGAATACATTTTTGTGCACTTACCTATTACCACAAAACTCAAAACCCATGACAGTTAGAACTAGAAAAACAGATAGCTTTCTATTCTCTTTTATAACGTGTGTCAGTGGCCTACATTTGGTCCTTTCTCACCCTGATGTGCTACACTGTACCTACATGTACATCTGTTTGCATATATACATGTGTTACTGCCGAGGCCCTGCGTGTGGGGGAGAGCATGTATGACTTTTCTTCCTGAGAGTGTGTGTCCTCATTTAGTATTTTTTATCCTAAATCCACCCATTTTCCCGCAGATTTTGATAGCATTTTTTCTTTAGCGCTGACTAGTACTCCGTCTTTATATGCACCCGCTTTTCTCACCCATTTACCTCTTTTTTCTGCTATAGTGAATAAAGTAGCAATGAACATGGTAGTATAGATCTCTCTTTTGTAGGCTATAAAATTCTCTGGGTATTTGCCCAAGAGTCAAATAGTGGGGTCATATGGCAGTTCTAATTTTTAATTTTGAAAAACCTTCAAAATGATTTCCACAATGGCAGTATCAATTTGTTCCCCCATCAAAGCGAATGACCCACCGTCCTCTTCAACAGTTGTTGCCAGATACGTTGATGCTGGGCATTCTGTATTTCTAATTTGCATTTCCCTGATGACCTAAGGCTAGTAAATCCTTTTGAAAACAGTGATGGCCATTGTTGTGTCTTTTTTGAAAAGTATCTACTCAGTTTCTTTGTGTTGATTAGCAGTTTCCTTGGTAACCACTGTCTGGAGTGCATTTGGTAAAGAGGTCCTCCTGCTCTGCTTTGGGATGCTACTTATTTCTTCCCATGCTGTTGATGTTGTCCCTGATGTTGACACTTCTATGCTGTTGATGTTGTTCGTGATGTTGACACTTCTATGCTGTTGATGTTGTCCGTGATGTTGACACTTCCATGCTGTTGATGTTGTCCGTGATGTTGACACTTCTATGCTGTTGATGTTGTTCGTGATGTTGACACTTCTATGCTGTTGATGCTGTCCCTGATGTTGACACTTCCTATGCTGTTGATGTTGTCCGTGATGTTGACACTTCCATGCTGTTGATGTTGTCCGTGATGTTGACACTTCCATGCTGTTGATGTTGTCCGTGATGTTGACACTTCTATGCTGTTGATGCTGTCCCTGATGTTGACACTTCCTGTGCTGTTGATGTTGTCCGTGATGTTGACACTTCTATGCTGTTGATGCTGTCCCTGATGTTGACACTTCCTATGCTGTTGATGTTGTCCGTGATGTTGACACTTCTATGCTGTTGATGTTGTCCCTGATGTTGACACTTCCATGCTGTTGATGTTATCCCTGATGTTGACACTTCTATGCTGTTGATGTTGTCCCTGATGTTGACACTTCTATGCTGTTGATGTTGTCCCTGATGTTGACACTTCCTATGCTGTTGATGTTGTCCGTGATGTTGACACTTCCTATGCTGTTGATGTTGTCCGTGATGTTGACACTTCTATGCTGTTGATGTTGTCCCTGATGTTGACACTTCTATACTGTTGATGTTGTCCCTGATATTGACACTTCCTATGCTGTTGATGTTGTCCCTGATGTTGACACTTCTATGCTGTTGATGTTGTCCGTGATGTTGACACTTCCTATGCTGTTGATGTTGTCCCTGATGTTGACACTTCCTATGCTGTTGATGTTGTTCGTGATGTTGACACTTCTATGCTGTTGATGTTGTCCGTGATGTTGACACTTCTATGCTGTTGATGTTCTATTCAAAGAGTTCTTCTCTAATCCAGCACTTTGAAGCTTAACTCCTATGTTTTCTTCCAGATGCTTCTGTGATTCATATTGGAAATTAAGGTCTTTGATCATTTTGAATTGATTTTTGTACAGGGCGAAAAGTAAGAGTCTCATTTCTTTTGCAGGTAGAAGTGCGGTTTTACCAGCACCATTTTTTGAATATCAATGGGATAGCATGATAATTTGATAAGCGTGTGTGTTCTGTATTGTTTAAGTCAGGTCAAACATACCCATCTTCTCAAATATTCATCCTCTATGAGGGAAAGGTAGTTATTTTTAGGTCACTGACAAGAGTGACCTTGAGTTGTATATGAAAAGATTCATGCCATAAATTTTACTGATGGCTGATGCTCTCTTTCTCGTCCTAAGATCATATCATTCCTGATTGGCAAGGCATGGCCATAGCTTGGAGATAGCAATCTGTGGAGTGGAGACCATGGCTGTGATGTATAATTATTAGCTACTGAGAAGCAAGATCCATTTTTGAGAGATGCAGAAGGAATAAAGTCAACTGAGTTAATAATTTGGTTCCTTTTATAGTTGTAGGTGGTAAGTATGCCACTAGGTTTCCAGGGCCTACTTCTTACATGGGAACTCAGTGACCCAGAGTATAAATAGAACAGTGTTCGATAGGTTGCAGTAGACTGGACGTAGCGTACTCATCTACCTCAGCCCACTCATCAACAGACTTCTCTATTCTTCAGCTAAGCTTAGAGTATGCTGGCCCCTAGCTTAAAAGTGAAAATGTTGTAAAAGAAGTGTAAAAGTTTCAGGGGTTGGGATTTTTAATGACTTTTTTATTATAACACACAAAGTTAACACAATTTCATCAGCATGTTTTACTTTCTTCTCATTCATTCTTTTCTTTTTTATGTTTATTGGATCTTTGTGAATTTCACATCATGTACCCCAGTCCTACTCTTCCCTGTCCCACTGTATCTGCCCCCTGTCTTTCCAACCTCCCCTCAAAAAGAAGAAAAAATAACAAAAGAACAACAACAAACCCCATGCACCGAGCAGAGCATCTCCTGTGGAAGCCGTGTGTGTCACGGCGTGGCGTACAGTGTGTCCTTTTGTCCACGCACATTTACTTTAAATATTCATTGCAGTGAGTCACTGGTCTGGTTTGAAGCCTGTGGCTTCTGCTACACGACAAATGCTGGATCCTTACCCAGGCTCCTCTTGCCTAACCTGCTGTGGCACTATGGCATGGGGATTCTGCAGTTCGGGATCCGCATGAGCAGCCCCTTCACATGCTGCGGAAGTTCACAGATGGGGTAGATGTTGTGGTTGGCCAACTCAAGGCCTGGGTCTGGACCTGAGCAGTAGTTGAGTTGGTCAGCCCACCAGCCCTCGCATACCCATACCACCAGGGCCAGCTCTCCAGCACTGCCCTAGGTAGCTCACTCAATGCTGCAGCCAGCAGGGGCCAGCTCTCCAGAGCTTATGCTGATGTGGGACCTCCTGTTCTTCTAAGTGTTACAGCTGGTGAGGGGTGGGGCCAGCTCTCCTGAGCCCTTAGCTGTGAACATGGTTCTAGGTGGCAGCCCAGACCAGGATCATCCACATGGTCCTTAGTGGTAATATGAGCCACAGACATCGAGACAGATCCCTGCTACTGCATGACCATAGACCCAGACATGGCTCTTCGCTGCAGCGTGGCCTGAGGTGGCAGGACAGGCTACTCACAGCAGGCTGTTCCTCTCTATCCTCGAATCTTCAGTTCTGTTTCTCTTCATAATGCTCACACTGTTCTGCTTCTCTTTCTTTCCCATCCCTCTACCACGTCCTCATGCACCATAGTTGATCCCGCTGTAGGTGGCCTCTGGTATATTCCACGTCATTCGTTCTTCTGTGCTGCGGAGCAAGTTTAGCCTTGTGCATGGGAGGCAAGCCCTCTGTTCTGAGTGCTATTCATGGCCTCCATAGTTCAACATCTAAAGTGTAGATTTCTGGTAAGGAAAGTTGAGATACAGGAAGAAGCCTAGACCGAGAAGCATAGAAGTGTCTTTGCTTCTGCACTTACTACAGCCCGACGTGTTCCCCTGGGCACACCATTTAACACACAAGAAAACTGAGTTTTTTCATCTTCCTCTGCTGTATGTTTGTGAAGGTCTAAAAAGCTGCCATCCATGCAAACTGTAAAGTTTCTGTCACGAGGAGGATTGACGTGCTAGCAAGTGTATGTGTAAGCCAGTGCTCCGGAAGCCTCTACTCACATGTGCATTTTCTCATCGACATCTCCGCATAGTTCAGACTTGATGGCATTTAAAGGAAGGCCTCAGGTTGAAGGATTGTGAGAAATATTGTGAATTCTAAAATAAAACTTCTAAAATAAAAATTTGGAGTTAGTGGAAGTACACATCAAAAAAAAAAGCCTTTGAAGTTGGCCACATAAACTAACTTTTGGTTAGTGTCTCTTTCCCCTCCTCTTTCTGCTCTCTCCTGTTCCTGCTCTCTCTCCTTCTTCATTTTTCTCCCTCCCACCCGCAGTGTGTTTAATGTACATCTTAGAGCTTAAAACCAGAGCTTTGGGGTAAGAGGACCATGCCAAGTCTCAGCCCAGAACAGCTATTTACAGCAGCCGTAAATCACCTTAGCTAGGAGTTGGTAATGGGAAATGTGACCAGTCTTTTTAGCAGTAGGTAGTGAAGAGGACTACCAGGCAATGCTATAATAAGTGGAGACAATTCAAATGAATAAATAATGAGCTAAATAAATATTTAAAGGTACTCTAAGATAGAAACCTGAACAGTGACTTTCTAATTTGTTGAAGCACAAACTAATGATTGTACATGACTAAAGTTTCTGTTTCTGTTGTATCTCTTTGAGTATTTAATATAGGTTATCGTCCTGCTGATTCTAGAACTTTCTATGGTTATTTCATAGATTAGTATTGAGAAGTGATGTGACCATGATAGCTCCCTGGCCCTTCTGTGTAGAGAGTGACTTGAAGTCTTCCAAGGAAGACTGCTTGTTTGTGGGCTTGCTGTCCCCCAGGCCCCTTCATAGTCATGATAACTTGAGAGAGGTGTAGAGGGAGAAAAATACAGAGATTCTCCATGAGGTGGCTTTGTTGTCACTGTTTTTTATTCTGTGTCTGAATAATTAAGAGATGGGATGATGGGTCTTGTTTGATGACTAAGTGCTGGGTGTGTCACAGACTGGAGAGTGGTTCTTAGGGACAGCTGACTCCAAGCACTACCCAGCAGCTGATTGGGTGCTTACAGCAACCCAGTGTCCTGTGTTCTCCCTGGTGCTGTGGTAGATCTGTGGGAAGGGTGTTCTTGGTGTAGTCAGTCCTACCTGTTATCTAAGCATTAGCGCCACTCCTTCAAGAGACTGGTGCCACAGCAGAAATACCACTAGCATTAAATGAACGCTCAACATTCCTGTGAAGGCAGAAGAGATCCAAAGAGATCGTTGTTGGGTGGAATGTGTTCCTCCCTCTTCAGCTTTTAGGAATAGCTGACAGGTCACTCTCAGTGACTTGCAGACAGATCTGAGAGAACTTTTGAGTTAAAACTGTATGTGAAAATCACAATACACCCAATATAGATTTTAAATCATCTTTGATCCAAAATATTAGTATGTATCGAAGTATATGATATTTGGTGATGTGGATTAATCATCAACAAGGAAAAAATATCCTTTTGAAAGGCAAGGCACACTGCTGTAAACTTAGAACTGCACACGCCTGTTCCAGTGTCTGGAAATGGAAGTGGTACCAGCAACGCCGGTTTTTCTAGGAGACTCGTGTGCTAAGGTGATGTTCTGGCTTGCATATGTGTGCTGAGGGGGCTGCTCTGCCTGGCAGTAAACTCCAGCTGCTCAGTGTCAGAGTTGCTCACAGGTTGCTAGGTGAACAGACATACAGTGACAACGTGGAGGGGAATGGGTGTAAGGAGGCTGGCAGGGTCTCAGGAGTGGTGGTGGGAACCAGAAGAATGCAGTACAGGGTTCTGTGAAGGAGACACCTCAGAGAAGTGAAGCATTGCGTCTCCAACGCAGGAGCAGTGCTGCCTGGCACACAGCTTATACTGTATTCAGCTGCAAGTTTTCAGTCAAGATTCAGCCTTAAGTTAGATTTTTTGTTTCGTTTTGTTTTTCAAGACAGGGTTTCTCTGTGTAGCCTTGGCTGTCCTGGACTGGCTTTGTAGACCAGGCTGGCCTCGAACTCACAGTGATCCACCTGCCTCTGCCTCCTGAGTGCTGGGATTAAAGGCTAATTTAGATGTTTTAAGTTATTAGTGATATGATTAAATTAGGGCCTTTGTTTACAGGAACAATGAAATGCCATCCTGTCTTCTTTTTGATGCTTTGTAATTTTGCAGCTGTTCACAGCTGACAGCCCTTGTCATTCTAGGTCAATGGGGTGCAGCTTTATGGGAAGTCTCGCCGAGAAGCAGTCTCCTTTCTTAAAGAAGTGCCCCCACCATTCACCTTGGTTTGCTGTCGCCGGCTGTTTGATGATGAGGCCTCAGTTGATGAGCCGAGAACCATGGAACCTTCCCTTCTCGAGGCAGAGGTATAAGGGCTGTGTATGGTTACTTTGTGTATGTCCTTTGACCATGGGCATTCCAAGGAGGATGTTCCAGTATAAAGACAGGCTCCTGCTCCAATCTACTCCTTTGTATTTGGCTAAACAAATATAGACTGTTTGAAATTCTGGGTTTATACCTGACTTTCTAGAAGTCCCTGAAAATGTCAGGGACACTGATATGTATCAGTCTGACCTTAGAAAACCCTTAAAAAACACAGCTGTTATTTTTAAAAATTAATTGTCTATATTCATGGCCTTTGCCTTCTATTTCAACTTACTTCATCTCCACAAAGATGTATTGTTGGTGAGTATTGACTACCTTAGTCTTTCTTTTCTGACGATCTTAAGACTATGAAGAATTCTGGTAAGTTTCAGAGAGAGTTTGGAAGCTATCATAAATGCAGAAAGTCAGGATATGGCCCTTCCTTGCTGTTAGATGCCCTGTTCTGAGAGTACTGCAGTCATAGAAGGAGTTGAGCGGACATGAGTTGTCATCACATGTCCTTTGGAGCCGCATCTTTTCTTTTTTTAAACTTCTCATGGTTCTTTGTGCATTGCACATCATGCCCACCAGTCTCACTCATCTCCTCCTCCCTGTACCCGCCTTCCATCTTTACAGTCTCACTCATCTCCTCCTCCCCTGTACCCGCCTTCCATCTTTACAGTCTCACTCATCTCCTCCTCCCCTGTACCCGCCTTCCATCTTTACAGTCTCACTCATCTCCTCCTCCCCTGTACCCGCCTTCCATCTTTACAGTCTCACTCATCTCCTCCTCCCCTGTACCCGCCTTCCATCTTTACAGTCTCCCTAGCAACAAAGAAGAATAAAAATATCATTGTGGAAGCTGTGGTTGTGTCACAGTGTGTTCTACAGCATACTCTTTTGTCCACACTTGTTTGCTTGCTAATGTTCATTGCGGTGACTTGGTTGGATACGGGGCCTCTGGCTTCTGCTACTATATCAATACTGGACCCTCACTGGGTCTTGCACACATCCTGTTGTTTCCCTGTGTCCTAGGGATCTTGTCTCATTGGGTCTGTTGGACCAGCCCCTTCATGCACTCCAGCAGTTCATCGATGGCTTAGATGTTGGGGTGGGCCAATTGAGAGCCCTGGATCTGGACTTGAGGGGTATTTGAGCTGGTCACCCCACCAGCTCTCCCATTCTCACACCCTTGGGGCCAGCTCAACGGCAACCCCTGAAGCCAGGGCCAGCTCTACCCTGCTGCCCAGGTGAGGTACAGGGTCTGCTCTCCCAAGTGTTGTAACCAGTAACAGACATGGCCATTTCTTCCACTCTCACGACTCCAGGGCCTGCTCTCCTGCTTGCCATAGATGGCCAGAGACAAGGGAGGGGAAAAGTCAGGGTTGGGTCTCCTGTGTTCATGCAAACTCATCCGAAAGGCCCGCATTCTGAGTCAGCTCTACGTGCTGCTCTGGTGCGGTCCAGGGCCTGTTCTCCTGAGTGATGTAGCAGGTGAGGGGCAGGCCAGTTCTGCTCTCATGAGGCCAAAGGGAAGGTAGGGGATCTCTCTCTTTAAAACTCCCCAGAGCAGACAAGAGGAAGGGCCAGTTCCCTCATGCTCACACCTCCAGGGCAAGCTCACCTGCAGACTCCACATCGGGATCAGCTCTGCTGTGCGGCCCGTGAAAGGCTCAGGGCCTGCTTCAGCCTCCCCTTTATTCTACTTCCCTCCTTTCCAGACAGTGTAGCGCAGGACCTTTTCTTTTACCTACCCATGCTTTGACTTACAATTGAAGTGAATTCTTCTTTGAAGTTCCTGCATACTTTGTATTTGTGTGTCTTTGAGCAGATGACATTGATCTGTATTCCTGTTGTGAAGAATGCTGTGTGGTTTGAGTCAGAATGATCCCAATAGGCTTATGTGTTTGAATGCTTGGTCCACAGTTGGTAGAACTGTTTGGGAAGGATTAGGGGGTGTGGCCTTGTGGAAGGAGGTGTGTCACTAGAGCAGCCTTAGAGATTTCGGAAGCCCACAGCATTGCCAGCTCTTCTCCCTTCCTCCCTCCCTCCCTCCCTCTTTTCCTCCCTCCCTCTCTCCCTCCCTCCCTCCTTCCCTCCTTCACTCTGTCTCATGTTTGTGGATCAAAATGTAAGCTCTCAGCTACTGCCTCAGTACCATGCTTGGTGTTCCCTGCCATGATAGTTATGGATTCACATTCTAGAATTTTAAGCCTCAAGTAAACTCATTCTTTTAGAAGTTGCCTGGGTCATGGTGTCTTATCAAGGTGTTAAAGAAGTAACTAAGACAAATGGTACTGTTTACAGGACTTGGAGTCCTCAGAAGCTCATGTCAGAAGGAAATACAGTAACATGTGCCAAGCTCTTAGCATTGCACCTACAGGTCAGGAGCCCCATGAATGCCAATGGTGACTAATGTTCCTGATGCGTCCAAACAACCATCTAGGCGTCTGATATCCTAAGTCATCAGAAAGGTCGTAGCTGACTCACAGTTCCATGCTGTGATACAGATCTTATAGCGTGGATAGCCCTGATCCCTAAGAAGGTTGTCGGCCCTTTTTGGGCACAGGCCATTTCTTCAACTTTTCTATGACATCGTGTTGCCTTTATTCTGTTCTATACATATATGAAGAACTTAAGATTCTTGATTGACAGATTTTCCTCTTCTTCAGACAAGGTTCACTATGTAGCCCAGGGTAGCCTAGGCTTGGATTTTAGCCCTAGTCTGTCTTTGAATTGAACTCACAGTCCTGTCGGTGTCTTGCCAGTGCTGACATTGTAAATGTGTGCCTGTATGCCTGACTGATACCTGATTTTTGTTGTTCTTGTTTGTTTCTTCTCCAAGACCGTGTGCGTGTGCGTGTGCGTGTGTAGCATAGCTCTGGCTTTCCTGGAACTCAACCTGTAGACCAGGCTGGCCTCTGCCTCTCAAGTGCTGGGATTACAGGCGTGAGCCACCACCACTTGGCTTCTGGTACCTGTTTTTAATGTAAAAGAAAAAAAAGAACTGAGGTGTCATATGCCTTTAATATCAGTACCTGGGAGGTAGAAACAGGCAGAACTCTGTGAATTCATGGTCAGCCTGGCCTACATGTCAAGTTCCAAGCCATCCAGGATCTCTAGAGAGTAAGGCCAGTCTCAAAACAAAACGATGCAGATTTCAAGGAGGGGACTCATGTCACACTGTGTAACTTTTGCTGTTCTTAGTAAACTGAACTACGTGTGGTGGCTTCCCTGTGGAGTTTGATAAATACACCTTTAGTTTAATTTTGTCGGGTGTCAGTCGTCAGCCCCGCTTGCTGACTCTGCACTTCTGTCCACATCCTGAACAGTGGTGAACAACAGCCTGAAGCACGCCGGAGTCAGCACTGCTGCCTGTCGGCTGACCACTTTCTGTTCTGTAAAGGCAGGGGTTGTGCAGAATTGATGTGTCAGTGATATAGTCCAGGTCGGTGCAGAACATGCACCTGGGATGCCATGACATTTCCATAAGTTTGTGCTTTGTGGGTATATGTAATCTCTTAAAATTTTGGCTCATTTTCAATTTTTCTCTTTTTTTTCACTTATCCTGATATATCTTATATTCTTTCTTTTAAAAATGTTTTTTATTTATGTGTACATTTGAGTGACTTCGTGAGTGTATGCTGAATGTGTGCTCTTTGAGGTCAAAAGAGGGTGTTAGATCCATTGGTGCTAGAGTGACAGGCCGGTGCATGCTGCCCAGTGTAGGTGGTAGGAACCAAACTGGGGTCTTCTGAAAGACCAGCAAGTGCTCTTGACTGCTGACACATCTCTCCTGCCCTTTTATGTTGTTAAACTGTCTGGTTTGGTGGCATAGCAACAGTTCTGATTATCATTGATCAGTGAGTACACCAATATTACACCAATCATATTAGCCTTGGAACATTTTATTGGAAGGTGGAAGTATTTTCTTTTTTAAAATATCCCTCTCTAGGTATGTGAGATTGCTCAGCAGGTGTTAATCTCAGAACCAGTGGAAGGAGACATCTGGCTCCTTGAGTTGCCCTTTAACCTCCAAACCCTAACCTCCACATACATGCACACATACTTTAATCCTTTGACCCCCACACGTATGCCAGAGCGGTGCACCCACGTGTACTATAATCATTTTTTTCAATTATAAAAACGTAGCTCCTTACATCAGACTAAACTACGTGGTGATTATCAATGGAGAATATTCCCTTACCTCAGGTTTGGTCAGTCAAGAATCAAGAAATTCTTTCTGTGTTTAGGTTTTGTCCAGCGTGGATTCAGTGTTCTACATCTATCCAACAATAGTTTGAGATCTGAGCCAATTATAATTTTGAGCTTATTATAGAGCCCTCCTGTTGATACTATTAAGTAAATTTTCTTAAACCAGTTACTCAGTACTGTTTGTAGATATGATACATTTTCATTTTATTTACTGAGATTATCCAAGATTTTAAGAACTCTGCTTTATTTAGCTACATATGAGGTTCATGCCAGTAAATCCCCAAACTCAGGAGTCTAAGACAGGATTGTTGTGAATTTGAGGCGTGCCTGGGCTACATAATGAATTCTAAGCTAGCCTGAACTACAGAGTAAGACCCTCCTTCAAAAAACTAAATTGTTGTTTAGTCTGTGGAAGGACAAGGTGTTTATGGAGACCTTAAGCAGAGAGCAAAACCATACACAGCTATAAATGCCCCATAGAGTAGATGTGTCTCTTTTAGCTTCACTGGGCTCCTGGAAGGACAGAGAGTCCAGAAGAGAGGGACGCCAGGGACGGGAACTGACAGAGCCTGTGTGCGGGGCCTGTGCTAACTCACTGTCTAGTTTCTACGTGGAGAACTACACAGTGCTCACGGAGCTGGTGGAGCTGCTGATGCGAGTGCGGCCACAGCTCTCCTGCCCAGCATTGCCTCCTCTCCCTTCTCCTCCTGTGATTAAGTCTTCTGGGAGGCTGTAGCAATGGTTTCTCTGTGTGTTGACTGCTCTCTTTCTGTGTCTGAGTAAAATTATAATTACAGGATGGCTTTTAAAACATCTGTGTGCCTCTACTTTGCATGAAGTTTACATTTTTACTTAAATTACCTGTTTTTCCTTTTATGCTTCTAATGGGAAGACAGAGCTCATTGAAGTATAAAAGGTCAGTGTTAATACTCTCAGTGAAGCCATTTGGAAATTGTGTGAAAGAGCTGCAGTGCTGAGTGCCTGATGTTTCATGAAGCTTGGATCTTTGGTTGTGAGTACCCAGTGCATGCCCCTTTAAAAAGATAAAAAACTAACTACGCATGCTGAAGAGACTTCCCAGTGTGAAAAGGAACCGAGTTCTTTTTAGAAGAGAAAGGACAGTGGCTCCCGCACTCACCTGCTCTGTCCTTTCAGGTCGACCGCAGCGTAGATGTCAGCATTGAGGATGACGATGATGGAGAGTTAGCCCTGTGGTCTCCTGAAGTCAAGACTGTGGAGCTGGTGAAAGGCTACAGAGGCTTGGGATTCAGCATTTTGGATTATCAGGTATAGGAACCTGCCAAGAGGGGTTTGCCTGATGGTGTAGCTCTGGTCTGGTGTTGCTCTATGCCGGGGTTAGATGAACTGGTAACTGTTAAATACTCAGCACACTGCAGCCAAATGAATCCCACAGAAGGGGACTTTCAGTTACACTTTCAGTCACTTTCTTTAAAACTAGGAGCTGTTCATGAACGCTGCGATGGAGCAGCTGGTGGGAATGACAAAGTTGATGCTTTTAGAGACTAGAACTTGGTGAACTTTTAAAAAAATGGGCCTACAGCAACCTTATTGAAACATATTTCATGTGCCATGAGGCATATACATTTATTCACCTAGGTTGCTTCTAGTGTATGTGTGTGTGTGTGTAAGTTATATAACCGCTACCATTTTCACAATAAATTTCAAAAAGAAGCTCTGGGAAGCTGAGGTGGGAGGAATGCAAATCCAGTTTGGACTTCAGTGCCAATGTGGTTTATATAATGAGACTCTGTCTCCTAAATCAGAAGTGAAAAGAAAGAACCCTGTGCACATTAGCGGCACCCTCGCTCTTGTGTTCTGCCTTCCTGTCATGTGTGCACATTAGCGGCACCCTCGCTCGTGTGTTCTGTCCTTCTGCCATGTGACGGCTTTTATGGTCTTGTTTACATGTCAGTCTTAATGAACTGCAGCACAAATATTCTTGGTGAAACTATCTGCTGATAAATGCATAACACTTTTGTAGTTAAATATTTGTTATGACTCCAATTCTAGCTAGAGTAAGGTTGCTGATGTGGGGTTGGGAGTACTGCAGCGCACAGCAGGACACCTGCTCTTTACAGCAGCTTAGCAGCTACTGTCCCACTGTGGGGCTGCTGATTATTGGGAAGAATCAAAGGTGTTGACAACAGATCCCTCTACTGCTAAGGTGCACACTTTAAAACTAGTGTGACCCAGTCACAGTGTAAATAAAGCAATATGTACTTTGTCAAAGCATACAGGATGCAAGATTACATAAAACCAGGTATAAATATTGTATTTATTCATTCATCCACTCATTCATTAATTTAGCCGTGTGAGTATGGGTCCATGTGCATGCCATACACCCACATGGAGGTCAGAGGGCGACGTGTGGGCGTCAGCTCTCTCTCTTCCGCTACATAGGCCCTGGAGAGGAAGCTCAGGCAGTCTGATGTGACAGCTGGTGCCTTCACTCACTGAGCCAGCTTGCTACCATGAATCTGTTTCTTAAAACATATATTTTATAGTTATAAATGTCTTGCCTGCAGGATCTGTGTGCACAGTGTATGTTCTGGTCGGAAGAGGGCATTGGATGCCATGGGGCTGGGGTTACAGACAGTGAGGAGGTGCCATGTGGGTGCTAGGAAGTAAACTTGGGGTCTTTACAAGAACCTCAAATGCTCTTAACTGCTAAGGCGTCTCCAGCCTCTGAAATCATTGTGTACTATAGTGATGTCATAGAGAATACAGCACAAGAAAAATACTTTAACATTGAGTAAGGTTTAAACTACTGATTTTAAATTACTAAAATAGATTATATCATTTTTGCTGGCATATTCCATGCCAGATAGGCCTCTGCTTTTAGAATTTCCTTTTAAGATATTATTGAATTATAAGTTGTTGATATGAGATGAGCGTTTTGGGAAGTAGTGTCATCAGGAAGTGTCAATTGTGAGATTCTGGTAAGAACTCTTAGTTCCCTTTGTACTGTAGAATTGTCACCCAGCCCCTAATATGTAGCTAATAAAAGACTCAGTAAAATTTAGGCCAGCCAAAACTCACTGGAATTAAATGAACAAATGTCAATGAGAATTTATTAACTACTTTGATGAGGAGGCTTAATTTGTAAACACTTTTAAAATATGATTGGTGTTCAGCTACCTTTCCATTGTTTTAGAGATCTCTGTGTATTTTCAAAGTTAATTGATAAATATGTTTTACATTTGACTTCTTAGACCAACTGCAGGGTTTAAATAGTTACTGATTGGTCTGTTTTCACTGCTAGGGGTGTCAAAGGCAGAGTCTCTACATCCTGAGCAACAGTCAAGCCCAGAGCTACACTTTTAGCCCAGACTTCATGTTTTCAGGGTTACACATCTTAAAGCAGAAAATTCTTTCTGAGCTTAATAGAATTCTGAAAGAAAGAAACACTTGTTAGCCTCTCAGTTTTATTGCTAGTTGGCAGGAAATCTCTAACAGTTCTGAGATTTGTACTTTTAAAAACAGTTGTTCCAGTGTGAACTGTTCCCTCATTTTGTTCTCAGGGTTTCCGTTCTGGATTCTGTTATTTTCTTTGGAATATTATAATTTTATAAAAGTGCACATTTTTTTCTTTGTTTTGTTTTGTTTTCCTGTATCCTCCTCACAGTCTGCATGAATAGAAATTGATTTCCATTCAGGTTGTATGATGTAATTCTGCTGAAAAAAAAAAATAGTACCAGAGAATTATTTTGCCTTTGTGTTTTTTGGAGAACTGATAGAAAACATCTTAATTTCCTAAATGTTATTTTAATTCAGATAAGTGGGATTGCTCATCTTCTTTTATAGCCCAACTTTGGAAGGTAAACACCCACATGTATGCTGGGAATTTTCCCTCAGTCAAATGTTAAGTGCTGTCACAGTTGTGCACAGTACGTTTGTAGCATTTGTCAGGGTGTAAAAAAAACATTTCCTACCAAAGTGTTCAGATGATAGGGAAATGCAGTTTAGTATTTGATTTGTGGTAAGCTCATTAATTTATTTAATTGCATGACCCTTGTGATCAGATAAAAAATTCTAAAGTTGAAAAATAGTTTTTGCAAAACTCAGTAGAGGTGTAGCAGACATCATGAAAGGTCACGTTCCTGGTGATATTCATATTTGATGTGTTTTATGTAAGTTTATTAGGTGGCTGGATAGGACCAAAGCAGATTCCTGCCCTCCTAGGTTTATATATCTACAGTAAGTAGGACTGTGGGAACACTGTAGCCAGACTGCTAGTCATAGGAACAGGGCATGGTGTCTGCATGGTAAAGGTCTGCACTAGCAGCACAGAGCTTGCACTTCCACTTTTCAGTATTACTTTCAGTTAACTGTTTTTCTGACCAATGAATTTTTCTGTGCCCTAAGAACTGAAAACTGTGTACATCTGTCTCTTTGATATAACTTCTCAAGGACAGGGATTGTAATGTCACATGAAAAAATCATATGGATTATGAATTTGTGTGTAAGGGAAAGAAAATCACGGAAGTGTGAGCATTGTTACACTTCATTCAGTTTAGAAAGTCAGCACACAGCTATTGATACCGTCCTTCAGTGTAGTACCACATTGCAGTGTTTAAACTATATACACTTCAGCGATACAGTTAGATTAGGAAAATTAATAAGTAGATACCTTTGATGGAGTTTGAAGCTCGTCACGAAATCAATCATATTATATCATGCATCCAGCTCCCAGGGAGCCACGTGTGAGTTACCCTGCAAATTAGTGCTCAGAAGTTTAATTTTTACGTAAACCTAGGTAAGCTTTAGGGTCGTGTGAGTGGACAACAAAGGACCTTGAACTGCTCTGTGGAGTGAGGGGTGGGGCTGCCTCAAGGCTGTCCAGACTGATGGGAGTTGAGCAGCCTAACAAAGCAAGGTTGCCTGCCTGCTCTGAGATGAAGGAGCTGATTCCGACACGGAGTCCTAGAGGGCAGACATATGGCCAGAGAGCAGCCGTGGGAGCTCAGTCCATAAAGTTTATACTATATTTGGACAGGAAACAGAGAAAACAGTAAATGTTAGACAGGTTAGATTTTAGAATAAAGCTCTTGTTTTTTGTGTTGAGCAGAGATCAAGTCGGTCCCCCACAGAGGTTGGCTCAAATCCTGTCCTGTGTGTTTAGCATGTGGACCTCCATGTCTAGGAAGGCTGGGTGGTAGAGATAGTGCATTGCTGCTAGGTGATCAGTTGTTCTTCAAAGCATCAGAGCACCTGGGAACTTTGACTATAAGTTTGAAATTCTTCATCATCATCATTATCATCATCGTCATCATCATCGTTAGTATGTGGTGTGTGTGTGTGTGTGTTCGCGTGCGCGCACACACACATGTAGATGCAAGCATGTTCCTAGACGTGCAGGTGCGTGTGTGGAGACCAGAGGAAAACTTTGTGGAGTAGATTCTGTCCTTTCCTCTCTACTCCATCCTGGCATGGACCTTAGCCCAGGCTTGTACAGCCGGCATGTCTGCTCACTGAGCCATCTTCCAGCTCTGGCTGCAGGTCTTCATAGTATCTTGATGAGTCTGTAAGTGAGGGTTCTGTGTTGGACTTCAGTAGTCTCAGCTTTGTTTCTCTCCTTTTTTTATGTTATTTCACCCCACTCCTTTGAATATTATTTCATGAAATATTATTAATACTCGTTAATATCAGCATTAACACAAATATAGCAGTAGTAGGTGCCAATTATTAAATTCTGTGTTAGGCACCATTTTACTTGTTTTACGTATATTAGCTTATACATTTCTCACAAGAACCATGTAATCCCATTTAACAAGTAAGGAAACTGAGGGACAGATAAAGGAGGTGTTAAGTCCAAGGTCATGCAATAGGCATATGGTAGAAGTGAAATTTGAACCCAAGCAATTGGGCTGACATCCATTGCTTTTAATTATAATATGATGTTATTTCTTTATGAAGATTTTTGTGCAGATTTTTTAAATAGGACATCCTTATAGTAAATGGGTTATAGTGAGTCTTTTTGTTTTTCTAATTGGAAAAAAATATTTAAAGGGCAAGCTGCTAGATAGTGTTCTCCTTTTAGTGCTATATGAAAATTTAGTAAATGTTAGGAGTTAGTTAATGCAGTGTGTCCACAAGCACTGTGTAAGAAGTGTTTACTGCTTCAGAAGAGAGTGACAGCTCGTTTGAAAGCCTGTTCTTACGTGTTAACATTCTTAGTCAAGCAGGTTGGTAGTCTGAGAGTCTCTAACTTCTGATTTCTACCAAAAAGCTTGCAAAGATTGAACTATATGGATTTTACCTTCAGTTGACCCTATAAATTAAACTGAGCAAGTGGATATTTCCTGGTGTTTTGATTTATGCTGAACTTTGAATAACCCCTCATGATTATAATTCACTGAAAATGTTTGACATTAGCCATGACGTTGCCATCCTTGGTACTTTTAAATTTCAGTGATTTAGAAGGGGAAATTTATTAACCAATAATTCTCCCCCAACCTACATCCTATTCTTCATTTTTCTCCCCTCCTGAATAACTCAATCTTTGCCAAAGCAGGTATTTTTGAAAGACTGTGTTTGTCTCAGTGAGAGCTGAGTCACATGTGAGGACTGTCCGTCCTACTGTAAGCCTGTTTGGAAGGCCATAGGCAGGTAATACTGTTCAACAGCCGAGTCACACGTGAACATGGTTGGTCCTCCTGCAAGCCTGTGAAAGGCCATAGGCAGATGATGACCTTAAACAGCAAGTGCAAATAGTTCTTTCTGAGGAAACAGGTTTCATGCAATGAGTTGTGAAAACAGAACAGCGTGAGCAGAAGCTGCTGCTGAGCCTGGACCATTTGCCTGTGGATCTGTGAGGAATTTTGCCCAGTTTTAGCTCTTAACTCAGAGAATTCGTTGTTCTTTTCATTTTGCAGTGCAAAGCCGTTAACTGTGCCAGGCAGACTGCTCACCACCGTGCTCAGCCCCAGCCCGCAAGCTCTCTATTTTATAAAGACTGTATAAAAACTTAAAGGAAGGGCTATATGACTTTCATTTATAACTTAAAATTCTTTGGATTTTTGAGCATATTACAGTGTTTTTAAAGGTGGTAATATATGCACATGGCATATATTCAAAAGTACACCCAGACCTTTTGTGACACTCAAAGCTCTTCCAGGAAGATCCATTGTATTTCATGTCTTTCCTCCAAGATGTGTTTTATAAACACAGGATTATATAAATAATAGGGTTTTTTGCTACATAAATTTTGCATTTTGACACCTAAGTGAGATATATCATGCATACCTTAAGTACTTTGCTTTTTGTAACCAATTACATCTTCTTTCACTTTAGTATTTATAGAGCTGCCTAGTTCTTTTTAATGACTGCATAATACATTATTGTTGATAGACAATAATTTATTCAACTAGCCTCTTGTACCCACGTGGTATAGACTAAATGACTGAATGATACTGTAGTGGATTGTTGCCATATTCTTTGTAAAACTGTGGCAGTTCAGCTAGTGACAGATTTCTAGAAGAGAGTGTGCTAATCAAAGACGCGCGTGCATTTCCAGTTTTGATGCAGTTTTACCAAATTGCTGGAACACCATTTTGGGACACATGTGTTTAGATGAATCACATTGACGTCTTATGTGGAGTCATTTCTTTATCCAGATGGTTCTCCTGGAAAATACAAGCAGGTGTGTAAGTCATGAAGTTAATGGTCTCCCATGATGTCGGAGACTAAGTGATAGCAATATATAGCTATCAATTTTGTCTCAGCTTTAATTATGGCAGTGATTTATTGTCGTTTGTAGCTAGGCTGGTAGAGTATTAATATTCACTCTGATATCAGCGCCATCAGTCTATTCCTAATTCTTCCACCAATCTGAATCTTCTTAATCAAGAATTGAGCTCTAAATTAGGGTGCTGCCATGCAGCTGAGTTCTCGGGTCTGTGTCGGGATGGGTGAATGTCCTGCTTTTAGGTGTAAACAACCCTGATTTTCTCTCTCTCTCTCTCTCTCTCTCTCTCTCTCTCTCCTTAAGGGTCAGCTGAAAGAGAGGAGGCATTTCTAGTTTATCTTCCCAGAGAAACATTTAGATCGTGGTCTCACAGGCATTTGTTCCTCCTACCTGGCCTAAGCTCTTCAGAGATGTGATGTTTTCTGTTACCAGAGCATAAAACATGTATGGTTGACTTTGAGGTGCCCAGTGTAACTCCTTGGCCTTTTTACTGTTTAGTTTAAAAGTCTTTATTAAGTGCATTGTGTGCTGTATATCACTGGCCTGTCAAGGCTTAAAAGTAAACTGTAGAAGGAGGAGCATCCTATGTCCTATGTAGCTACTGTGGTACTTGCCGGCCCACAGAGAACGAGGGCCAGGATGCCATGCTGTCGGAAGCTGCTCTTGTGTGTTGCTGGGATCCCGATTGCCTATCCAGGGACCACAGACCAACTCTAAATTTTCATGTGATATGACTCAGGTCTGACGAATGGTTGAGCAAACACTAGCACAGATGGCTTAGGTTCATGTGCTCAGATGGCATGTGCTCATTTGGGGTGAAGGCATACCTTTGTAGAAATGGGTATCTCCTCGGGTCTTCCTAACTTCACAGTCATCAGGGCAGCAGTGTGTTTACCATGACTGCTGTGGGAGCCTGCGTGTGGTGTGTGCAAGATCTCAGCTTATGCTTTGACAGCTCCAAAGTCTCTGCTGTTCTCTATTTGAGACGAGAAATGCCAGTCTCAGAGAAAACAACCTTTTTTAAAAAATTGTGTTTAAATCAAAATTAACTAGCTTAGGGAAGTAAAATTAATTCCAAAATTAATATTTGAGAGGTTTGCTTTAGCCATTAGTAAATTTTTTATTGTGTATGTGAGTGTGTCTGTTTATTGATTTGTGAACATTTTGCTGCTACTCACAAAATGAAAATTGGACCCTTTGGGTGGAATTACATGCAGATGTCAATGGCCCTAAGTGGGAACTGGAAACAGGTCTCTCCAAGCCAGCATAGGCTCGGATGCTCTTCTTGAGAGGTTTTAAAGAAGGGTTTACATGTCTGTACTTTCCATGCATCGTAACTACTTTTAATTAACTGTGTTTCCCCCCCTGAAGATACTAGGATATTTCTTATTTATAGTAACTTCACTTTCTACACTTTAAAAATGCATGGCTTGGTATTGCTAAGTGTACCCACATTTCATGGCTTGGTACTGTTGAGTGTACCCACATCTCATGGCTTGGTACTGTTGAGTGTACCCACATTTCATGGCTTGGTACTGTTGAGTGTACCCACATCTCATGGCTTGGTACTGTTGAGTGTACCCACATCTCATGGCTTGGTACTGTTGAGTGTACCCACATCTCATGGCTTGGTACTGTTGAGTGTACCCACATCTCATGGCTTGGTACTGTTGAGTGTACCCACATCTCATGGCTTGGTACTGTTGAGTGTACCCACATCTCATGGCTTGGTACTTTTGAGTGTACCCACATTTCAGCAGTGTATTTTTCCTTGTGCTTCAGCACCCTGCCTGCCTGAGGAGACCCCAGGCATGTCAGTCGGGCAACGGGGCTTTTAGATGAGGAATATTGCCTTGCTTTATTTTTATTTGCCTCCTCCCCCCACCCCATGTAACCAGCAAAAGTTCTGCTCAAGGAGTGACAGACCACCATGGATGTGTGAATAATTACTATATGAAATAAAAGTTTCAAAAGATGAAGCAACTAAAGGGCATATTAATGTCCAAGGAGAATTTCTGAGAAAAGGGAAAGGAGCTAAGAGAAAGCCCTCCTCTTTAACAAGCAACTGCACACAATTATTCCTGTGGGAATAGTGTTGATTAGCCCTTTAGGCTGGGGTAGGGTGCTGACCCAGCATGTTGGAGGTGCTGGGTTTTATAGCCAAAGCTATGCTTACTTAACCATTTGGGTTTTTAGCAAGTTTCTCTGCCCACTTCTTGTCGGCTGATCTTTAACTGTGCTTGCTCTGCTGTTCAGCAGCTGCCTTGTTCTGTGTGTAATGGATAGAAAAATCTGTTCCCAATACCTAAGGGAGTTCAGGCAGCAGGAAAGCACAAGGAACTAGAAACCCTGCCAGCTCATCTGTCTTGAGTAGGTCAAAGGTGTTTTGTGGACACGCAGCTGGAACATGGTGGTAATGTGGTCATTGGTTTGACTAGTGTAAGTGCTTTGCTGGATTATAAAATAGTTACACATGAGGTTAGAGTCTGAACACGTTTGCTCATGACTCGTTACAGCCATTTACTCATTATCTTACACTCACTAGCATGCACTTCTCATTCCTAAAGTAAATGCTCATCAGAAGAAGTTTCCTTGGCATAGCTGATTACATCTCTTTCTTTTAAACCAGAGCTTGGCTAGTTAATTTTAATACTACCTAAGGTACTTTTTTGGGGTGGGCAAGTCTTTTAAATTTTATCTGCTTTTTCATTCATTCATCTTTGCATGTATGGTCTATATTTGTATGTTTTTCTCTATGTGTGCCTGCACATATAGTCATGCCACTGTGTGTGTGTTTTGTGTGTGTGTGTGTGTGTGTGTGTGTGTGTGTGTGTGTGTGTGTGTGTGTGTCTGTGTCTGTGTCTGTGTTTAGGTCAGAGGACAACTTTTACTTCCACCAGGTGAGTCCTGGAGATTGAATTCAAGTCATTAGGCTTAGTGGAAAAACCTGCTTAGCCATCTTGCTGGCCCATTTAGTAAAAGATACTGATCAGTTTATTCTTTGACAATTTCATCCATGTTTACAGTGTATCTTGAATATTAACACTCAGCACTGCTTCAGGGGACACTCTCAACATATCCTTCTCCTGTATCAGCTGTGTTTTTCATCTTTGGTAACTCATTGATTACAGTGATAACGCGCTGTCCATGCTCATGGTGTGGAGCTACCCATGGAAGCATGACAACTGCCAGCAGCCTCATTCATGAAACAATGACTTCTCCTTGTCCTGCAAGTTGTTCTCTGGCCTCCACATGCATGGTGTGATATGTAACTGCATACACACGTGGGCACATTTACATACACTAAAATGAACACAAATAAAATACAATTGCAATGCTATCAGAAGGACTGCAGGGATTGCTCGACATTTAAGATTGCTGCTGTTGGAGAGGACTCGGGTTCATGTCCTAGCACCCACACGAGGGCTCACAGCCATCTTTGACTCGAGCTCTAGGGGGTCTGATGCCCTCTTCTGTCTTCCGTAGTCTCCAGGCACATGTGTGGTGCAGACATACATTCAGGCAAAACACTCACACATATGAAATGACAAACACACCTCAAAATATTGTCAAATGTAAAGAACCCTGTGGACAAATGTCTAGCTGAAATAAACGAGGGTCTATCTCCTGATATACTCCTGCTGTGTGGTTTTTGAATCTCTGACCTGTCAGTGTTTGAGTATTGATACAGAGTAGATTAAATAAATAAACAAACCCACAGAAGCCTTTTTAAATTATGACCATGAATAAGTTGTTGCACTTCGGTTTTCGATTTCCTTTTTGGGGACAGAGCTATGAACGTGGAGATACTCACCCATGTTCCTGTTCTTTTCTTTTCTTTTTAAATGTATTTATTTATTATGTATACAGTGCACATTAGATCACATTGTAGATGGTTGTGAGCCACCATGTGGTCGCTGGGAATTGAACTCAGGACCTCTGGAAGCACAGTCAGTGCTCTTAACCTCTGAGCCACCTCTCCAGCCTGTTCCTGTTATTTTCAACAAAGGGTTCTTCCCAAAGTCATTCAACTGGCTGGTTTTCTTACCGACCGCTGTGTCCTCCTCGTGCGGCACCCTGCTTCGTGGTCTCTGCCAGTCTTACTAGGCTACTTTGTTGTAGCTCTGGCCTAGATTTTGGAGCACGCTTGGGGCTCTGCACATCTTGTTCATGTCTGTCACCGGCAAAAGCTGTGTTTTGGGGGAGCCTTCTCCATGCCCCAGGTGATACGCTGTGCTCTGCTTTAGTTTTCATGCAATCTGGTCCTTTGATCTCTGGGATGAACACCGAAGTCCATATAATGCATTTTATAGGCCATTCAGAAACTTGGAGTCCTGTCCATTTGGACATAATGACTGTCATGTGTTCACTTCTATGCTCTAAGTGTGTTCTTAGGCCAGATGATTGCACTCTTGAGAAGCTAAGTGTAAATTAAACTTTGGCAAAGCAGTGCCTAGGTGGTGCTGTCTGGAGACACGCATCTTTCTGTGCTGTCTGGAGACACGCATCTTTCTGTGCTGTCTGGAGGCACGCATCTCTCTGTGCTGTCTGGAGACATGCATCTTTCTGTGCTGTCTGGAGACACGCATCTCACTGTGCTTTCTGGAGACACGCATCTCACTGTGCTTTCTGGAGACACGCATCTTTCTGTGCTGTCTGGAGACACGCATCTTTCTGTGCTTTCTGGAGACATGCATCTTTCTGTGCTTTCTGGAGACACGCATCTTTCTGTGCTGTCTGGAAACACGCATCGTTCTGTGCTGTCTGGAGGCACGCATCTCTCTGTGCTGTCTGGAGACACGCATCGTTCTGTGCTGTCTGGAGACACGCATCTTTCTGTGCTGTCTGCTGTGTCATTATCCAGGTCTAGAAGTATAAACTCCTAACAACCAAGTATGGCACGTGAAGGGTTCAGCTGCACACTGGGAGGTGATGGCTGTATCTCCTCCGGGTCTGTGTTCCTTCAGCCTCTTTGCTTAGTAGCAAGTTTATGTCAGGTAGAGAAGACGTTTAGTAGCTGAGTTGAATACGCTGGAACTTAACTGCTTTAAACTCTGAATCTGCCATTTGGCCACTTTGTGCTTTGAAGTCTTTCCATTTTCTCATTCGGGAAGTGCATGTGGTAATGGTATCCACTTCACTGTGTTTTGAGGACCAGTGAGTTGCTGTAAGAACTGGGAAAATATGGACAGTTGTGGTGATTATTTACATATGGTGGGTGGCTTGCCCTGGGTGTGTTTATTGTCCACTAGTCTGATAGTGACTTGTGTGATGCAGACATTATAGTGGCCCCGTGGGAGAAAAGCAGCGCATAAGTAGACATACTCTGTGTAACCCTGCCTGTCCTGGAACTCACTCTGTAGATTGTTTTGTTTTTAATAAGATAGTTGTAATGATGATAGTAAAATTATAGAAATCATATAATTATATAAAATTCTCTGGGTACATTTAACTGGGGCACCTAAATGACTCTATAGTATGAGAATATATATTAGTATATATATTTATATAGTTTGGAAATAAATATAGCATGAGCTAGTATGGAAATATGAGGAGTGCTAAAATTGACCTCACTAAATAGAAGAGTCTCTGGGAAACTGGGAGAGTGTCTTGTTGGAGGAAACCTTGGCAAAGACGTGGATGAGTGGGAGTGACCAGGAACAATATTCCTGGCGAAAAGAACATTTTATACAGTGTCACAAATTTTAGTAGTCCTGTGTTGTGATACAAAGGATCAGGCTTGTGGACACAGATGGGACAGAACTGCAGGCCCACAGGCATTTCTCTGCATAAAATTTAAAGAATTAGGATTTAATCCTAAAGACAGTGGCGTCACCACAGTATTTTGAGCATAGGAGGGGTTGTGATCATATTTCTATTATATTTTTAGGTTTTGTTTTATTTTTAAACATAACTTTATTAATTCTTTGAGAATGTTGTACACTGTGTTTTGATCATATTCACCCACACAACCTTACCCCAACTCCTCCCAGATCCTTCCTACATCCCTGCTACCTCAGTTTCCTTTCTCCTTTAATGACCTGTGAGTCCAATTTGTGCTGTCCATGTACTAAGAGTGTGGGATCATTCACTGCAGGCCTCACCCTTAGAGAAAATTGACCTCCACCACCCCCAGAAGTCATCAGCAGTCAGTAGTTTTTCTGATATTGGTGGGAGCTGTGTGTGCCGTCCTTGTCTTTGCTAGAATGTTGGCTGGCCTCCTCTCCTGCAGGCAGCCTCAGCTACTTTGAGTTCACAGGTGCAGAAGACATTGGTTCAGTCTTGTCCTTCCTAACTGGGCTCTTACATACATTTTTATTTATTTATTTAAACTTTCTATGATCTCTGTAGAAACTGGGCGGATAAGGACGAGATTAGAGACTGTAGGCCTTGTGTCAGATTGTGACATTTACCTGGGCAAGAGGCAGTGTGAGGCTAAACAAGGCAGGGGGTGGTAGAGAGGGAGGGCCTGATAGAGGAGATGGAAGGTAATAGGTTGACTTGTGAAATACACATCTCAGTGCAAGGGAGAAAGGGCCACTGCGTGCTCGGCGTGTGCTGATACCACTGAGGGCTGTAGGGAAAAGAAGTCTGGTGTTAGGTTGGATCTCCTCTGATTAATCACTGCAGACTCCAGTGTTTATAACAATGAAACTTAGCATCACTTCAAGAGTTCTGACATTTTCCAGGTGCTCTTTCTTCAGTCAGATTGCATGACTGGTTTGTGAGACGTGTCTGGCTGGCCAGCGCCATGGCTGAGCAGTGAGTGTGGGACAAGCTCTGCTGGCTCCGTGTGGTGTACCCTGGACACTTGCTGTTCCTGGTTGATTAGAGGATCCTGTCCTTTAAAAAACTTAACCCTCTCATGAAACATCCTTTCCATAAATGGACTTTAAACAGACATGTGGGATACGTGCTATGGAAGGTGTGATAGCACAAGCTCTTCAATAAAGAGGAGAAACTTTCCTCCCAAGGCAGCTGGCAAGTGTTTCTCACGCTCTACAATCAGCCTTTAGTGCCCTCTGTTGGATGTTCACTCTAAGGCAATGTCTTGTGGTTTTCTTTATCAAAAGGGGAAACATGAGAGATTGGAAAATATGATAGTGTCAGGATGGATCAGCGGGTAAAGGCACACACTGCTGAGCACGGTGACGTGAGGAGGAGACAACTGGCTCCAGCCGATTGTCCTCTGGTGCTGTGGTGCATGCGTGCGTGTATTTGTGTGTGTGCACGTGCACGTGTGTGTGTGTGTGTGTGTGTGTGTGTGTGCTTGTGTGTGTGCACGCGCGTGCGTGTGGGTGTGTATTTGTGTGTGTGTGTGTGCGCGCGCACACACGCATCCACAAACATACACATATCCACACCCACATGCTAGGGTGAAAGCTTATAAAATCTGGTGAAACCATTAAAGACGTGGTTGCTGGGCTTCAAGGTTCAGTGGCAATCTTGAGAAACATCTTTACCATCTTGTTTGATATACCATGTGCATAATATTATGGACTGTTTTCAGGAAGTAGGCGTGTCTAGTGAGAAGCAGCATGGGTCAAAATGGTGTTTGAGCACTTTCCATGGTGCAGAGCCTTACAAAACAGCCACCCAGTAGGTAAGCACAGCTGCTGCCTTGATGGCCATGCAGAAATCACTTGCTCAGCATAGGATGTGGGAAGCCACACAGTCAGAAACATCATCCTCAGACAGTGGCAAGTAGACATGGTGGAAGGCTCCCGGTGGTGTGTACACATGCTTAATTTTTCTTTCTATAAGCCACAAAGAAGCTATCTTTGGGTTCTGGCTTCCAGGCAGAGGGATAAGACGTTTGAATAACGAGGGCACTGGCCCTGAGTACATTTTAGTAGTAGGCAAGTGTGCCTGACACTAGTTTTTGTGAAAAAAAAAAAAAAAAAAGACTATGCTTTGTGCAAATGAGCAAATAAGACTTTTCTGTAATAAATGAAATTCATAATCTTTCCACAGCAGGACTATTTTCATTATTTCTCAATGAAACGAGAGTGAAACATCCTCTTATAATGATAATCATCGTCAAAGCTGCTTCCGTCAGCTTCAGCTGGAGCGTGCTCAGTCACCTTGTCAGTGTTCTCTGAGATGGTATTGAGTGAGCAGTCACAAAGAACTTAGAGAAATCATTAACTTTGGTATATTTTACTATTTAGTGACCACTAATAGGAAGCAATGCCAGCTTCCTTCTGTGTATTTCATGTAGTTTCCCTCCCCTCCCAATAAAAAGCCTTTTATCTAAAACTGACATCCTAAATGAAGGACATAATTGTGTAGCTTATTTATTAGTGTGTCAAACTTAAAATGTAATGGCTTCATATTTCAAAGTGAAAGCATGCTTTGATTCATGGTTGCTGGGGTTGAAGTGGACAACTCTTCCATATTGCTGCAACAATATGGACACACACAGGCTTTGCTGAGTCCCATTGCTCTCTTCCTGTACAATAGCTCCCTCTACTTGAAAATATCAGTGTAATTATAGCTTAATATTACATGCCTTATTAGCAAAATCCTTCCGTTTTTTGTTTGTTTAAATTCTCTTGCTAAATTATGCAGTGTTAAACATTAGCTTGTGCTAGACAGTTACCCAGCATCTGGTCACTTGGGAGACAGTCAAGGTCAGCTGAGAAGAAAAAAAAAAAAGAACTGTATTTGAAATATTAGTTCAAAGGCTGTTGTGTATACTTTGTTACAATTCTATGCAGTGCTTTGAAAAGGATGCTGTTGTCTAAAAGCCCTGAGGTGTGGAAAGCACAACTAGAAATCTTCAAAAAAGCCACCAGCACTTCTCACAGACAGAGCCTGTATTTTGGCAAATCCTTGCTTTGTTAATTCCAAAGTGTTTGGAACGTAACACAAAATCTGGCAGTTCCTTTCTCCCTCTTCTCTCTGGAAGAATTCAGTACCAGCGGCCAGAGCAGAGCCCTGTTCTGCCTCTGTGGCCTGTGTAGAACAGTGCATGTCGGACAAAGCAGCAGGGACAAATGGTCTGGGCTGGTTCATGAGGGAGGCTTAGCAACAGCGCCGCCTCATGTGTCCACACAAGACGAGCAGAGCTCTCCAGGGCCGCGGGGTATCTACAGCATGGTGGCAAGCAGGAGAGCCTGGTGCTCAGGAGGAGGGACTGCTCAGCTGAAGCCTGGATCCACCCCTACAGAGCAGCTAGTGGCATCTAGTTTCCTTAACTTTCTCAGCATCACTTTTTGTCACCTGTAAAATTCAGTGTGTAAGCTTTGGATGGTGGCTCCTAACTGTGATCACAGCACTCAGTAAACTAAGGCAGGTGGATTAGTCTGCTTCCAGGTTAGCTGTTCTGCGCAGTGGTGCTCCTCAAGCAGATGCGTTGATGTGTCTGCTCTCTTCTGTGCTCAAATGAGAGCAGGCGGGGCTCTCCCACTGGATGAGAGCTCTTTCTGTCGGCCTGCTCATGAATTCCCATATCTATATTGGAAGCATTCTGACCTAGGCCACTAAACTGGCATAATTTCAATTATTTTAAAATATGCAGTGTGAGCACATGCCTGCCTGTATTGTGCTGTTGAAGCTCTCATGTCAAGCGGTCGCTTTACCACTGAACACCTCATGTTGTGTGGGAAGTGTGTGTGTCTGTCTGTCTGTTGCCTGCCTGCCTGTCTGTCTATATGAGCGTATGTGTAGATTAGGTACATGTACCTGCAGAGGCTAGAAGAGGGTGCCAGGTGCCCTCCTCTGTCACTCTCTGCTTTTTCCTTTGAGGCAGGGTCTCTCTTTGAGTCTTGCTCTGGCCTTTCCTCCAGTAGGCCAGAAGCCAGAAAACGCCAGCAGCCCTCCTATGCCTGCCCCACTTGGAGTTGGGGTTATAGGTATTTGTGGCAACATCCAACTTGCTATGTAAGTTCTGAGATTCAAACTCTGGTTCCCGTGATTTTGGAGTAAGTGCTCTTAGCTGCTGAACTGTCTCTCCAGGTCCTAAATACACTTTTAAACGATTTTTCTCTTTCTTCCCCTTAGTTTAAGTAGTTTCCTAGAAGGACGCAGTGTTCACTCATCTGAATGGTAGAATGTTGCTCCCCACTTTATACTCCATTTAGAGCCTACACATGGACCACCGGAGTCACAGATGGCCATGGCCTTGACACGTGTCAGAGAATCTTGCCTAACTATTCCCAGATCTGACCACCAAAGGCTTAAAGGATCAACGTATTGAGCATTCAGACAGCAGTTGAAACTGTTAATTTATATCTTCACCTTGAAATAAGCTTGATTTTATAAAGTAAATAGAATGGTGTTTTCAGTGATTTAAACCTCTATAGAATGTCAATAGAGTGCTGGCCGTGTGAGATAAATCACATTTGTAAGATAAGCTTTCAGAAGCCGCATACTTCCTTTCAGAGGCTGACTTTGCTTCATTTAATTTGCAGGACCCCTTGGATCCCACAAGGTCAGTGATTGTGATTCGGTCCTTGGTAGCAGATGGTGTAGCAGAAAGAAGTGGAGAGCTTCTACCTGGAGATCGCCTTGTCTCGGTTAATGAGTTCTCTTTGGACAATGCCACACTTGCCGAGGCTGTGGAAGTGCTGAAGGCTGTGCCGCCAGGCGCTGTGCACCTGGGCATCTGTAAGCCTTTGGTGGTAAGTTTTGAATTCAGTTAGTATAGGGAATAGTAAAGCACAGTCCTTAGCAACACGAATTTGGAAGACAAACATGCCTCACCTATAAGGCTTAAACTGCCTAAATAAGGGGAATAAATGAGTACCATAAAGAACATGGACCTGGGGAAACAAGTGAGACAGTGTTTACACGTGTAGGTGTGAGATGGCTGCATATGCATGCAGTGCTCACAGAGGCCAGAAGAGGGCAGCAGATCCCTGCAACTGTGGTTAGAGGCTATGGTGAGCCACCCTGTGTGTGCTGGGAACCGAACTCTGTTGTTCTGAAAAAGCTTACAGCAGCAGAGCAGGTTTCAGAAATTCAGGCAGTGCCGTCAGATGCAGCACACGAGTGGCTGCTCACTGCTGTCACTTGTCAGATGCAGCACAAGGAGTGGCTGCTCACTGCTGTCACTTGTCAGATGCAGCACACAGAGTGGCTGCTCACTGCTGTCACTTGTCAGATGTGGCACACGGGTGACTGCTCACTGCTGTCACTTGTCAGATGCGGCACACAGGTGACTGCTCACTGCTGTCACTTGTAGTCTTGGTTCTGCCGCTTTTACTTCCACATCACCTTTGTTTTTGTAAAATCAACTTCTAAGTTATATTCATATTCCTTGTGTAAATTAAAATAGATAATTTTGCATTTTAATTTTAGAGTAGTTCTCAAACTTTTTTTTTTTTAAGATTTATTTATTCATATATTCAGTGTTTGGCATACATGTACACCTGCACACCAGAAGAGGGCACCAGATCTCACTATAGATGGTTGTGAGCCACCATGTTGTTGCTAGGAATTGAACTCAGGACCTTTGGAAGAGCAGCGAATGCTCTTAACCTCTGAGCCATGTCTCCAGCCCCCAGTCCTCAACCTTAGTATTGCGACCCTTTAACACAGTTCCTCACATTGTGGTGACCCCAACCATAAAATTATTTCATTGCTACTTCATAGCTAATTTTGATACTGTTATAAATTGTAATATAAATATCTGACATGCAGCATGTGTGATATATGACTCCTATGAAAGGGTCATTTCACCCCACAGGCTGAGAGCCACTGCTTTACATTGATGATAAGAAGGTCCAAAGAAGCCGGCACAGTAGCTCACGCCTGTATCCCCGCACTAGGGGAGGTAGAGACAGGTAGATGTCTGTGAGTTTGAGGCCAGCATAGTCTACGAAGTGAGTCGGGGTGTGTGTGTGTGTGTGTGTGCGCGCGCGCAGGTACAATGAGCTAGGATTTATAAACCATACTATTTTTGTTGGTATGGAAGTCATCGTCTGTCGTCAGCATGTCTGGTGATTCCTAGCACTGACACCCTGTCTGTGGTCAAGTTGTCTTGAGGCCATCTTATTGTATGATACACTATGTCAGGTTACTATTCTTAAATTCCTTAAATGCTGTTCCTAAAATTATGTTTTTGAGGTCCTTGGTATAAACAAATACTTGATTATCTCCATCTGGTTTTTTTGTTTTGTTTGGTTTGGTTTGGTTTGGTTTTTCAAGACAGGGTTTCTCTATAGCTTTGGTGCTCCTGGACTTGCAGTGTAGACCAGCCTGGCCTCGAACTCACAGGTATTCACCTGCCTCTGCCTCCCGAGTACTGGGATTAAAGGCGTGCACCACCATGCCCGGCAAAGTTGAAGGAAGCTCCATCTGGTTTTAAATGAGCATTTACTGTACATTACTAAATTTGAGGCCTATCACATGCAGTGATTAGTGTTATCTTCAACGCAATGCCAAGAGTCCTTCTCTATCCCTCATTACAAATGGGCCAATGAATACACCGAGCTGAGCAACTTTCCCAAAGTTTTATCATTAGTAAGGGCTGGGGTCAGTATGAGCTCGGCTGGACAGTGGTAAGCCTGTACCCTTTCTTAGCACTGTGTAATCTTGCTTTTTTACAGTGTCCTGTTCAGTTCGCTTATGTGTCTCAGTAGTAGTTTGGTCATGGTAGGTGGTCAGACCAGGTTTCAGAAAGCCTATTTCTAGCTTTGCCCTGAATAACTAAGGGCAGTTCAGATTGAAATGGACATACGCTACACGAGAATCCAGTGGGAGGGGTTACAGTAGAGATCTGAGCGCCCCATTCTCAGAGTGGCCATGTTAGTTCTTCGGGAGTCTCCCTCCTTCCTCGGTGGGTCATGCAAGTAGTACTCATGCAGAATTTTGCAGTTCATAAACATTTTACTGGAAGTCAGCCAGTTTTATTCTATGAATCTTTCGTAAAAATTTGTCACGGAGTGAACAAGACTAAAGAGCTGAAGTCTTTTCTTGATTCTAAACTTCTTTTAATGTGTGAAATAAATTAGCATGCTGCATGATGGCAGCTCGGGAACCTCTAGCTAGCTTGGTAGATGATGACAGTTCCATTCACACACACACACACACACACACACACACACACACATACACACACACATACATACACACACATAAATACATACACATGCATACATACACACATACATACACACACATACATACACACACATACATACACACACATACATACATACAGGGAGTGAGCATTGTGTTGCACAGTGTTATTGATTTAGGAAGCTGCAATGTGACCTTTATCCAGGTTTTTACAACCTTGTCCATGCTAAGCACATGCCCTACCAGCACTGTGTGTGTGTGTGTATGCACGCACACACACACACACACACACATGTGTATATTTTTCCTATACACACCAAAATGCCTGAATATAATAATTATCAATTACTTTATATCATTTAAAAGTCTAGTACATGGCTAACCAAGTTCTTGACTTTTTCATATATGAAATGTACTGCCATCAGCAACAGGTGGTAAATTGAAGTACTTAGTATGGGGCTGGAGAGATGGCTCAGTGGTTAAGAGCACTGTTTGTTCTTCCAGAGGTTCTGAGTTCAATTCCCAGCAACCCCATGGTGGCTCACAACCATCTATAATGTGGCCTGGTGCCCTCATCTGGCATGCAGGTGTACATGCAGATAGAGTACTCATACATAAAATAAATAAATATTTTTTAAGCACTCAATTAGGAAGGAACACACTAATATTTTTATGACTTTTATCTTTTTAGGTTGGAACAAGTATTTTATCTGATAATTATTTGCTAGATTATCATGGCTGTATGGGAAAATCCTTAGCACATGTGCCCTGTAGGACAGATGCAGCATAGCCTTGCCCTTTAAGCAGCTTTTGACATCTGAGGCAGTATGAGAACACAGAGCCTGTTCCACAGAGTCTACTTCCTGTGCTGCTTCCTGCGGGGGGCGGGGGGGTGATGTAGAAGCTGAGGCCAGAGAGGGGTTTGTAGCCTCACTGTGAGGTGGGACTTGGCTCACATCGCTTCCTCGGCGTCTGAGGCTGCCAGGACAGTGAGGGATGGGAGGCCAAGATTAAGGGAAAGTGACTGGGATGGTAGTGTACTCTAAGTAAACAGGACGTGGTGTGATGCGCCTGTGATTCCCAGTGAAGGCAGGAAGAACATAAGTAAGAAGAGCCAAAGTCAGGCAGGGACAGGAAGACTGTCGATGTGTAGTAGAACAAAATTACTTCTGTAGTATTAAGCCATATAATAACTACACTCATAGAACTACAATGATAAATTGTCATCTTATACATGATAGCATTTTTCTTTTCTTCTGCAAACGTAGCTCAAACATACTGGATACAAAAAACCCAATGAATTGGCTTTAAAAACTACACTGTGTCTTTAGCACTAGGCAGGACACACTGGCCCTGCAGCCCTTGGCTCTAGAGCTGTGGCTCGCTCTGTGGTCCTCCTCGCCACCCACCTTGCTGATATGTAGAATGGGGGTTACGTGGAGTGGTAATTGAGGACATGGCTCTCGAGCCAGATTCTGGATGTGGAACTCTTGAGTGACTGGCACTGCCTTGCCTCATCTAGCGTGTCTGTGGCTGACAAGCACGTGAGTGTGTTAACGTACCTAAGCCTGTGCTTGGCCTGGATCATGTCTTAGCTGTACCTGCAAGGGCTTTTTCTGGTGACTGGCTTTTCTTTACAGAATAAAGTTGATAAGTTCTGGCCCAAGGGTTTTGTTGTTTTGTGTTGTGTGTGTGTGGGTGGACGTTTGCTTTGTGATAAACGTTGCGTAGACTTTGTTGAGTGACTGCACTGGATGACGACTGTCTGGAGAGAAATTGAAGCTGAAGAATTTCTTGATCACAAAAGTGGTTTTATTTTCAGGAAGATGAGAAGGAAGGAAGTTATTTTATTTCACATTCAGACAACAATGAAGACAACAGCGAGTCTCCAGAAGCTGTTCATGAGATGCATTCATCTTTGATCCTCGAGGCACCCAAGGTATTTGGTAAAGCTGTTTGTCATTTGATTTTTTTTTTTTTCTTGGAGTTAAACTTACTATAAAGAAGACACAGCTTGTTCCCACTCACTTGGCTATTTAGTCTTACATTGTCTCTTTAATGACAGAGATGCAAAGCATTTTCAGAAAGCAAACACTAGGGTTAGCTAACTGGCTCAGTGAAGGCACTTGCTACCAGTCCTGACTGGAGCTCAACATCTGCATGGAGCCTACAAGGTAGAAGGGGACAACTCACTCCCACAAGTTGTCTGCTTTCCACACATGTGCTGAGACACATGCCTTCCTCCACCCAAATAAATAAATAAATAAATGTAAATATATTTGAAAATATTTTTTTAAAAGATAAACCCATATTTTAAAACATTAATATAAGCCTAAAATTTGGGAGAAAGAATGTATCATTGAAAACAGACATCCATGTAAAATGCAGAGGAGGATGGAGCTAAACATGCAATTTCATATTTGAATACTTTCCAAAGACTGTCTACACAAACCCCTTTTGTGTTACAATCATAAACAATATATATATTATTCCTTTTTTATTCCTAAAGTGTACTTCATGGCCATTGTTTAGTAATGCTACAGACATGTATGTACAGGGTCTCAGGCTAACAGGCATCCCCTAATGTCCATGACACTCTTGAAAATTTAGACATTTTGTGTTAGCATTGTATAGTTATGGTGTTTTCAAATGTATCCTTCTGGCTCTGGTTGGTTTTTGACCCAGGTTGCAGTGTTGGTTTACTGTCTCAATATGAAGCTTCAGCCTGTGGTATTGAGTTATTCAAAGACAACACAGGGGCAGGTACACTAGGTGGTGCCTCGTGGGTGGGGCTTGCAGGAGGAAGGAGTGTTGGTCTGTAGGGAATCAGGCAGCCGTGTGTTCAGCAGCCACGGGCTCACCAGACTTAGGCCAGAAGCTCAGCAAAAGCTACACTGTATTTCTTCCTCTTTCTCATTCTCAGTGTAGGGGAACATCTTGTTTCTGTTATTTGGCTTATTAAAAGGAAAGTGCTTGACATACAGTGATGCCTTTAATTTATGAAAGGAATTCTTTTTAAGGGCTAGAGGTATAGCTCAGAGTAGAGTGTTCTCTGGCATGTGCAAGGCCTCGGGTTCAATCCCCTGCCATTCGGAAACATAAAAAGAAAGTGTTCTGAAATGTCAGATAGCCGTGGCTTCCAGAGTTAGTCCTGCTTGACTCCCCTGAGCTTTTCCGTCTTTGCTGCCCTAAGTAGGAAGTGACTCTCCATTTATGAACTACACTTTGTGTTGGAGATGAGTTACATGTGTGGGGGCAGCATTTTAACCAGATTTCTCACTGTGATGGACAATTGTCGGGTAGTTAGTGTATGGTGAAGCTTTCGAAATAGTTTACCTTGCCAATGGCCGGCTCTGCCGCTTACGTCCATTTCCTGGGCTGTACAGAGTGGGCTGCAGCTTCTTCCTGTTCGGTGATATGGAGGAAGAGGTGTTTCTTATGCGTTGGCTAAGGCTTGGCACGTGGTTGGGTTGAGGGATCTAGCGCAGCTTTAAGACAAGTGGAGCTCAACTTTCTAAAAAATCTTTTCTTTACAGGGATTTAGAGATGAGCCGTATCTTGAAGAACTTGTGGATGAACCTTTTCTGGATTTGGGAAAGTCTTTGCAGTTCCAACAAAAGGACGTGGACAGCAGCTCAGAAGCCTGGGAAATGCATGAATTTCTAAGCCCGCCACTGGAGGGAGGGGGCGAGGAAAGAGAAATGCTTGTTGACGAGGAATATGAGCTCTATCAGGAGCACCTCCGGGCCATGGAGCTACAGCCACTACCACACATCCAGGAAGTCACACAGGTGCCTCCCACGCAGGAACTACAGATTGGCGCACAGTGGCTGCATGCCACCCTCTCAGGGGGCGAAGTACCAGAGTGTCACGATGCGGAGACTATGAGGGGTGCGTGTCCCCAGGAGATGCCGCAGTATGGCTACAGCACCGCAGACATGGTACGGCCTTGCTACACAGCCTCCCCCTCCTCCCCGCTCTGCCTCCCTCCTCGCCTCTATTACTCCCACAGATAAAGCAGAAATGAAATGGGCTTTTCACAGTTAGAAAGGCTGGCAAGATGCACTGCCAGGAGCGTAGCTATGTATGTGTGACGTCATCCTTGTATCACACCACATCTCAGGAATCCTGAGCGCGGTTAGTTTGCTTGTCTGGCGGCTTTTCACTATCCTGTGTGGCATTTTTCTTCTAATTTCTCAGTTCAATAAAGAGCCCTTTTAATCCTTAAATTTTCTTTTAGCCCTTAGGGAAATGGGGCTATGTGTTTTTTTGTTTGTGTGTGTGTGTGTGTGTGTGTGTGTGTGTGTGTGTGTGTGTGTGTGTCTGTGTGTCTGTGTGTGTCTGTGTGTGTAGCATATTTGTCAGGTCAAATCAAGACAAAATTAACACCCAATATATTATTGTTTATATGTTTGCTGTTCACAGCATTCTCCTTCCTTCATGGGATGCAACAGTGGTGTATGGCAGAGAATTACTTTCACATGTGAGACCCTGCCTGCTTACAACCTGGCAGGAAGCATTACCTTTTCATAGGTTAACCTTACTATTGCATCACCACTAAACTAGATTTCCAAATAAAATTATAATTAATTAGTTGCCTGTTGAAGTTTTGGTTTGGTTTGGTTTTTTGTTTATTTTCTGGCCTAAATTAATTTTCAGACAAATGAGAAGAAAGTTATTATAGATGACGTTTTGATTCAAGCGTGGTTTTAACTTTGTTATGTGTCTAGGTATTTCGCCTGTATGCATGTTTATACACAGCGTGCATGGCTGGTGCCTGCAGAGGCTAGCACAGGAAGCCAGATCCTCTGGAACTGGACTTACAGATTCTTGTAGGCTGCTGTGTGGGTGATGGGAGTTGAACCCGAGTCCTTTGCAAGATCAGCAGGTTCTTCTACCCACTGGCCCACCTTGCCTGCCCTAGAGGATATCTTTTTAAAGGAGTACAGGTGGTGTGCTGACACAGGTCCTCTGCTTTCTGTGCTCAGGCTGGTCCCTCTGTGTGACGAGCAGCAGAAACTGGGCTTGCTCCCTTGCCTCCCGTGTACATCTCTTTCTCTCCTGAAAATCCTATAGGTCCCTCTGCTAGGCAAGGAACTCTTGCCTAGTAGCTGTATTGATGAAGACTCAAGGCTTCGCCACAGCAGAAGGTTCTGTACAGCCTACCAGGGAACAAGTGTTTTTAATCTGTAAATGATCTTGGATGCAGGATGTAGTGACACAGAGTTCCCTGGTACACTCCAGTGACAATAGTTTTTCTCGTTCTGCCAGCACTTCCCTGGATCCTAATTGCTCAGTTTCATACTGAATATTCACATACATAAGCATACTAGAATCAGAGATTACCCAACGTGTACACACACTCTTGTTATGGCTGTTTTTTCACATAAAAAGAAAAATTCTATTCATTTAAATAAAACACAATTTGAAATACTGGTTCATGTTGGTACTTAACTTAGAATACTTACTTGATACATTTAGTCAAACATTCATATCTTATATGTTGCATCTGGCTGAATTTCTTGCATATATGTGCACTTAGTTATAATTTTATTCAAATTATTTCACAACTTTCAGATCATTCCACACTTTCTCAGGTACATCATTTTCATTTCTACATAGCGTTGAAGAGGAGGCAGTTCTTTAATTCGTACCTGTTAGTTTGCTCTTGGCTTCTGTGACAAACGCTGACTCAAGTCAGCCTGATCAGGAAAGATTGGCCTCAGCTTACACCTCCAGGTCACAGCCCATCACTGGGGGCTGTCAACGCAGGAGCACAAGCGAGAAGTGAAGCCGAAATACTGCTTATTGGTATGCTGTCTGGCTCCTACTCAGCTAGCTTTCTTACACAGCCCAGAACAACTGACTGGAGGTAGGCCACCACCATGGGCTGTGCCCTTACAGACATGCCACAAGCCAGTATCCATGAGGCAGTTCTTTAGTTGAGGTAACTGTGGATTGTGCCAAAGCTGACATCCATGTCTAACCAAGGTTGTGTGTTTTGATAATGTGGTTTCTATTAAAGGCTTGTTCAAGACAGTAGTCCGTGCTTACAGTGTGAAGGGCATGCATCTTAACTTCTGGGCTGGTGTATAATTGTCCATAGTAGTTACTTTCTCTTGCTTTAAAAACAAAAAAAACAAAAACAACAAAAACACCATCACCAAGATGAGTTATAGAAGAGTTTATTTGTTTTATAGTTCCAAAAGGTTAGAGACCATGATGAAAGCAAGTGGCAAACATGCTGGCAGGACCTAGAAAATGAGAGCTGACAGGCAGACAGAGGGAGAGAGAACTGGCACCTGGCTTTACAACCTCAGAGCTCTCCCCATGTGGCATACTTCCTCCAACAAGGCCACATGTCCTAAACCTACCCAGACAGCACCACCAACTGGGGACCAAGCTTTTAGACCTCTGGGCCCACTGGGACATCCTCACTCAGACCAGTGCAATGCCTAAACCTCCTTCTTGTTTCTCTTTCTGAATTCCCGTAATTCAGTTGTTCTTGCTTGGTAGACCCATTTTCTCATAGAGAAAGAGTAACTTACACCTCCAAATAAAAATCAGCCCAAAGTACTGGTCCATTTTCACACATAAACTGTTATGGTTGTAGATTAAAATAGCCAAATATATGTATTCATAGTGTTTACACTTAACCGAAATGCTAGGTTTTTGCCTCTTCTCACATTGAATCGTGTGATTTAAGGTTATAGGACATATTGATGGAGATTCTTTCAGCTCTGATATATTCTGAACGGCCACCACTTGGTTTTCTTCAAATATTACTCGCTTTCCCATGCTGTGTTAACTCTTCTCCCCACTACAGTGATGGCAGAATGGGCTTGAGTGTTTGCCTGCTGCTTGATACCGACGGGCTTCAGCAACCTTACCTCATCGTGTTACCCATGATCCAGTTTAGGTTGGGTATCTCTGACCTGAAGGGCCTAGGACCAGAAGTGATGAAATGACGGGAGATTTGCAGTATATGCAGTGAAATATGCTGGGAGTGAGAGCTAAGTCCAAAACCAGCATTTGTTTGTTGTTTCATGTGTACTTGTTTAACTTCACAGTGACTTTGTATAGTGTTTGTAATGACCTGTACTCTTGTCATATTAAGTCACGTGTGGAGTTTTCTACCTGTGTAATGTTAGTACTTAAACATTTCGGATTTCCGATTAAACTAAGATATCTACGCTATACTGTTAGCAATTATGATATAACGTTACAGTCCCTGAGAGGATTTAGAACTGTATTCAAACATCTGGTAAACATGTAGTTCCCAGCCTTTATTTATGGTTACCCTCAAAAGAGTAGAGGACCACCGCTGCTTCTGTCGTGGCGGGGCTGTATTTGTGGTACGTGGATAATTCTCGAGACACCCAGCACTGACCCTTCTCTACCACCCCCTACTTTCATTGGAGGTAAAGGATGAGCTATGAAAATGTCTGCATCTGTGTTGCTCCCCCCATCACCACCACCAAATTGTGTTCATGCCTGAATTACGTGCTTTTACGCATACAATTTGGTGGCACTAAATACAGTTGCACTGTTAGGTGACCCGCCCCCCTCGCTGCCCATCTCCAGTGTCTTCCTACACAGAGACACTGAGCCCTCCGATCGGTAAGTGCCTTCCCCTGGCCCATCGTCCCCTGGCACTAGCTGCAGTTCTGCCTCCTGTCTCGAAAAACAAATTTAAAAAAAATCTGATCACTTCCTAGGAGGAAAGTTGCGATAATTGTCATTGTATATCTGGCTTTTATTTCATTTAGCATAAGCTCTTCAAGGCCCACTGGTGTTGCAGCTGTGTGGCAGAGTGGTTTGCCCTGTGTGGGTCTCAGTGGGAAACCTTTTCTTCCCCTTTTGGCTCAGACCTTGGAGAGTATGTATTAAGTGAGAGAATACATTAGCAGAGAACAAGAGACGCTTCCGGTGGGAAGCACAAATAAGAAACACAAATGAGCTTTTAAGGTACAAGCCTGAGGTGCAGAATCTTGTGACAGTGTTTATTCGTTGGGTGTCGGAGTTGTTGCCATCGCAGGCTGGCATGTGTATTAGGCCTACTGTTCTTCCTGGGAGTAGACCCTGCCTCACTGACATGTGACAGCATACTTCCCACAAGTGGCTTCTTGGCATCCCCCTCACTTCCTGCTCTTTGTGATTTTTTTTTTTTTTTTAAAGATCATCATCTTTGAAATAGACTTGCTCCATATCTCAGGTGCTGAGATCGTGGGCATGTGACACCTGGCCAGCCAAAGCTGCTTGTTTTCAGCCATCTGAGGAAAGCTCTAAAGAATGGCTTTTTTTTTTTTAAACTTCAAAATATGTGATGTCTTTAGTGTAAATTATCTGTTTAGCAACTCACAGCTTCCAAAAACGTTCTCTCATGTGCCACATGTTGGCTTTCCACGTAGGTGCTGCGTACTGAACCCAACTTCAGGAAGAGCTGTAAGTGCTTTTAGCTACTGAGCCATGACCGGGGCCAGTCCCAAGTTCTTCAATGACAGGATCCTGAGAAAGAGGACTAGGAGATCAGAAGATAGTGAAAGAAGACAGAGAAGAAATTTGGGGACCTAGAGGTCTTGTACAAGCTACGTCTTAGGTCAAACAAGCCTATTAAGTACGGCACCACATTGGTCATGGTGGTACAGGTCTTTAATCCCAGCTCTTGGGAGGCAGAGGCAGGTGGATCTCTGTGAGATTGAGGTTAGCCTGGTCTACAAATCAAGTTCAAAGACAGCCAGGGCGACACAAAGAAACCTTATCTCGGAAAATAGTAATAATAATAATAATAATAATAATAATAATAATAATAATAATAATTATTATTATTATTATTATTATTATTATTATTATTATTATTATTATTCATAGTAACATACTATTTGTAGGGAGAAGTGGGACAGAGTCAACAGAATCTGTCCTAAGGTGAGACTGAGTTAGCAGGAAGTTAATTAAACAATGTTGCACTACAAGGACTGCACAGTGTATCTCATGAACATTGTCCATCTAGCACACAGTGCTCTTAGGACCTATAACTATAGACGACGAATATGGTGGGAAGATTGGGTCCTGGGGATCTGAAGCCACAGTGTCCCCCCCCCCCCCCCCGCCAAGGCCCTGGCCTCCGCCCATGACCAGCTCTGCCAGGCATATTCCTGGTTTTCGAGAAGGAACTGTGCTTCTTTATGCATCAGGGCCCCAGGGAAAGGTCCCCCCGGGCCCGGGCCCAGGCTAATGGCGGTTTTGCCTAGCACGTCTCTTCTCTATACACCAGGGCCTCAGGGAAAGCCCTAGGTTGATCATTCCAGCCCACAGTAGAACACATCTCAAGTCCTCTGCCATAATTGTTCACAGATAATGTTGCTGCAAATACTGGTGTATAAATACCTGTTCAGGACCTGTTTCCACTTCTTGTGGGTTGCCAAGCTGAGTCAGAAGGCGGGCTTCTCCAAAGGATCCTGGTGTTTTTTTGGGAATGATAGCGTTACTGTGTGAGTGCACAGGTCATGGTGCCCACTAAGCATTTTCAAGGAGTGCAAGGGCAGGTTTTTAAGAAAGGAACTTAAAATTAGAGTCTATTGAATATGAAGCTCTTGGTCTTGAAGTCCCTAAAGCAGTCGTTGGTCCAGCGTATTAATGGAAATGCTTATTAGGCAAAGCATTCTGTTGGAAGTTCCCTGTCTGGATTTCTGAGGAGCTAACAAATGCTAAACATTGTATATGAAGTTTTCATGTTTGTGGGGCATGTAAAGCATGGGGTGTGGATAAAAGAAATCCATAGGGTGCTGGGGATATGGGATGTGTGAGCTAGGTGCTTGTAATCCTGATCTCATGTTGGTTTTTGACAGCGCAGTTGTGCCACGCAGTGTCCATTGCCCAGTGTCCAGCTTCTCTCTTGCTAATGCTAATTGGCCTGAGTTTTTCAAGTCTGTGTCTGTGAGTAGCAGGCGTGTGTTACTGTGTGATTTGTTCTGAGATGACGATTTGCCCATGCTCTGATGCCTTAGTTACTTAGCTGTCCTGTTGTGTGTGAGGATGGATACTCAACAGAAAGGTTGATGGGAAGAAGAGGGTTACCTTGCCTACTGGCTTCAGGGGGATTTCTACCTGGTCATTACAGCAAGAAAGGCACAACGGTGGCAACAGTTCTTGGTGGCAGGAATGTGTGTGGGAGGCTTGTTCGCTGGTGGTTAATAGAGAGCACAGGCTGGAACCAGAGGTGGCTGGGCCCTCCGTGGTCCATCCCTAGTGACCAGCTGCTGTCTGCTGGGCCCTGCGTCCTTAAGGCCTCACATCCTTCCAGATATCGTTGCAAACACTTAAAACCCGGCCTCTATGGAACATTTCAGGTTCAAACCGCTCTCTAGATGGCTATGAATTCTACGTTCTCTTGCCTTAGATGTCTCTGAGTGCTAGAGTTACAGAGCTGAGACTGCAGACACACACCACCACACCTACCTCATTAGCACCCTGATTTGGAGTTTGTTAATTAGTGATGTTAAGTGTCTTTTTATGCTTACTGTCTCAATATATATTCGTGGAAAAACCTACTTTACACCCATCTGCTCATCTATCTTTCTTTCTGTCTTTCTCCCTTTTGATTTTTTTATGACAGGGTTTCTCTGTGTAGCCTTGGCTGTCCTGGACTCACTCTGTAGACCAGGCTGGCCTAGAACTCACAGCCATCCACCTGTCTCTGCCTCCTGAGTGCTGGGATTAAAGGCGTGCGCCACCACATCTGGCTCATCTGCCCATTTTTTAAAGGTCTTGGGGGTTTTTTGTTTGTTTGTGGTTTTGTTTTTGTTTTGATTTTGCTTCAGGATTATGTACCTGAGAATAATAATGTATTTTTTTCTCTATAAAAAGAAACAAATTTAATTTTCTAAAGGCCTAATCTTTCTAATTTGCTTTACTGAGGGCTGGAGAGATAGTTCAGCAGTTAAGAGCACTGGTTTCTGTTCCAGAGGACTGGTGTTCAGTCCCAGTACGTACCAGGCAAGCACCAAGGTGCACAAACACGCAGTTAAAACGCCTGTACACATAAAATAAAATAGAAACAATAAGCTTCAAATCTGCTTTATTGAAATCCAGATACAGGGTGATTTTTTTTTTTCTTGATTACCAGTTGTTATTAGCAGACTTGCCACTGACGGTTTGAAATATCCCAACTATCCGAAAATATTTAAAAATATCTTCCTTTTTGAATAATCCATGCCTTCCACCTCCTCCTCTCCCTTCTCTGGGAAGTTATCACTGCTTCTGTTCCAGTCGGACAGCCGTCACACCTTACTTCTCACCCCATGGGCATGTGAGGTAAGTGGTGCACTGTAGGCTTCGTCGGTCATCAGACATTACACTCTTCTCTGTGACATGATTTGTTGGGGAATGCTGGCAGGAACCAGCATCGCAGTTCTCATAGTGCCTTCCACCACTGAAGTGTGGCCATTCAAGTTCTAAGTGATCATAGAAAATATAAACTTCGTATTTTTGTTTGGAACAACCAAAATCTCCAACAGTAAAAAAAAAAAAAAAAAAAAAAAAATAGTGCCTGGTATGATGGTACACTTTTGTAATTCCAGCAGTTATGAGGTAGATGCAGGAGGATTACAAATTGAGGCTAGCTAGGCATATAGAGCTGGACTCTGAATCCAAAACTTAAAACCAAACATTTTAAACATTGCTATTCACTTAATTAAATGTATCTATATGGTGAGCATGAAATTTTAGCTTATGCTTATAGGAATTTATAACAACTTATGTTACATGTCTGTGTCTAGGCGCTGCTATAACAAACATACCATTTACTGAGGGTAGCTTATTAATATCAGAAATAAACTTATTTCTTATCCTTCTGGAGACTGAGAAGTCTAAGGTCAAGGTGTCAATAGTTTTGATGCTCAGGAAGGGCTCGATTTATTGTTCATAAGTGGAACTTTCTATATAGGTGGGCTGTCTAGAAATCTCTTATTGGGCTTTTTCTTTCCCACTGATTTCCTTCATTAAGGCTTTGCTTCCGTGGCCTGATTACCTTACTGGAGGCCTGCCTTCTAATGCTTCTACTTAGGAGCCGTGGGGGTAGACAAGTCCTGGTTCCAAGCTTGCAGGTGCCCTGATTGCATCAAAATGGATGAACACAAGAAAAGCATACATACTTACGTCACAGGTTTATTCAGCATGGGAGCCTCATTAGGGAGGAGCCGAAGGAGCTGAAGTCAGCTCCTCAGACACTGACTTGTCAGGGAAAGGCTTGAGGCCTCAGCTGCTCGTCCGTCTCCCTCCTCCTTCAGGGAGAGTGTCTTTCACGAGGAGATTTCCGTTCTGTCTTCTTGTAAGAAGCAGCTCGAAGGTCAGCGTTATCTTTCTGCATCTGTGTGTTTCAAGCACCTCACTATTTAACCTCTGAGCATTTTTATTTTAACTTGGGCAAAGGCACAAGTGCTTTAGCATTCTGGGAAAGTATAACTTTAAAAAGAATCCATAAAATCCATAGCTATAAAGGGAAGCCAGAGGAAGGGCACTAAGTTGTCAGCAGTGCTTGTCAGTCTGTACGTGCTGTTTTGGGGCAGTCCACAGGGCAGGCATCAGGTATGTACCTATAGGCCAGCTGCTGGAAGGCTTAAAAGCCAGTGTGGGCTGCTCTGGGAGACCACGTCTGGAAAACAAAAATAAGTACAGGCACCACACAAAACAAGTGTGCCAGGGAAGCAGAGCAAAGTCTAAGAGGGAGCAACAGTGTCCTGGGCGTCAGAAGAACCCATCTGGGATGCTGTATGTCTCACCAAATGACTTGGTTGACGGCCGGGTCTTTGTTTGTTTATTATTTATTTTTGTTGCTCTGGAATGTGCTCATTTATATCCATTTGTTAATGCTCCAAAGACAAAACTCTTCCTAAATATCCAGGGTTTCCGAGTCCAGGCTCATGCAGCATTTGTTGCCGCTCATGGCAGAGTAACCACCCCCCTCCCCTGGCCCCCTCCCCCGGGATGCGGGTGCAGCACATTCAGCAGCTTGCAGCCCAGTTTCCCGTTGTTCCACCATCTCGTCTGAACAGCACTGTGGTGTTCTTATTGCTTCCTAACACACCAAATTTCTCGTTTTCTTCCTTTTCAAGATGAAAGACACATTTGGCCTTGACTCCCGGCCACCCATACCCTCCTCTGAAGGAACTGGTCAGCATGGTGAATTTGATGACATGGAGGCCCTTCATTCAAGCAGCGGGCTGGACTTAGGTGCGTGAGCTTTGATTCTTAGACGCCCAAGTGAGGCGATTTTCGGTCCGTAAGCTCTATGCTTCATACACGGTGTATCAGTCATACTGTCACGTGTGCAGTCATCGTGCTGCTTCCAATGTTCTGAAATGGAAACATAATCACACCGTCTCCACTCCTGTCATCTCCTCCCAGTGTCTCTCACGTTCTCATTCTGAGCTGTTGCTCTCAAAACTGTTTGTTACTTCGTCTGTCTCAGGAAAACTTGGGCTGAGATTTCAACTTAATCATCCACTTTCTGTGTGCTGAGAAGGCTGCTGGTTCTCTGCCTCGTTCTGCGTAGTGAGCAGCGTAGGTCGGACGTGAGCCTGCTCGCTCCCGTGAGCTATGTCTCTACTAATATAAGTTAAAGTCTCTGACGCTATTAAGTGGAATTGCTAGCTCACTGGGTGGAGCCGTAAAATATTAATAAAGAGGTGCATATTTTAAACATTTATGAAGCATAAATTATAGTTGATTCTAGACATTAATAACTTAAGTTCCATTAAAGAGTTCTGAAAGTATTAAGCTTTTTTTTTTTTTTTTTTTTTTTTTTTTTTTTTTTTTGCTATCCCAGAATATCAATTCTTATATACTTTTGAAGCCTTGACTTTAAAAAATAATCTTTATTCCTCCAACAGTGAAATACTAGCTATTGTTATAGCATTGCAGTCCATGGGTGCAACTTCTGTCATCACACTGAGGCTCAGAGCGTTGCTCAGGGTGTGTGCTGTTGTCCACTGTTGGCCTTTGCTTGGTGGAAAGCCCTCCGCAATGATGTTAGGGGAGAGAACTTTATAAAGTAATGACACTTTGGTGTGAGATCAAGATTGTGTTCAGTGAAATCCACAGATTGCAGCCCTGGTGGAGCACAGAGGAAGCCGTGCAGTGCTGATGCTGGTCCACCCCAGAGTGAGCAGAACGGGCGTTCACTGTGGAACCGTGTGGTCAGATGAGTCTGTGCAGCTTTTCAGGCTCATGGCTGGGAGGAGAACAGAGCTCTTCTCTTTCCCAGTCTCTAGTAAGTCCACTTTTTAAAGCTGACTGCATTTCTGCAGTCTTCTGATTAGTGAGTACTTACTTACTTGTTCATGGTTTATGACAAGGATGAACATACCGCCCTGGCCTGGTCACTGCCATTATTTCTAGGTGTCTTGGCACTGCTTGGGACCTTATTAATCCTTCCTGTCTTTTCTACCTTCCCCCCTCCCCTTTCCCTCCCTCCCTCTCCCCCCTCCCTCCTTCCTTTATAATTCTATCCAATTTATCACCATTCAGTCAAATCCTCCAGTGATACTTCCACACGACTGTGCATGAAAACAAAGCTTCCCCAAAGGTTTTGAGGAAACGTTTTAAGGGTGCTGTCCCATTTAATGTTATTCTTGGATTTTATTACCATATATTAATTATACAGAATGGGTTTCATTATGATATTTTCAGATTCCTGATGTATTTTGGTCAGTTCCCCTCCATTATTCCTTTGTCCCCCCTCTCACTCCATTGATCTGTAACTAGTCCCCTTTCCCTTTCATGTCTTCCCCACCACCACCCCTCCCCTGCACCCCTCTTCCCCTCCTTTCCCCCCTACCACCCCTCCCCCCAGCCAATGACCCAGGGACACTCATTGAGGTTTCTTACAGAAGCACATACAGGGCATTGTTTATGGGAGCGTGGACAGCTTGTTACTGAAGAAAATAATATTCCCTCTCCCAGAATCGTTCATTGTCTATAGATTCTCAGAGAGGAGTTGGGGGAACACCAACTATACAAGGCCGTGTGTAGTTATTCTTAAAAATACCACCAGGCACAGCTGCTCAGGTTTCCACGTCTTGGACTTGTCCTTGCTCAGGAAGCATTTATGAGTACACATGTCAGGGAATGCAGTGACTGGCACACCTAGATTGGGGCTGGTCCTGTGGGCTTACACACATCTCAGCAGCAGGCATGTTGTGTTGCTTCCATTCTGATTTGCATTTTCCTCTTGAGAGCCTTGCTCAGCAAGCAGCAGCCCCTGTTCGAATGCGAGGCTCCTCTGTACTAAGCCAATAATCTGCCAGTAGCTTCTCCAGGCCTCTCTTCCCTCAGTTGGAAAAGTCAAAAGTTCACATCTGAGAGTCTTAAGAGCCCCTTTCAGATCTGCAGCTCACTGCCCACTCCTTCAGCAACCAACCCTCCTATGTTTACAGGACAATTAATTTTAAAACCATTTATCGATAGCTTTGTGTAACAGCTCATTCATGACCCCGTGGTTAATCCAAAAATGATGACTTTGGGCTTCGAATGTGACTCAGTGGTAGCAGAGCACACAGTCAACACATCGCCAACATAAACAACAGAAAAACATACCAACAAAGTTCTTTAAAGCACTCACACACCATCACTTGTCAAAGCAAACTTGTAAATGAGTGCTTCAAGATTCATTTTCATTTTACTGCCCACTCTGGGGTGGTTTCTGTTGTGTGTACCTATTTTCAATCAGTCTCTTACTGCAAGCTAAGCTTCTGGAGGTGAGCCCTGTCACCGGCTTGGTTATCACAGTGTGCAGAGTGTTTGTCAAGTGGGAGGGCCACATGCTGCCTGTGTGGTTGTGGGACACGTCAACTCACTTGTTTCTGTTTCCATTACTGAGTTACGCAAACCACTTATTCTTTCTACGCAAGTTCTTCTTGCTTTTTCTCCATACCACTCTGTTCCTGCACCAAACCAAGTTTGGGAAAATTTCCCCATTCCTCTTCTGTGAACATTAACTCCTATTTATCCAGGAGACTTTAAAAAAAAAAAAAAAAAAAAAAAAAAACTTCCCTTTTTTCATAACCTCTGTGCCCATTACAGACATGGGCACAGAGAACTGTAGACCTCCAGGACATGATTTCTTTTATGGGCTGGTGGGTATTATGAGCACATGGCGAAGAGCTCTATAAAGTCTGTGTCAAACACTGTAAGAGGTGAGAAATGGGCACACATTGGCAAACGGCCAGAGAGGTGGCAGTGGGCAAAGGTGTGGGCAGCAGGCATGAGAAGCTGTAACTAACTGGCATTAACTTGCACCGCAGAACAGTAGACTGTGTGGGAAATTGCCTGGCAAGTGGAGCCTTGGTTGGACTTACAGCCGCTGCCAGGGTCCTGCTGCACCACTGCTTTCCCACCCATTGAATTGTGGTGCACAGGCAACACCTGAGCTGTCAGGCCCCGCTTTGACTATCCCCCACCCCCGCCCCACCCCGAGAATGAGGTCCTAGCACTTGGCAGGGACGGTGTCTGGAGCCGGGAAAGGCAGCTGAGCACGCAATCCTCTTCACCCCATCTCTGCTGTGTTGCCATTTAATCTATCTGTTTCTGAGTTTCTGGACAAGATCAGGAACAGAAGGAGTGGTCATCTACGATGCAGAGTGGTCCTTTAACAGACAGGTCATTCCAGGTGAAGTGTGAGTGACAGTCGCAGGAAAAGTGGAGCAGATTGTGACTGACAGGTCAGTTCCTGCTTTCTGGAGACTCAGGAGTCTGAAATATGACCAAGACACAGATTCAAGAAGGCATTTGGTATAGAATTCCTTATGTTCTTACAAATGTGAGGACAGACTGGCTGAGAGTTTATATTGGGTCCCTGGATAAAATATACTTTAGTGATGAGTAGGCTGATGTTGGTGTGGCTACAGGCCTCTAACAAGGGCCACAGCCTCCTCAGTCTGCCTTAGTCATTCTTTCATTGAGCAAAGAAAAAGAGGACGCAGGTGGCATGTCTTGCACATGTCTTGTGGACTGAGTCCTTAGAAGCTGTGTGGCCAGACTAGCTGTAGCAGTGAGCACAGAGAGACCCAACATCTGTAAGGTAGAGAGTGACCAAAAAAGACAGTGCATCACCTCAGGCCTCCACACATGAACACATAACTGCGCCTACACATGTGAACATATGTACATGTGTGCATACCACACAAATAAATACACAAAATAAAGGGGTAGATAATAATGAAGAAGACACACACACACAGCAGCAGCAGCAAGTTGGCTCATTTGGTGAAAACACTTGCCATGTAATCCTGAAAACCCAAGTTTAACTGGCAGAACTCAAATAAAAAGCCAGATTTAAAAGAAAAAGAAGCAGCAGCCAACTGCGTCGGTGTGACTTGTGGTCCCAGCATCCCAGTGCTGAGATGGAAGGCAGAAGGAGAAGTGTGGACGCTCACGCAGCAGTAGGGGCACAAAGACCTTCCATGAGATGGAGCAGAGAGTCCACTCCTGAAGGTTGTCCCCTGACTGCCACAGGTGCACTGTGCACACGCACAGCATAAGATACATCCTGAAAATTAAAAATAACAGTTAAGGTTGGGGATATGGCTAAGTGGTTAAGAGTGATTGCTACTCTTAGAGAGGAGCAGTGTGTGGCTTCCAACACCCACAACAAACGAGTCGCTTATAAAGTACCTATAACGCCAGTTCCAGGGATTCTGATGCCGTCTTCTGGCCTCTGTGGACACACGTACTTACCCACAAACACATACTAAAAACAAAGAACAAAACAAAACTTTTCCAGACATAGTGGCACATACTTTAATCTCAGCCCTTGAGAGGCAGAGGCAGGCAGATATTTGTGAGTCTGAGGTTACCCTGGGCTACATAGTGAGACTCTCTCTCAAAAACCAAAAATGAAGAAGAAGGAGGAGGAGGGGGAGGAAGAGGATAGTAAGAATTAAAGTAGTTGGGTGTGGTAGTGCATGTCCTTAATCACAGCACTCAGGAGCAGAGGCAGGTGGATAAATGTGAGTTCGAGGCCAGCTTGGTCTATAAAGCGAATCCAGTACAGCCAGGGCTACACATAGAAACTCTATCTTGAAAAACAACAACAACAAGAATTAAAGTAAACGACTGAGGTGGTGACTCGATGGGTAGAAAAGCCTGCTTTACAAGCATAAAAGTCTGGGTAAACTCTGCAACAGCTGTTTGAAAAGTTGGGCATATGTGCTTGTAATCCAGCATTGGGAAGCAAGGTAGTCTGGCCCTGAGCACCCTCTGACAACTCAACAGTGAGCTTCGGTTCTTTGAAAGGCCCTGTCTCAAGGCAGTGGGGCCGAAAGTGGTAGGGGAAAATGTGTGCACCCATGCACACATCTTTGCACGCTTGTGTGTACCCCCATAAGTAAATTAAAATAAGAACTGGGCCTAACAAAGGTAAACTTTTAAATAAATTATGGCAACCTGTGCTGTTTGGTGGCCAGGCATACAAAATCAGGTCAGCAAGATGGCTTAGCAGGTAGAGGTACTGCAGCGAAGCCCAATGACCTAAGAAAGTCAAGTCCTACAGGCTGTCTTTTAACCTACATAGCACTGTGGCATGTGTGCACCCCTCTTGCACATGCACACATACAGATGAAAAATTAGCAAAATCATTAACCTGAATTTCCCTTTTCACAAACTATAACTAATAATGTCTTTTATTTCTTACAGTTATCTGTGAACATAGAATGTGTCAACAGATATAAAAGGATTCTGATGTTTCTAAACTAAACCTTTCAAATTTTAAGAATTGTTCCTTAGTTGTTAATCAATGGGGTTGTTTTGTTTTGGTGAATAAATGCCAGAGAACCCATGACCAGAGTGGCCTGGGGTGAGATTAGAAGGTGTAAAGGAGTTGTTTTATATTGACAAAGTACCTAGTGGTGCTCATTTGCTTGTCCCCCATGAGGACACTGGAGATGTAACTTCTCTGTGCAGCCCCCACCTGTTCTCGGGCAGCGGCGCTTCCTGCTGCTGCATCACGTCTCTCACATCGTACCTTAATGTCATTCCTCGCCTAGCTGAATGGGTCGTCCCGATAGTGGGCGCCCTTTAACGATGTGTCTCATGTTCCTGTTATCTGGATTCTTCAGGCATGATGATTCCAAGTGATGTGCAAGGTCCCGGCATGCTTGTCGATCTTCCAGCTGTTGCCCCAAGAAGAGAACAAGAAGATTTGCCTTTGTACCGACTCCCCAGCGCCCGGGTCGTCTCCAAGCCTTCCTCACACATGGGAACGGTGTCTTCAAGATACGCAAATGCTGCATGGTATGGTGTCCTTCCTCTGCCTCTCCCTTTTTCTTCCTCCTTTAAAAAGTTGTTGGGAAGTTACACAGAATAATGTATCCACTATTTATTATTATTATTAACTTGTCATATAAAGTGGTATGTTTTGTGTCATTTTCTTACATGTGTGACTTTGTCCTTTATTCTACTTCATCCCCTACCCCCAGCCCCCCAGCTAACTCTCCCCTGTGCTCCATGCCCACTGTGGCTTGGCTTTTGTTTCTAAAAAAAAAGAATGTGCAATTTTAGTGAAACGCTTAGAAAATATAGAAGAACATTATGGCTAAACCTATATTACACAATTACTAGTAAAAGTTTACATATTACTTAAAATTACGTCACACCTAGAATTCTATATTTTTATTCACATAATGGATTGCATACAGTATTTGCTTAGAGAATGGGCTGTTAATTTAGAGTTTCTATAAACAGACTAGCAAGTGGGCTTGAGGACAAAAGGATGTGCAGAGCCAAGCCTTGGAGAGTCTATCTGGAGTCATGCCCAAGACACGCCATAAGACGCATGGTTCTAGAGTAGGAAGCTATGGTGGGACATTACTTCTCTGATAAGGTGAAGGCTTGTAAACAGGTTATTTGAGGACATGTCGAGGATGAAATATCCCTAAATCCATAAAGTAAATGGAAGCCGTTGCATCTGGGATTAAGGTGTTTTCTGACATCTGTCATTGAGAACATGGTCAAGAATAGGTGAAGCTCCTGGGTTTAAAGGATCATCCAGGAGAGTGTGGCCTTTGAACTCTTGCCACAGGTGGTGCCCGAGGCCTGGCTGGGGAGAGGAAGGAGCAGCGGGGAGGAAACCAAGTCTAAAGCTGATGAATTGCAAAGCAGGGCAGGAGCTACAGAAAGCCAACAACAGGCCACAATAAACATTTTTATGTGGCTCTTTAAGCACAGAGCAGTTTTGTTTCTCTGTGTTTTGCTATTGGGTGAAAATCAGACCGTTGAGAATGGAAGAGAAAGGTCAGAAGTTGGACATGGCAGGGACTGGGTAGTGTTGAGACTCCTGCCCATGCGAAAAGGCTACGGGAATGCATATTGCCTAGATAATCCAAGGTAAGGAGTATGCACACGTACACACACACGTGCATGCACACGCTTATATTTTATTATATCTATTTTATTTGTATACTTATTTTTATATTTTATTTTATTATTTGATTTTAGTCATACATTTATTGTATATTATTATATCCATGTACATATAAATATATAAACGCAGTGCAGGGCAGCCTGCAGAGGGAAGCACATGGATAAGCCAGCAATAGTCTTGCACTAGAGACGTACCTCAGAGTGGAAAGGTTGAGAACAGACTTCATGACATGTCAGCACCTTGGGGTTTTTAGTTTGTCTTTGGCTTTAGTGTTGCTAGTTGGATCTGACAGGAGTGAAGCTGTTTCCCTAAACCAGAGTTTGTTAACTGACGAACTGGGAAAGATAGAAACACAGGTCAGGCCCATCTCCTTCTGTGCAAAGAAGAGTGGGCATGGGTGTGCATTGCTTAACTGTCCCAGCCTCACAGAACCAAGTTGCACTCTGCCACCTGTATCTTCTCCACAGGTGAGCACAGAGGCAGGTGCAGGTGCAGGTGCAGGCACAGGCACATAGGCTCCAAACTGACCTTTATCTCAAGACATCAGTCTTGTATTCCAGTGTTGGCTTTTGGTTTGCTGTCAGAGATTTAGAAAGTGTTTAAATTTCAGCAAATGTTAGGGGAGTTTCTGTGAACTGTGTTTCCTAGTCTCACAAGGCAAGACTCAGGCCGAAGGCTCACAAGTAACTATTTCCTCCACCAGGAGCCTCCCTGAATAATACACAGTTCTTCCTAAAGGTGGTCTTTAAATAACCAGGATATCCTCATGCTAAATGGCATTTGTACACTCTGATGGGAGTTTAATGTAGTACAGCAACTGTGAAAATCAATAAGGAGGTGCTAGAAAAAAAAGTCAGAATTTGAGCTAGTGTACGTCTGTATATTCTGAGATAGCATGCCTCAGAGACGTTTCCACATCTGTGTTCACTGTTGCACAATTCATGGCAGCTGAGTAGTAGAACTAGCCTAAGTGTCCAGCAGGAGAAGGACTGGTCAGGACAGTGTGACACAAATGCACAAGATTTGGTTCAGCTGTAGAAACAAGCTAGACTCATCCGGTTGGCACACGCCTGAAATCCCAGCACTCAGGAGGCAGAGGCAGGTGGATCTCTGTGAGTTCAGGCCAGCCTGGTCTGCAGAGCAAGTCCAGGACATCCAAGGCTGCACAGAGAAACCCTGTCTCCAAAAAAACCAAAACTAAAACCCAACCCCCTCCCAAAAAACAAAAGCAAACAAACAAACAAAAACCAAAAATGAAATAAGCTAGACTCAGAAAGATGAGTGTTGCATGTTTTTTCTCTCATGTGGAGCTTAGGTTTAGATTGATACTTTTGTGTGTGTGTGTGTCTGTGTGTTTGTCTGTGTGTCTGTGTGTGTATGTGTCTGTGTGTGTGTGTCTGTGTGTGTGTATGTGTCTGTGTGTGTGTCTGTGTATGTGTCTGTGTCTGTGTGTCTGTATGTCTGCCTATGTCTGTCTGTATCTATGTCTGTGTGTGTGTCTGTGTATGTGTCTGTGTGTGTCTGTGTATGTGTCTGTGTGTGTGTGTCTGTGTGTGTCTGTGTGTCTGCCTATGTCTGTCTGTGTCTGTGTGTGTCTGTGTCTGTGTCTGTGTGTCTGTGTGTCTGCCTATGTCTGTCTGTGTCTGTGTGTGTATATATCTGTGTGTATGTGTCTGTGTGTGTATCTGTGTGTGTATGTGTCTGTGTATGTGTCTGAGTCTGTGTGTGTATGTGTCTGTGTATGTGTGTCTGTGTGTGTATGTGTCTGTGTGTATGTTTCTGTGTGTGTGTCTGTGTGTATGTGTCTGTGTGTGAATCTGTGTCTGTGTCTGTGTGTCTGCCTATGTCTGTCTGTGTCTGTGTATGTGTCTATGTCTGTGTGTCTGTGTGCGTGGGATGGGAGGGAAATCAGTACTAGGAAGAGTGCCGTGAAGGGAGGTGGAGGTCTAAAGTGAGGGGAAGGCACAGGACAAGGTAAGAGTGTGTAAGTGAAGCAAAAGCAGCTGGAAGCTAGTGTGTGTGTGTGTGTGTGTGTGTGTGTGTGTGACCATTAAGAGAGTGTTAGGGAGCCTCACAGGGAGGGAAATAAGCTCAAAGTATAATGAGGTGTGATAGTGTCACTATGAAACCCATTACTGAGTATAGTAACTAAAAATATTGATGAAAGCAATCCAAAAATAATTTTAAGTCTCCTCAGTGTTTGAAATATTTGTGCAAATTTACATCCCAATATGTACAATAGAGGCATCTGACTTATGCTGTTGGATTCTAATTCAGATTAGGCAGTATAGCCATTTGTTGTGGTAACGTGGATTTGTTTGTTCAATTGTACAGCCCTCCTGACTTTCTGAACCTTACTTAGAGTACGGGTAACTGTCACAAGTTACAGTGTGTGTTCACCGGCCCCTTGAGGAGTGATAATAGGTGATGAAAATGTGCTGAGCCTCTTCCAATAGACGATTTCCTGTTATATCCTTATCAAAGAAAAAGAAATCCAGTTCTTTTCGTGTGCTAGACACTGTCTTGCTTTCTCACTACTGCTTGTGAGAACCAATAGTGTCATTGTTAGCCTCACGGGTCAACATGACACAAGCCTAGAGTCACCAAAGGAGAGGGGAACACAGTGGAATGATGCTGCCCTGGGGGCGTACCTGTGGGGGATTTTTTGAGGGTAATTATTGTAGAGGGGCAAGCCCACTTCAGGCGTTGGCTGTATAAGAAAAGTTAGTTGACCCTGAGCTGTGCAGCAGGGCCACTTTGCATCATAGTCTCTTAAGGGCTCTGTTTCAGTCCCTGCCTTGAGTTCCTGCCTCTGCTTCCAGAGAAATACACCCTTTCCTCCCCAGATTGCTTTTGGTCCTGGTGAGGGATGTAATTCCTGTAACAACAGCGTAAATGGGCCATGGAAGCCATTTATGTCATCCTTATAGAAATTACATCCCTTAGCTTAAAAAATCAGAAACCAAAGCAAAGAAAACGTTCACAAATACCAAGGGATTTTTTTTTCTAATTTAAACAGTGAAAACTAAAAATTTTAAAACCCCTACTTGTTCTGCTTTGCTTTCTGTTGCTGTGATAAACACCATAAGCAAAAACAGTCAGCACTCTAACTAGTTGCTCTATAACCAGTTATCACTAGTTACAGTTCAGCGTTTCTTGTTATCCAGCTCAGCAAGTTGATCTTGCTGAGGTAAAAATAAAACAGTGGGTGTCTGGACTGTCCAGTGAGCTGGTCGGCCAATCAGCACAAGGTTTGAGAAGCATACTTAGGCCAGGCATAGTCACTCACACCTGGTGTACAACGTGAGACTCTGTACAGAACAGAAAAAAATGGTCTATGTTGGTACCAGTGCAAATGTGAGATTGTGCAAATTAAAGGCAATCTTTTAGAATAAGAACATCGTGTTTACCAGTTTTTAATCATTCTGTGGTACCCTGGAGCCATGTGAAAGGTTGCTGCATCAAGTAGTAAAGCAGTGAATGTTTGCTTTTATTTATTGGTGGGAGTACTTTAAAAGGTTAAAGGTTAATTATTTACCTTTAGATCGTGCAGTTTTGATGCGTCTAAGGACTTTCAAAAATAAGACTGTCTTGTGTTTCCCTTACAGTGAGTTACCTGAGAGAGAGGAGGGTGAAGGAGAGGAAACACCAAACTTCAGCCACTGGGGGCCACCAAGAATGTGAGTGCACGCCACTGCCCTCCTCAGCTCAAGCACACCCACCCATGCTCTGTTCTGCAGCTTATTTAGTGTGCTGGCTAGGCTTGGGGGTGCTTGCCACAAGCTAGAGTCATCTGAAAGGAGGGGACCCTTGCTGTGATGCATTTCCATAATTAGTGATGGATGTGGGATGTGGAAGGGTCCCCAGCCTACTGTGGGTGGTGCCAGCCTGCCCTGGTGGTCCTGGGCTCTACAAGAAAGCAGGCTGAGCAAGCCATAAAGAGCAAGCCAGTAAGCAGCACCCCTCCATGGCCTCTGCATCAGCTCCTGCTCCAGGTTCCTGCCCTGTTTGAGTTTCTGTCCTGATTTTCTTCGATGATTAAAAAGGGATATGGAAGTTCAAGCCAAAAACAATAAACAAAAAACAAAACAAAATAAAACCCTTTTCCTCCTCAACTTGCTTTTTGGTCATGGTGTCTTGTCAGCAACAGAAACCCTAACCAAGGCACTTAGTCATTGTAATTGAGACTTAAAATAAGTAATATTTTCTGTGCTGAATTTTAATTCTCTTTTGTCTTGTCTAAAGTCTGTTAGCCAATATTAGCAAACTCTTTGATGCTGTCTTAGAGAAAGCGACTTAGAAATGTCCCTCTGGAAGCAGTCAGTGATGGACATCGTGCCTGTCACAGTCAGTTATCGGTGAGGTGCCACCACAGTAGGTGCTCCACAGTTACAGGTCTAGAAATGGTGGTTGGGGCTTCGCGCCGACCAGCTTCTCTCTCTCTCCTCTCCCGGGCGAGACTTTGTTTGCGTCTGGTTTGGGTTCACAGACCAGCTCATCTTCTCTTGTATGCGATTGTCTGTACAAGTACTTGCCAGGCCACCTGGGTTTTATGATTATTAAGTCCTTCAGTATTCCCCTCTGTTTTTATGCTGTGTTACCCACCCCCCACCCAACCCACCATTATTTTGCAATTCTGAGTTTTGTCTTAGAGACTCTGATGATGTATTTTTGGAGTAATTTTAAAATTGAGTTGACGCCTGGTCATGCTTCTGTAGTTAAAGCAAAACTTACATAGGAGTAAATTTCATTTCATACTTCCTTTTTGTTTTTTAAGTGACACTGCATAAAAACCAAATATTTGTTTAGGTATGTGTATGGGTATGTGGGTGACGTGGTGGCACATGCCTGTAGTCCTAGCACTTGGGGACCTGAAACAAGAATTCCAACTCAAGGCTGGCCTCGCTATACAGTGAGACCATCTCAAGTAACAGTGAATCAGTAAGTAAAAAACAGTGATGTAGAAGCAGAAAGCAAGGAAGCCGTGTAACCTTGAAAGCGGATGACGGTGACCTTCTGCAAAGAACCTCACACTCAAACCTTCTCCCTGGGAAGGGCGGTGCATTGTGAGCTGCAGTAACAAGTTTAGTTTCCTCTGGAAAGCAGGGGCTTTGTTAGAATGAATGTGTGCTTTCTTGAGTCTTCACCTCTTTGTTATTTTCTCAGTGTCTCTCTGCTGGCATTGTTCATATAAGTGAGCGGACTGATCGTACTTTGGTAGAGAGGCATGTTATGTCTTAACTAACTCATCTTCGAATCTCAAGAATTGTTTCTTATTTGAGAGATTTATCTTTTCAAATTTTAAACTTTTACATGTCACAGATCTCGGTAGGATCTTATAATTTTGGAGCTAGCATCCTTCATATGACATCTCTAAAGTACATTAGCAAATTTTCATAAAACATGAGCCACAGCTATGCCACACATGGAACACTTACGATGACAATACAGCAGTTTTAATTACCTTACTCAGGAGTGTATTTTCTTTGTCCCTTTTACAGTGTTGAGATTATTAGGGAGCCCAACGTGTCTCTAGGCATCAGCATTGTTGGTGGACAAACAGTTATAAAACGCCTGAGGAACGGGGAGGAGCTTAAAGGGATATTCATCAGACAAGTGTTGGAAGACAGTCCTGCAGGGAAAACCAATGCGCTTAAAACTGGAGATAAAATTCTTGAGGTAAGTGAAGTTGAAGCAACGTTTTACTCACAACGTTTGCGTCAGTGGAAGCGTCACTTAAGCAAACTTCATGTTTAGTGTGATTGGATTGAGTCGGTAACGTCCATTTGTGGTGCCTTAGTTTGTATGCCATATGCACACTCTGAGCATCTCTAGCTTGTGAGGGGGGAGCAAGTAAAATGACACGGCAAGAACTCCAGCTGACCAAAGGATTTAGCATAGCACTGTACATAGAACAGATGCCAGCTGCTTCCCTAGACCCTGTTGCCACTTCCGGGTTCTGTGCTTGCATCTTGTCTACAGAAGGAAGTTGACCTTGGAAGGGGACGGATCCATTGCTCATGTATGTTCAGTTTTAGGGGAGACAAATCTTATCTGTTTTTAAGATTCATCCTTTATTCATTATCTTTACACATGTGTGTGAGTGCTGCATGAACGTGTGTGTGTGGGTATCTTGTGAGTACAGGAGACTGCAGAGGCCAGAAAATGGCTTTAGATGCTCTGGGAACTTGAGCTACAGGTGGTTGCGAGCTGCCGTGTAGGTGCTGGGATCTGAGCCCAGGACCTCTGCAGCAAATGCTCCTATCTGCTGAGATGGTCCCTCCAGCCCTGGCAGCTAAATATTAAATGCCTGTGAAAACACTCAAAATTCTCTGAGATCAGAACGGATGCACGCATTGGGCTTTGTTGGGTGATACCGCAGTGGTCATCTGTAGGGCCATGGAGCCCAGGTCGGCCTTGAGCCTGTGCGCAGCGGAGGCTTGCCATACACTCCCGTGCATCCCACCTTCACCTTCGGCCAAGACTGCAGGTGTATGTCACCATCCCCAAGTGTGTAATTACCAAACACAAACAAGTGTTTTGTTTCTCTGGAATTTGTGCAAGCGTTACTTGCCTGGATTTTATGCTAAGTCCATTTTTAAATTTGATTAAAACTATCAAACTCCTCTCGGGATTGACTGAGCCATTTTATATTCCTACCAGCTATGAGTGAAGGACTCAGTCTGTCCACATTCCCCACCTAGAGACGATGTTGTCTATGTGGCACACTAAGAGGCCGGCAGTGACGCCCTGCTGAAGCTTTCATTTGTGTCCTGTTGGCTGCTGTGTGTCCATGTGCTTGTCCTCTCCCTGAGCGGCCACCTGCTTTCATCTTCTCTAAATTAGGAGTTTGGGGCCTAGAAAGACGCCTAAGTGGCTGAAAGCCCTGACTCCCATTCCACAGGGCCTGGTTAATATGCTCCCACTGCCTTCTGCAGGCTGCCCACACTGCTGATGGCTCTAGCTGTAGGGGATCGCATACCCTCTTCTGGTCCCTGCGAGTACTGGCACATGTGTGACACGTGTACACTGGCGCATACGAGACACGTGTACACACATACACAGAAATAAGATAAACCTTTGAAGTTTTTTAAGGTTAATGGTGGGCCTTGGAGATTACATTTTACCTCACATTGCGTCAAGTGCGATGAATCATTTGTCTCCTTTTTTCCTGTGACTCCTGCTATAAAGCAGAATTTGGTTTGTTTTTATTCAGAACCAGTGTGAGTTCTGTCTGCATGTTGTAAATAGGTATCGTTAAGCAATAACATGAAAGATTCAGATTCATAAGAACTTCCTTAAGCTTTCTTTCTCAGAAATATGTCCTCATGCATGTGAGCAGGCGAGTTCCTGCATCCTTCTTCTAACCTTGGGAGAACCGAGGTCCGCTGCTTCCCCGTGTCAGTTCCCTTCGTCACCATGCCCATCTCCCACCGTGGACTCCGTTAGGGCAGCACCAGCATCCATCCTTCAGTCCTGTTCTTCATCCCCCTGTAGCACTGTGCTGACCCCGCTGACTGAAACCCACCCTAGCCACTAAGGCATTGTTCTGTACTGGACTTGAAGCCCTGGTTGTGTGCTTTTAGGAAACTCTGCACCTCTTAGTAAGTTAGGCTCTGAGTTTCCATAACAAGGAGCCCTGAAGGTTGTAAGTGCTCTCAATAAAAGAACCTACGTGTGTTTGGACACTTCTTTTGTTAGCACAAACCGAGATGTAGTCAGATTCTGGGTTGTGATGATGGTTTAAGTAGCTCAGTTTAATGGAGAGACAGTGAAAGTCTGGCAAGGTTCCCCACTCCCGCCCCATGGCGTGCTTCTGTTACATGTAGCCGTGTGCTGCTGCGGAGAGACCTCGGCTGGGACGGAACCTCACCAGCTTCCAGCTCAGGTCATCATAATGAAGGTGGGACTGCTGTTGCAACTGAACTCTTTGCCCTCTACCCCAGGTGGAAACATTATTTTCCTTAACCACAGTGTGTGTGAAACAGTAGAGCATTTCTCATATGGTGGTTTCCACTCCCTAGCTGCGGTCAAACGCGTTAGTTGCTGGCTTTTCTCACACCCAGGATGACGCACACGGCCTTGGGCTAGCCCGCCCACAGTCTGGTGCCTTTCTAACAAGAATGCCTTCTTCGTGTTTCAGGTGTCTGGCATAGACCTGCAGAATGCCTCCCATGCAGAAGCCGTAGAGGCCATCAAGAGCGCCGGAAGCCCTGTGGTGTTCGTGGTGCAGAGCCTGTCATCCACCCCAAGGGTGAGGTCTACTTCCTAACTCAACAGGATTGTTCTGTTCACCCCACTCACCTCTGTCTCCCAGTATCCCCACAGCGTTGCCGCTGCTTGGTTTACTAGTAGGAAATGTATTAGCTTCACACAGATTTAGCTTTTTCTGTCGATTTCTGTTTTTACACCAAATTTTGATATGCTGGCCTAAGTTGAGTCAGGACCCTGTACGTTGGTTTAAACAAGCCTAAGGGTCACAGGGTCCTGTTTTTTGTCCCTTCTTGCCTGCTTTCCAGTTCAGCTAACACAGTGACACACCACTTCACTTGTGTGACAATAAATAGAGTCAGGTATAAAAGCCTTGTAGAGAAGCCATCTGATGCTGTGCATGCTTGACTCTTGTAAACACAGATACCTTGTCAGTGCTGTGCTGGTGTGTGACAGGCTGTGTAAATCTCCATAGTCGTGAGTCCCAGAAACGGGAGCGGTCTGTACTTCCGAACAGTAGGAGCACATTGTTAACAGTATCCCTTGTAGACCTTCAGGGAATACAGAAGATAAGACTTGAGTGGATCGCTGGCTGCCCCAGCACCCCGGCTCTGATGGGATGCTTTACACACAGAAGAGCACTTTCTGCACGGGGCCCCAGCACTGGCCACAGCGGGAAGCTCCGCTGTGCAGCCGTGCTCCAGCACTGTGCCTTCCATTCTCAGTGTGTTGCTCTCCCCAGTGAGACTAACTGAGAGGGTGAGCTGCACACATCCTCTCTTCTCATATGTTTTGAGGTTCAGTTAAGCTCGTTGGAGTCCAGTTTTTAAACTACCACATCTTGTAATATGGGGAATGTAGTTGTGGCTATGCTTTTATTTCTACAATTGCATTCCATAGGAAATTTGGCCAGACTGTTCTTTGCCAAATGACACATCCTAAGGAACTATTGTGAGTGAAAATGAGTCACCCAGGATTTGCGTTATGCAGCTCACCTTAAGTGCCCTGCTGAAAATTATTTAGAACATTTGAATGGTTATAGATTCAACTGAAAATGTCGAGCCTCTAGAGCTGTGGCTAGTGAGCTGAGATACAAGGCTTTTCATGGACAACATAAGCCCAGCTGTAAAAACAGGAGCATTGCCTCAGCATCTTCCCATGCCCATGTCACTTGGTCCAGGGAGCAGAGCAGGATGCCAAACTGTGGCCTCTGGCCTCCATCCCTGAGTATGTGCTTACCAGTGGTTAGTCACCAGGCTGACTTGTTCCGTTTTTAACCTGGCTCAGCCCAGAGTAACTCCCAAGCCAATGACAAATCAAGTTTCGTACCTTTGCTAAAGGGGTTCGGATTAATTCTTGCCACAAGTCCTCAGGATGGAAGGTGCCAGATGCAGACAATGCCCTTGAGGTTTCATCACTTCCTACAGTTTGCAGTACTAGCCATCGAACAATGGGCTTCGTGCATGACAGGCACTGTACTCCTGAGCTACCCTCCCCCGCTTCCAGATTTAATTTTATTAAATTAATTCCAAGTGCTAGGGATCAAACCCAGAGTCTCTCACATGCTAGGCAAGCAACCTAACCACCCCTTCCATCTTTAGCCCCTAATTTTTATGTGAAACAAAGACTTACACAGATGTCCATGCTGGGTTCCAGTTCCTGAGCCTACTGCCTCCCACGGAGCTAGGATTACAAGTGTAGGCCATCTTGCCCAGCTGTCTTAGACATTTTCACAGTTCATGTTAAATTTTGAGCTTTCTTCAAAACCCTAAAAAGAAATCATTTCCTAATGCTGTGTCCCTCAAAGGACTAATGTGTGGCAGTGTTTTCATGCTGGAAAATCATCCTTGTCCTTGTCAGCCACACGACAGCTCTCGTGGCCACACCAGGACCGGCACAGACACACCCCCTCCTGGACTTCCGAGTCTCGGGTGTTTACAGCACTCACCTTACTTAGCAGGCGTTCATTTGTGAGCAGACCCTGTGTTCACTCTGCACTTCCCTTCGGGAACTTCTATGCCGAGGAAATATTTTCCGTATAATAGCGTAACTGCTTTCGGTGGTAGCATTGTGTGTATTTTTATACCCCACCCCTACTTCTAACAACAAAACAACCCTTTTGAAATTGTAAAATCTCCTCAGCCATCCCTTAAACACCACTAGGAATTAAATTTGAACTTCACTGTTCTCCAAGCACTCAGTAAACACATCTCTGTGCTACACCCGTCTAACTCCCCCAGGAGCAGTGTGATGCGCTGTTTCTTTCTGTCCAGCATCCTGGCTGTGCTTCCTTGTCACACGGCTTTACACTGGTGCCCTTCTTTTCCTACGTGTGCATTTTTCATATTCATCGCATGAATTTACTTTTCACTGTTACATGAACACATGGCCTTCTATTTTCCTGTAAGAGGTAATGCTTTTGGTGAGCGTTGTACCTTCTGAGCATTGCCGGTGGCTAGTATATACAGACGGATGTGTTTGCTCCTCAGAACGGGGACATCATGTGAGGCAACGGACGCTGCACAGCTCTCAGCGCCTGCCTGCCTTTTATCTCTCTGCCTTGTTTTGTCATGGCAGGAAGCCGACCCCGGGTTGTTTTGGTTTTGGGTTTTGAGAAGAATCACTTGCCTGTAGGCTGTCATCTTGTAAGCAGGTTGTTAAGTGTATGTTGAGTAAGGCGGAAGTACAGAGCCAGTGCTCACAGGGAATCTGACTGACAGGTGAGTTATTGCCAGAGCCAAGAGATAGCTCAGGGCAGAGCATGTGCTGCTCTTCCCGGGACCCAAGTTTGCTTCCTAATACCCATGGTTGGCAGCTCAGAACAGCGTGTGATACCAGCTCCAGGGGATCTGACACCATCTTTTAGCTTTTAAAGACACACACACACGCACGCACGCACGCACGCACGCACGCACACACATGCACACACACAAATAAACCTTTTAAAGAACTTAGTGCAGTCGTTTTTATTGAAGCAAAGCATTTCTCAGCCCTTATGACTTCTGAATTCATTTACTTAATATAGTAAAAGTGAATAAAATTTTATCTTAAATTGCATTTAGATCAAAGTGGATGGTTTTGTCTTGTTTTTAATGTTCACTAGACAGGCACTTCTTTTAATTTTCTGAAAAAAAAATTTTTTTTCCTACCTTCATGTCAGCCATCAGGTTTTATGCCATAATTATTTGTGTTAGCTGATTGAGGAGTCTGAGCCCGATCACGAGTGGTCAGCGGTACAGCACAGCAGTAGAGAGCCTAACATGGCAAACCTCTGGATTCAGGATGTAGGACTGGAAAAATCATGGCTCAAAAGACCATATTTCTCTAAGATGCTGCATAAATAACATTACAAAGGGACATTATTTGAGAAATAGCAGTCACATGCCAAAGACAACTGCTGCAGAGAGAGAGCCAGGAGGACAAGCCAGCTCCTGGCTGTACCTTTCATTGAACATGGTGGCTCACAGACACACTGCAGGTTAGCCTGGACTACCCCAAATTCTAAGTAGTGGTGGAGTAATGTGTGAGTTCTGGTCTCAAAAGCCATAAGCCAATCAAAATGAGAAATCTGTGCTGTCAGCATCAGTAAGAATTAATGTAGTGTTTTATAAACATGAACTTCAAGGAGCTGGAGAGATGTCCCACTGGTTAAGAGCACTGGCTGATCTTGTAGAGGACCCCAGGACCTGTCCTGTGGATCACAGCTGCCTATAACTGTGATTCCAGGGCGTTTGATGCCCTCTTCTGACCTCCACGGAGACGAGGCATGCGTGCAGTGACTAGGCGAAACCCTCAGACAACGGAAGGAAGAAGGACAGAGAGGGGGCGGGAGGGAGAGAGCAAGGGAAAGCAAGTTAAAATCATAAACTTGAACTTCTTTTACTTATAAATAAATACTTACTGAATGCATCTGTGTATCAAACTAGTCTGCTAACCACAGAAATTACAAAAAAATAGCATTCAACTCCATTTCCCATTGGATAGAAGAAATAAATTTGCCATTTATCCATCTGCCAACAGTGATAGTGAGCTAATTATTGTCTATGAAGTATGCTAAATAACAGATTTCAGCTGGGAGTTCAGAAGTCAAATAAATGAAGGCTCCTGTCTCCTAGCATCTAACTGAGGTCACCACTGAAACCTCCTTTGCACAAGGAGATATTTCAATGACCGTGGTCACCTTACATACAAATCTTAAATGTCTTTGTTCCTGTGACATACATGGTTTTAAGCGCATACTTTCTTCACTTCATTTACTTTTACTGACTGCCTGCATTGAATTTCTCATACATTTACCTTGAGATTAAGTCAACAGGCACATTAAGTCCTTACTGTCTACAACCACAAAACCAAGGGCTGCAGCTTGCTCACTGCCACGCCCAGCATGAACTCTGGAACAGACTAACAAACAGAAAGGAATGAGTTGCATGGCACCCGCCTCCATGGCACTCACCTGTGACCCTGAACTGGAAGATGGTGAGTTTGAGGCTAGCCTAGACTACATAGCAGGTGCTGGACCTACCTGAGCTGCAGAGTGAGAAAAGTTACCAACACCATACTAAAAGAAAATCAAGAAAGTGGGGAGACGGGAGAGTGGGGAGTGGGATGCTTTTCTCTCCCTTCCTCCCTCCCTCCCTCTCTCCCCAGACATGGACTCAGTATATAGCCCTGGTTGGCCTGGACCTTGCTGTGTAGACCAGATTGGCCTCAAACTCACATAGCCCTCATGCATCCGTCTTTGACATGCTGGATTAAAGGTGCTCACCTTGTTTTCTTGTGAGACACTCACTGTGTCACCCAAGCTGGCCTTGAGTCACTTTTCAGGCTTTAGGATCCTCCTGCCTCAGTTTCCCAAGGGCTAGGATTGTGGCTGTGCACCATCACAGCAAGTTCAGAAAAAGACATGTGAACTTACTCCACTTTCCTTACTTCTCCCCGTCTCTTTGGTGCTGGTAGGTCATCTCAAGTGTGCAGAACAAAGGCAAAGCCCCTGCCAAAAACCAAGACCAAGGCGCTCAAGAAAGGCAAGTGAAGGTAAGCCGAGCCGGCGCTGGGGTTGCAGTGGGAGGTGAGCCTGCTGAGGTGAGCTCTGGCTTTCTGCTGTACGTGAGCCTGGTTCTTGACAACATGAAGCAGGAACCATGTGCAGCATAGGCTTGGTGGCCTGTGAAGCACAGTCAACCAAGGACATCTGTCACTATTTCCTGTTTGTTCCAGCTGGGTGACCATTCCCAGAGCATGCTGGTCACAACTGGAAGTTTATCATTTACATGTTGCTTTTCTCTAGGAAGATCTACATCAAAATTTTCCTCTACTCAGGAAAAATTATTTTCATCAGTCAGAATTAATCACCCATTTTGTTTTCCTGCATCTATTCTGATAGAATTTATTGACCTAAAAATTATCTTAGGGTATGATATCAGATAGGATGCTTCTTCAGTTTTTACCCCATCAAAGAAATTGGCACATTATTGTAAAATAGAACTTACTGAGTAAAATAGAGTTTACAGTACAAGCCTGTCCTGGCTGGAGTTGTGGAGGGAGACTGGTTGCTGACCTTGCTCTTATCAGCTTGTCGTCTATCCCAGCATGCTCTGCTCCTCAGTTACTGATGCCTGGCAATCAGTCCTGTGTTCTGGTAGAGTGGGTTTTTTTGTTTGTTTGTTTGTTTTTTTCTTTCTCTAAAGTCTTGCGTGGTTATGTTCATTTATTTCTATATAAATTTAGAGTCTATGTAAATTTAGAAATTATTTCTGTTCATTAATGTTCACAATTCAGAAAGTAGAAACCTATTATTTGCTCCTAGAAATACTACATTTTGTGGTCGAGACTTTATTACTTTTTGACTTTTTTTGGTTATAGTTAGACTGTTCTTTGTATAATATTATTGTTTTGGCATTTGTTGAGAAAATTATCAAGTCACGTTGACTATGTGAGTCTTGATTTGTATTTAATTTTTGTTTTTGTTTGTTTACTTGCTCTTGTTTTTCTGAGAGGGTCTGTGTAGTCCAGGCTGTCTTTACACTCACTTATCTAGTGCAGGGTGTCCTGAGGCTCCTGCCTCCATCTCCCAAGTGCCGAGATGACAAGCCTGCCCTGGATCTCAGGGCTATGGAGGATGCAGAGCGACTGCAGGAGACGTGAGTTCAGATCCCAGCTGCCCGTAACTCGAGCTTCTGAAGGATCCGAGCCTGTCGGCCTCCATGGGCTCCTGAACTCACGTGCACATACCGCCTGCCTCAGTCTCCCCCTCCACAAACACATGAAAATGATTAGATTCTTTTAAAGTTTCTGAGATAGTCATTTTTTTGAAGAAGGAATTTTTTTTTAATTATCACAAAACCAGCATACTCAAAATAGTATGTTCAGTTTCAATATTTTCTGGAAAGTAAATATTAAGTTTAAATAACACTAATTTTTAAGTTCATGAGAAAACTTTTTCGCTTTAAGGACTGTTAAAGTTTATAAAAAACAAAACAAAACAAAAAAACCCAGAAGATGGGAAAGTATGTCACATTCAGGATAAGCAGTAAGAACTTCCCTTGAAAGGCAGGTAGTGTTTAGCTGCTGTCCTAGCCGTGTAACCTTGCGTCCCTTGCAGGCAGACATGCAAACAGTCAGAGAAGTGTTTCTTTAGGACCAAAGCATGTTCTAGCACGAGGTCAAACAGGATGCTAATAGGCACACACACACACCCTCTCTCTCTTTTTCTTTTTTACATTTTAACTGTCACTGTTTATTACCGTTTGGCTGCATTCTCTGTAATTCCAGCAGCCTCTTAAACAGACAATGTGTCTATGTACAATGAAAAACAAAACAGCAACAACAACAACAACAACAACAACAACAAAAAACCAAATGGCTTGCAACAGTAGGTAAGCGCCACAGTTAACTGTACATGTTAGGGAGCGTCTGGTAAGGTAGCCTGTTTTCTGCACCATGGACAACTTACATGTAAATCTCAGCATTATGACTGTGACAATAAAGAAAAAAATCCTTACAAGAATGAAGTACAGCATCCTGAAAAATATTGGTTTCTACTACACAAAGCAGTTAGAAAATGTTCACATTTTAACAAATCTGTACAAAGCACAAGAAACATTCTATGGGACCATCATCCCACCTTGATGCTAAGAACTTTCTAGAAATGTAGAATAACCATGAACAATTTATAAATCTGGTATCTATGTGCTCCACAGCTCTAGAACCTAAAAAACTCATTTAAAGAACTCAATGTGCCCAACATGGATCATTTTACACGGCACAGGAAGCAGAGGCAGGAGGAGCATACTCTCTCTTAACTCCTCAACCAGTAGATCCCCATGGAGCACGGAGGGGCTTGTTGTTCTGTTGAGCGCCACCCAGTGGCGGACATAACACCAAACATTCATTTTTATTGCTGTTAAGTTACAGCCCAAGTGAGCACCAGACTCAGACCACAAACACGCCTGGAAATAAGCCACAGAAAGGTAGGAAAATGTGGCAGAGTTCTGTCTCCCTCAGAACTGCGTCGTGTAAATGAGTTTAAACAGCTCACAGATTGGTGCATATCTGAGGTGTCTGTTTAATTAGTGAAGGTGGATCTCCTTGAGCGTCTCACTGGCACTTCCAAACTTGCCAGTGTATAATTTAAGAAAAAGTAATAAAAACAGTAGTGATAAAACTGTGAAAAGTGTGCAGGTGCTGAGTGTTTACTTAACTCACTATTAAGAACAGCAAGAGTTGGTAAGCCTGGCTCAGGGATTAGAAGAGAAGCAAGGAGTTAAGGCTCAAATTTAGATATAAAATTAGTTCACGTCTCACAAGACAAGAAAGCTGTATTCACCCACACACCATCACTGCACGCTGCTGGCGAGGGAGAATCCCACACAGTCATTAGTGTAGGACACACCTGGAATCCCAGAATGTGGGAGATGGAGTTCAGGGTCATTCTGGCCACAAATAGAATTAGAGGCTAGCCTGGGCTGTACATCACATTAGACTATATCTCCAAAAAGCAAACAAAAAGAATTGCTTGCCTCACTGTCGTCTTTCAGGCAGCAGCAGACACCCAGCAAATATGGAGGGAGGCCATCATGTGCTTGGGACTAAAGCTGAGGCTGCCACTCAGTGTGACTTGTTCCCTGTCACGCTTGATGATGTCATCTGTGGCGTACTCCAGCACTGGGAGCTTTATCCATGCCTGGAAGGTTTGGCCATGTGCACGCCCTTCTTTAGTGTGAGCAGGAAGGTGCCCGGGGTGTGCATGGTACACACCTTAATCCTGCAAGTTATGGCCGGGGGTGTGCATGGTGCACACCTTAAGCCACAAGCAATGCAGAAAGATGGTGGGTCCCAGGCCCCCCTGGATTGGGACATACTTACCCTGTGTTCTCTCAAGAGTGTTGACAGAATATAATTGAATTAGCTGGAATTCTTAGCTCTCAGTAAGACTTTCAGCCAGTGTCCTTGTTTGAAGGATCATCTTTGACACTGAAGAGCCTGGTTCTCAGAGAAGAAGGGGTTTGGGGGGTGGGGTGGCAAGGTATGGTCATTTGTTTTGTTGTTATTGTTGTTGTTGTTTCATTTTACTCACCTTTTTTCAACTTAAAGAATACAACTGTCATATTCTGGCCTGTTTCTTAATTAATGTTTCACGTTTAACTTCTATTCAACACTCTTGCATCCTAATATTTTGTATTGCCCACACATATGTAATCACTGATTTCATTAGACAGTGTATTCAAGAAGTGCAGTGTGTGGTCCTTTATGAACCCTAGAGAGTGTCAGCTTCCTGGAGGACTTCACTGCGTGGCTCGTCTCTAATGGCCCAGTGTCCACTCAGCAGAGGTATTATACCTTGCATTAGTGCTTTTGTTGGATAAAGCATAATTGAATGCACTTTCCTGAAGTCCTGTAGGAAGGCAGATCCTATCTAGCCGTCTGGGAGTTTGTGAGGGGCTTGAGCATCTTAGCTCCTACCTGCAGCAGCTGGCAGCTCTGTAAAGTTTGGCATGTTTCATTTTTTTCTCATGCTCAAGAATGTGTCTTCATTCTGTGAAGGTAATTTAACAATGAAATTTTGTTTCACCTTAATTATCTTTGGGGCTCGCGTATTGTGACTATGTCATTTGCTATACAAATTCAGAGTATTCTTTATAACCACTGCCCATCTCTAACACTAAATGTGTGTTAACTACAAACCATAGAGGAACACATCCATTTATAAAATCTGATATTTCATTTACTTTTAAAGGATAATATGTAATTCTGTAACTTAAAAAACCTGAATAATTATAATTTTGGTATATGGGGCTGTGTCACCTTTATGCTTAACTTTAAAATCCATGAATTATTTTGTTTCTACTGCAGAGGGTTGAGTGTGATGGTACAGAGGGGTGTACAGGGTTTCCTTTCTCATGGGGGAAGAGGCGTGTTCTTCTAAAAGGGCTGTGCTCTTTGAATTCTATTTGAGTCATTGCTATATTTATATATAAAATTATGATAATAAAATAACAGGAACTGGAGGAAATAAATTACTTTTTTTTTTTTTTTTTTTTTTTTTTTTACGGTCATTGTGCTATGGTTAAAATTACCTGCAACCGACTTATTTTCAGATTGCCTTTTTTTTTCCACTGAAGAGGATTGCATAAGCATAAGTAACTCTTTTCCTGGCTTTTGCACCTTCAGAGATATGGAACAGCTCCACCGCCGATGAAGCTCCCTCCTCCTTACAGAGCTCCACCTGCTGACAGTGAGGAAAGCGAGGAAGAATGTGCCCTGACCGACAGTGAGTTCCTTTGCATTATTTAGGGTAGATGCAGAATTTATTAAATTACGCTGCCGTGACTATTGTGAATCACAATATGGGGCTGTAGGCCTTCAAAAATGTGCGTGAACGTGTGCTAAAAATAAAGTTTTTAATCTTCGAAACTCCTGTGGCTTTTATTTCCTAGGCTTTTCTATTTGAAATTGACAAAGGATGCTTAAGAAAGTTATGTTGTGTGATGCTGTAATTTTACTTATTGGTTGTGAAACAAAACTGCTAAGCCCTGAGAGTCGGGGCTGTAACCCTAGCGGTGTGACTGGGCATCGGGGTCAGTTCTGGATACTCACCTTTAGGAGAGCCGATGCTGCTGGCGCGTTAGCACGGGCATGCGGCGTGTCGTGTGGACGTCTTGGGTATCTGTTCCACGATTTTATTTTGCAATGCTTGAATCAACTATGCATGTGGACAGAGGTGAGCTAGAGGTGGTACGTGAAGAAGCCACATTCTTTTTGCACGTACAGCATGTACAATTAAGCCTGGTGGCTGTTTGTCTAATTTCTTCAGTGGTGTATGGAAATGGTTTGGAAAGTAAATAGTGACAGTGCTGCGCAATTGTAAACCTACAAAAAAGCTATTGATGGGCATTTTCAAGAATGAATTTTGTGTCCTTTGAAATGTATATGTAAATGCATCTTCCTTTAAGAGAATTTTTCTTACTACAATATAGAAAAACTATTTTGATATAAAAATTAAAAGTTAGAAGTGGGCTCAGCCCTTTTTTAGAATATGGACCTAAGTGTGGCCTCTTCCCTTCAGAGTGTGGCCACTAATAGTGAGGACCGAGTGAAGTCACAGGTTTTAACACGCCACGTCTCCAAAGCTTTGCTGTTCTTGTTGCTGGTCGTGATTATTAAGTTCACCTTATTTATTTTATAAACAGGAATAAATAGAAATGAATATAAAAATATAACTGATAGTCAAGTTGACTTTATGAACGCTTGATGTATACTCTGCGGCCCTTTGCTTGCTCCATGTTCGCTAGTTAACAAAGCTTGATTGAGTGCAATATGCTGTGTATAAATGTTATCAACTGTAAAATGAGTAGACAGCTCCTTTTCTGTGGTGGAGTCACCGGCATGGGTGGCAGTGGTGGCAAACGGACACAGTTCTGTGGTGCCAGATCAGCCTCCCCTCCCAGTGCTGATGGGGATGAGCTCAGTCTTGCTCTCATGCAGCTGTTAAGGCAGCTGATTACAATGCCAATTCTAGTCTACTTGTGGCTCAATTCACTTGTCTCTAAGAGACTGGATGTCCTACAGGACTCTGCTTCATATGGGCAGAGAAACTGGGGCTCAGAGAAGTCAAGGAATGCGCCTGAAGTCACACAGTCAATAAGTGGAAGCAATGGGCTTTCCACCCTAGCACTGTGCAGAGCCTCGCTGCTGTTTAAAATGTCTCACAGTGCAGACAAAGGCACAAGATGGTGTGGACTTAATGCTCACAGCATTTTCATGCCATAAGATTTGGGAAACAGCAGCATCTCCCCAGGTCATGTGTGCACACGCTCACATGCACATATGAGTGAGGACAGGAGAAACTGGTAATTTCTCTTAACTACAGAAATTTTTATTTCATGGTTTCTCCAGAAAATCCGTTTCTCTGTGTCTAAGAATCTTCTCTCCATTTCTTTTGTCTGTGATGTTTTTCATTCTCGGTGTTTACTCCTGCTCATCATTGATTTCCCTGTAAACCCCCAGAAATGCTGCGTAGCTCTGACAGCACACCGGCAGCCAAAGCCTCCGGCCTCGGGCACTTCCTTTAGAATAGATCTCATGGGATTTCTTCGTTCTGTAACTCTTACTAATTTAATATTTTGCTCATCTGGCCTAAACTAAAAGTCAGTCGGGCTACTGTTTATCTCAATTTGTATTTTGCAAAATATATTCCGTAACTCTTCCAAGGCCTGTGGCTACAACTAGAAGGCTCAGATTCACTTGTTGGCAGTGCTGGTGGATAAGAAAGATCACAGCCATGAGATGCACATGGCTGCAGAGCCCGCTAGAGGGTTTTGCTAGTTGTTAGCTCTGGAGTTGGTATAGGTTAGGGTTAGTGACGGGGTGTCACGGATGCATGTGTACTATTGAGGTGTCTGGGAAAGTGACTGGGAATGTTCCTCTCCTAGCTACTATTCTAATGAAGGAGAAGGGTGGTAAACAATCAGCTGTTTTAGTAGTGATTAGCACTGAATAAAATATAGTGGAAATAAAAATTAAATATAAAATAAAATGCAAACGGTAGTATGAGAAAAAATCAATGCATTCTGTGGCACCACGTTTGGTAGCATGGTTCAGAGACTGACATATCATCCTCGTGACTAAGGAACTAAGAGTGTAACCATCTGGCTCACGCTGTCTTCTGATAGATGAAAAACACTGCGACCACGCCCTGCAACAGCGTTAGCTGCCCATCTTGTGAGAAAGCTCCAAGGAAATCAGCTTTTATGTGGAAAAGTTTCTTTTCATTCAGCTGCAAACGTTTCCGATCAGATCACTTCGCCCTGTGGATCTGAGCCTGTGTCTGTGTAATATGTCAGTTAGAGTCATTTGACTTAAAAGCTGTTCAGATCCCAGAGGATGGGAGAGGGGAGGACAGTGTGGAAATGCGAGGCTTGAATATCGGGTAAGAGAGAGGAAATCCTGGGTCCCAGTGTCCCTTTATGCTCACCCTCAACACCTGACTTTAGATCCCACCTGGGGTGTAGAGAGCCTCCTGACCACCTGCCATACCTTTAACAGTGGGACTTTTGTTTCTTAGATTTATTTATCTAATTTTATGTGTATGAGTGTATGTATTTCTGTACCATATGCATGTCTAGTGCCCAGAGAATTCAGAAAAGGGTGTCAGATCCTCTAGAAATGGCATTGTGAATGTTAATGAAGCAGCCTGTGGTTGCTGGGATTTGAACATGGGTCCTCTGCAAGAGCAGCAAGCGCTTTTAACCACTGAGCCATCTCTCAAGTGCTAACAAATGGGCTTTGAGGGACATGTAAAGCCTAAATCATAACAACCGTGCAGATGCATGTGTAGAAATATGCACGTGTATTTGAGGCACATGTTGCCCAAATGCTACTTTTACACTGTGACGAATTTTGTTCTTTTTCTGTCCCGTCTTTGGTGTTTAAGCACTGGTTGAAAATGAGTTTATTTCATGACCTATGTTATGGGAAGTACTAATCTAGACTTACAGCTTTCAAAATTTAGAGTTCATCAGAAACACTTGTGAAGATTGACAAGCATTGACTGACAGTTCTGCTCCCAGACTTGGGGTCTTTAGATGAAGGAGGACCTACAAATTACATTTCTAAACAATTCTCAGGTGATTCTACTTCTTCTGCCCTAAGAACCACCTAATGGAAACTGTTGATGGGGATGGTAGTGTCCTGAGAGCTGACGATATTTACTTAAGCATAATGTGAGGACTAAAGAGGCGGTTAAGTGTGCACACTGCTCCTGCAGTGGGCCTAGCTTGCTTTCCAGCACCCATGTTGGGCAGCTTCTGGGGCATTCAATGCCTCTGGTCTCCATGAGCACCTGCACGCGTACATGTATCCACACATATACGTAACTGAAAATTTATCTTTAAAAATTGATCTGGGGGTGAGCCGGGTGTGGTGGCACACGCCTTTAGTCCCAGCACTGGGCAGGCAGAGGCATGTGGATCTCCGAGTTCGAGGCCAGCCTGTTCTACAAAGTGAGTTCCAGGACAACCAGGGCTACATAGAAAAATCCTGTCTCAAAAAACAAAAACAAAGGGCAAAAAATTGATCTGGGGATAGCTCTGCCTGGTGACCCAGCAAGGCAGTTTCCAGAAGACACTTCCATGAGATTCTAACACAGTTTCTGGGAGGCTTCTGTCATTCAGCTCAGAGGTTAGCTGTGACAGGCTACTGAAGATGTGAGGGTGCTAAAGACATAGGCAGCCGCCGAATGTAGCACCAAGTGATTGATAAGGACAAAGAGAAAGGGTGCTTACTAACACAGCCTAAGTAAGTATTGCTCACACTTTTGGGGGAATTAAATACCACAGCCAGTACCCACTGCGGGTATGTGAGGCCTTGGATTTTAGATGCCTTGTCTTGCCTTATTGAACTATTTTATGGCATTCTGAAGACCAGTTGTAAATTATCTTGTAATTGTAAATTAATCAAAGTTGCTTGGATTTTAATTAAAATTTATGAAACAAGAAGTAAGGAGCAACTCAGGCATACACTGTGCTGCTTTTCTCCTTGGGGTATCCAGGCACCGTGGTGCACCGGGCTGCACTGCGTGGGTGAGTTAGCCAGGCTGGAATGAGAGAGGGTAGCAAGGGCTATATAAACCTTGGGGGTGGGTAGCAAGGGCTATATAAACCTTGGAGGTGGGTAGCAAGGGCTATATAAACCTTGGGGTGGGTAGCAAGGGCTATATAAACCTTGGGGTGGGTAGCAAGGGCTATATAAACCTTGGGGGTGGGTAGCAAGGGCTATATAAACCTTGGGGTGGGTAGCAAGAGGCTTTAGGGGTGAGTATACTTCATCTGCTGGCCCCCCCCCAGATGCTGGGAATGCTTCATTTACATGAAAAGGAATTCCAGGTGCTTGCTGGACATGCCCTTATAAGGAGTGAGGAAGTTTAACCTGAAACCTTGCCACCAGGTAGGCGATCACCTCAAGAGTGGAAGAGATGAGGGCCGGAAAGCTGTGTGCACAGACACACAGGCCTAGAGCAGGGAGGAAGCAGTCTTACTCCTGTGGGTCTTAGAACAAGATTTTTGGGGTTTGGACACATCTCGACCTCACTCTTACTTCAGACTGGCTCCCAGGTTGCACAGCTTTCCTGGCCCCACAGTACCTCATTGGCGCTTAGCTACCCACAGGACTGCTACCATCAGAGGTTGCAGCATTCTCCTGTGGCATGCACTGATAATGTGAAACTGTTGGGTTAACTTTAGCTATCAACTTGAAACAATCTAGAGCCACTGAGAAGGGAGTCTCAGTTGAGGGACTGCCCCAGTGAGACTGGCCTGTGAGCATGTCTGGTGGCGGGGGGGGGGGGGGGGCATCGTCTTAATAGTCACTGACGTACAAGGGCTGTGTAATAAAGTTAGCTAAAGGTGAGTCTTGCAAGTGAGTCAGCAAGCTGCATTTGCCCATTGTTTCTGTTTCAACATTCCTGCTTGGCTCCTGCTCCAAGTTCCCTCAATGAAGGACTGTGACCTGGAAGTAAAAGCTCAATAATTTGTTTCCTCTAAGTTGCTTTTTGCAATGATGTTTGTCACAGCAGCAGACAGGACACTAGAACCATGTGGAATAGCCTTGCACACCAAAGTTGAAAACCATGTTTTGGTAGGGTTTTAGAATCAGCAAGGGCTTGGGGACCTCACTTATTCTACAGTGAGGCCTTCGTTTCTCTGTCTCCCACTCAGATTTGCATTCGGCTGTGAGAAAGATGTCCTGAATTTTTCCCACCAGCCCTTTAAATCCTTTCAACAAAATGAAATGTTCAGTCCTGCCCGAGGCTGACCTCTTAGTTTCTGTTCTCAGTTTCAGTTTAAGCCCTAACTATCTCCCATCTCCCCTTCCCAACCTGAAACTTGCGTTGTTTATTGTTTCCCCTTCACGACAAGCAATGCGGCTGCATTTCCAGCTACATCCTTCATCCCACAGGGTCTCAGCGAGGGTCCCTGTTGCTGTGATGGAACGCACGACCAAGGGAACTTGGGGCGGAAAGGGTTTGTTTTGCTCACGGTTCTATATAACAGTTCATCATCAAAAGCAGCGAGGTCAGGAGCTTATGCAGGGTGTGTACTAGGAAGTAGATGCTGAGGCAGAGGCCGTGGAGGGGTGCTGCTGACTGGCTGGGCCCCGTGGCTTGCTCAGCCTGATGGCCACTTCCCAAGGGTAGTATCACCCGCAATGGGCTGGGGCCTCTTCCAGCCAGATCTTAGGGAGGCGTTTTCTCAATTGAGGCTCCCTCCCCTCTGATGACTCTAGCTTGTGTCAAGTTGACGGAAACCAGGCAGTACACACAGTTACAGTAACATGGTAACAGCCAGGGTTTACTGAGGGCATAGTGCGTGTCATAGTTCTCCTTAAAGCTCCACATGCATCTTCGTGTGATATTCTGAAGATGTTTGAAGGCTGTTAAACCTGCTGATTTCGCTTCTTGTCAGCTTTGGAAGCTATACCTGATTCCTTAGCCCAGTGCGTGACCCTTACGTATTGCTTTATAAAATTTACCATAGTATAGCTTTCAAGGGGACTGTTAGATTCATATCTGTCTTCCTTACTAAACTCTCTTAAGTTCCAGGAGGTGGATGGGCACACTAAATTGCAGAACTTGGACAAATGGGTGCCGGGGGGTGTCTGGTCCCTATAGGACCCATTAGGGTGCTGCTGACCTGGGGTCTAACCAGTTATCGGTGCATTCTCTTTTCACTTTTGAAGGCTAGGATGTAATTACATCATAACCTTCCTTCCTCCTTTTGCTGCCCTTCAGACCCTCTCAAACTCAGGGTCTCTTTTCATGTTGTTATTGTTACATCTGTTTATGCACAGATACAGATATAGCCTTCTGAGTCCGTTTAGTGTTGCTTGTATGAATACAGCTTCAGGGCTGACCTTTAGTCATTTGGTGACCAATTAGGGCTCAAAACTCTGGGGGCGAGTGGTTGAGTCCTCCTTGTTCGCTTTGTCTGGGCCTCTGCACCCCGTGCTTGCCTCTGTTTCTAAGGAGGAGCAAACACATGGTGAGGAAAGGTCTTTTGAGCAGCCAGTAGCCTCCTTGGTTAACTGCCTGTCGGGGCCTTTGTGGACTCTGGTTGGTCTCTGCCTCACCAATAGATGTCACTACAGTCAACAGCAGTCACTAACCAAGCATGGAAAGCGCTTTGAGAATGCACACTGCCAATTAGCAAGGCAGCATGAGCAGCCCCTGCCAGCTCTTCTAAATACATTGGCTTCTACATTCTCCTTTTAATTCTTGATAATGCAAAGTGGAGGGGAAATATAGGAAGACAGATTAAGATAAATTCTTTTAGTTTTTATAGAAATGATTTTGCTTATGTCCTGCATAGTCAATTGCCCTTGAATGGACTTTTTCGATTTATAATTAAGTGGAATAAGTAGTATTTATATACTAGCTATGTGATTAGAGGAAATACTAGTTTCCTACTTTAGCTTTTTTGAATTGTGAATTGTTCTAAGGTTCAGCCCTTGATATAATTCAGGTGAATTTAACAAAAGTATAAATTTTAAAAGGGTATTGTTGAACACCTTTGAGTTGTATTTAAATTGCCTTGTGTGTTCTTGACTTTTTCCCCACCAGACTCAAAAAGCAGAAACCACAAAAATGATTTTTTTAAACCTACCATTTACACAGAAAGTTTGGACAACCCTGACGTGAATGACAGATTTGGTATATAATGTAAATGACAGACATCTCTGCCACAGTCTGTTGAGGTGTGCTGGCCTGGGCTGGGCAAGGTAGGGTGGGTGAGGTGGCCTCAGGTGTTTTTGGTTTTAACAGTTTCTATAAATTACATTTTTCCCCTTGAAGTTTTCCCCCCTAAAGCTAACTTGCATTTAAAATGTTATAGACACTAATGAGGCATAATTAAGGCATAGTTTGGGCTGAATACTGTATGACAAACCTGACTTTGTGCTGGAAGCAGTAAGGAAAAGTTGATGACTGTTCTGAACTGGGGGGGCAAGCTCAAATCCACAGCCACTTCTAAATTGTGTTAGAAAGACAATACTGCCTTGCAAAGCAGTGCTTCTCAGTAGGAAAAATGGGATATTAACACGGCATCAGTTGAAATGGCCACAAAATAAGTAGTTGCATTTCTATTGCCTCCTCCTTTAAAATAGAGCTATCTTCCCCGTGTGGGCAGTCACTAGTGTCAAAGCCCACAGCATGCAGTCCCTGTGTGAGCAGGGTGGCCGAGTGTCAGAGCCAGCAGCCTGCAGCCTGCAGCATCCGAGGAGAAGCCGGGGTTTTCGCCTCTCTCCGGCAGTCTTCTTCCAGGCAGCTTTCACCTCCTGGCAGATGCGAGTGTTAGCCCGAGGGAGAGCTTGAAATTAGCTTAATTGATTGTTTCCCATGATAGGAACAGAGTGACAGGTTGCCCCCCAAAAGAATAAAATCTGAGGAGAAAAGAAAACAGGCCCAAGGTCGTGGGGAGAGAGAGGACAGAGTCTGTGGAGAGAGAGAGGAGCCGCTTCCAGCCTTGACTCAGGGATGCAGAAGCCCTAGGGGAGCACTCCTGCAGCATGGTCCACGCGGGGTTCCCAGGTAAGACTTCCGTGGCTTCCGAGATCTGCAGGGCTTGCTGAATGCAGTCAGAGGCAGTTCAAATGTTCGCGCAGAATATTGCTTTAAAGATCTAAACAGCAGTAAGCTAAGGCATCTCTCCTAAGTGAGAGAGTGGGGGCTCCTCGGCACCAGCAAGGTGGGTACATGCCGGAAGCCTCTCAGTTCCTTTCGCCGGGGACCATCCTTAGGGTGGTTTTGGAAAGTGAGGCAGCTTGTTGGACTGTAAGAATGTGTTAGTAGTTTCTGTGGCAGAGTCCTGAATACTCTGTGCATGCAGTGTGCTTGCCTTTCAGCATCATGATTAAGAGGGAGATCTCCCAGACACGTATTAGCATTACTTGTGGCTTCACTGTGGTGAAAAGGGAAAAGTATTTACATTAGGATAAGGGTATTCTGGTCAATTTTAAAACTGAGCAGCCAGCAGTTTGGATGTAGATGAAAGCAGAGCGTCACGAAGGAATCAGAGCATCACACAAAAGGCTGCTTTTCCGTAACCTGTAAATAGTCCCTAAATAGTATTTGATCATTTGCTTCATTAGGTTGGGGGGCTCAGCCTCTGCAAACATCACCAGCAACCTCCCTGCTAAACATATGTCCTGAAAATCATTGCTCAAGTGACAGTAGAGAACTCTAAATAGCATAAGCTTCTGTTTGACTTTTTAAAAAATTAATGTCTTAAGACCAGAGCTCCTTTTTATCCTTTAAAATATAAAATCATTAGAACCAATAAGGATCTTCTTAAGTACCACTGTCTGTGCAAGTCCTCTGCAAGAAAAGTGAGCAGGGCCAGGCGTGGTGGCACGCGCCTTTAATCCCAGCACTCGGGAGGTGCAGGCATGATACACTGTCTGTCATGATCCTGTGTGTGTGTGTGTGTGTGTGTGTGTGTGTGTGTGTGTGTGTGTGTGTGTGTGTGTGTGTGTGTGCGTGCGCGCGCGCGCGCGCGTGTGCCAGGTAAGGTGGGCATTTTCAACAGAGTGGCTCACACTGGGCTTTCTCGTGTACTAGCACGACCTATGCAGCAGTCCCGATTTAAGCCAGTAAGCCTTGCCCCTGGCTGTTCTCTCAAGAGCACTGAGCGCTAACTTTGTTCTTTTCTGCTGCATCACGTCCGGGCATTTTGCTGTGAGGGTCCTACATGACCTATTATCCAATCTACATACTTAGTTTCCAGCAAATACTTGAGCTCTTAAACAGTGCGTCACAGATTCCCCACAGGGACAACTGTCTTCTCTGGGTTTGTTGCTGTTGTGCAGTTAGAATTGCTTTCTGCTAGCCATCTGTCATCTTTTCAGTACTGCTTAAACTCGCATTGACAACAAACTGTGGGGACAGCCTAGAACCTGGTTGAGCAGGCTGCTTCTCTCAAGACTCCTTACCCCATTGGCTCGTTGTTTTTGTATTTTAGTTTCTCAGTTTTTCTTTGTTTGTTTTTTTCTTTAGATCAATCCAAATTATAAATACATTTAAATCTCCTCATCACCCTGAAGTTGTGGTTGTTCGTGTATGAAAGCCATGATAAAGCTCAGGAGTTGCCATAGCCCTTTTCTGGAAACTGCATTGCGTGGATGCACGCATTAGGAATGTTTGCGTCCTTTGCATTTAATCACAATAGCATATGAAGCTTTAAGACTGTAACTAACTGTAAGTGCACGCTCTCATGAGCATGTACACTGTGTGCTGTGCGCCGTGCACTCTGTGCTGTGTGCTGTGCGCTCTGTGCTGTGCGCTGTGCGGTGTGTACTGTGCACTGTGTACTATGCGCTGTGTGCTCTGCGCTGTGTACTGCGTGCTGTGTGCTGTGTGCTCTGTGCTGTGTGCTGTGCTGTGCGCTGTGCTGTGTGCTGCGTGCTGTGTGCTGTGTGCTGTGTGCTGTGTGCTGTGTGCTGTGTACTGTGTGCTGTGTGCTGTGTGCTGTGTGCTGTGTGCTGTGCGCTCTGTGCTGTGTGCTGTGTGCTGTGCGCTCTGCGCTGTGTGCTGTGCGCTGTGTGCTGTGCTGTGCACTGTGCGCTCTGTACTGTGCGCTCCGTGCTGTGTGCTGTGTGCTGTGTGCTGTGTGCTGTGCGCTCTGTGCTGTGTGCTGTGTGCTGTGTGCTCTGTGCTGTGTGCTGCGCGCTCTGTGCTGTGTGCTGTGTGCTGTGTGCTGTGCACTCTGCGCTGTGTGCTGTGCGCTCTGCGCTGTGTGCTGTGCGCTCTGCGCTGTGTGCTGTGCTGTGCACTGTGCGCTCTGTACTGTGCGCTCCGTGCTGTGTGCTGAGCGCTGTGTGCTGTGCACTCTGCTGTGCGCTGTATGCTCTGTGCACTGTACACTCTGTGCTCTGCGCTCTGTGCTGTGTGCTGTGCGCTGTATGCTCTGTGCTGTGCACTGTACACTCTGTGCTGTGCACTGTCGCTGTGCACTATATGCTCTGTGTCCTGTGCTGTGTGCTGTGTGCTGTGCACTGTACGTTCTGTGCGCTGTGCACTGTATGCTCTGTGCTGTGCATTGTCGCTGTGCACTGTACACTCTGTGCTGTGCGCTGTGCACTGTATGCTCTGTGCTGTGCATTGTCGCTGTGCACTGTACGCTCTATGTTCTGTGCTGTGCGCTGTGCACTGTATGCTGTGCTTTGTGCTGTGCGCTGTGTACTGTACGCTCTGACCTCTGTGTTGTGTGCTGTGCGTTGTGCTGTGCACTCTGCACTGTACATTTTGGGCTGTGTGCTCTGCTGTGCGCTGTGTGCTCTGTGCTGTGCACTCTGTGCTCTGTGCTCCGTGCTGTGTGCTCTGTGCTGTGCACTGTGCACTGTACGCTCTGTGCTCTGTGCTGTGTGCTGTGCACTGTGTGCTGTGTGCTGCGCGCTCTGTGCTGTGTGCTGTGTGCTGTGTGCTCTGTGCTGTGCACTGTGCACTGTACGCTCTGTGCTCTGTGCTGTGTGCTCTGCTGTGCGCTGTACACTCTGTGCTGTGCGCTGTGCACCGTATGCTCTGTGCTGTGTGCTCTGTGCTGTGAGCTGTGAGCTGTGGTCATGGTGCTTCTGCTCAGGGTTAACTGCTCATGACATTATGGCAATATCTTCAACATTTAAAAAATTCAGTCTTTGTCTATCTATCTGTCTCTGTCTGTCTCTCTGTCTGACTTCTATTTATTCCATCTAATCTATTTATCTACCATCTATTACCCATCTATTTATTTATCTATCTATCTATCTGTCTATCTATCTATCTATCATCATCATGTGTATATTTATGTGCCTACATAAATTTGTGTACCGAACACCTGTAGTTACCCACAAATGTCAGAAAGCATCAGATCTGGAGTCACAAGAGGTTGTGAGTTACCTGATGTAGGTGCTAGGAACTAAACCTGGGTTCTCTGCAAAAGAAGTGAGCAGGGCCAGGCATGGTGACGCACGCCTTTAATCCCAGCCCTTGGGAGGCACAGGCATGATCCACTGTCATGACCCTCTGTGTGTGTGTGTGTGTGTGTGCGCACGCGCACGTGTGCCAGGTAAGGTGGGCATGTCTGTCATTGCAGTGTTTGAAATCTGAAGTAGGAAGATTCTTGTGATTTTGAGAACAGGCTGGGGGCTACATAGTGAGACAGAAACTGGAGGTGTGGGAGTTTGAGGGGGGAACAGCAGCGAGAATTGAAAGTCCATTGAGAGCAGGAAGCACTGAGAGCAGGGCCAGTGGGAGGGGAGAGAGAGAAACCGGTCCTCTCCCGCTGTGTTCTAGCTTAGAAGCTGAAGTGTTTTCTGAACTGGAAATTCTAGTTGTAGCTAACCCAATGAGCCTGTATGCTAGACCACTGAAATGTAATTTCTAGTTCCATTTATTTCCCTTTTTAAAATGTTTACTATACTCTGCTAAATGCTTTATGCATTTTATTTTCTTTATAGTTTCTCATATAAATTTATGCATTGTTGTTCTTATTTTATAGTTGGCATACATGACTCCACAGTCAGTACTTTTAACACATTTTAACTGTACATATTTTCAAATAACTCATTCCATTTGCGAAGTCAAATTGGAAACTGTTCTCTTAGTTGGTACTGTATTTTTTTATATATATTCGCTCATTGGGCAGATAGACATGCAAATTAGATTACCCTACCTCCAAAACATGCTGACGGTCTGAATTCTGAAAAACATTCCCTGCGTTCTTCAGCACTCTACATTTTAATATTGAATGTTCTCATTCAAGCAAGAGAGTGAATTGGGACAACTATAGTAAAGGAGGCTTGCTGTGGACTGAAGGGTCGCCTCACTGCGGCGCGGCGCAGCGCAGCATGAGCCAGACCTCCCTCTCGGCGCCAGCACATTTCTCTTCCTTCATGGGAAAATTAGTGCATTCAGAGGAGAAGTGGCAGCTCTCCTGATGTTAGCCAGATGGAAATGGGTGAGTTGGTGGCTTCACGAGTGTTTAGGTAAAGGTTGGAAAGCCTATGCTTCGAGTCATTTCTCACTGCGATGCTTGTCCTGGTTGAGAAGGGTGGTATTGGTATTTTATTCAATAGTGTCTTGAACTGCACTTGGCTCTTAGCTCAGTAGTTCTTATGCCTGCATCAGGCGCTCGATGTACTATAGTATCTGCTGCCTCAAATCTTAACAAATCCAGCACAGATGGGAGTGCATCCTGGGAGTGGGAATCCTCACGGTTTCATGAAGCAAGGGTCTTACAGTATACAGAGTTCCAAAGAGAGATTACATCTGAAGCCTGGAGCAGGAACACTATGATGCTTCTTTGTTGTTAGGATTATTTATCTTTCTATTTATTTGTTCATTTAAAATTTTGCGAGAGGGTTTCTCTGTGTAGCCCTGGTTGTCCTAGACTCACTTTGTGGAACAGACTGGCCTTGAACACTGAGATTGCCCACCTCTACCTCCCATGTGCTGGGATTAAAGGCATACGTTACCACCACCCAGCTCATTTTTTTTTTAATTTAGATAATAATTTTGTAATTGTCTTTTTTCTTTTATATTTTATTATTTAATTTATTCAGATTACAACTCAATTGTTATCCCATCACTTGTACCCTCCCGTTCCTCCCTCCCACTTTCACCCTATTTCCCTCCCCTAAGTCTAAGACCGAGGGGCCCTCCTCCCCCACTATATGGTCATAGACTATCAAGTCTCATCTTGGTAGCCTGCTTATTCTTTCTTTGAGTGCCATCAGGCCTCCCCACCGTGGTATATACTCACTTATAATTGGGCACTAGCCCAAAAGGCATGTCCCACGAAAGTCTTCACTTACCAGGAGATTGGGATAGATGTGAGGACATCATACTGGGACTCTAGGTGAGAGAAATATAGGAGATGAGGAAATAGAAGGATCCAGAGGGTCCTAGAAACCTACAAGAAGAACATTGTGATGGGTGGATTGGGGCCCAGGGGGGTCTGCTCAAACTATTGCACTAACCAAGGACAATACAAGTAGTAGACATCGAACCCCTACTCTGATCTACCCAAACGGACAGGACATTCTCCACAGTTATGTGGAGAGCAGGGACTGACTCTGTCATTTTGATTTTTTTGAAGCAGTCTCACTGTATATCCCGTTCTGGCCTGGAAATCACTAGTGAGCCCAGGGGAAACTTGTAGGTCTCCTTCTCACAAGTGTGAGAATTCCAGACATAACCAGACTTGCTGGAAGAGTTTGCTGTGTCTGTAGAGATTAGGCATGCCTGTGTTCTGTGTCAGTTGTGACTGCTTCTCCACACCACGTGGAACCACCCCAGTCTCCTCCTCACTGCTCCTCACATGGCAGGCGTTGTGCTGCGTGTTTGGTAACTCGTACCTTATTCAGTTCCTGATCTTGATTCTTCCTTACTAAGTGACAGTGTGGCAGGTGATAATCAGGATTGCACAGTAACGGAGCCCGTGGCAGCTTCCTTGCTGTTCTTCGGGCCCCTGAGATCTGCAATCTGTTTTCATAAGATTAATTACTGCTTTCCCCTGTGAGCACGGTGGCTGTGGCTTGCAGTGCTGTGCTGGGATTGGCTGCCTAGGTTTTGCTTTTCCCAGTAGTGCGAGTTTCCGTTGTTGTCTTCAGTCTCCCTGCATCCATTTTCCTTAGTTTGCACTCTGTGTCAAAAGTTGCAGAACCTGTCAGTGAACAGGACAGTGCTCAATGGGTAGCCCATGAACCCGCACAGACAGTGGAACATTCTACTTCTGTTTTTGGCACCACAAAGGGAAGGTCAAAAACCTGGAGGAAGCTAAGTGTCTTCCTCACTAGCCCAGGTAAGGAGAACAAGAGGGTGTGACAGCCTTCAGACAGTGGAGTGTGATTGTCACAGGTAACCCACAAATATGGGGCCTGGGATTGTGAAAAGGGAAGCCCAGGAAGGAAGAAAGTGCTTCAGGGCACTTCACCACACACTGGCTAGCAGCCCAAGCTCAGGACTGCTATGGCTTTCACATTGCATCTGAAACCTCTGGGAAGTCTAGTCAAAGGCAGCCCAGACGTTCTCAGCCACAGCTGGCAGAGATGGCGTTGGGTTCAAACCCCAAAGCCCAAAGCCCAGAGCCCAGCCCCATAGTCTTCTTCCTTGGCTGCAGAAGGATTCGGACCTGGAGATCTAGGAGACTGGGTGGCCCGTGCTCCCCCAAAGCACTTGGGGATTTATTCTTGGGAAACTGGACATAGGCCTTAACCATGACTCCGGGTACTCTTCGAACCAGGCAATCGGATTGTCCTGGGAGCCTCCTCCTTGGCTGACTCTGGGTGATGTTACCACCATAGTACTCCCTGACATCTAAACAAAGATGACTTGCCTGGGAAGGGTGAGTTGTATTCAGTCTCCCATTTTCAACATCTGAAGGGCACCATCCTGTATGAGTTGGTGGGTGCTTTCCATGTGGAGTTGGTTCTGATCGGGCCCCTGGCCACTGCAGGAGTGGCTGTCAGCACTGCCTCACCAGGTAGGAAGAGCTTGGCTTTCAGACCTTCAGGCAGCTTTGTGGAAAAGAATCCACGCCTTGGGTAAGTGGGGGCCTGCCCTCCACAGCCTGGCACTTCTGGGAAGGTCACTTAGTCCCTCTCAGCTCCCAGACAAGATAACTCACAGCTATCATTACACACTGGAGTTGGGAATTGCCCCTAAAAGATGTTTGGTTGGTGTCAAATAGCTGTTTCTAGGCTTGCTCTGTCTTAGCTCTGTTGCTCACTTCTTACTCTGAGGTCCAGCCCCTCCTTACTGTTTTTGGATTCTTGTGAGGAGAGCAGCTAACCACGGACGTGTAAGACCCTGGCCTGGTTCCTCCTGTCAGCTGCTTTCAACATGGGATCAGATCAGTGCTGTGACATCTATGTGTCTGAAAAAAAAAATATTGCAAAAAAGAAAATATGTTAAAGCCCAAAGCGCAGTCATAAATGCTTCACAGCTGCGCACAGGAGCAGCCCCTGAGCTGACACAGGCTACCACTCTGTGAGAAGGGAGCTGGTGAAGGCGTTGGCGGCTGCTTTTGACAGGATTCGGTACCTGTTTTATGTCACTGTCACAGTCCTAGTTCAGAACAAAACCTTTTTTGTTAGACTTTTCAGGTATGTGGGAGAAGCCTCTCCTCCCTAGTGGGGCTTTTCTCTGCAGCCTCCTTCCTGATTCATTTTGTTGTTGGAATAAATGCAACACACATCACAACAGAACCTGAAGTACAAATTCTAGGCTGGACTTCTTAAAGCAGGTCCTCTTTTACTGTAGAAAGAATATATGTAATGTACCATTTAACACTTTCGTGTATGTAGTTTTATAGAGGTTAGCTTTTTATTTTGGTGTGTGTGTGTGTGTCAGTGTGTATGTGTGCGTGTGTGTGCGCATGTGGGTGGGTGGGTGTCGCTGTCTTTGTGTGTGTATCTGTGTGTGTGTACATGCGCACAGATGTACTTCACATGTATAGAGATCAGAAGATACCTTACAAAGTTGGTTCTGTCTTTCCACAGTGGGTATCAAGAATCAAACTAGGTTTTGGGGCTTGGCAGCAAATAGTGCTTACCCGCTGAGCCAAAGGCTGAGCGAGTCAGAGCATTTTTATCCTCTCAAGCTAAGACTATACTCATTACACAGCACTGCTCCCTCCACACCTCGTTCCCCCCCCCAACCCACTGGCTCCTGATAACCACCATTGTGTTTCCTATTCCTGTGATTTTGACTATACCTCATTAAAAAGAACCCTACAATATTTGACCTTATGTGACTGACCTATTTTGCTTAGCACAGTGTCATCAGGGTTCACACGTATTGTGATACATGACAGGATTCTCTTCACTTTAAAAGCTGCATGTATTTCACTGTGTGTGTACCCCACAGTGACTTTCCATGTAGTCATTGGTAGACATGTAGGCTGCTTCCACCTCTTGGCAGTTGTGGTGGGCACTGCCATGAATAAAGATGTGGATCTCTTTGTGACTTGCTTTTAGATCTTTTGGAAGTATATTGGGATGGCTCGTCACGTGGCAGTTAGACTTGTAAGTTTTTTGAGGGATCATCTTACTGTTTCCATAGCAGCTGCACCATTTTACTATCTAACATTCATGCATGCACAGGACCCAAGACTGTATCTTTCATAGCAGCCATCCAAGTGGGATAACGGTTGACTGGCTTCAATCCTTGTTCTGTCGTGCTCACTGATGCTGAGCATGTCCTCACGTGCGTCCTGGCGGTTGTATGTAATCTTGGAACAGGGTCTCTTCATGTCCTTTGCCCATTTTTAAAGTGAATTGTTTCATTTTGTTGATGAATTCAATGTTTTTCAGTGTATACTCAAAATAATGAACCACCTGTCAAGTGCATTGTTCACTCAGCTGGTGCATTTTCAACCTGTGGACGAGTGAGACTTGTGATTTTGACATCATCCCCGTTTGCCTATCTTTACTCTTGGTGTCATGTTCAAGAAACCCACCACCAAATTTAGGTCATGAGACTTTGCCTTTTTTCCTTCTAGAAATACTGTGATGGCTCACTCTCTCTCTCTCCCTCTCTCTCTCCCTCTCTCTCTCCTCTCTCTCTCTCTCTCTCTCTCTCTCTCTGGGGTACCCCCTTCCCCTTTCCTTCTCTCCCCAAGCTCGTTTAATAAACTCTGTATAACATTAAAAAAATATATATTGTGATATGGGGAGTAGACCCTGTTTACCTGACTCTGCTTTGAAAGCTACCTTTAAGCCCACAGGAAAGCTCCAGCTGCCTCCCCTTGGCCCTCGCCTCCCCTTGGCCCTCGCCTTCCCTTGCTCATCAGTGTTTTCTGCTGGAGCATAACAATTGTGATGAAGGCACTGACCGGCCACGTGCTTATCGTACCACCATGGAGTTTGCGTAGACCCCTCTCTCACTGTTGCAGATGCCATAGCTTGTGACAGAGGCTCAGTGGACACCTGAGCACTTCTGCCCAAGCAGGGCGCAAAGGACGATTTCACTGGCCTAAAGTGAAATCTGCAGTACCCCTTCATTCCCTCTCTCCCTGTTAGGGGAATAGTTTTATTTGTTTGTTTTCCAAGACAAGGTCTCTCTGTGTAGCCTTGGCTGTCCCGACTCTGCTTTGTAGACCAGGCTGGCCTCGAACTCACAGAGATCCACCTGCCTCTGCCACAGCACCCAGCTTAAGGGGTTAATTTTTAATTAAGAATACTTTGACTATTCAAAAGACATCACCACCAGTGTTTTCAGTCACTTGGTTTCATACTCGTTGAAGCAGAAATACAAGAAGGGTTATCTCGTCTTCTTTCCGTCAGTCTTGTTAACAAAGCTTCAGAGCCACAAAACTGGCCTTAAAACCTGCAGCTCCTTTGCCCCCTTTCAAGCACAGCAGCTGTTATTCTTCCATAGGTCTTTGGGCCGTTGGATGAAGCCTGCGAGTTAAAGCAGGCAGGATTATCTCCTTGAGGCTGAACTTAGTAAACTGTGTGCCTGAGGTTCCTTGTCTATGAAGTAGAGTCAGGTTTTTAAACCCCACTGGTTCTTCCCCCCCACAGTTCCATATCAATCTCCCCGTGGCCTCAGAACTGTGTGAACAAACCCCCAGCACTCTGTGCAGCAGGAAGGTCTTCTGGTAGCTGCTTTCTTCTGTTTTCTTCATGTGTTATTTATTTCAGAAATAGTGCCACTCAAACTCATGGCTCTGGGTGTGCAAGGCAAGTGTTGTACCACTGCGCTGGGCTCCAGCTCTGTTGACAGCCTTAGTGTTATTTGAGTGAAATGAATTTTGTTTAGATCACATTAAAACAAATGATAAAATTCATGTTGTTTTTTTCCCCATTAAACAAATTTCAAAGGTCTCATGGGATATTCTTTGTCACTGTTTAAAAATTAATTTCTGTGCAACTTTGTGCCTGTTAGTTAAACTCTTGTGGTCTGTTTACTCTTGTGTAAAATAAAGGCAATTATAACAGTAATTTTAAAACATGCTGTGTAATTAAAACTGGTTTAATGGAGCTTTTAGGAACTCTGTAGGAGATAGGGTAAGCTGTGTTGGGTGAGGAAACAGACTCCAGGCACAGTGATCTGGTAGGCATGGGGCACTGTGCTGATGTCTTTACATCCTTAACTAAGTTCTCAAGTTCCTTGGGCTGGAAACGTGATGGAAGTGTAGTATTAACTGCTTTGTAAGAGGTTAATAGGTACAAAATAGCAAAATGGAAACCAGCTCTCTTTAACTTTACCACGTATCTTTTAGTAAAATCCTTGAACCTAAAATTTGTTTCTAAATAATAAATAGATGTATGAATGAACCAAAAAAGACATCATTGCCATTTTAATCTTCTCGGGCTTTTACTCACTGCAGTAGGAGTGTTGTGTGTATGTGCCTGTATGTGTGCATGTGTGTGTGCTTGTTTTATTTCAGAGGTGTTGTTATTGTTGTTAATATGAGCTACTAAAGGCTAAAAAATCCAGGGCCTACCTACCATGGTGGCACTTGGGATGGAGAGGCAGGTGGATCTCTGTTGGTTTAAGGCCAACCTGGTCCACATAGCAAGTTTCCAGTTCCGCAAGAGATGAATAGATGCAGTCTCAAAAGCAAGAACTAAAAGCCCAGCGCCTATTGTGTGTTTGGCAAATACTGTGCCAATGGCCTCTGTCCCCATTTCTAGTAATAATTTTTTATTAACTTGTAACCTATCTCTTGATCAGTGTAGGTACTAAGGGATTTCTAAGTCTGTGCCTTTAAATACCATTTATAAATTTTTGCTAACCCTTCGGCTCTGCCTATAATGGTTAGGATAGTTTCTTCTCCCCTAGTGCTAACAAGACAGTGCCGAACACAGACAATGAAAATGACTAATGACAGCTCAACGGAGCATTGCCACATCTCAGCTAGAATTCTGCTTCCTTCCTCTCTGCACCTTAACCCCACGTCATTTGAAATAATTGTGTATACAAGGCCTGGTTGCAGGTACACATGTAGACAAGAGCCTCCTATTTGCTGTCACCAAGAGGCCAGGTCACCTGGCAGATACCATGTTATAATTCCTTTTCTACTCTCTACTACAGTTTAATTATCTGAAACTATCATTTTCCCCCTCCAGAAAATATAATTAAACACCTAATGCTGCCAGTGCCAGGGCTAGCACCAATGACTGGGAACAGAATCTATGCAGTTCTTTCACCTTTCTGCTATGCTGTCACCGTCACCACAGGGCATTCACAACACAGTGCTCCTATGGTGACAAACAAACAAACAAACAAACAAACAAAAAGCCACTCCCTGTTCTGATAAGTACTGTGTAGCTCATGCTATTGTAAAGAGTACTTTTAAAATTATATTGTTTTTCCCAGTGATGTTTTCAAATTGAAAAAGTGTTTGGTGATATCTCAGAAGATTTATGCATACTCGGATCTTGTTTTCAGGATATTCTACCAGCAATACACATCACAGCCCATCGCAGCGGGTCTATAGAGACCTACTAAGATAATATAGTAAAAGTGACTGCTTTGCCCCGTCTCCAGAAAGCTAGAATTTGTAGATTTGACACAGAGCACAGAAAGCAATGAAAATGGACCCCTACCCCATCTGGTTCAGAGACCATAATTTGGGAAACACGGGTATTGTAAATTGTTGCTCTGGCCACGAAGCCTCATGGACACCTGAGTGTGGCGGCAAACCTTGGACATGGGTACACATGTTACTTTCTTCCCTACTGGCATAGATACACTTTCCCTTCGGCACTAACCCGACTTCGTGTCGTTGTAACCATAAGATGGTCAGTGAACCTATATTTGTTTTTGTAGATTGATCATTTGCCCACCTATCTCTCCTACTGCATGATTGATTGCCTCAAAGCGTCTCCATGCCACTCCTTACCAGAGCACTTTTCCTGAGCCGTCAGTCTCATGGCCTGATATAGAGAAAGGAGGAGCTAGGCTGAGACCTGTGAAGTGGGAAGCGAAGATGGCCCACGGCACCTTCAGTTCCGACCTGACCCAGGCGCCTCAGTGTTGACGTTGACGGTAGTCAAACTGGGCTGACTCGAGGAACTTCGGCTTCTGTTATTTGATATACTATTTGTTTTTTCTTAATCTCTCTGACCCTTAGTGTCCTTGATTTTGAATTCTGGACTGGCTCCTTTGTCTCCCCAAACTAAGTACGGTTGCTAAGCGGTCAGGTACTGACTGCACACATAATTGACTGTGTGCCACCACGTGACTGACACAGCCCTATCATATTTGGAACTTGCGGTGGTTTCAACAGTATCCTACTCAGTCTTTTCTTTTCATTCACTCCAGAGTAAGTAGCATAGTGCCTGTTGCAGAGCTGGAATTAAGATTTTTTAATGAATAAATGGAGTAAAATTACTACTCTGTCTTCTTAAATGACTCTTGGTCCCTTCCCCTGGATTCCAGTCACTTACATCCACTTGCTGTCATTCTTGGGTATGTAGTTCAGTCCTGCCGAGTGGTCAGGCTTTCTCTTCCTCCTCCCCACACACAGCTCGGAGTGTTTCAGCCTCTATCCTCGGTCAGAGCTTCTCTCTATGGCCCGGCTCTCGCTGTTTCAGCCTCTCTATCCTCGGTCTTAGCTGCTCTGTGGCCTGGCCCTCACTGTAGTTCCAGGATTGTCTTTCTCATTCTGAAACTCCAAGCCGCAGTCAGCCATTGGTCCTTGTGTTACCCCAAGCCAGCCCACTGTCGCCTCTTGCGCTACTCTCCTCAGCTTTGAGCGTCAAACCTTAGCTCCCTTGTCAGCCTTCCCACCTCCTCACTCACACAGCACAGAGCTCGCAAACCTTACAGGTTTTGTCTTTCTAGTAAAATACACTAAATTTGCTCCCCACCCCCATCATCCCTCAGTTGTCTTCTTGATCTTTCCATGTCCTCTTTTTCTCCAAGTAGCACTGTGTTCACCACTGATTAGTTAAACTCCTAAGTTCCAGCCCTGAGGTCAGACGCTAAGTCAGAAATTCCAAATTGACATAGATCCATTTAGATTTGTCTTCCTCACTGATGAGATTGCAGCATGTGTCTTTATCATAGGCACGAATACGGGACCTGGAGTAGGGCACACCCAGATATGACCCCCACGTATGCCGCTCAGGAACTGTACACTGAGCAATTTCCAGTCCTGGCGCTGGCCTCAGCTTCACTCTTTGCGAGAAGGAACAGGCATGCATTATAGGGTGGGTCGGTGGTTTTGTCCTGTTGTCTTTCAGTGTGCGATGTTCAAACCTCTGCACACATGAAGAGAACAGTGGGTTCCACTATGTGTCTTGAGTGTGTACAGTATATACTGTGGTGGCTACTTTTATGTCAGCTTGACACAACTGCAGGTCCAGTCTCAGCCATCTGAAAGGAGGGGACCTCATTGAGAAAATGCCTCCATCAGATCCGGCTGTAGGGCAACGTTTTCTTTATTAGTGATTGATATGAGAGAGAGGGCCCAGGCATTGTGTGTGGGCCCATCCCTGGGTCTGGGTGGTCCTGGGAAAAACCAAGGTGGGTTGTAAAAACCATGGAGAGCAAGCTGGCGCGCAGCACCCCTCCATGGCCTCCGCATCGGCTCCTACACTTCCCACTCTGAGTCCCTGCCCTGGCTTCCTTCAGTGACGGGCTGTGATGTGGACGCCTAAGGCGATAACCCCTTCCTCCTGAGCTTGCTTTGGTCCTGGTTTCATCACAGCAGTAATAACCAATTTTTTTCTACCTCTCTTGCATCTACACATTACTTGTCTTTTCCTTTTGCATTCCTATATATTTTGTCATTTCATACACACACACACACACACACACACACACACACCCGTACTCCCTACACGACAGAGGCCGAAGCAGGAGGGTCAGGGTTCACGGCCAGACTGAGGAGACCCTGACTTAAGAGAGAGGAAAGCGCCATTAATACACCCAGGACTTTCCTGTGTTTTTTCCTAATATATAATCCATAATCAGTTTTTATTAGATCAAGTTTTCTGATTTGTTCATATCCAAAGTTTGTATATCACTGAAATGTATTGCTAGACAATTGTACTAAAGTTTCCCGAATTTGCACAAGGCCTTATATCTGGGTCATCAAAGCAACTGTAACAACAAGCAGAGCTTCTTTAGCTCATTGCTGCTTTTCTGCTGCCAAAGGGCACAGCTTCCTTGGCATCTAAAACCATAGGTTAATTATGCCCGGTTGTGACCCTGGCCACAGCTGGGGTCATGGTACACACACCTGCCTGTCTTGTTTGATGCAGCAGCGTGTTTCTGATCTGCAGTTATGATGTTCCCTGTGAAGCACCTGCTTTTGTTGTTGTTTCAAGTGTAACAATGTGCCGGGCCGTGCGCTGGGTAACAGCCTCAGGTGGTAAGGAACTGAGTCAGGTAAAAGCTCCCAGCCAGAAAGGACTGCTTAGCCCTAGCCTGATCACTCTGCTCCACCTGCGGATGTAACGTTCCTCAGATACAGAAAACAACCCACCCGGCCTCCCGTCCAACCACAGAAAACAGCTGTAACTTCTGGTAGCTGCCCTGGGTTTTCTTGTTGCTTATCTGCTGCTGCTGTTGTTGTTGTATTGGTTTGGTGTGTGTGTGTGTGTGTGTGTGTGTGTGTGTGTGTGTGTGTGTGTGTGTGTGTGTGTGTGTGTCTCTCCTGTCCCTCAGCCCTCTAAGCCTGCTCGACCTTCATCCTGTGGAAAGGCTGAGGCCTTCAGTGTTCCAATAAAGCAGTCCCAGCCTATTGATGGAGTCTGTCTGCTTCTCTGCCTCATTTTTCTTATGATGTGTTTGTTTTTCCTACTGTCAGTGGATGTTGTGAAGATTCTAATTGACACTTCACAGTGTGCCAAACGGTAACCATAGTGTCTAACAAGAAGGGTTCACTTTATTTTTATCACCTGTATAAAACCTTGTGTTTAAGCTCTCTGTCAGCATATTCACTGGATTAGTTTTGGTTCACCTAATGGGAAAATTGTAGATTTCCCTCCTAGTTCCCAACCCCTACACACACACTGTATGCTCTCTTCAGGAAGTAATGAGTCTCGCTCAAGTTGTCTCTTAATTTATCTTATTTTATTTTATTTTTATCTAATACAGATTTTTAAAAAAAATTTTTTTTTCTCAGTTTCTGGCCCAGACTCTCTCCTGGGTTCCAGAGGCAAACTCTCTGGGGTTCCCAAACATCAGCGCCCTGTGTCACACTGCAAGTCACTGTTGTCACCTGTGCTTCAGTTCCCGCAGAGTAAGACCGAGGGTTTCCTTTTCTTCCAGATTCCTTATGAAAGCCAGAGGAGTTGGGCTGTCTGTGCTGCGAGCGAGCAGTGTCCAGCACGTACGAGCAGCCTGACTGCTGGTTGCTCTTGTGATGATGAGTGGCTTTGTGTTTTGATCGCCAATTTCCCAAATAGATTTGTAGAACATTATCAGGGCTGTATGTTGGCAAAAATACCGACTCTGCTTCACAGCTTGCTTTTTTGGTTGCAATTTCAGTTTATGCTAATATATTGTCATCATTTCCTGTTCAGTATGAATATGCACCTGAAATTTGCCACTTTTGCTCACATTTTGTTTCTTCCGCTTGGCTGTTGTTTTCCTTCAGATATTTTTACCTCTCAAGTCTGCATGCCCTGACTTCAAAAATTAAAAGTTATTTACTGAATAAGAAAAAAGGGAGACTGGAATATTCATCGTAACTTATTTTTAGCAAGTGATATTGCTTGATATTGCTGTACTTACTGCATAGGCAGAGATATTGGTAATACTGACTTGTATCAGCTGATCCGTTATTATTGGTAACCTTGCCTGCCTTTGTATTAGCTGATCCGTTATTACTGGAAACAAGTCAGAGAGGTAAACCATCTTTATTCCAGTGTGTTGAGCATTTGATATTAAAATCCTGGGCAGTGGCTTGAATTAGATGTTTTTCTGGGAAGACGGCTTTGTTACTTAGCAACACCAAATATCCTGTGAGGATGGCGAAGCACTCCAGGCCCGCTGGAGAACCCTCCTCAGCTTCTTGAACAGAAAAAGACATCTGATGTATTGATAAATAATTACAAGGAACTGGACATTTAAAAAAAAATAACATTTTGACAGGAGTGGAAAAATCTATGTTTAAAACAAACATGACCGCCGAGCAGAGCTACTGGATTGTTTTGTCCATTCAGGGTACGTGAGTGAGCGTGGGGGAGAGGGGTGCCGGTGTTTCCTCATCTGGTCTCTGGACAGAAAGGGAAGGACGTGGAGTGTGTTTGCAATGGGAACACAGCCACTTCCCCGGCTCTGCAGAAGTGCATGGAGAAATAGCATCTCTCCACCTAGGGGCCCAGTGTAATGTAACAGAAGAAAGAAAACAACTTTATTAAATACAAGTTTTGTATGACATAGAAACTTTTGGGGAGAAATAAATTCCAAAGAAAGCAATAAGCTTAATAAAGAAATGGGCAGTCTTGGAGACGTGAATGATAAATGTGGGCAGTGTGTCTGTGAAGGCTCTCCTGAGGCCTGTGTTTTCAGGTAAGCACGCTCTTTGCCCCAGAGTAGACAGGGCATCAGACGGAAGCGTGCTCCTTGCCCCCAGTGTAGTCAGAGGATCTCCGTGGTGACCCTAACAACCTGCTTGAGAACAGATCAGAAAGCCTTTCTAGGCATGATGGCCTACTTCAGGAGCAACGAGTAACGTTCTTGTTTCTGCCAATTTCTCACTTGCCAAGTTCTGTGTGGTTGGGGGCTTGTCCTGCACCTGATAGACAAGTCGACAGAACTTACGAAGATTGGCGGTTTGGTTGTACCTGTGGTCCAGCTTCTTGGGAGGTGGAGGGGGACTCTTGACGTAAAGGAATTCTTCAGGAAAACAGGCAATGTAATGAGACAGTCTCAATAAATAAATAAATGATTTTTTAAAAAAGTTCAGTGTAACTGAGGTGGCTTCTCCATAGTTGGGTACATGTCTAGCATGGATGTATGAGGCCTGGGTTCACCCCAACACCACAGCGACTAACATGAAATAGAATTAGATGTGGTTAAGACCCTGCATCACCTTGACACCATTTTAATGCTTAAGCCTAGTATCATGTAATTTGTCAGTGGGTACGTCTGGATTATGTATATATGTTTGTGTAAATAAAAGTAAACATGAATTTTAAGTCATTATTTTATGGAAGAATCTGGCTGGATTTTATATATATACATATATATATATATACATATATATATATATATATACACACATATATATCTTCTAAAATTATACATTGTTGGTGGTGTTGGTGTTAAGAGAACGGTTCTCTCATACAATTTCTTCCCTCTCTGCGTGTCGTGTCATGAAACGGACTCCTGGTGGCCCTGAGCTCAGCCCCATTTGGGGTTCCCCTGCTGTGGCACCCACAGGCCTGGTGCTACAGAGATGTTGAGTGCTGCCTGGCAGTCCAGAATGGAAACTTCGGAGTTAGTGAATGTTGTCTTGATTTTTCAAAGACAGAGACCAACTTCTGTGCTTGACCAGCATGCTAACTTGACTTTTCTTTCCCCATTTGAAACTACAGTTTGCCTTTCATTATACCTACTGAGTAGAATACAGTTACTAGAAATTGCTTGGTTCTGGGGCAGGTGGAGGATGCACTTGGATGTGGGAAGGAGGAGAGACATGACTGGGCTTCTAAAGTTCTCATATCTAATCCTGAAACAGGGGTTATAGACGAGATGCAGTTTGTGAGGGGCCGACTTCAAGCTGACACCTGTGAGCTTTTATGAGCACCTGCCCTGGTCTTTGCAGGAAAGCACACAGCATTGCACAGGAGTCTGTGCTGACCCACAGGAGTCACATCAGTGCCTTCTCACAGTGACAGATTCATAAGCATTGCCCAGGCTCACCAGTGTGGAAGCTCAGCACCTGGGGCCCAGTCACTGTTTTCAAAAGTGCCACCATGTTTGAGGAGTAGTAGAGGGGGAAAAGCAGTGTCTTTTCATTACCCATTGAAGGTTCATGGCAGACACCTGTGACAAAAAGTCAAACTAACAGAGGGAATGAGTGGCGAGGACTCTTTCATGTAAGGTGCTGTTGAGAGCATATAAGATCTAAACATGGCGCCTCAGATGGAAGAAGAAATCTAAAGTCTGTTCATCTTAAAAGTAGGATTGGGTACATGTAAAATGACTTGATAGAAAATAATTGCTTTTAATTTCTGTTTATGCTAACTTCATGGCCTTTTACAAAATCTTTCTTCTAAAGTCATTTTCTATCTGTAAAACAGAATTCAAGAGTCCAAACGGGAGCTGTAGGAGAAAGTGCTTTGACTTGATTTCATCCTAGGGATGGGGAACGCAAAATCAGTGTGTCAGAGAAGTAGGGTGGTTGGCTTCTAATCCTTGCCAAGCTGTGAGTCTGAAAACAAGCTGTAGGGTAATATAAATTCTGGGGCTGACGTGTGAGTAGTGTGTCCTGAGCCGGCGCTTGCCTTCCTGGTGTTCTTCTTGGTGGATGGTGAGAGCTGCAGGCTTTATTTTGGAGCGATGCTGGAGATTGAAGCCAGGGCCTTGTCCACGCAGAGCACACCCTGCCACCAGACTTCACCATCACAGCCCTAGTAGAGTGAATTATGAAAGATAATGTCCGCATATTAGTTGTTTTTCTAGTAATGCTAATAAATTTTCAACATAAGTCTACAGATGAAGTTGTGCTACTGTTAGGGGCAAGAGGAGGCTCCTTGGAAAAGCTGTATGATTTTGGGTCTGAAATGGACTTCCTGTGCCCTTCTTAGGGAGCACTGCTGTATCTGCATCGGTAGCACAGAGCAACTGAATAGCCTTAGGGCATCCAATGTTTATGCCTTTTGGCAAGTGTAGCCTGAACTAAACGCATCCAAAGTATGACTTGGATACTGGCAGCAGTGGGTTGAACGAATAAGAAATCAAGAAAGATCTTTCAGGATAGTACTGTGAAGACACACAGAGCTACATCCGCGTCAGCTACTGGCCGCATCACCCTTGGCAAGGGGCCTCATGCCTCTGCCTTCTTTCACACAGCTGGAATGTGGGCATGGTAGATCGTTTTTACCAGAGAAAAAGAAAATGGAGTGAAAGGTTCACCAGAGTCTCTGCAGTGTACCCCATGAACTGTCAGTAAACTCCCAAACCGTGCAGGAGTGCTCAACTCTGGTTCCAGGATTTGCTCTGCTGAGCTTCAATTTGAACTTACTGTATCTGTCTACAAAAGTGAAGATGCCATAAAGAAATGTTACTGGAAGCTGACTAGCTCATTTGTAAGCATTAAGTAAGTTAAAACTGGAGCAAGCTAGATGCAGAATCATTGGAAGTGACCTCAAGGCTCCAGCACTATGTACCAACCAGTCTTATCTTTAGTTGACTGCAGTTTGTGGGCAGTATTGATTTTCCTGTTCACTCACTAAGTAGATGGGTGGAGCCTAGGAATGTGGCTCTAGGGTTAGGTGTTTGTCATATATGTAAGGCTCTGGGTTTGGTTCTGGGGGTGGTATCATAAATAAATTAAAATAAATAAGTAGTTTCAGCCCCTAGTTTTTATTTTCTTGAAGCTCTTTCATTTACCTGAGTTACAAGTAGTCTTATGTGTGCTTGTGACAGATTTCACTAAATGAATTCCTTTTCTTTTACAACTTTAGTGTCAAGTGGATCCCATTAATATTTGGTCATTGACTCAGTGGGTATATAACTGAGGCATTTAAAAGCTCAGGTCAGGAAAATTAACCTTCTAATCTCACAAAGTAAGCATAATAAATCTGTCTTGGACCCTACGTGGATTAATATGAGAACCAAGTCTCTGAGGTCCATTAGATTAATGATAGGACTTTGTGTATGTATGTTTAAACAACACGACAAATTTAGCACTTTTAATGGTGTTTGGTATGCCATCGTTAAGTTCCCTGATAAGGCACAGCAATCCCTACATAGCCTCAGAGCATTTTCATCATCCCTAACTGAAACTGCTTGACTGCTTTTCAGCTGTGTTCATGGTTTACATCCATGGGCAGCACTGGTCCTGCAGTGATCTTTGACATTTCTTCAGAACGTGTGCCTCATACTCCTCACAGGGAATAAATAACTCAGAGAAGCAGCCTGGAGGGGGGAGGATGGTGTTGTTGGCCTCTTCCCCAGGACTGCCAGTGGAGACTGAGTGGCTGTTTGCTTTTCGTTTCTTTTTATTGTCGTCATGACAGAAGCTTCTCTTACGTTTAAAAGGCAGTTTTCCTTGTGGCTGACAAAATTAAGAAGAGAACAACTTTGTCATCAACTCAAGATTAATTTCAAACATCATTAACTAAGCAATGGGAACAAAATCATGTTTTTCTCTTTCCTCTGCCTTATTTGGATACCTGTTTAAGGTTATTTTAGGGAACATCTGCTTTTAAGGAAACCTTATTTTTACCAATAGGTTGGACGTGTGAACAGATTCACAAATGAGAGACGCATTTAAACTTAACTCTTTGTCTACTCCATCACAAGCCCCTAAGGGTCCGTTTGTAGTTCATAGAGGTTGCATGGGCCTAGCACAGTTAATTCTGCTTATTGGGTGTGACAGAGATTTACCAAAGCAGAGTCCTTCTTGTCATCACTGGCTTACACAGCTAAGCAACTGAATCTATAGTTAGTGGCCTCGAAAGACTGGGTTGTTTGTTTGTTTGTTTGCTGTTTGTTTTTGTTTTCTTTCCTATTGACCAGGTAAGTTTGAATCTGGAACTTTCTTTATATTAATGAAAGTCTTTCTAAAACCATCCAGTTTTCAGCCTTCACTGGTTTTAGGCCTCTGCTTTTCTTTGTCCCCTTTTCTTCCTCTCTCTGCCCTCAACAAGCAGCCATTCTGATGTTCTGAACGTTCTTTCTTTACGCAAATGTGCACTGTGGGCTTCATGTGTTTTCTAGTGTCTTGAGTCAATGATGCGGGAACGGTATGGATCTCACACTGTCGTTCTTTCACTCAACACTGCCTTAAAAGTCTGCTCGTCGATGGCATGCTGAGACACCCTGGTTACATCCAACTCTCTGCTTTCTCAAACAGCTCTGGGGTCAGTCTCTTCCATGTCCTCTGGACACCTATCCTGAAAGGAGGGGACCTCAACTGAGAAAATGCCTCCATAAGATCAGGCAGCAGGCAAGCCTGTTGAGCATGTTATTAATTAGCTGTTAATACGAGAGGCCCAGTCCATGGCAGGCGGTATCACCCCAGGCTGGTGGGCCTGGGATCTATAAGAAGGCAGGCTGAGCAAACCATAGGCTCTGCAGCAGCTCCCGACTCCAGGTTCCAGCCCTGTTGGAGTTCCTGTCCTGACTGCTTTTGATGATGAGCTATTCCTTGGAACTGTGAGTGGAATAAACACTTTGTTCCCCGTGTTGCTTTTGGTCGTGGTGTTTTATCGCGGCAGTGATAACCGTAAGGCAGCACCTGTGTCAAATGGGGGAGCTGCATATGGCAAGATTGGAATCACTGCTTTCGAGCATTTATGCTCAGCATCCCAGCCCCAGTGTATCTCCTTAGCTCTGCGAAGGCTAGTGATGAAGTTCCCCCCCCCCCCCCCGCCTTGGGAGTCTGTTACTATGCTTTATTTAAAAGCCTCGTTTATTTAATATCTCACTTACTATTTTGATATGCCATGTATTTGTGAGGATGGAGGGGGATAGAACTCAGGGCCTCTCGGTCTACAATCCCTGCCCTGGATGTTCCGTTTAATTTGCAATTCTAAATTCACTCGGAAATTTGAGCATTTCCTCACAAACCTGAGGATTTTGAGTCTATGCGTTGGAGTTAGATGTCTTTTTCTTCTTTATTTGTAAAACCTCTGTTGATTAATTATTTGATGAATTAAAACATCTCTTCATTACATTTTCCTACCCACTGATGTAACGTCAGAAAGCATCCTTCTGTTTTACCAGCTATTTTATTTTTAATCTTAAAAATTCATATCTCTCTCCATTAATGTCATCTTTGAACCTTGTCCTTTAGGCTACTGCCATGGTGATTTTCCACAAAAAAAAATTCCCTGATTTTTAACTGTCTTCCGAATATGTTCTTAGCTTGAGTTGTATTAAATTGTGGTTTCATGGTGGCCAGGAAGCAAATGGAGTTTGCTTTTATAACACAACCCTTTCCCCAAGTCCCTTAAGCTATGAATCCATAACAGATTATTTTACTGATTCAGTGAGAACCGTTATGATTCACTCAGGCCCCACGCCCTGGCTCAGCCCCATTACAGAACCAAGTCTACATGCAAAAGCTGTGGGGACATTATACATCCAAACCACAAATTGGTGATTACATAACAAGTTTCATAAGAGAGCAGTCTTCATTTCTTGCTGAATCTCTGTCTGTTAGGGGAGTGAAAAGTCAGAACTGTGCCAGGCATGAGCGTTGCACCCCTGTCGCTCCTGTCATTTGGGAGATCAGACAGGAGGGCCAGAAGTTCAAGGTCATCCTCAGCTACATACCGAGTGTGAAGCCAGCATGGCCTATATGACACACTGCCTGAGTAAACAACAGCGGCAGCAAAATAAAATTATACCAGCCTCAAAAACCGATACAGTATCCAGGGTAGTGTGTGTGTGTGGTGTGTGTATGTGTGTATGTGTGTGTGTGGTACATGCGTGTGTGTGTGTGGTGTGTGTGTGTGTGGTATGTATGTGTGGTATGTGTATGCTGTGTGCATGTGTGTGTGGTGTGTATGTGTGTGCTGTGTGCATGTGTGTGTGGTGTGTATGTGTGTGCTGTGTGTATGTGGTATATGTGTGGTGTGTGCATGTGGTATGTGTGTGTGGTGTGTATGTGCGTGTGTGTGTGTGCGTGCGTACACACATACTCAGTAGGTAAAGTGCTCATGGTGGGAACATGAGAGCCTGGGTTGGAATCTCCAGCCCAGAACCAGGTCTGAAATCCCAGCCCCAGGCAGAGAGCAGCGGAGGCCTGGAGCTCATTGCCCATCCAGCCTGCTCGGTCAGCGCCCTCGGGTTCAGGAAGCTAAAGATGGACCACACATGTGTATTATATGTCCTTGGTTTTTGTTTGCTTGCCTTCTTTTTCTCTTCTTCTTCTTCTTCTTCTTCTTCTCCATCCTCTTCTTCTTCTCCATCTTCTTCTTTTTCTTCTTTCTTCTTCTTTCTTTCTTCTTCTGCTGTATATGTAGCTTGGGCTGGCCCTGAGCTGGAGAGCCCCTCCCTTAGCTTCCTGCATGCTGACCCTAACGGCACCTTCAATCACATCCAGCTTCGTCACAAGCATGTTTACGTCTGCCTGCTGGTGACTCCTGTCCTGGTGATCTGTAGCCACTCTCACATACGCAAACCTGCCTGCATTCAGTTTTCCTTTTCACTCCTGTACTTTTACTTCCTGGGCTAGCACTGTGCGGGTTGTGAGACCCGTGTGAGCACTATTGTCTCTACTGAGGTTATAGTGTGGTTTGGTTGTTCGGAACCAGCAGCCGAGCTACGTAGTTTAGACCATGGTGAAGAATTGACAAGGCTTCTTACCTCTCCCTCTGTTGCTGTGATAAACACCATAACCAAAATCAACTAGAGGAGGAAAGGATTTATGTCCACTTACAGTTTCTAGTCCATCGTGAAAAACAGGGCAGGACCTGAGCAGAGAACATGGAAGAACGCCACTGCTGACTAGCTTGCTCCTCTCAGTTAATTAAGGCTCCCTCTTCCTAAGTGGTGCCCCCTTGTGAGACGTTAATAAAAACTAGCCAGCACACAGGGTGAAACAGAAGATGGTGAGATGGTTGAATATGCATAAACCATGACTTATTAAGACCTTCAACAATGACAACAACAACAGCAATAGCCAGGTGTGGTGGCACAGCCTTTAATCCCAGCACTCGGGAAGCAGAGGCAGGAGGATCTCTGTGAGTTTGAGGCCAGCCTGGTCTACAAAGGGAGTCCAGGACAGCTAAAGCTATACAGAGAAACCCTGTCTCAGAAACAAAACAAAACAAAACAAAAGAACAAAGGACCTTCAACACAGTGAAGGAGAAGTACAACCCCACAGAGATGAACCAGGGCACTGACTGATGGCTGTTGATGGCTATTGACAGCTGTTGATGGCTATTGACGGTTGTTGATGGCTCTAGATGGCTATTGATGGCAGTTGATGGCTGTGTGGGCATTAGTGGTTGCTTCCAGATCTGACAACTAAACAGGCATCCTCATGTCTCATCCACTTACTCACTTAATCCAGGGTTATTTTATGCTGCTTATATATTTTTAAAGTATATTTTATGTGCTATATGCAAATGGAAAAGCTCCTGTCAATCACACACATGACTTTGGGTTCAATCCCTAGTATGACGAACATATTTTTAAATAACTATATTTTAAGTATAATAAATTATTGATTTTTTTCTGGCCAAGCATTAAGTTGAGGAGAGTAGAAAAAAATAACTGTTTGGTTCAATATTTTATCTCTAAAACCAAATACTTTGGTCATATGTCACTGTTAGTGAATATTTTAACCCTTCATGGCAAGGTAGAGGCTTGGAGCCATGAGTTCCCTATATTTTGGTAAGTAGCTGAAGGAAAAACAGGTTAGTGGGAACCAGAAGTGAGAAGTTTTGTAGGTAATCTAAGCTCAGGTGGAAATAAAAATAACTGCTACCTATAGCTTACCCACAAGGCCATGAAAACACTAAGTGATCTATTGTAAGAGAGCACCGTAGGTGAACCACACTAAGTATGGCCAAATGCTGATATCTTCTTAATAAACTCATGCCCTCTTTTTTTTTTTTTTCTTTCATTTTTAATATAGAAAAGATCAGACAAAGATATGCAGACCTGCCTGGAGAATTACACATTATCGAACTGGAAAAGGATAAAAACGGACTGGGACTCAGTCTCGCTGGCAACAAAGACAGGTCACGGATGAGCATCTTTGTGGTGGGGATCAACCCCGAGGGACCAGCGGCTGCAGATGGACGCATGCAGGTTGGAGATGAGCTGCTAGAGGTGAGAGCCGTTTGTTTCAGCTTGCCCTCTGGTGCAGGGCTAGGGCAGCATACAGAAAAGCCGGCTTGGATTATTTTATGAATGTGTTGGAACCAAAAAAGAAGTATGTAGCTAGCTGGGTGTCCCCGCCCGTAATTGCAGGGCTTGGAAGGGAGAGGCAGAAGGATCAGAAGTTCAGGACCAGCTTCTGCTACATGGTGAGCTTGAGCCAGCCTTCGCTATGTGAGACCTTGCCAAAGCAAAGTAAAATAAGCCAAGGTACTAAGTCTGTGGACTTCTTATTGGGAAAAGCTAAAGTCTGACACACTGGTAACGAGCTAAGGTCACATGGCTTCCTTACTTAGAGACAGAAAGCAGAGAGCAGACCAGTGCTCAGGTGGCTACTACTCAGATGACCTCATCAGTATTCCAACAGTGTTCTGTTTTCCTAAGCTTAAATTCGGGGCCTTTGTTTTGAGTTTATTGACGTTAGTGTTTCCTTCTTTCATTTAGCTGGTTTTCAACTGTCCATTAGGACAGAAGGAAACGAGTACTTACAGTTCCTTCATTCAGCAGCTTCCAGTTTAGAGAAAAGAGATTTTTTTTAAGGTACAGAAAAGCCTTTGTATTATGAACTGAAAAGTATAATAATAGGTAACAGATAGTGCAGACTTGGTACTAGACAAGATCAGTTGTTATCCTGTTCTGAGGACTTGGTAGCTGGCGTCCTGACTTCTTGCTTGTGTTTGCCCACTGTTAAGGCCTCTCCAGCGTGTAGATTATAGGGGAGGTCAGTCACAGGACACTGGGCATCACATTGTCTTTAGGAAGTAGGGGCCTCTGAGCTTGTGTGGGTAGTTTCCCCTTCAGACTCCTGGCCCTCAGCCCACACCTGGGGCCTCTGCGGCCAGTGCGCACAGACATTAGCATTGCCCTGCTCTCCCAAGGCCCTGTAGCTCCTCTCTACACAGCACCCTTCTCTACAGAGACACCACTCCTGTGAATGCCTTTCTTGTTCTGTAATTCAGTGTCATAAAGTGAGCCCACGCTGGGGATTAGCACTGACTGCTGTAATTATTAAGTAAATAACAGTGAAGTTGACAGAATATATTTACTGTTATAATCCACACTTCAGGCTTATTGCCTTTAGCTCATGTTTATAGACTCCCTTGGGATGAGACTGAAGTGATAAAGGTGAGTATGGGAGCTAGCTCAGTAGATTACTGCTACTGCCATGTCTGTGTGCCACACATCTGTCTTTGGGGTTCCTAAGGACTTTCAATGGAAATTATTTCTGTCATTTTATAATAATAAAACTGGATTATAAATGCTTTGTTGTTATAGAATTCAGTGTCTAAACTTGGGTAAGAACTCAAGCTTGGGGGCTAGAGCGATGACTCAGCAGTTACGAGCATTTGCTATCTTGCAGGGAAACTAGGTTCTGTTCCCAACACCCACAGTCTCAGAAGATCTAGCACCCTCTTCTGACTTCCATACATACCAGGCACATGTGTCCCCCACATCCATATATTCAGATAAAACATTCCTATCAATAAAAGGGTTAACAAGAAAAGAACTTAGGCTCGGTAGACTCCAAGAGTCATGCTGTGGGCACTGACATCACTGCCTTCCTTCCCTGTGGTTTTTGAATAGACTCTGATATCTCTCTGTCAGTCTGTCTGTCTGTCTCTGTTTGTCTATCTATCTATCTCTGCCTCTGTACGTGTGTGTGTGTGTGTGTGTGTATGTGTGTGTGTGTGTGTAAGTACAAGTGTGCAAGGCTGAGAATCAACCCCGGGGCCTTTGACCATGCTAGGCAAGTGCTCTACTCCTGTGCTCACTTCCTGTCTTAACTGTTCGTTGTTGCTGTAGCTACATTGCCATAGGCTGTTATGGAGAAAAGACTTTCTTCTTCTTCTTCTTCTTCTTCTTCTTCTTCTTCTTCTTCTTCTTCTTCTTCTTCTTCTTCTTCCTCCTCCTCCTCCTCCTCCTCCTCCTCCTCCTCCTCCTCCTCTTCTTCTTTTGTGCCACCTCCTCCCACCAAGAAATTTATATTGACTCATGGTTCCAGGTCCTGGCAGTGACCTTGTTGGCAGTGTCCAAAGGTCGCCCAGGGCCTCAACTAGTGAAACATAGGGAGTGCCAGAAAGACCCAACCACTCTGGGTTTAGAGCAGACCAGTTTTGAAAAAGGCTTTTGTCAGTCCCATGTGTGGATTAATGGATTCACAAGAGCAGATCCTTGATTCCCTGCTGAAAGTCTCACCTGAAAAAAAGGGGGCGGTGGTGCTGGAGAAATGGCTCAGAAGCTGAGAGGGCTGTCTGTTCTTCCAGAGGTCCTGAGTTCAATTTCTGGCAACCACATAGTGGCTCACAACAACCTACACTAGGATCTGATGCCCTCTTCTGGCATGCACGTGTACATGCAGATAGAGCACTTGTACATAAAATAAATAGAAAGAAAATAAGTCTTATCTGGGCTAGTTTTTCTTTGTGATAGGGTTTGAATTTTGACATAGTGTTAAGAAGGACAACCATTAAACCCCCATTTGTTTGGATCCAAGAGATTGCTGGATTATGATGTTCCGGTCTATAGGGTGGATGAAAACACTGCAGTATGTGGGAACGTGTTAATTTGAGTTGTAACCTTTCTGTGTTATCCAGACTCAAGGTAGAGTAACCTATAGGACCCGGCCTCATAGGAGCACTGTGCTTTATTTCTCAGTCTGATGATCACTAGATTCTGGTAACAAATGAACTGTCACCATAGCATAAGTGAAGGGTGTCTTAGAGGACAGTTTCAGACATATATGAGCCTTGGAAGACGTACTTTAATTTTTGACCCCAATGCTTTTGACAGCTGAGGGTGTTTAGCATAGTACTTGCAACAGACCAACAGTTTTTCATCTTCCATATACTCAGTACAACACTGACGAACCCCAGATAAATGAGAGGGTTTCCCTAAACAGCCTGCAGTTTTTGGGTGGATAACATCCTAAATTCATTCCAACCTGCTACCTATCTACGTAGAGATAACACCTAGCCCCACAGCTCTAAGACACATCTTCCTGACCCTTCACTTCATGTATCAGTCACAGGCCCCAGGTGACCTGTCCTTACGCCTATGAAGTTCTTACTACTGCCATTTTTCAGGCTAGAGACCTTGGGGAAGCAGTTCTCCCAGTGTGCACCCACCTATGCATTCTATAGAACACTGCAGAAGACGTGCATGCACAGTGCGATGGTAAAGACGTGATGCCTATGGGACATTCAGGTAGAGCTTCCGTGCTGTCTCGGTTGTCTTCCCTCCGGGGACTCTCACACAGCCAACAGCTCAGAGGCTCCCAGTCCTGCAGTTCAGAGATGGGTTTTGTGTGTTTGTATTTGGGGTGGAAATGCGTTTATTACCCAGGCTTGGCTCAGATTGCTGAGACTCAAGCGATCCTCCCAGCCCAGGTTCACTGGTGCTACAGCATGCACGTTGAGCACACCAGCTCAGAGGACGTTTATAGTGGCTCACCATACAAGGTCTCTAGCCCTGGATGGTTGGGAACACTGAGTTGCGCAAGTGGCGTTTTAGGAAATGGGGCAACCATGAGCATGGGTGGCTCCCACCCCAAATGTGCTTATTTTTATGGCCTCAACCCTGAATTTGGCCCTTTTGTGTGTCTGGCTTGTCTTCCTAGCTCTTGCTCATATCCTCATCCTTACTTTGCCATGACTGTTACGTCATCCTTTGCTCACTGCTTCCTATAATCTATAGTTGATTTCACTCAGGGAAGACTCTGAAGTCAAGCTAAGAAGTGAAGAATTATCAAAGCACGTCCTGTCTTCTTGTAAGCCAGAAACTCTACTTCTCCCCAGAGCCCTGTGTGTGACTGGCTTGGGGCCCATGGACACCGCAGCACTGTTGGCGTGCAATTGCATTGTTATGGTGGAACAGTCAGCGAGTTCTGTGGGTCGATGGCACAGTTCATGTGTAAAGGAAATTTTCTGTTAAGCTCCCAGAAGACAGGGCGATTAAATCTCAACTCCTTTACCCTTACTTTCAATTCTAATGTGGGGGGTGGGGGTGTACATGTAACTGAATTAATTTCAAAAGACATTACCATATAATTACCTCGTACACAGAATGAGGCTTACACTAGACCACTGGCTTTCCCAGGGCAATTAGGTCCAGAAAATGTGCAGGCTGGGGCATGGCGCTGTCACATGAATATAGGGTTTATTTGTAGCCCTCCCACCAGTGACGCGTGGGGATACAGGGCCGAGGTGCTGTGCAGGAAGTCTGAGTGCTCTGTCAGGTTCAAGCAGAAGCAGGAAGGAAGGGAAGGTGGCGCATGGGCTGCCATGGGCAGCTGTGCACGTATGAGGCGCTCCCATGGAGCTGGGCACCTGCAGGACTGTCCAGTGTGCACGATGGGAGAGAGAAGGCGTGAATACCTCCTGGGCCTTCCACGGAGAGAGATGTAAAACTAGGGGTACATTCAGATCTCTGGTGACACTGTTTTCATAAGGAATAAATAAACCTATAGCCATGGAAGTGGAGTGGTTGACCAGGCGCTGCCCGCTGCTCTGTGCAGTTTTCTCACACTCTTCTCTGCTCAGTGCCAGCGGATCACATCTGAGATATTTTGGAAAGCTCAGGTATGACTTAGGATGTGATTTGGAAGCTCGTAAGTAGATCACTAGATCTTGTGCAACCACAGGATAAAATCTCTTAATTTATACCCAGAAGCCCAAGCCTTCCACGTTTTGTTTTTTTTTTTAACAAAATAACTTTGCCCTAAAGTACTTAATGAAATAAAAACCCCCAGGATATAAAACCCATAGAAAGAGATAAGATTGCAAAATTGAAATAAAATTATGGTTTCTCCATGATTTTCTGACAGAAGTGATACTTAATGTCTGTCTAGTCATGCAGAATTGACTGACCGGGTTTTTACTGTGGCAGTAACTTTGAAAGTGTCACAGTGTAACAGCCTTGACACCTTAAATATGAATATATTACATATTAAAGCTGTGTTTGACCAGCTGTAGTGACATATGCCTTAATCCCAGCACACCAGGCAGGAAGAAAGGCAGATCCCTGTGAGTTCAAGGCCAACCTAGTCTATAAAGTGAGTTCCAGGCCAGCCAGGACTATAAAATGAGACTCTTAGCTCAACAAACTGAAGCTATGTACGAGCTATTTAAAAATGGATTGATCAAAGATGACACAGACGAGTATTGTGAGCAGGTCCTAAACACGACCTTCACACATCCCATCTTGTGATTCTTAAAGTAATGTTTGCGGCCCCAAAAGCTCAGAGGGGACATGGGGACAGCTGAGTGAGTGGTCAGCCTCAGGCACAGAGTACAGAACCCTGGTCACCACAGCACTGTGAGCCATAGCTATGTGAGTTTGCTAGCCATTTCCTGATAAACTAAGGTCGGATCCCTGAGTATGAGGGACCTGTCATTAAAAAGGGGCAGGGAACTGGGCTCTGTGGGGAGATCTGTGTAGACCCTGAGTGGTAATACCTGCCGGACTTGCCTAGTTTTTACATGCATCTTGTCTGTCAGCTCTCAACAGCCTTAGAGAGGCAAGTGCACTTTCGACCCTGGTCCTGCAGGCAGGAGGACGGGGGCAGGAATGGGCAGGGGGCAGGCTTTCCTGAGTCTTACACTTGGATTTTACATAGTTCTGTATTAAATTCTTATAATTTTGGGAGGTGGCTGCTATAGTTTGAAAAGGAATTGTCTCTTATATGTTCATTTATTTAAACAATTGATCCCCAGCTAGTGGCATGATTTGGGAAGGTTGTGGGACATTTAAGAAGTGCAGCCTTGCCAGACGTGGTGGCACACGCTTTTATTCCCAGCATTCTGGGAGGCAGAGGCATGCGCATCTCTGTGAGTTCTACAAAGTGAGTCCAGGACAGCTAAAGCTACAGAGAAACCTTGTCTCAAAAACAAACAAACAAACAAACAAACAAACAAACAAAACAAAACAAGATAAAAGAAGTGTAGCCTCATCTGGACATGGTGGCTCACACCTTTGATCCCAGAACTTGGGCAGCAGAGACAAGTAGATCTCAGACTTTGAGTTCAGCCTGTTTTACAGAGTGTTCCAGGACAGCCATGGCTACATGTTGAGACTTTGTCTTTAAAAACAGACAAACAAACAAACAAGTAGACCCTCTGTGGGCCTTGAGGCTTTATAGCCTGCCCCCTCTTCCTGAGTGTGAGGTGCCTCCTGCTACCGTGCTTTCCTTGCCTGCTAATGTACTTTTCTCTAAAACAAAATGGATGTTGTCAGCCAGAATAAATTCTTTCCCCTTTAAATTGCTTTTTTTCAGACAATTTTTTCATATGTCAGTATTTTTCATAAGAGTGAGAAAAGTAATGTAGCGGGTGTAGGTAGATGCAGTTAATTCAGAACAGGTTAATGTATCCAGTAGAGGTTTGTCCTGGAGTGAAAGACACAGCTATTACCTGTACTCACCTGAGTTCTTTCAGAGAGCCTCACCTAGATGAAGGTGAGATCCTTGACTCCACTGCAGAAAAGTATTTCAGGATGTTGAGTGATTATTAATATTTAATATTGAATTATTAAATCAATATTGATCATTAATGAAATTAGTGGTTACTTCTTGACCAGCTTTATTCCCAAATAACCACACGGAAAGACCAGGATCTGTTTAGTAGCCCACAGCACAACGCTGCTGAGTAATTACTAGTATAATGTCGTCCCACTCAGATCCCTACACTAAACTTGCTTTTCAATCATCATCTCCCTTGATGTTTCCCCGTCTCTCCTCCTGGCTCCAACCTCTCCTTCTTTCTCTGTCTCCTCCCCTCACTGGATCAGGGTGTCCCACCCTATTTTCAGTTGTTGCTCAGCATTGGCTAGTTTGTTTTTATTGACAACACAGAGAACAAATGGTGACATGTTTACATAAACTTGAAACAGAAGATACTTTGGAGAAATCAACATTGAATGAACAAGGGTAAACTGTACCCAGTCAACAAGAGCACTATGCCAACACAGGCCAAGTCAGTTTGGAGCAAAGCTGTGTATTTAGGGGCTGGGGACGTGGCTCCGTGGGTAAAATGCATGAGGGCTGTGGTTCGGATTCCTAACACCCATGTAGTTGCTGGTTGGGCTTGGGGCCCTTCTTGTAATTCCAGCACTGAGTGGGCAGAGGATCCCTAGAGCGGGCTAGCTAAGCAGACTGGCTGCGTTGTACAGCTGAGAGACCCTGCCTCAGTGGATACTGCGGAGAGCAACCACTTAAACACAGTCAATGAGGGAGAGAGAATGAACCTCCTCACACCAAAGACATGGGTGTGGACTTTGTAGTGTCATGCTTAGCTTAGCATTAGCCATATATATTATTTTGGTAGCTTCTAAAGTTACTTTCTTTGTTTAATAACCCTCCCTTTTTCTTTATTTCTTCTTTTTTTTTTTCTTTTGAAAACTCAAAAGAATATCTAATAGGTCACAAGAAAACTAAGACAAGTAAAAAAAGTTTATAATCTTGTTTGTATAACTTTTAGAAATATATAAGTTTACAGCTTGGGGAAAAATAAGGTTAAACTCAAAGGTCCCAAGCACTTAGGTCTTAAGCATGGTTGGTTCCTATTGGAACTTTCTTATTTTAAATACCTATATAAAATGGAAATATTGTCTCTACATACATATTTTGTTTTCTTTTAGACTGAGTATGAGCCAGGCTAGCCTCAAACTCACCGAGATCTACCTGCCTCTGCTCCCCTGGTGCTGGGATTAAAGGTGTGCACTGTCACACCTGGCCTGTCTATGTAGGTACTCTTTGCGTCAAATTTGTTGGTTGTGTCAAGATTCTGAACCCCGAGCTGGCAAACGTCTCAACCAGGCCCAGGTGGAAGGCGCCTTTTCCTTCCCATGATCCTTGAACGTCTCTGCGTTTCTATTCTGCCTCAGTTTCTCAGATTGCAACTTCATACTATATTATTCATTTTCCTAAAATGTGATACCACTCTAAGCTCATCAAGAGACGAAAGTAAGCAATGAGCTTATGCTCATCTATTAAGAACCAAAGAAGGAGGGCAACCCTCCCTTGAACTGGTGGCCCAGCATGTGAGCTCCTGAGCCTGTCACTGAAGACCTTGCCCTGGTTTCTGCTCTAGACGCAGGGTTTATTTTCAGGCATAGAAAGTGTTGTGTGAAACCTCGCTCACGTTGAGTGTCCTGGTTCCCTCTGACTGTGCTCGCAGCTGTGAAGCCACTAGTTTTATTTTTGCCACTTCTGTCTCTGACTGCAGCCTGCAGGAGGAATTTTGAATTATTTCCTTGCACCTCATTGTCTGTGTGTCACTGGGATATTTTGGCTGAAGCCTCTACTCTTACCGTCTTCCAGAAGGAATGACAGTCATTTGCTTCTTGTGGCTGCGGCCCTCATTATTGCTCTCACAGACTCTCTCTGCTCTCTGCAGTGAGCCAAATTATCTTAAGACCGTAGAGAGAAAACACAGTAAAAATGAAAGCATATTAGTTATTTTCTCTCATTGCTGTGACAAAGTACCTTACAAAAGTAACTCAAGGAAGGGAAGGGCTCTTTTGGTTTATGGCGTAAACGAACATAGTCCCTCACGGCAGGGACATTAAGGCAGGAACTCGAGGTGGCTGGTCACGTGTCTCCACAACCAGGAAGCAGAGAGGTGACGGCTAGGGCTTAGATTATCTTTTCGTCTCCTTTTCCTTTTGGTCCAGGACTCTAGCTGTGGGATGGTTCCAGACATGTGCAGAGTGTACCCTTCCTCCCTCACTACAGCTCTCTGGAAATAAGCTCTCAGGTGTGTCTCCTAGGTGATTCAGAATCCAGCCAAGGTGTCAGTGAAAATTAAATATCAAGAGTAGAAGAAACCGACATCATTAAGGGAAACTGAAACACAAGAACCAGGTGTTGGGGAAGAAGTATGCCACTTGGAAGCTCTGGCTCCCTTGCCTGGGTTTCTGCACTTTTCACAACATCACCGTCATCACTACTGTTATTTTTGTTTTTAGACAAGTTCTCACTTTCTAGTCCAGGCTGACCTAGAACTCACAAAGTAACTCAAGGTGGCTTTAAACTTAGGTCAGTCTTCCTGCATTAGCATCATGACCTGGGATTATAGGCATAAATCCCAACACCCAGCTTGTGCTAGATTTCCCCTGGTACGTATATACCCATGACAAAACTGAGTTTATAAATAAGCAGAGGGCGATATTAACAGTAACTCCATGTATAGCAATTAGACAAAAGCACTCGAATAAAAGGTCAAATGAGTTTACTGTGTGAGGGTATTATCGTGTTTCCTCCTAAAGGGGTCATATTATGATTCTCTTTGGGGTATCTGAGTCACCAGCTGAATGTTTTATGGCTTGCGGCAGTTAACAAGTGTATCTGTCAGAGAATATTTGACCCAATAACGGAGTAGCTGGCAGCAGGTGTGTGCAGTGTGTGGACCCCTGGACCAAAGGCTGGAGTATGCAGAACCCAAATTGTGAGCTGTGGAAAGGGAGGATGATGCCTGTGGGGAAGGACTGGGTCAACAAAGATGTGGCCTGAGTGAGAATGGCAGCTTTGTACGCAGATTTCAAAACCATTTTGTTGTTGTTGTGTTATGTTTTCCAAGATATGTTTCACTGTGTAGCCCTGGCTGTCCTGGAACTTGCTCTGTAAGCCAGGCTGGCCATGAACTCAGAGACCTGCCTCCCGAGGCTGGGACTAAAGGGATATATATGCCAACACTGCCAGCTCCAAAAACTGATTTTTTAAAAGTAGGAATTATTTCTGGAATTTTTCATCAAATACCTTCATACCACGCTTGATCTGAAACCTTAGAAAGCAAAACTGTGTATGGGGTTGTGTATGGGGTTGTGTGTGTATGGGGTTGTGTATGGGGTTGTGTGTGTATGGGGTTGTGTATGGGGTTGTGTGTGTATGGGGTTGTGTGTGTATGGGGTTGTGTGTGTATGGGGTTGTGTATGGGGGGTTGTGTGTGTATGGGGTTGTGTATGGGGTTGTGTATGGGGTTGTGTATGGGGGGTTGTGTGTGTATGGGGTTGTGTATGGGGTTGTGTGTGTATGGGGTTGTGTGTGTATGGGGTTGTGTGTGTATGGGGTTGTGTATGGGGTTGTGTGTGTATGGGGTTGTGTGTGTATGGGGTTGTGTATGGGGGGTTGTGTGTGTATGGGGTTGTGTATGGGGTTGTGTATGGGGTTGTGTGTGGGGGGTTGTGTGTGTATGGGGTTGTGTATGGGGTTGTGTGTGTATGGGGTTGTGTATGGGGTTGTGTGTGTATGGGGTTGTGTATGGGGGGTTGTGTGTGTATGGGGTTGTGTATGGGGTTGTGTATGGGGTTGTGTATGGGGTTGTGTATAAGGTTGTGTATGGGGGGTTGTGTGTGTATGGGGTTGTGTATGGGGTTGTGTATGGGGTTGTGTATGGGGTTGTGTATGGGGGGTTGTGTGTGTATGGGGTTGTGTATGGGGTTGTGTATGGGGTTGTGTGTGTATGGGGTTGTGTATGGGGTTGTGTGTGGGGTTGTGTGTGTATGGGGTTGTGTATGGGGTTGTGTGTGGGGTTGTGTGTGTATGGGGTTGTGTGTGTATGGGGTTGTGTATGGGGTTGTGTATGGGGTTGTGTGTGTATGGGGTTGTGTATGGGGAGTTGTGTGTGTATGGGTTGTGTATGGGTGTGTATGGGGTTGTGTGTGTATGGGGTGGTATGGGGTTGTGTATGGGGTTGTGTGTGGGGTTGTGTGTGTATGGGGTTGTGTATGGGGAGTTGTGTGTGTATGGGGTTGTGTATGGGGTTGTGTGTGTATGGGGTTGTGTATGGGGTTGTGTATGGGGTTGTGTATGGGGTTGTGTATGGGGTTGTGTATGGGGTTGTGTGTGTATGGGGTTGTGTATGGGGTTGTGTGTGTATGGGGTTGTGTGTGTATGGGGTTGTGTATGGGGTTGTGTATGGGGTTGTGTATGGGGTTGTGTGTGTATGGGGTTGTGTATGGGGTTGTGTGTGTATGGGGTTGTGTATGGGGTTGTGTGTGTATGGGGTTGTGTGTGTATGGGGTTGTGTATGGGGTTGTGTATGGGGTTGTGTGTGTATGGGGTTGTGTATGGGGTTGTGTGTGTATGGGTGGTGTATGTGTGTGTATGGGGGGTTGTGTGTATGGGGTTGTGTGTGTATGGGGGTTGTGTGTGTTCACTATGTAATAGGAACACTATGCTTACCTTTCAAGCTGGTAAGTGTGGATATTACCAGTTTTAGCCAGCCTAATAGACGCTAGGTATGGATGTCGTACAAATTAGCATAAGGAAGTATGAGAGTAGTGCTATTCTCTGATGAGTAGGTTTCTAAAAGAGTCATTAGCATATCCTAAACGATACAGGAATGGACTCCGCTGTGACGTCTGCCTGCATATATGTAAGGTGTTTCGGTCACATTCACCCTCTCCTGTCTCCTCCTCATGACTCCTTTTCTTGTCCCAACAAGTCCCCCTTTGCCTTCTTGTACGTTTTGTTTTACTTTCGGTGACTAGAGTTGCCTCCAGGAGCAAGAGTGAGGGGTGGAGAATGTTCTGCCCATTGGCTAGATCTGGGTAGGGGTGGAGTACGACTTTCTCACGTACTCTGGTGCCTCACATTTGACCATGTCGCCTGGAGGGGGAGGCCTGGCGGCACTCGGAGGAAGGACAGCTGGTAGCCAAGAAGAGACTTGATACCCTATGAGCATATACAGGGGGAGGAAATCCCCCTCAGTCACAGTCATAGGGGAGAAGAGTAAGGGGAAAATGGGAGGGAGGGGAGAATGGGAGGATACAAGGGATGGGATAACCATTGAGATGTAACAAGAATAAATTAATTAAAAAAAAAAAAAGAGTGAGGGGTGGGTGAATGCTAAGAGCCTGAAATTTCTTCCACCTTTGCCATGCAGAGAATGGAAGGAGAATTGGGGGGTGGTGAGGTTTCTTGCGTGAGTTGGTAGTTGGTTGGGGTTGGGACACGTGTGACTGATTACACTGAGGATTAAGAGACGCCTCGGATGCTCCCTGACACCTCCTGAGTACCCTTGTTACATGTTCCAGTGGCCCCAGACTTACTCAAGGTGTCGGAATCTGGAGACTTGAGCCTGCATCCTGGCAGCATCCCTGCGCGTAACTTTAAACTCTTTCCTAAGACACTGAGCTTATGAGGCTCCGTGTCCTCGTTACATCTACATAGGTCCTGCTGTCTGCTGCCTGTGCCAGGGCAGTGCTAGACTGTGTGAGGCATGTGCTGAGTGTCCTTAGGTGTGAAGGATGGCATCGTGCCTCTGCAGACAGGTTTTTAATAAGGTGACTGTTGGAAGGAGGAACTGGGGCCAGTGAGATGGCTCAGTGGGTACAAGTGCTTGCCATGCACGGCATACTGCCAGAATTCCCCCGAATCCAAGGTGGGAGGAGAGAAGCTACTCCTGCACGTTGTGTTTTGATCTCCACATGTGGAACATATATGCACCAGCGAGGGTGACCATACACGACCATACACGGAGACACATAACCATGCACACAATGACAGTAAAACTTGAACACTGCTTAAAAAACGAGAAGCTGGACCTCTGAGGAGGAGAGTTAGGAGAGTCCTGGTGATCAGGGATTTGACCGGGTCTGTAAAGGGACATATAAAGCATTTTGAACACAAGAGGAAAATACATCACTGAGAACTGGGGTAGATCTGTAATCAGGTCAGCTATGGTGAGAAAGAAGGAAGCCGTAGCCGAAGCATTGCCACCGTAGCGCAGCACACCCTGATCTTCTTAGTTTGCCTTGTTGGTTTTGGTTGTTTTGAGACTGACTGTCACTATGTGCTCCAGCAGGCCTGTACCTTGCTGTGTACACCACCAGGCTGGCCTCGGGCTCACACAGATCACTTGCCTATGCTACCGCACCTGGTAAAGTGGGTCCAGGTCACTAGGCACCTGAGTCCTGTCTGCTCACCTGGCTACGAATAGCATGGAGAGTTACGCGTGAGGACCTAAGTATGGTCCCCAACGCCATGTAAGAAGTCAGTTGCAGTGGCAAGCTCTGTAGCTGCAGTACTGAGAAAGTGGAGACAGAGGACAGATCCCTGGCCTCACTGGCTAACCAGCTTAGCCTACTGAGAGAGCCCAGGTCCTAGTGAGAGACTGTCTCTAAAAACAAGGTGTGGAACTGGAGAGGTAGATCAAGAGTGAGCGCTCGCTCTTCTTGGGGACAAGAGTTCGATTCCCAACAACCACATTGCACAGGTCACAACTACTGTAACTCCAGCTCCAAGAAATACAATGTTCCTGGCACCTTGTAGCATGTGCAAACACACACACATACACGCACATGCCCGCACACACATACACACATGCACACCCACACACTAACAAAATCATAAAACACAACTAGACGACCCAGGTAGACCTCTGGCCACCACATGTCCTCACATGCACAAGTGTACGTGAACATGCACAAACACAAAAAGACACATGCCCTTGAGAGTTATGGTGGAGTAGCTTAAATGCCTTGGGAAACATACTGTTTTGCAGAATTAATAGCAACTCATGGTAACAAGTAAATTACACTATTTTGTTACCCTCTCCTGTTGTATGATAGTAATAGGACACCCTCTATTTTCTTTCTTTCTTCTTCTTCTTCTCCTCCTCCTTCTCCTTCTTCTTCTTCGGAAAAAATGGATTTTTTTTTCCTAACGTATTTGTTGATTATTGCAAAGCTGTGTTTTATGTTTTGTTTTTATTGAGGGGGAGTTTTTTTGTTTTTGTTTGGTTGGTTTTGGTTTTTCGAGACAGGGTTTCTCTGTGTAGCCTTGACTGTCCTGGACTTGCTTTGTAGACCAGGCTGGCCTCGAACTCACAGAGATCCACTTGCTTCTGCCTTCCAGGTGCTGGGATTAAAGGTGTGTGCAACCACCACCCTGCACAAAGCTGTGTTTTATAGACAGATGTCACAGTGTAGCCCAGGCTAACTTAACCCTAACCTGCAAACCTGCATCAGCGTCCCCATGCTGTGACCACAGCATACACTGTCACACAGATGACCAGTGGGAAAAGCACTTGCCGGGCGAACTTGATGACCTGAACTTGGTCCCCAAAGCCTGTGGTGAGGGAGAAGACTACATTACTGCCTCCTATTCATGTCATGACAGATGTGCATGTATGTGTGTGTGTACACACAAAATAAATAAAATGTGATAAAAGTGTTTTAAAATACTGATGCAGAAAACTCACCACAGAGCCCAACTGCTACAGATAGTTTCTTAAACCCATGCAGAAATTTCTATCTTTTTTTTTCCGTCTTTTTTTTTTTTGGTTTTTTTGAGACAGGGTTTCTCTGTGTAGCCCTGGCTGTCCTGGACTCACTTTGTAGACCAGCTGGCCTCAAACTCACGAAGATGCCCCTGCCTCTGCCTCCCGAGTGCTGGGATTAAAGGCGTGCACCACCCATCCAGAAACTTCTCTCTTAACAGTGGTTACGTGATGTCTGCTACATTTCCACTCAGTGCTGCAGTCATTTATGACCACACATCCCAGACGTGTCATCTTCATCAGTTCTTTTTCACAGAACTTGTCTTTCGTGTTGTCATGGTGAGCGATCAGCAAACCTGCAACTTCCCTGCTCTTGCTTAACTGAAAGTGGAGCTATGCTGACGTTTTAGTGCCTGTTTTTAACCTTTTTAGGATAAATTGGTAGAAATGGAATTATTTGATCAAGAGTTGGCTGGCAGCTGGGCAGGGCAGTGCATATTTGTAATCTGAGGCAGTTTATTAAGACTCCATCTCAAAATAAAGTTTTAAAGATCTGGAATGTTCTTTGCTGGTTGAGCGCTTACCTGACGTATTCCAGGCACTGGGTTCGAGCTTCACTATCAGAACCCAAAGGGCTGATGGTTAGAAACATGACGCGTTGGCCTTTCCATGTGACTTAGATTCAGTCAACATTGTTTTAAAAGTCAAAGTATAGGTTCCAATACCTTAGAAGTAGGACATTCAGAAGGTGCTCCCAGGTACAGATGGGGGAAGGACTCAGATTCCATTATCAGCCACTCGTGTAGTGTGAATTTCAGGTCAGCTCCCTAATAATAGTTTACAGTTTGTATAATATGTCATTTTGCTTTAAAAAAGAAAGCATGGGAGGGAAAGTATTAAATGTAATAAATTATGATATGATGTTCAAGCCTTGGGCAAATCTGTTACTTGAATTAAATATTAATTTAGTATAATTAATATGTTCAACCCTAGCTTAAGTTAATTAACTTTTACTTTAAAGTTGATAAGTCATTTGAGTAGATTTAATTGAGCTGCTTTTCAGCATATATTTATATTCCTATTCAGATGAACTATGAAAAATTAGAAGTAGTTGAAAACTTATCTCTTTAATATTTTTTCATAATTAAGTTGATTAAAAACAAATCTCATTAAAAGCCTTTAAAGTGAAAGTTTATGCAGCGCCAGAAAAGGATTTACATCCATTTACTTTTGCTGAATCTGCACTGGATTAACCCCAATTCTGCTTCTGTTGAAACCACAAATGCTGCAACCAATGCTCCCAGCCTGGCAGCTCAGGGCTGCCCTCGCATTAAGGTTTTGTTCTTTCCCACTATAGAGGCCAAAGGCAAACCCTGAGGGGCAGATCAGGTGGCTGGAACCCTGCAGGATGACTCACCAGCTTGGAAATGCAGGCGTGGTTGTTGTCTGGGGCCTTGGAGTGCAGACTTGCTATAATTTGTTCCTAAATAGGATTTGAATTTCAGAGCCTGGGAGAAAATTAACTCACACAAATATACCTGTTGTTGCTGTTCTGGGACCAAGGGTCAAGATCTGAGACAGAAATTAATATCTAGAGAGTCACAGAAGTCCCCTGATGTCAGTTGTAAAAAGGGGGAATCCAACAGCAACTCAGAAAACCAGAATGGCTGGTCTGGCGCATAGACAGCACTGGGAGTGGTGATAGGCACCTCTGACCGCAGTGCTCAGAAGGCTGAGGCAGGGGCATCACACTGGCCAAGCCAGCCTAGGCTACATAGTGAGGCCTTGTCTCTAAATAAATGATTAGATGATAGAAGATAGATAGATAGATAGATGGATGGATGGATGGATGGTCTAAATAAATGATTAGATGATAGAAGATAGATAGATAGATAGATAGATGGATGGATGGATGGATGGATAGATAGATAGATAGATGGATGGATGTAGACAGACAAGGAGGTAGGCATAGAGAAAGATTGGGCCGGGGATATGGCTGAACGATAGAGCACCTACCTGGCATGTGTGAGGTCCTAGATTCAATCCCATCATCATCAGCATCAGCATCATGGAAATCTCCTGCGGACAGAAAGTTGGCTTCCTTTTCCTTGTGTGTGTGTGTACCAAGGCAACAACATTCTTAGCCTCTGAGAGCCGCAGACTCTGAGACTGCGGAGGGTTAACGTAGATATTTAGAATGACAAGAAACCGTATCAGTGAAGAGAATTCAGTTTCAAAGAACAGAAATTAGTTCAAGCAATTGCCTTTGTCACTTTGGGTGGCTATAACAAATGCTGAAGTAGCTGAGGTCACACACACATACACCTTGCAGTTCTGTACACTGGGAAGCCTGAAATCACAGTGCTAGACTCTCATGAAGCCTCCTTCCTGGTCTGCAAATGGCCTCCTCACTGCTGTATCCTCTATAGTAGAGGGACTCTCTCTCTCTTCTTGTCTCCTTTCTTCCCTCTGTTGAGCAGAGCCTCCTGGTATAGCCCAGGCTGGCTTCAAACTCAACATCCTCCCGCGTCAGTCGTGCCGGTGCTGCAATTACAGGAATGAACTGCCACACTCAATCGTGTCTTGTTATGATACAATCCCATTGACTAGTGTTCCAGTTTCCACCATGATTGTATGCAGATGAGAGAGAGAGAGAGAGAGAGAGAGAGAGAGAGAGAGAGAGAGAGAGAGAGAGAGAGAGAGACAGAGACAGAGACAGAGACAGAGACAGAGACAGAGAGACAGAGAGAACATATGTGTATAGAGGTCAGAGAACAGCTTGTGAGAGTCTGTTCTCACTTCCTACCGCATGGGTCCCCAGTATGAAACTTACGTCTTCAGGTTTGGCTGCAAGTACTCATAAGCCATTTTTAAAGCCAGAAAGGCTTTGTTGTAACCTTTTATTTGTGTGAGTGTGTGTGTGTATGAGTGAGTGTGTGTGTGTGTATGAGTGTGTGTGTGTGTGTGTGTGTATGAGTGTGTGTGTGTGTGTGTGTGTGTGTGTGTGTGTGTGTGTGTGTGTGTAGAGGTCTCAGTTTTCCTTTTAGATTTAATCTAGTAACTGCAGGTTCTTGTGTGTTTTGAGTTGCTTGCTCTGGTCCCAGCTCTCCACTGCGTAACACTTCCTAAGCATCTCCAGTGAGCAGCTGCCCCAGCGGTCAAGGCCACAGCTGCTGGCACTGCAGAAAGCTGCAGCAGCCACAGCAACCGTGGCACCGTTCTACCAGAGCTTTTCACATTACTCTCAGAACCTTTGCCTGGTGACCAAGTTGAAGAAGATGTTATTTAGGTTGGTATCCCCCTGTGTGCTGAGCAGTGCATTTTTAGTGTATGAAAGGGCCCACGTGTGATCTCCAGCACCAAGAAGGACAAGCAGGGAAGCAGAAGGGACAGGAAGGAGACCGCGTCTTTCTGTCTCTGCCTGTGTCTGTCCATGTGCATTTCTGCGTGTATGAAAAATGAAGCCATGAAACTATGAGTACTTCTGTATCAGTGTGTTAATATTGGAAATCTGGGCTCAAGCATGACTATTAAAGTTTAACAGCAGAAAAGATGAGTGTCTGAATAAATGGACAGAAAATTCCTTCAGATGTCAAGAGCGCCACCCATGAACAGCCTTTCTCCTTACGGTTCTCAGGACAGCTTTGGAGCAGCTGTGTGAATTCCCTTCACATGTGGGAAAGCAAGCAGCAGATAACTGGCAGTGTGGGCAGCTGTGTGTTCCTCTGAGGCTAATGATCCTGGTAAAGAACAAGAGAAAACCTGACAGAATAAGAGGCAGAGTGAAGCTGCAGCCAGAAGAGCATGGCTGCCTCTCCTCAGGCCTGGGAAAGGCCACCTAGCTGTGGCTGCCCCTCCTCAGGCCTGGGAAAGGCCACCTAGCTGTGGCTGCCCCTCCTCAGGCCTGGGAAAGGCCACCTGGCTGTGGCTGCCCCTCCTCAGGCCTGGGAAAGGCCACCTGGCTGTGGCTGCCCCTCCTCAGGCCTGGGAAAGGCCACCTAGCTGTGGCTGCCCCTCCTCAGGCCTGGGAAAGGCCACCTGGCTGTGGCTGCCCCTCCTCAGGCCTGGGAAAGGCCACCTGGCTGTGGCTGCCCCTCCTCAGGCCTGGGAAAGGCCACCTAGCTGTGGCTGCCCCTCCTCAGGCCTGGGAAAGGCCACCTAGCTGTGGCTGCCCCTCCCTAGGCCTGAGGAAGGTCTGGCTTTTAAGACAATTAAGAATGCTCTGCTTCCCTCCCCGTCTTTTAAAGTGTTTATTTCCTTTTACTTTCTCATTATAGCCCCTGTGATGAAGCAATGTTTCCAACAGCATTACAGAGACATCAAGGTGGATTAAGCACCGATTTCTTTGTTTTGTTTTGTTTGTTGTTTGTTTGTTTGTTTTGTTTTTGTTTTTTTGAGACAGGGTTTCTCTGTGTAGCCGGGACTGCCCTAGACTAGCTTTGTAGACCAGGCTGGCCTGGAACTCACAGCGATCCACCTGCCTCTGCCTCCCAAATGCTGGGATTACAGGAGTGTTCCACCGCACCCAGCTAAACACCGATTTCAAAGGACTCATCCCTTGAGTATCGCTGAATGTACTGAACCATCCCTAAGATGGCAGAAGTTATCAGAGCCACAGCCACATAGGGATAACGTAAGAGTACAGCTCGTCAGCTACTTATCAAACAAAATTGAGTGAAGGATATAAGAGAATAATTATAGCTATTATCATAATATATCGGTGGGAAGATCTGAGCTAAAAACAGCTAAGGTCTACTGTTTTATGATATTTAGGTGACTCTAGTCAAATCATAATCCCAGTGCATCTTGGACATGAGCGGAGGACTCGTTGGATGTCTACAGTAAGATGTCCTATGTAATTAGTTTATCTAAAATCCAACTTAAGACAGGTATATAATATTTATCTCCTGGGTAATGAAATTTATTCTATGGAATAACTCTGACCCACTGCAGCACCGTGTGTAATGGGCCTTGCAGAGCTCTGTATATACTGTAGCTGGGGCTATTTTCTACACTCTTGGGAATCGGAAAAAGCCATAGTGAAATATCTGTCATAAAACTTTGCATTGAGCTCAGCTACTGTTCTCGTGATGTTTAGCAACAGGGTTAAGGCATTTAATCTTTTATTAGCCACAGTTGCCACAGCTGAATTTAGGAGACTCTTCACAGTTACTTAGAATCACCCTGTGGATCTCTAGTGCAAAGGATAGTGACTTTGACCACTACCGAATTCTACACATACACAACAGTGAAGGCTTACTGTGTAACTCCAACTGCTGACATGTATACTTTTATATGCGTATATTTATTCATTGCGTAAATATATAGGTTGTATTTTTACAAGTGTATTTTTTTTTCCCAAACAGATAAACAATCAGATCATTTATGGAAGAAGTCATCAAAATGCATCTGCCATCATTAAGACCGCCCCAACCAGGGTCAAACTGGTCTTCATCAGGTAAGCGGGTCAAACTGGTCCTCGTCAGGTAAGCGGGTCAAACTGGTCCTCATCAGGTGAGCTGAATTGTAGATCCTCCTCTTCCGATACCATTATCGGCATTGATATTTTATTTTTGCTTTGTCTAATGAAGCCACTATATTCGAAAACACTTTCCTTTTCTGTTGCCTTAAGAAAACTGTGGACTGTTTCGACTCCAGGATTTTTCTTGTTTTTCCATGTTTCACAAGATGGAATTGGTAATTGAGTTTATTGTTATCAGTGAAGTGTCTGCATGCTTACATTTGTAGAGATAGAATGGGGCTCTCTCACTACTGTCACATGGCTGCATATTTACTGACTCATTATGGTCTTCATGAAAGAGCAAACAGTTAGAGAACCCAGAAAAGTGGAGGACTGCTGGTGAGGGCTGTGGGCATGAGGAAGAGGTAGATTACTCACTGGGATGTGCCGCATCCTGTCTTCATCCCCAGCAACAGGAAGTGTGCACCTGTAATCCCTGAATCAGCAGGAGTGGGGAGGGGGTCAGAAGTTCAAGGTCGCTGTTGTGTACGTGGAGAGTTGGGGGCCAGCCTGAGCTGCATGAGAGTTGTCATTAAGAACAAGAGTGCTGGTAAGAGATGTAGCCTGGGCGAATCAGATCTGGTGCTCAGGGTCCTACACTTGGCCCGCCTCACCCACCAGCTGACTGAGTCCGACAGGGCTTGCAAGTAAGAGTTGGGAGTCTGTACATCTGAGGCCAGGGATCTGTATCAGCAGCAGCTGAGCTTGCTTATGCCTCTTTTGTTTAACTGGAATGGTATTAGGTTAATAGGTGGTGTAAGGAACCATGCTTGTTAAATATTTCTGGATTTCTTTTCCCCTGTGCTTCCATTTCCATTTTTAAAATGGATATCTCCTTTCATTGTTTTGTTTTGGATTTTTTTCAGTGATGGGCTGTGAAGATGACTCAGTGGTTAAAAGCCCTGGCTGATCTTGCAGAGGACCCAGGTTCAATTCCCAGGCACAGGTGGTACCTCATGCCACCTGTAACTTTAGCTCCAGCGAGTCCAGTGCCCTTTTCCTGATTCCCATGGGCACCTGGTGTGCACATGCACACATACATGCAGACACAACTGCATGTTTTTCAAATTTTGAAAATAATCTCTATGGGCTGGGGATGCAGCTCGGTGGTAGAGCACTTGTCTAGAATACTCACGGCCTGGGTTTCATGCCTGGCCCTGGAAAACATGCATATCACGTGACCGGCACACTGAGAAGCATACAGTAAGAGCCGAAAGGATATTCAGTGCCTTCCTGTTGTGAAAACGATTATCATTTTCCTTTCTTACTAATTACCACCCATGAGAGCCCTGTCATTGCTGGGAGCCCTGGCACTCGGGGGTGGAGGGGTTAGTTCTGTTAGCAGGTTGGGCTGTGGTGCAGCTGAGCATCCTTCCCACGTCACCTTTCGGCCTAACCTTGTGCTCTCTCCTGATGCAGCCCTCCAGCTGCATCCTTTTCTCCCACTGTCTAGTTTCTTAGTTCTGGATTGCAGGGGCGGAGGAGATCTTGTTGTGTATGCGCTGCCTCCTCCTGAGGCTTACTTGGCAGTGCTCTCGTTGGGGTGTCTTTGCTCTTCCAGTTGTTAGGTGCTTCAAAGATTGTTTGCCTGTGGTACCTTGAGCACATTTGAGGCTAGTTAAATCACTGAAAAGGCTGCACTGTCTGTTGAAAGAAATCCACACAGGTCGCAGGGTCATGCTTGGAGACATGCTTGAAAGCTGTGAGAATTATACACATGTGTGTGTGCCTGCTGTGGTTTTGAAATTGTTCAAGTGTCCTCTTCATATGTTGAAGGCTTGGTTTTCAGTGTGATCATATAAATAGTGCGACCTTTGAGAGGGGCTTAAAAGTGTGTGAGTCTCTGGCCATTGCCCTTAGAACATTAGGGCACTTCTCATGGATTAGAGTTAGTTTTCTTGAAGCTAGTTTCTTTCTTTTTTTTTCTTTTTTTCTTTTTTTTTTTTTTTTGGAAGCTGGTTTCTTATAACAATATAAGCTTATGGCTAGAGAGTTGTCCCAGGCAGAACGGCCTTTCAGAGGACAGGCGCTTGGGATGGAGTTGCAGCTTTGCAGAGCGCTTGCCCACCATGCATGAGGCTCTCAGTTCTGTCCCCAGCACCGCAAAGAGACTGAAACAAAGAAAACAACTGAGCCTAATCCCAGCATCACCCTCTGTGTCTTTCTATGTTGTCTCCCCCTCTCTTACAAACTGTCACAGCATGTCACCATTTACAGGCCTTCACCACAGCTTGTCCGATGGGGTTTGGGTATTCGGCCTTTAAAGGCATGAGCCAACCCTCATCAGAGAGCCTGCTTCTTGCAGTAGATGGGAGCTAACATAAGGACCCACACATTGGGCAATGTGCAGGGAGCGCAGGACTTTGGAGTACTCTGTTATAAATGGGATGTGTTCATCAAAACCCTCCCCCTCAGGACTCAGCATCCATGTGGAAGAAGAGCCAGAAAGGTTGTAAGAACTAGGTGATGGATGACTCCAGGGAAGCAGCGTCTTCTAAACACAAGACTGATGCACATGTGAACCCAGAGTGACTGGTAGCATGCACAGGTTCAAGCCAGATGGGGTCCCCACACTGAGAACAGCAAAGGGGCATGTGCTCCCACCCCTAACCAAGGAACCAAGGAGCTGCCTGCAATTGGTACCCACTGGCAGAGGGAGGATCAGTGTTCTCTAGTAGAGTATCATTGAGTGTATTAACCACACTGCAGGACAGATCCCATCCATGCCCAGGGGTAGCTCACCAGCACAAAACAACGTTAATGTATTTCTCTAGACTTCTTGTTAAATTTTTCTCTGTTTTAGCTTTTTTTTTTTTTTTTTTTTTTTTTTTTTGTCTTATTGATCTTTCGCTTATTTTGATTTTCTATTAGGGGATGCTTTTTCTTGGCTTTTGTATATATTTATTTTTTAAAAGAGAAAACGAAAATAAATTTTGGGTGCATAGGGAGAATCTGGAAGTAATTGAGGAAAGAGAAAATGTAATCAAAATATATTGTATGAAAAAATACTTTTCAATTAAAAAGAAAGCCACGAGCTGAACAAATGTCTTTTCTTTATAAGCTACCCAGCCATTGGTGTTTTATTTTATGTGTGTTACATATGCATTTCTATCTGTATTTTATTATAGCAGCAAACAAAAGCACTTGGCTCTCCTTGTTTAGTGCATGATGTTGGCCACAGTTACGACTGCTGTTGCTAACCACGCTGTTACTGTTTCAGTGTTGCTGGGCCTTTACTGCCAGTTCTCGGCCTTCTGTTTTAAAGGAGCAGAAAGGAAATGGGCTTAGGTCAAAGGAAATAATTTAATGCAGCACAATGTTTGGGAGTCAGAACCCTTCACCTGCAGAGAAACATGAATCACTGTGAAGTTGACCATAGGAGACAGAGCTGTGTAGAGTCTCAAAAGCTGTGAGGACTTGTTGGCTCGCTTATGTTAGTTTCAAGGTTTTGTTTTTCAGTTGCTTTTTGTTTTGATTTTTTTTAAGCAGAGTGAATCAAGTGAGAATTTGCTTACTGAGTTAATGGTGTGTGCAAGATGCAGGAGGCTGCTGAGTGTTCATTTACTAAGGTGGTGTTAAGCAATTTAGAAGTTATCAATGTACATTGAAATGGTTTAATCTGATGAGAAACTATTGTGTTCCTTTAAGGCTGTTATTAAAATTAATACTGTAAATTGGGCAGCTTTTATAAACTACAGAGGTTTCTTTCTTCAATCCTGAGGGCTGAGGCCGAGGCGCCAGCAGGTCTGGTGTCTGGTGAGGGCTGCTTCCTGTCTCTTTCCAGTTCTGTACTTGTCAGTGCAGCCTCCTTCTGCCTGTTTCCTAAGAGCAAGACTCCCAAGATAGCTCTGCTCCATGAGTAACTCTCCCCCAGAAGGGCCCCGACTAACACTGCTGCCTTAGTAATTAAGTTTTAGCGTATAAGCTTGGGGACACAAACATTTGGATCATACAGCATGTACTGTTCTTGAAGATCACTAAATTGTATAATGCCGGCATCTGATGGACAGAAAATGTTATTTAATAAATCTCTCTCTTTTTTTAAGTATCACAGAGCAGTTCTAGTGGAAATCATGTAATTTTTGTGGATTTAAATATATGTATGTATGTAATTCAAAATTCTTGTGTCTAAGTTCAGCTTCTTACAATTTTCCCAGATTAATAAATTTAAAAGAATTTTCTATTTCTATAAAAATAAAACGGGATTGGCAGGGTACTGGGTGGTTGAGAGCTTGGCCAGTGTGTATGTGGAGGTCTTTGATTTTAGTCTCAATACTGCCAAAAGTGGGGGGAGACGCACAAACACGCACGCACGCACGCACGCACAAATAGGTCTATAGAGGGAAAAAACTGTCGGAATGATTCTGTATAATTTCTTGTTATATCCACTTTGAAGGTTACAGGAAAATGAGCTTCAGCTGAGTCAGGATGGAGAGTGTGGTGCTTTATTGGGCTGAGTTGATATGTATCTGGTGTTTTATGTGCAGACAAAGAATTAAGCTTTCATTTGCCCAAACAGAAGGAACTCTTCTCCTGAGTAGCCTACCCCCAGAGCCCGGCGGAAAATTAGAGGAAAGTCTGGGTTCATTGTCCCAGGACTTGGACCCCAGCTGTTTACACCCCAGCTGGGCAAACTTTAGTTGCTTTCCAGGCCTGAACGGGGATGACTGCCTGTGCGTGTGGGCTCAGCAGTGCGCGCTGCTGTGGGGACAGCTATGAGTGTGGCAGGACAGGCTGGGAGGGCGGGAGAATGGAGGCAAGGAAGTCAGAAAGGAAACGGTATGCAAGTGCACTCTCTGTGCTCTGTCTAATCTCAGGATGTTAGGTGTTCCTTACAGAGAGAGAGAGAGAGAGAGAGAGAGAGAGAGAGAGAGAGAGAGAGAGAATGTGTATTGTGTGTGTGAGAGTGTATATGTGTGTTTGTGCATGTGTGTTGAGGGCATTATAGGTGGTTTGTGTTCTACAGCATAAGTGTGAAGGTCACACAACAACTAATGAGAGTCCGTTCTCTCGCCCTGCCGTGGGACCTGGCTTGTCAGCCTTGCTGACAAGCACTTCTTATGCTGCTCCAGCTTTGAGAGTTGTTACACAAAGCAAATTTGTGCTGGAAGGATCTCTCATCGCAGCATAATGAATAAACAGCAGGAAAAGAAAAAGTACGTTAAATCATTTCCTGGAAATGTTATTAAAGGCATCAAATCCCCATCATTAGCTTATTTTTCAAGTGCGCTACACATTATTACTAACAAGGAGCCGAATACCTTTAATAAGGAATTGCAGAGAAACATCTAATACAATGAACCCCGTGTCAGTGAAATATACCAGTTTTACTTCGGTAAGTAACATCAAATTGTGTCACCACTTGAAGCAAATGTTCGTTTCTCGTCAGATGTGTATAGAACAAACAGAGATCACTGATAGATTTGCATCCACTTCCTATGCAGTGTCCTATTCCTGCTCCGTGGCGCACTGGGCAGAGGTCACCTGTTCTGGCCTCTGGGACATTAGTGGTGGAGTTGGACCAAATTTGAACCTAGGTTGTGGGTGATGAAGGAGATGGGTGTCCGTGTATTCACAGTGGCTGTGCATCATAGATACTGGCCAGCATATTATGCTCATGATTGCCCAGCTCATCACTCACATACATACATACAAACATACATACATACATCTTTCAGCTCTTGTGCATTACCATTTTCAGACTATAAGAACCCTGATTTTGCCCATTTGGGAACTAAAAGTTGATTTGTTGTGAAATTTCAGCAAGTTCACCCTTGAATCATCACCAATGATGTGATTAACCTCCATATCACTTGTTCTGGGTTATGTTATTTTGAAACTGCATATATATACAAACTGTGTTTTCTGTAGCTGATGACTCTATTTCAGGAACATTTCCTGCCTTAGTTGAAATTACTAATTTTTGAAGCCTTTCCATTATACCAAAGTTACTGGCTTTTATACCTTGGTGACTCTTCTTCAAATTTATTGCCCTTTGAAATAAAAAATGAGAACTGGCTACAGGTTATGAGGTACAGTTAGCACTGGGGGAAAGGCTGTTAAAATGTGCTACAAGTCATGTTTTAGTCAACTGGGTTTCTTAGGCTGTAATGTTGCCTGTGCCTGTGATCACTTCCATGTCCGCTTCGCTTAACACTGGTCTCCATTCACGTTAGTTCACCTGTTACTTGCTGGCGTCTCTGAGCTTTAGGGCACATCAGTTACTATGTGTAAGTACCCACAGTTTACATAGTTGCTCCATATATATATATATAAAATTATTATATTGATTCCAGCGCACACGGACTTCGTCATATTGTGATTCACCTCTGCACCATCTGGACGTACGCTGCAGTCCAGGCTCCTGGTCTGTGCATACAGTCCTTTTGTGTGCTTTCCCTCTCTGCAGGCAAGCCAGTTTGCACAGAGGAGGCTGTGCTCGTGCCGGGGATGAGTAGCTGTGTGTGGCATGCCGGGAGCCAAGGAGATTAACGATCTTGCCTGTAGCTCCTGTCATGCCTTTGCCCACTGTCAAAAATTAAATGTCATGTATAACAACTCTCTCTCCATTATGTAATTACATGTGGAAAATGTGTACTTTGCAAAAACTCCCGGGGCTAAAGGAGCCAAAGGAAACTGAAACCCTAGGCAAGGTTAGTGCTAGCTGCCAGGCCCTACAGAGCAACAGTGAGCTCACCATGGGAGCCGCCCTACTGTATCAACTGAACATATGTCTTGTTTTGGCAATTAAAAATAGTGTGACCTGCCCATATTCCTGAAGGATGATAGTGGCTTGAAATTAATATGAATGTCAGAGTCATCTCTAGGCAGTGCACATCCAAAAATACCAGCTTGGATTCACGCTTTTAGATACTCTCTTTACAGGGACTGGAGAGATGGCTCAGCAGCCAAGAGCACTGACTGCTCTCCCAAAGGAGCCTGGGTTCAATTCCCAGCTCCCACACGGCAGCTCACAACTGTCTATAACTCTAAGATCTGACACCCTCACACAGACATACATGCAGGCAAAACACAAATGCACATTAAAAAAACAAAACAAAAATCTCATTGCATTTTTGACTTATGAGATCTAACTTGATGAACAGGAGGGAAGGATTAGGCATTCGGAGTCACATTTACTTTTGTGAGAGATCATTCGTTTGCTTGTATACATCTTTTGTAAACCCATGCAATTAACCATTAAAACATGTGAACGGGTGCTCGTGTAGGAAGCAGAACAGCACAGATGAAGATAAGTCTTGGTCTTACTCTGGCCCTAGTGAGAGGGGAGTGATTTGGATTAGTTCTGATATAGATCAAGGAAACCTGTAGGGATTCTCTCGTCATAGAGCAGGTGGTTGATATAAGTGGATTGGGATGGGACCATGGGATGAGAAGAAAGAAGAGCAGCACCTTTAGAATGTCGCCATTAAGCTTGGTGCCTTGGGTAACAGCTAAATAATAAAAATGGTAATGTGGGCCTAAGACCTGGAAGTTTAAGCATCTGCAATTCTACGTCACAGTCACAAAATACTGCACTTATGTTGATGAGCTAGGAAATATGAAGACATCGCCCAACTCTATCCAGTTGTAACTAGCCCAACATTTTTATTTCAGCTGCAGCTGTCCTCAGGTCCCTCCCATGGCTGGATTTGGGACTGAGCCCCAGCTAAAAGTGGAAGGCCACTTTTAAAGGCAAAGGTCACACTTCATTCTTGTGGAATCTTTAGTATTGTTTTGTTTCGTCCTTGATTGGCTGGAGGGAACACAGGGAGGTGGACACTGACACCAACAAATAAGCATTAGGGTACACAAAGCAGTGAGCCAGGGGAAATAAATACCTGCTTCGTCCGTATAAGATTTGGTAACCATGAAGTGAGCTGTTTACTCAGATCCCAGCCCCCATCTTAAGTCACCCTTTCTGCAAGATCTATACCACTCTGACTCTTAGCAGGTGTTTGTAACCCTGAAGGAGCATGGAGGCCAGCATGGCACGAAAGGTGGCCATTTGACCCTTCTGCCAGAGAGAAGGGAGTTGCCTCCTCCTGGTAGATAACCACTAGTTTCTTTTGGATCCAACATTCCGGCCTTTTGTTGAGGAGAAGGAATGGCATACTCTCTTCTGTAATTGTTCCTTAACTGAAATTGAGATGTCACTGTCAGGGTCCAAGAAAGTTAGAATGCGGGGCCAAGGCCAGGAAGGGGCAGGGGATACCTGGTTTGTTGCCTAGGTTCTGCTGGACCGTCTGGGGCAGGCAGAGACTGAGCAATCTGGAGTGCTGTCCCAGCAGGTCTGAAGCTTGTAGGAAATGCATCGATTTACACCAGCTTTCAGCAAGTCCAAGGCTCACCTGTTTCAACGGACCACCTGAGGCTGGCATGTTTGGAGCAGTTTTCAGTTTTCAGTTGGCTGGAAATCTTCTGGGACAGATGATGTAGACTAGGAACAGAGTTAAGGTCTTAGGGGAAAGCTTTTATCTTGGGTATACACTTGGGACTTTGGTTCTTTCCATTGGGGCTGTGGAAGGGATCTCAAGACAGAGAGAAAAGAGAGCCCGCCCTCAAGGGTAAGCAATAGGTGGGGGAACTTAGGTTGTTGACTGACATGATGGGAGTATTTACCTGGAACCCATTTGATATGTGAAGGGTAGATCCAAGTCACAAATCCTTGAAGGATTCATGAGCTTCTAAGTTTAAAAAAAAAAAAAAAAAATATATATATATATATATATATATATATATATATATGTGTGTGTGTGTGTGTGTGTATGTGTGTGTGTGTGTGTGTATGTGAATGATAACGGTTTTAGATATATGACCATTACCACTGTTGTGATATGCACTGAAATCCTCATTGTAGGGAAAGCAGTTAACATGTCTGCCAACAGTTGGAGCAGACTTACCCCTTTGAGCTATAGACGAAGTCAGGGGCTCAAAAGATGGTTCTGGGTTAAGAACATGAACATTCCTCCTTCTGTCCAGAGAGCTGGATATGCCTAGATTGAACAGAAATGGTTTCAGCACAATGCAAAACACTTTTTGTTTTGTTTTGTTTTGGTTGGTTGGTTGGTTTTTCAAGACAGGGTTTCTCTATGTACCTTTGGCTGCCCTGGACTAACCTTGTGGACCAGGCTGGCCTCGAACTCACAATGATCTGCCTGCCACTGCCTCCCAAGTGCTGGGACTAAAGGCGTGTGCCGCCACCACCTGGCTACAATGCAAAACACTTTTAAGTCTATACATAAAAACAACCAGAGGAGGTTTAAATTTTTGAGCTTGTGGCTATGGTAATAGTAGTTTACCTGGGCTGGAATAATAGCTCATCTCATCTCCACTGATTAATGATCAAACTGTGACGTTTTGAAGCCTTGATATAATAATAGAATCGTGAGATGGAAAAAATATGAAACTCTTTTTTCATTTTTCATATACCTTAAATCTCTTCCTCAGACTTTTATACCTTATGTTTGCATATCTTAAATTATTTTCTTAAACTCTCACAACTTTCATAAACTTTACATTTTTATTTTCCTTTTCATCCAGTTTGCTATGAGACACAGAAGGCTGATTACTGGAACAGCCATTGCAAAGCACATTCCCTTAAATAAAGAATAGTAAAAAGCACAGTTTTAGTTAGCAGTAGCAACATGATAGCTTGAGTTTGCTTTCACATTGAAACCGTTTCCAGAACTTTATCTCTTTCAGTGTGAGGCCTGTCAGCAAGGTAAGCTGTCTGTGAATCTGTCTTTCTCAGCAGACCTAGCAGACCTAGAAAGTGAAAGGCGGGCCTGGTTTCTCTAGAGCAGGAGTCAGTTAAACTGAAGTCTATAGTCAGCATCAACAATCATTGGAGATCTGAGAAGGATAAATGTGAGCAAGAAGCGTAATCTGTTTTTTCATTAAACATCTTAAAATGCCATTTTCCACGGATCTCTGAGCACTTTGAGGCCCATCATCTAGACTGGTAGTACACCTGATTTTAAGCAGACTTTACTTGTTTTTGTCACTTGCCTCAGGCTCATCCTTGGTAGCATATACAGAAGGTTAAATAAAGCTCACCCCTGTAAGTGAATTACAGCTGCACTCCACATGACTACAAGCATAGTTCTGAGCACTTTAAGGAATCTGATCATTTATAAGGTGACTATTAAATTTCACGTCTTAGTTATCTTTAACAGTTAGCAAGTTACAAAATTAGCCTTTACAAAATTAGGATTTTATACTTTTATCCCTGTTATGGTTTAGCCTTAAAACTTAATTGAAGATTTAATTGAAAATCATTGAGCAGCAAAATAAAACTTTAAACTATAAGTACAGTCCACAGAGAGACTGGGGACCTTATTTTCCTGATCCTTTTATAGTGTACCCTTATAAAATATCATACTTTTTTAAACAAGTTAGTTTATCTAATTAACTAAAGCTTCACAAAGTTAGCAAAGACATATACATATGTATACATACCTTCAAGTCAATTTCTGCTAGCCTGAATAGAACTTAGGTATTTATAAACCTTATTTATTGAACATACCTTATTTTTCAAATGTACATTGTTTCTTTTCTGAAATTTTCTAGAAGACTAATTAGTTTAAAAAGGAGATACAGCCAGGCGTGGTGGCGCACACCTTTAATTCCAGCACTTGAGAGGCAGAGGCAGGTGGATTGCTGTGAGTTTGAGGCCAGCCTGGTCTACAGAGCAAGTCCGGGACAGCCAAGGCTACACAGAGAGACCCTGTTTTGAAAAACCGAAAAAGAAAAAAAAAAAGAGAGAGAGAGAGAGAGAGAGAGAGAGAGAGAGAACTACAATGATAAGAGGGAGCTCAGTGGAACTAAGAACTAAGAAATTTTATGGGTGCTGCCTTGGTTGATTTACACCATATGGTCGCCTTAATCAAGATGGTGGTGAAGTCACATGGCATGGACTCTCTTTAACCTTAGTAAACATGGCTGTCAGCCACATGGTTGCTTCTGTCCCATGATGGGGTCATCAGCCAAGGTGGTGGCAAGTCACATGGCTACTGTTCCTTCCTGCTTAACATCTTTTTTTTGAAACAAGAGTTGATTCCAAATTACATACAAGCATGAATAACAATTTAAGATACCTATGTATAGATTACTATCAGCCCTTTTGTTCCAAATTTTTTGTTTCTTTGTTTTGTTTGTTTTTTTAAAGACAGGGTTTCTCTGTGTAGCCTTGGCTGTCCTGGACTCGCATTGTACCAGTCTGGCCTCAAATTCATAGCGATCTGCCTGCCTCTGCCTCCCAAGTGCTGGGATTAAAAGAGTGCATCACCACACCTGGCTTTTTGTTAGAGGTTTTACAAATTTTTATAATACCCAATATACTTACAAATCTTGAGGTACAAAAGTTTGCACAATAGTCTTACAAATCTTTGGGATATAATTTATACTTTACCAAAAGTCTTAGAGAGCTAAATAAAACCAAGAAAAGGATGAGATAAGCAGCAATAAGGACTATTGGGAATAGCTTGTCCGCCATTTTCAAACACATATGCCTTTTCCTAGGCTGTTTTGTTTTGACCTGATGAATGACCAGAGTTCTTCCCCTCCCTCTGCCCCTCCATCTCCCCCTCCTTCTCCCTCTCCCTCTCCCCTCCCCTTCCCCTTGTCCCTCCCTCTCCCTCTCCCTCTGCTGTCTCAGTCAGATGGCCAACTGACTCAGGACAGAGATTTGGGAATAAACATGTTTAGGTCAGGAGAGGGAGGGCCATAATCTAACTCCATAGCCAGCTGTTTTTAATAAAGCAAGACAGCATAAAACAATATTTTAATATTATTCATACCCAAAAGACACCTGCATCTCTTCAGCACCAAATCCAGAGACCAGAGGGAGTGAGCAAAGCAGGCAGAGAACAAGAAGGCTGCATCCTGGGCCTCAAAGGAGCTTCTGTGGCTTGATTCCTGGGAACTTGGCTTTTCCTCCCAGAAGATGCTGGCACTGTCAGCCCCAACACTGCTCTGCTCTCTGTTTGTGACACCTGTGACTTATCTTATTTTCCTCTTGTGCGATGTGGCTGACTCCATCTCATTGTACGATAGCTCTCCACTGACACTTTCCTGTTTCTGCTCTGGGGTGTAAGATGCTGTACTTCGGGGCTTGAGCGATGGCTCAGCGGTTAAGAGCACTGGCTGCATCTGACCAAAAGCCATCTACAGATTCAACGCAATCCCTAGCAAAACACCTACACAAATTTTTAAAGACATTGAAAGTTCAATTCTCAACTTCATATGGAAAAACAAAAAACCCAGAATAGCTAAAACAATCTTGTACAATAAAAGGTGCTCCGGAAGAATCTCCAAACCTGATCTCAAACTGTACTATAAAGCAACAGTAATTAAAACAGCATGGTACTGGCACAGCCACAGGCTGGTTGATCAGTGGAATCGAATTGAAGACCCAGAGATGAATCCACACACATATGGTCACTTGATTTTTGACAAAGAAGCCAAATCCATTCAATGGAAAAAGGATAGCATCTTCAACAAATGGTGCTGGTCTAACTGGATGTCTACATGTAAAAAAAAAAAATGCAGTTGGACCCATATTTGTCACCTTGCACAAAACTCAAATCTAAGTGGATCGAAGACCTCAACATAAAAACAGAGACACTAAGCCACTTAGAAGAAAAAGTGGGGAAGAGCCTGGAACATATTGGCACAGGAGACAACTTCCTGAACAGAACACCAACGGCCCAGGCCTTAATGTCAACCATTAATAAATGGGACCTCATGAGGCTGAGAAGCTTCTGTAAGGCAGGAGACACTGTCAAGAGAACAAAGCGACAGCCTACAGACTGGGAAAAAATCTTCACCAACCCTACATCTGACAAAGGTCTAATATCCAAAATATATAAAGAACTCAAGAAATTAAACACCACCAAACCGAATAACCCAATTGAGAAATGGGGCTTGGAACTAAACAGAGAATTCTCAATAGAGGAATATCAAATGGCTGAGAAACACTTAAAGAAATGCTCAACCTTCTTAGTCATCAGGGAAATGCAAATCAAAACAACCCTGAGATTCCATCTTACACCCATCAGAATGGCTAAGATCAAAAATTCAAGCGACACCACATGCTGGTGAGGATGTGGGGAGAGAGGAACACTCCTTCATTGCTGGTGGGAATGCAAACTAGTACAGCCACTTTGGAAATCTACCTGGTGCTATCTCAGAAAACTGGGAATAGGGCTTCCTCAAGACCCAGCTATTCCACTCCTTGGAATATACCCGGAAGATGCTCCAGCATACAACAGGGACATATGCTCAACCATGTTCATAGCAGCCTTATTCATAATAGCCAGAACATGGAAACAGCCTAAGTGTCCCTCAGTAGAAGAATGGATAAAGAAACTGTGGTACATTTACACTGCAATACTACTCAACTATTAAAAACAAGGAATTCCTGAAATTTGTGGACAAATGGATTGAACTAGAAATGATTATAATGAGTGAGTTAACCCAGAAGCAGAAAGAGTCAAATGGTATATACTCACTTATATCTGCACACTAGCCCAAGGAGCATGTCCCACGAAAGCCTTCACTTACCAACTGGGACAGAGGGGAGGACATCCTATTGGGACTCTAGATGAGAGAAGCATGGGAGAATGGCAAAGTAGAAGGATCCAGAGGGTCCTAGAAACCTACAAAAAGAACATTATGATAGGCAGATTTGGGCCCAGGAGTCCCACTCAAACTAAGGTACCAGCCAAGGACAATACAAGCAGTAAACTTCAAACCCCTACCCAGATCTAGCCAATGGACAGGACATTCTCCACAGTTGAGTGGAGAGTGGGGTCTGACTTTCACATGAACTCTGGTGCCCCATGTTTGACCACGTCCCCTGAATGGGGAGACCTGGTGGCACTCAGAGGAAGGATAGCAGGCTACCAAGAAGAGACCTGATACCCTATGAGCATATACAGGGGGAGGAGTTCCCTCTCAGTCACAGTCATAGGGGAGGGGAGTAAGGGGAAAATGGGAGGGAGGGAGGAATGGGAGGATACAAGGGATGTAATATGAATAAATTAATTTTAAAATTAATTTTAAAAAATAAAAATAAAAAGATTAACTGAAAAAAAAATAAAAATTAAGGGAAAAAAAAAAAAAAAGAGCACTGGCTGCTCCTCCAGAGGACCTGGGTTCAATTCCCTGCCCTCATGCGTCAGCTCACAACTGTCTGTAGTTCCTGTTCTACGGGATCCAACTCCCTCATACATGCAGGCAATACACCAATGTACATACAATAAAAATAAATAAAAATTTAAAAGCATGAACAAAATGTTGTTGTTCTTAATATGCTCACTTGTGTGAGCTGTCGGCCTGTGCACGGCCTCCTGTCCCAGCTTTCCTGTCTTCTCTCTTCTCTTCTCACTTAAGACCCTGTCACTAAAGAATGACCTGCTAGTCAGGGTCAGCTGGAGTCATCACAACTTGTTCCTTTATTGCTGAGTAATATTCCATTCTGTGGATGTAGAAAAGTTTATTAATCCATCTTCCTTTAGGTGAGCATTTGCAATTTTGAAGTATTATAAATAAGCTTCTAAGCATGATTTAAAAAATATTCTTCTACAAAATTACATATAGCATGTTTGTCTCAGGATAGACTCAGCTATGCTTCTGTAATAAACAGTGCCCCAAGGTGACTCCCCCTCCCAAAAAAAAGATGCTTATAACACAAGTCTGAGAACCTGAGTTCAGTCTCTAAAACTCACATAAAGGCGAAGATAGCCCAGCTCCTCAGTTGCCTTTTCACCCCCAACGTGCACACATACATATTAGTCATACATACATGCTAATAATATTAAGAAAAGGTCATTTTAATTTATTTTTAATTACTTTATCTCGTGTATATGGATATTTTGCCTGCATGTTTGTCTGTGTACCCACACGCATGCTTAGAGCCTGCAGAAGCCAGAGGAGGGTGTCAGTCTCCCGAACACTAGAGTTCCAGGCAATGGTAAGCCTCCAGGTGGGTGTTGAGAATCCCACCTGGGTCCTGTGGAAAAGCAGTGCTCTTAACCGCTGAGGCATCTCTCCAGCCCTTTAATAATTTTTAATGGCAAGGGTTTATTTCTTTTTCATGTTATATCCCATCAAAATTCAGCAAAATTTCATGCCTCTCCATTGGCTGAGCATTTAGGCATCCATGCTGCAGACGTTCTATGCCAGCACGTCTTCCCATGATCGCCATAGCAGAAAAGACTGTTAGTTAAGTACTGGCCTGGCTTACAAGAGGAAGAAGCCGTGTCATTGTGATTGCAGTCACGGGGGGAGTGTGCTCTGCTGCTGTGTGGCTTACTGCTTGCCCTGCCACGTGCTGTTTAAAATAATGACGTTTTAAAGCATGTTTTCGCCATTATATCTGTATAAGGGGTGAACAATGTGAAAATGGTGCTCAGGGAGACTGCAGTTGGTAGATGGAGCAAGCTTGGAGCCTTGTGTGTCTCTCCCTTTAGGGAGTTTATGAAGTGGGTTTAAGAGCGCACAGGAGAGAAGCTGACATCTGTGGCTCTGGGGCAGGAGGGAACACTTAGTGCAAAGGTTACGAGTGGGAGTTCTGAAGCCAGACCGTGGTTTTCAATTATAGCTCTTGTGATTTAGTAACCTAGGTGGGTAGCTTTACCTGCATGTCAAATAAAGAGATGAAGAAAATGGAACCTAACACATGGAGGCACTCTAGTTTAAATGGTATACAGCAAGCACTCAAATGTTATTTCTGATCACCATGTTTGTTCAGTTGATGGCAAATGCCCGTCATCCCAACACTCAGGAGGCTGAGGCAGGAAAATTTAGAGTCCAAGGCCAGCCTGGCCACAGAGTAAACCTGAGCTCTCATTAATATACAACACCTCTGCTTGTGGGTCTCGTATCGTAGCTAGGTTTTCTACTCTTGAGTCTCACAGGGTGGAAATCGAGGGGGCAGGGGTGTCAGTGAGGCTTAAGTGTGTGGCTGTGGGGCAAATTCTCTTGTGACCTCCTTCCTACTAAACCTTGTTTCCTTGCTGGCTCAGGTTGAAGTGCGGTCAGTTGCCCTACCCCACCCCTACTCACCCCCTCCCCCTCCTCCAGCAGCCCCCTCCATCCACAACTTTGAGCTCAAGGTGTTCCAGGAAGAATTCCTGTTAGCTCAGAATTCAAGGAAATCGATCAGTTCAGGGACGGTCAGATAATCTCCCTTCATCCTGACATTATCTGTGTCACGTAGTAGTATAAGCTGATTGTGTGAGTCCATTCACTTACTGAGCCTCACTATGGATTGTGTGTACAATTGTACAGCCTTCTAAGCATTCTTCCTGATACGTGATGCTTGGCTGTTACCAGTGCCAGTGTATCTCAGTGGGTGTGCTGGGTGTGTGGCACATGTCTATGCTTGTGTGCTGCTCTGGCCTCTGCGTTTATGCACACAGGTACACATACGTGCACCACCTGCGGCTGCCCTACTGACCAACACAGAGTAATGTTCTCTCCCTTTTGCCTTAAGACAGGTCTTTCAGTGAACCAGAAGCTCACCATCTGAGCTAGGCTGCCCAGCCAGTAAACTCTTAGGACTCTGCACCCCTCAGTGTTAGGGTCACAGGCATGTGTGGCCACACCCAACTTTTTGTATGGGTGCCAGGGATTTAAACTCAGCTCCTAATGCTTACACAGCAGGCAAATACTCTTACCCACTGGCTTGTCTTCGCAGCCCCACGAGTGTATTTTTTAACAAAGAGGAATTTAAGTCAGGATTCAAAATATAATTTGCTATAAATACATTCTACAAATAAGAGACTAAATTGGTAGTGTCCCTAATATCCTATTGAGAAAAACCAGACCAGAGAGCCCCAGGATAGTAATTCTACAATGGTAATTTTGTTTGTTTGCTCTATTCCTCACTAATTGCTAATATTGTTAAGGTGGGAATCATGTTTTATTCATTTTTATATTCATATTATAAAGATGTGTCAAATAGATTTACATATTCAAAATACAATGAGCGATATCATTGAGCTTCAACCAATTAAACCCTACCCAGCTTGAATTAAACGGGAGGCAGGGCTGGGGTGTAGCTCAGTTGGTAAGTGCTTGCCTAGCAACACAAGCCCTGGCTCTAGTCCAGTGCTACATACACCAGTGGTCGTGGTGGAGGACTGTGGTCCACACGCGGTGGGAGGATCTGACATCCAGGGTCATTCTCAGCTCGTGAGTCAAGGCCAGCCTGGGGATCCATGAGACTCTGTCTTGAACAAAATGGGGAGACACTGTTATGAGGTCTGGTTGATTGTCAAAAGGAACTGCTAAGACTTCTAAGGAGAAGACACCAAGGTATCTCTAGAGCTGTCAGCACAGGGGAGTTCGTGAGCCCTTATTAACTGGAGGACTTCCTTTGGTAGTGTCTTGATGACACACTCCTGAGCTCTGTGTGTCTGCTCTAAAATTTGAGTCTCTTGGATGAAGAACTTGGTTGCCCCAAACTAAGGTACCTGTATGTTCCATCCACTCATATTGAGGCAGGCTGTTTGTATTATCTAGTGTAAATGTGTTACTGGCTGGCCACAGGCAGAACACTGCTGTTAACTCAGGGAAGCAGGTTGAGACCTCTCCCACCCCTACGCCATGGTCTCGCTTACCCAGCTGTTCACCAGTGTCGGCCCTGTGCTTTCAGATGAGGGCCTATTCACATAGCCTTTTCAGTGTCTTGGGACCATTGTCTTGTGTTTCTATGCTAACTCCTCACTGTGTTGGACAGGTAGATGATTCCTAGATATCTACATGTCCCAGATCGACACAGCATGGAGTCATCTGAGAAGGGATTTTTCAATTGAGCTGTTTCCAAGATCAGAGCGGCCTGCCCCTGGGGGTGGTGGTGGTGTTTAACTTGTTAATTGGCATAAGAAGGCCTAGACCACTGTGGGCAGCACCATCCCTGGGTACGTGGGTCTGATCTTTGTAAGAAAACAAGCTAAGCATGAGCGAGCAAACAGCGTTGTCTGTATGGTTTCTGCTTCAAGTTCCTACTTGAGGTCCTGCCCTGGCTCCCTCGGGGATGTGCTGTGCTCTGGAAGTGTAAGCCAAATAAGTCCCTTCCTCCCCTAAGTTTCCTTTGGGCCGAGGGTTTTCTATCACAGCAACAGAAAGGAAGCATTGAGTAGAGGGAAGGTCCATTACTTTGGTGTCAGGCATCCACTGGGGATCTTCGAACATAGCGCCTAGGATGGGGCTACTGCAGTCCACAGGGACATGGACGCTGGAATAATAGTTCTCGCTCTGTTTCTGCTTGGGGCTTCACTGCCTCTCTCAGTGGGTAAGATAACTATAAAAACACAGTCAACTGCAGCTCTAAGTTGTATCTCATGAGGTGCCTAGGAAATGTTCACTGTTGTTTAAAAGCCACCTGGAAAGCAAACAGATTTGAGTCTTTAGGAGAACCTTAGACTGCTGGGGGCTGGGAGACTCCCCAGAAGTCACCTGGCCTGCTGCTTGTCCTCAGTGTCAATCCTTTTCTTCTGTTTTCCGTCTCCTGTGTCTTTCTTCTTTGAAATCACTTTGATGCCGCCCTCCATAGCTTGACTTGGCTTTGTGAACAATCGATATTAAGTGCATTATAAAAGACTATAAACTGTGACTTCTTATAGAAGCTTTCTTCTCTCCATTAGAAGTAATTATGGGTTTTTCTACTATGTGAGCTTTAAAAAAAATTAGTGGACTTTAAATGGCACTGGAGTCACACTAATTTGTGGAAAGCGACTACATTTTAAGTGGATACCCTGAGACAACTCATCACAACCTCAAAATGTGTGTGCAGCCATGTTTTCAATGCAAGGGGCCTTGTGCTGAGGTTTTTACTTGGGCGCTGGGGATCTGAACTCGGGTCCTCCTGTGTGTGTAGCAGGCACTTCACCAACTTAGCCATCTTCCCAGCCCTTCCCTTCTTTGTTCTCTACTCCACTTCCCAAAGAATAGCCACCATCTCGTATTCTGATAGTTGTGTCTCCACTTCTACTAACAGTCTAGAAACAAAAACTGTGAGACGTGATTTACCCAAAGCCCCACAGCTAGAGATGGGCTCCTCCCATCCCTCCTCGCTGTCCTAAGAAGCGGTAGGATGATTAAAGCCAGGATAGAAGTCTAATCACATTATTAGACAGGGAAGTCAAAAGGTCATGGTCATCACCATCTACCTAGGAAGTCTGCAGGCAGCCCGGGCTACATGAAACTCAGTCTCAAGCAGAAGAAGGTGATGACAAAGAGGAGGCAGTGTGCTTATGAACAGAGTCAGATTTATCTATTAAGGCCACTATAACTCTGCTACATGAAGAATGTGCTGCAGTGAAGATGGTGAGAAACATAAGACAGGAAATAAATACAAACCTTTCGTGAGCACTCTAGCGAGGAGGATCAGCTGTAGAACAGTCTAGAGACTGAGTGGAATACAGACTGAGTTCTGTTTTTCTCAAGATGCTTGTCAGACATGCAGCAGAGAACCTTGAGGTAGGGAGTCTAACAGGCAGATGGGGAGCCCTGGAGGAATCCCAGGTTGGATATGAAAGTGGGGAAGAATAAGTGTGGCCCTCGTTAGAGGAGCCAGTCATCTCACTGAGGTTATTAAAGCATACTGGCGAATGAGAGATAGGTGCTCATGAATGAATGGAGACAGGCCTTTTGGGGAAGTAGGGACATGACTCGGGTTAGACAGGAATGATATGGACCAATGGACTTGTTACCCAGGTGCCATCTTAGGTAAATCACCTTTTTGTGTGCAAAGACATATGAGGTCTTACGTTTATTTTTTTTTCCCCCTCTTCTTAGTGCTAGAGTTGAACTTGGGGCCTCATGCATGGTCAGTGAATGTTCTCACATTGAATTCATCACGAGCTTTCGTGTGTTAAGCAGAAAGCATCTTCGTGAGTTTTCGTGCTTTTATTTGTGAAAGACAAGACTTCACATAAATAAATCTTACCATAGTTATATTGGCCCTGCAGGATGAGTGGACACTGTAGGACAGTCACGATGTCCTGCGAGGCGCTGCCTGCTGTCTGCTGGTCACATGGTGGAAATGAGGCAGATGGTCAGAACTGGTGTTTTAGGGGTGGTTGTGTACCTTTCCCCTGCTGGTTAGATTCCAGCTCCTCCCTACTCTGCTCAGGTAAGGCGGCAAACAGCACAGTCTTCCCGGAGCTCTGCTCTCCGCATCCGTCCCTCCTCCTCACAGCCCACCATACAGGGCTTGTGGTAGCTATCTTGGTGTCTTTCATTGGCAGAGCACAGTTTGAGGAGGCTGGAAACGTTTCCAGAGCACAACACTGTAGATACAAGTGGGACCTACATGTTTGGACAGCCGTTTGAAAATTTCATGTTCCACGGTGCCGAAAAAGTTGATGCCTTTCCAAAATTATCTTTGATGGCTTCGGACATTCTCAGTTGGATTCCCTAACTCTGAGCATCATCACTCTGTGTCACTAGTAATTGTCTCTCTTAAGTGCCACTCCCACCTTTGTGTATTAGCTTCGTGTGCCCGAGCACTCTGTGCACACGGTTACTCCTCTGGGGTTGTGTGCTCGTTATGAACTGAGAATTAAGGAAGCACTTGTAATTGGATCCAGGACCTTAACTTAACTGCTGATTCTTCCTGTTTGGCCATTCCGCAGAAATGAAGACGCAGTCAACCAGATGGCCGTCGCTCCCTTCCCAGTGCCATCCAATTCCCCATCACCTGTGGAGGTAAGGTTGCTCAGAAGGCATTCTCAGTACACTCAATGAATTCTTCACCATTTCTACAAGACCTTCCTTTTTTATTTTTTTAGTCATGTAATAATCTGTTAACTAGCAAATGGTCCTGCCTAAGACAGAAGGCATTTGCAGTATGATTATGCAGTATGAAACAGGGCTAGATGCAGGTGCTAGAGTCAACTCGCTAATATTACCTCTTCAGAGATACAAAGTTCCTCAGATCTCCTGGGTGACCTAGCAATGGCAGTTTCTATATCAAAGTCCAGAGAACCATGCAGCAGTACAGGAAACTGGAAGCCTCAGAACACAGGGGCTGCAGTGCGGTGTCAGGCCATGGCTGAAGGTCAAAGCCTTGGGGAATTGTTGGTGTGAGTCTGTCTGCATTAAACGACAGAAGCAGCTGAACCGTGAGGTCCTCAGCACGCTGCAGCTGTGATGGCACGTGCACCTGCGGGCTGGCGTCTCCACCCCCCCTTTCCTTCTGCGCACTCAGCCTCAAGGTGGTGCTGCTGACTTCCCCCGCCGCGCCCCCCCCCCCCAGTTTCTACTCCATAGGTCAGTGTCTCTAGAAACATCCTCACATACGCACCGTGAGGTGTGCCTTACCACCCCATCTCTGAATCCAGTCAAGACCAGTCACCACTGAATCAGAAGCTCTTCCAGCTGCAGTTTTTATCTTTTTTGACCAGTTATTGTCAGAAAAGCTACAAGTTAGAACTTTGTTGCATTGTCTCCATAGAGATGATTTCAGCAGTGTTGCCGTTACTGAGGTTTGGGTTAGGGGTTGGGGGACACATTGTTTTGGGTTTGGTTTTGTTTTTGTTTTTCATTTTTTCAAGACAGGGTTTCTCTGTCTAGCTCTGGCTATCTTGGGACTCATTCTAAAGACCAGGCTAATCCACTTGCCTCTGTCGCCTGAGTGCTGGGGTTAAAGCATGCACCACCACTGCCCAGCAATAATTATCATCATCATCATCATCATCATCAAAGACTTCAAAGGGTCTGGAGATGTAGCAGTAGAGTCTCTGAGTCTCTGGCATGCACCAGGCCCTGGGTTCAGTGTCTCGCACCAGGAGACTGTATGGGGGATGGGGAGGAAAGACTTGGACCAGATAGAAGACATGCTGGCCGAGGCCCCACAGCCAACTGCCAGTTCTGACCCTGCAACTGTCCCTTGCAGAGTTGCAGGTGCAGTCACCCTTTGACCCACTTCTAACTGTGCACAATGACAGTAGCCTCTGCCTCACTGCTAAGATTAACTAATGTATGCACAGGTACGTTCTGAGATCACAGAGCAAACCAAGCTGTATAGCAGCCTTCACCTGTTTTCTTCTGTTGGGAATGGCTGTGGATATCAACCATGGGCCTTCTTTCCTGTGTCCCTGGCCAGCTGGTGTCTGCAGCTTCCTGTTGAGGGGGCTGCACATGACAGGTGACTGCGGGGGCTGCCAGCTAAGCCTGGTCCTCTCTAGGTACTTCCAGTATTACTTTCATGATTCCTGTATCCAGACCGAAGCAGTATTACTATTTTCAACCTTGAGAGAGACACAGAGGCTGAACCATGGACCAATGAGCACATTTGCAGGTATGCCAGTCAGCAGCAGCCTCTGTGCGTACCTGGCAATGACCACCAAGGCAGTGCATTTGCCAAGACTGGAAAGAAACAGTGTATATGAAATTGGCACGATAGCTCATGCCACAGAGCAAGTGTTCAGCACAGGTGAATTGTCATTTATTCAAATGTTAACTCAATCTTTAAAGTATATAATACAAGCTGTTAAAATTTGTTTTTAAAAAATTGTGCTAATCAAAGAAATGGTTAGTCACCATTAAAAAAGAATTAAGTTGCCAGGCATAGTGGCTCATGCCTTTAGTCCCAGCACTCTGGACTCAGAGGCAGGTAGATTGCTGTGAGTTTGAGGCCAGCCCTGTCTACAAAGTGAGTCCAGGACAGCCAAGGCTATACACAGAGAAACTCTGTCTTGAAAAACAAAAGCAAACCAAAAAAACAAAAAATTTTTTTCTTATATCTTAGTCAGATGAATCAGTAATTAGCCAGAAAAGGTATGGTAGTGTCATTCAAAAGAGTATTATTGTCTTATGAACATTTAGAAGACTGTTTTGCCTTGGGTGGTGGGGAGGGGGGCAAAGTCTCACTTTGTAGCCTTAGCCAGCCTAGAACTTATATTCATATATAGACTAGCTGGAGGCTGGTTCTCAAACTCATAGAGATCTGCCTGCCTCAGCCTCCCAAGTTCTGGGATTAAATAAAGCAGGCTGCTAGTATATATGAAGTATAAATGATGCCACTTGTAATTTTCAAGATCACAATAGCTGAGTCATTTGCAGTTTGCCATTGTCAGCATTTCATTTGAAAGAGCATTAAGCCAAACCAGGTGCTTACATAAGTATAATATATTCCCCCCACCCCCACCCTCTTTTTTTTTTTTTTTTTTTTTTTTAAGAATGCAGCGCCCCAGTTTTTGTTACATCGTTGCCATATGAATTACATTTTCTGCAATGCTGGCTCTAGTGACTGTGTCCTAGGGAAAGGCGCCCTCCGGTGGTGAGCTCTGTCTTCACCACTCCATCCTTGGTTGCCTACACGCCAGCCACCCTGCCTTTGTGCATAGGTGTTTCTTTGAGTGTTCAAGCATAACTTACAAGGTGGATGGCAGGAAGAACCAGTTTAAACTGTACACTGTACGTTAAGTGCAGCCACGCCACTGTTAAGTTGAACCTGACAACGGTAATTCAACCTGACTTTTATTGAATGCTAGTGGCATCTCACATTCCTTCCCTTATTTGGCAAATATTTATTAAGCTCTTATGTCTAGCCAAATCACTTAGTGCAGTTATGTGCTGGTAGAGTCAAAGAAAATATACTACCAGATATTAAACCAGGAGTGTGATGGTTGATGTTGAATTGTTTGACTTTCTTTCTGCCAATTGCATGTTGGTCATGTGACCTTGGAAAAGGCAGTTAACCCCCCAGAGCCTGTCTGTCTTTCTCTGTGAAGCCTCTTCTCAGTACCTCAAAAGAGAGAAATGAGAATCAAGTTCTAAGTCAAAAGAGTCCACAGTTGCACAGGTTTCTACAGCATTGGTAGCATTTCTAATCGGCACCCTTGGCCACAGTGAGGCCGTTATAGCATTGTGTAGCACAGCGCGTGAGCACAAGCTCAGAAGCCGGGCATTCTGCTCTGGTCTTCTTCCTAGCTGTAGCCCTGTGAGCTGCCTGCACGGACCCTGGCGCACACTGGGGCTCGATTGTGCTCACATTATCACATCCCAGCTTCTGGCACCTTCCATTGTCAGTGATTATGAACAAATAGGATTTCTTTCTTTATTAAATTATTTAATTTTTGAATTGACAAATGGAAGCTATATGTAGTTATCAGAGTCAACATTATTTTTTTTTACTATATATACTTTGGCTACCCCAAACTAGATAGTATGCATTCTTCATATAGTTTTTGTTGTTTTATGTATATGTGCTAAGATTATTTGAAATCTCTTAGAGTGCTACATGCCTATAATCCCTGCATTGAGGCTGAGGACAAAAATAGTGAGTTTAAGGCTAGCCTGGGCTATGTAAGAGCTCCAAGCTAACCTGGGCTATATAACAATCTCCTAATTCAACATATACTACAAAAAAAAAAAAACCATAAACAACAACAACAACAAAGCCTCTTAAATATTTTCAAAACTACAGGCATTGTTTTTCATTCTAGTCTAACACTTATTTGCCCAATCTAACTGACCTACGTCCTCTCAACCCCACCACTCTCCGCTTCCGTAACATAATTTTTTTAGAATCCATAGTTTAGTGAAATCATGATATTTTACGCTGAAGACCTGGCTGCTGCACTTGCAGGGTGCTCGTGTCTGCCCATTCTATCACAAATTGTTATTACTACAGTCACATCTACACAGTGTATTACGGGCCTCACTGTCCTTCTGTCAGCAAATGCTTCGGTGGGTCTGCTCCTTGCTCATTAGGGCTATTGGGGCAATGAGCATTAGTGTGCATTTCATTTCTTTGTTGGACTTAAAACATGTGCTACGCTGCCATGTGTGGCAGCACTTGCCTCCCAGCACTAGAGGCTAAGGCAAGAGGGATGAGCCCAGCCAATCTGGATTACGCCATGTGTTTAAAATGGTTTAGCAGGACATGGGAATAACACAACATGGAAGAAGACACTGTAGTGGTTGGGGGACCAGAGAGGGATGGGAGATAAAATTAAATGATAGAAGCATTGGGAAATAGACCAAGGTTACATGAGAGAGACTAGTTCTAAACTCCAGAATGTCTAAATGACATGCTGTGGGCACTTGGAGCTGCTAGAAGCGTCATGGATGACGAGATGATCTGGCCAGGGCTGTAATTCAGGGTTAGCTGAGTAGCAATGTCAGCGGTGTCAATGTCAAAGATGTGAGATGGCTCAGTGACAAAGGCACTTGCTGCAGAGACTAAGACCTGAGTCCATTCCCTGGAACCATATGGGAACCCAAACTATTCCCCCATGGTTTCTTTCTTTCCTTTTATATTTATTTATTTATTATATATACAGTGTTGTGCCTCTGTGCAAGGATTAAAGGCATGTGCCACTATGCTAGGCCAATCAGCCCAACATTTTAACTTAAAAAAAGTATTTAAGAAAATAATTTTTAAAAAAATTTTATTATGTATACAGTGCTCTGCCTGCATGTACACCTGCACGCCAGAAGAGGGCACCAGATCTCACTATAGATGGTTGTGAGCCACCATGTGGTTGCTTGGAATTGAACTCAGGACCTTTAGAAGAGCTGCCATGGCGCTCAACCTCTGAGCTAGCCCCCTCTGAGCCAGCCCTCTCTCTCATGTTTCCTGACCTCCACATTTGTTCTTTGGCACATGCTCATACACACATAAATAAGTGTTTCTTAAAGAAAGATGTCTTAATTTAGGAGAGAATCCCAATTAAAAAGTCTCTGCAGTGGTCTCACTTGAGTCAGGGCTCAGGTAGAACCAGGATGTTTGCTATTCCCAGCATTCCTCTGTGCGGAGGCCAGCATCTTGTTTCTCCACTGCAGGAGCTTTTAGCTCCCTTTTGCTCCAGGCTGTGCTTTCTGAATAGCACTTGAGAGGGCGTGGCATCCAGAGAGCTGAGGAGGTGATTACAGAGGGCCAGTCATTACTGTAATTTCCATTTTACCTTTAATGGTGCACTGCCTTTCTGGAATTCTGACTCATCTAATAACAATGTTCCTGATAGCAGTTAGGAGAGAGAAACTCAATTTGTCATCTCTAGTAAGCAGGATTTTTTTTTTCTTCCTTCCTTCCTTTTTATTTGTTTGTTCATTTGTTTTGTTTTTCAAGACAGAGTTTCTCCCTGTGGCCCTGGTTGTCCTGGAATCACCCTGTAGACCAGGCTGGCCTCGAACTCACAGAGATCTGCCTGCCTCTACTTCCCCAAGTGCTGGGATTACAGGTGTGTGCCACGGAACCCAGCTGAATTTTTTTTTCCAAAAAGAAATATTTGTGAACTACTTCTACAATGAGAGTTAAAAGTCCTGTGTGGTGTTTTAAAAAATATATTAGATTTAGGAACACAGACATAAAACAGTCTAAAACAATAAACATGAATCTTATTTCTAAAATAAAGATACCTAAACTGGGTATGACGGTACATGTCTTTAATCCCAGCACCAAGAGGCAGAGTCAGGGAGATTTCTGTGAGTAGGAGGTCAGCAGGCCAGTCAGTGCCACATAGTAAGACCTTATCTTTAAATTTTGAAAAGAAAACAGACAAGCTTTCTTTATACCAGGAGACATGTTTACTACATTTTAAAAATATTATGTTGCTTAGTGACATCTCAGGTCAGAGGAAAACAGTTGTTTTTGTTGATGTATCCTTATCATGTGGGATGAGGACCTGGGAGGAACAACACTACGAAGTGCTCAGAAGTGTCCTTCTAAAGCACCAGAGCCTCCTCCGCTGGACTGGTGCTCTGCTCCCAAACAAAACACCATTCCTGCTCTCAAGGCTCTTTCCATCCAGTTGATAAGAAACCGTGGCTGAACTGTGTAAATGAGAAAACAAAGTAACAAAACAGCAAAATAGCAGGTGTGACAGTCCAGTGCCTGCAGCCCCAGCACTCGGAAGGAGATGAGGATTGTAAATCCAGGGACACCCTGCGTTACATAGTGAGACTTTGGCTCGAAAATGATTAAGTTAGGAGGCTAGGGAGTAACTCAGTGGCATGCCTACTGTCCAAGCGTGAGGGCTTGAGTGGTAGAGTGTGTCTGTCACCCCAGTGCTGGCCAGCCAGTCTAACCTGTCGGTGGGCTCCAGGTTTTTTTTTTTTTTTAATACATTCACACTTTTTAAAAACAAATTTATTTATTTATTATTGTGTATACAATGTTCTGCCTGCATGTACACCTGTAGGCCAGGAGAGGGCATCAGTTCACATTACAGATGGTTGTGAGCCACCATGTAGTAGTTGGGAATTGAACTCAGGACCTTTGAAAGAGCAGGCAGGGCTCTTAACCACTGAGCCATCTCTCCAGCCCTGAGCTCCAGGTTTAGTGCTTTCTCACAGTGTGCATGCTTGTGCACACATACTCACACAATTTATTTTTAGCAATTAAAAATTCATACATTATATTCTGATTATAGTTTCTCCTCCCCCATCTCCACCCACATCCTCCCCACCCATTCAATGCCAGTGCTTCTTTCTCTATTTAGAAAACAAACAGGCAAATTAAAATAATAAAAAAGGAACAAGCCAGAATATAAATGAGTAAAAATGAATAAATAAATAGCAAAGACAGCAGAAGAAACACACACACTAAAACCAAACAAAATTATCAGAACAGAAAATCAGGAACCTGGTGGCTAGAGAGATGGCTCAGAGGTTAGGAGCACTGTCAGTTCTTTCAAGGGTCCCAAGTTCAATTCCCAGCAACCACATGGTGCCTCACAACCATCTACAATGAGATCTAGTGCCCCTGTCTGGTGTGTAGGTACACATTTAGGAAGAATACTGTATAAATAAATAAATAAATCGTTAAAGAAAGAAAGAAAGAAAATATGGAACCATAATTTAAAAGCAAAAGACCAGTAAAATTAAAAAAAAAAAAATCTACAAATCACTTCTGAGTTCGTTTTGTGTTGGCCACTACTGCTAGGCTTGGAACCTGCCCTTAAGTGTGGTTTATGCCCTAGTTAGACTCCATTGGAGAAAACTAACTTTTTTCTTTTGCAAGTGTTTGTCACTTGGAGATCGCCTCTGGGGCCATCTGGCTGGAGCCTGTGCAGACCTGTGCGTGTTGCCACAGTCTGTGAGTTCATATATGCGTCAGTACTGCTGTGTCTGGAAAACAGTTTCCTCAGTGTCACCCATCCCCTCTGGCTCTTAGAGCCTTTCTTCTTCCTTTTCTTCACGTATTCCTGAGCCCTGAGTGGGAGGAGATTGTTGAAGACATTCCATTTAGGGCTGAGCGCTCCAAAGTCTGTCACTTTGTGTTGTCTCCAGTTTTGGGTCTCTGTATTGGCTCTCATCTACCGCAAGAGGAAGGCTCTCTGGTCTGAGTCCCAGCCCAGTGCACCCTCTTTTTTTTTAATTAAAAAATATTAAAACATTAATTAAAATAAGTGAAAAAACAACCATTACTTTATTTGGGAAATTCCCAGGAAGGCCGGCAAAGGAAGGGAAGTTTGGAACTTTAGAAGATGTGGGAAAATTGTCCTTAGTCACGCGCACACACACACGCACACACCCCTCTACCATCTCTGGGTGACGGTGTTGATGCCTTTGCCATTTCCTCATCTGTGGTCCTGCCTTCAGTTCCTGACTTTGCTCTTCCTGCGGGAGTTGCTGTGAGCAGGCTTGGCCAAGCCAGCCACACTGAACAGGTGGTTTGAAGATCGCCAAGAGAGAAGCGGACACCTGCCCCCTGGATTAGCTGACTCATCTTGTCTGTGACTGCCTTGCTTCAGCCAGATGGTCCTCAAGCCACCAGGGATCCTGGCTCCTCAGAGTCATGCTGCTGACCTCCTTCCCTTCCTGTCCCTGACTGTTTGCCATGTTTTAAGCTCTTGGCAAGTGGGTTGTTGTAAAAGCTCCTTGCCGTGTGAGCCATTCTGTTCTCAGAATGGAGTTAAAATTTTGTTCTTGTCCTGATTAAGCACAGACACTCTTATATAAACCTTAGCTTGCTTAGAAAGTAAATGCCTTGTTTCCAACAATCCTCAATGCCCCACCCTATTTGTTATTTATTTATATTTATGCCAGAGTCTCCTCTCCATCTGGATTTGGACTTCATATCCTCCTTAATGGAGGCATGTCCAGCTAAACGCAGAAGAGAGCGTTTAGGAGGTGAATACAGCAGAGCTGAGAGCATGGCCTTTGAAGTGAGGCAGGCCCAGGAGCACTGAATCCCTGCATCAAACCAAGAGAATGAAAGAAGCACAGATGTGGGCACCAGAGATCTTTCAGATAGATTCCATGTATGCATAATTGGGATGCAAGAGAGATGCGAATAAATAACAGAGGGGGAAGTGCTTTGCCGTAGAGAGACAGTAACGTGAGCTTCGTGAGAGCTGTCTTCAGAGAAGCTTCTTATGAAGCAATATAAAATATAATATAACAAGTGCATAAGTCATTTACTGAAACATTACTTTGTGGCAGATGACTGTTCCCAATACTTATTTCTTTGAGGGTTTTTTTGTTGTTTGTTTGTTTGTAGACAGTTCCTCCCTACGTCAGCTTGACAGCTCTCTGGGACTCTGGCAGTTTCTCCTCCTGGGCTCTTGACTGCCTTTCCACCTCTGTTTCTCTTGGTGTCACCCTGGCTGGGCTCTGGAACTGTTCAGTTACCTTTTGCAGCTCAGCCTGAGCCCACCCACCACTCCGCTGTCACTGCAGTGTCACTCTGCTGCCTCTGCTGCTGCTTCCTTCTCGTGATCACCTCCGCCCACAATACCAAAAGTAGAAGTGGCCCAAGAAAAGCCTCTTTACTATTGCAACACTAGAGGAGACAGACAGCTCGGAGGTTTCTCCAGTAATTGCCTCTAATTGCCTAGCCAGAGGAAAGTGTTTACACCAATCTCAGCACATGTCACATTCAAATCGTTTAGGGTTTGTTTCAAAGCAAAGCATTGTCTCTTGGGTGGAAGCTGCTGAGGAGAGAGACTCATCTACAGTTCACTAAGGCTTGTGATACCCAAAGTCTGGTAGAAGCTTTTTGAAACTGCTCTGATTGAGCCTGAACCTTCAGGACACTCAGCTAAGATCAAAGCCTTCCAGGAGTTTCTAGATTGTTGGTGCTGGTCCAAGTCCTACTGGCTGTTTCGAGGTTCTTACACTCAAAGGATATACTTCCATCCAACCAGATTGTTTATGACTAGGTAAGCCATGAAAACGGTTTCATGAACAGCCAGGCTGTTACACTGCTCATTGGCCCCAGCATCACGTGAACGCAGAATGAAATAGGAAAATGCACTACAGCTCACAAGGCAAACACAGTGGGGCTTCTAATGGCAAACACTTGTGGATTGTAATTGAGACTCCTAAATGCAGCTGCCTCTGTAAGACTGCTGTACGGCCGTTGCGCAAGGATAGTGCCTTGGAAGGAGAACTGGACAGGGAGCCTCGTTTGTCATGCGTATTAACAGCATGTTGCCTGGGAATACCTCTGATGAAGCCTCGTGGAGGTAATGGTCAGCAGACATAGGTGTTCAGAATCACAACTATTACCTGTGCTACAGCACCTGGGTCGACAGTTTCAGCAGCGATTGCTGCCGCTGAGGGCTCAGGACATGCCTGGTACTTGTACTGGGTGCCACTTGTACCGGGTGACTTTCCAACACAGAATTATGTCTTTAGATACATTTTTATGCCAAGATTTTATCCGCATTATAAGAATCGCAGCAGACTATCCAACACATGCTTGTATGTGTGTAGCTGCAGAGTGCCAGGGACTGAGGACACTCTAGGCCCCAGTGCTGTGAGTCTTATGATTGTAACCTCACTTTGTGTTTGTATTATCCATGTTCACACCAGTATATATCAGGTTTCCTTAACTATTGATCATTGCTTGGTCATTTGTTTATTTTTTCATCAGGTCCTATGGTGGTTGTTGAATGTGTTTCTACACTTGTGTTGTGCAGTTGTGGAAAGCACCACTGAGAGAATTGTTCGCTGCACCTGCAGTACTGCACAGGGTTGGGCCAGTCAACACCTCATCATGGATTAGGGGTGGGGGAGGGTCCCTAAGTCCTACCCCTCCCTGAGGGCTTTAAACAGTTAACAGTCTTTGGGAAAGGGACTGTCACATCTTGTTGCCCTTGCTCGGGTAAATAACCTTCCACCTGTGCTCAGGCAAGAAACTCGCATTGAACTTAGAGGGTCTCACACACAAAGACAGAAAGCAGGAGGGGCTGGTAAGGAAGGGTTTTAGTGGGAGGGGAGACAGAGACCAGGGGTGGAAACAACTAATGTGTAATTTATAAATTATAAAACTGTCAGTGAGGGCTGGAGAGATGGCTCAGCCGTTAAAGGCTAGGCTCACAACCAAAAACTGTCAGTGAAAGACTCTTTTTGTTTTTTTAAGACAGGGTTTCTCTGTCCTGGAGCGCCTTCTGTAAACCAGACTGTCCTTGAACTCAGAGATCCACCCACCTCTACCTCCCAAGGGACCATAAGATGCACTTTTCCCTCCCAAAAGTGGAGGGAAAATTAGGGTACACCTTATGGTCCAATTGCCTTTTTTACCGTTTTTCTTGTTTTACTGCTTTAAAAACTGGGTGCATCTTATGGTCAGGTGTGTCTTATAGTCCGAAAAATACGGTAAAGGCCTGTACTACCACTGCCTGGCCCAATGAAAGAAAATTTTAAGAGAAAATTGGTGATGCTACAGAAAGCACATGACTTTAGAGTCTCTAGAATTAAGGGGGGAAGGTCTTAGAATTGATTTAATATTTATACTCTGAGGTCCAGCTGCAGCCTAAAAACAATGTAAGTAGGCTGTTAAAATTTTCCAGTAAAATGTTGGCTGTGTTTTGCAAATGAAGTAGCTATGCCTCTTGGTGAAAGTATAGATACCTAGAGCAAAGCTAAATAATACTTACTCATAAATATTTAAAATTCTTTTACTTGGGGCTAGAGAGATGGCTTAGAGGTTAAGAGCACTCCCAAAGGTCCCGATTTTAATTCCCAGCAACCACATGGTGGCTTACAACCATCTATAATGAGATCTGATGCCCTCTTCTGGCATACATGTGGGCAGAACGCTGTATAATAAATAAATAAATAAACAAACAAACAAAATCTTTAAAAATTCTTTTACTTGTTATTACATTTATTTAGTGGGGGTAGGGGGTGTCAGGAGACAATTAAAGGAAGCTGGTTCTCTTCTTCCACCAACTGCGTGCTGGGGAGTAATTATTTCTGCTAGCAAAGAGCAACCATCTGCTATTTCATATGCCTTTTATGTTTTGTAACTTAATCCTTGAATATTCAATTACTTCTTTTATTATATAATTGATAAAATAGTTGTGTGTCTTAGTGACTTATATTCGTTCAACCATATACTTATGCTGTCTAGGAACATAATGATTATAATTCTGTGGGAGAAATAATTCCTCAGTGTCTATTGGCTTATAAAAACTGAATATGTGGGCATAAACATCTAGTAAGTAGTAAAACACAAAGGAAGGAAAGAGCAGAAGATGAACGAAGAACTTCCAGCAAGCCCCCAGCACACCTCTTTTTCAGTCTCCTTGCCAGAACTAACAAAGTCTGTTGTCCAGGTTCCTGTTACTGACAAGTTATTGACAAAAAGAGAAGGGACCTGACGTGAGACAGCCGGGCATGTGCCTGGAAGAGAAAGCAGGGACCAGCTTTCCCGGGGAATACTAATACCAGGTCGCAGGAATCGTGCCTAATAAAACAAATGGACAGAGGAGTCCGCTGGCCTTCTGTTCTGAAGAAAGATGGAACGACTTCCGCGGAGCCAGTGTCCACTAGCAAGAGGAGCACGGCGTCCACAGCTGTGCAGTGTGTGCTGTCTGAGACAGTGTGAATGAAGAGTAACATCTTTGCTGCTTTCCTTTTGCTGTCCCGTAGGATCTGGGTGGCACTGAACCTGTCAGCAGTGAGGAAGACAGCGGTGTGGATGCGAAACACCTGCCTGAAACTGAGAGCTCCAAACCGGTGAGTGTCCTGCCATCTCTTTATCCTAAACAGGGGCGCAGGGGGCGGGGGCGGGGGTGCAGGGCTTCCATCTCTTACCACCTTAGGAAGGACTAGCTGTCTGCTGTCGTGGTCACTGGGTACCCTGAGCTCTGAGACAGGAAGAGCTCTCCACTCAGCAGGTGACTGGTTCTCACGGCACAGCTCCTCCCCCACCACCCCTGAGATGTGCGGCCCAGGACTAACGTGGCAGTTAGCCACCACTTCAAATCCAGTTCAGTCCTGGGTATTTCCAGGGTCTGGACTGAAGGAACTTTATCAACACAGGAGGAAATGTTTTCTTTGATTCCTAGTAAAAGATACCCAGTTGCTAATGGGCTAGAATGTCATGGGATGAAGGAAGTTGTGGCTCTCCATCCAGGTGGATACAACATCTTGCTGTTGAATTGTCTGTTTGAACCAAGCTCTCTGCTGTGTTCCTGTATAGATAAGGACACAAAGTTAATTTTCTTACAAAGGTTAGTGGCAGGTATGTGCCCAGACTTTCTGGTGTCCATGCTGTTAGCATACTGGCCCCAGTCTGCCTAGCAACCTATGATGTCATTACCTGCCTGCCACTAGGTATGGCCCTACCCAGGATTATTAAAAACAACAAAGCCACCTCTCTTTCTCTTGCCCTTCTTATTTCTTTCTCTTTCTCTCTCCCTCTGCGCTCTCTTTCTCTCTCTCTCTTTCGCTCTCTTATCCCTATCAGGCTTGTATTTCGTATTTAAAGCATGCCTTTTTTTATTTCATAATATTCCTTTCCAGTTTGTAGCTGATCACCTCCAAAGTTGGGCTACAGTTGTTAGGAAGGAATGTGAATTTTTTTCCCTGTCCATCTGTGTTTCAAATGTCTTATAGATCTTGAAAAATTCATCACTTAGATGATTTTAAAACAAGTTGATGTTTTATTTTACTTGGAATTTGAGAAGGTAAATAAATCCATTTATTTGTCTTCTTTCAACTTTTAGAAAGAAAGAAAAATAACATGTATTAGAACTGGCTTAAATTATATCTCCAACAGAGTGGACTGGTTTGTTCAGGCTTAAAGGAAAGGTCATTTCTACTTCAGATCATCTCTTCAGCAAGAGTGAAAATTGTACCAAACCACCCTGTGCAAACTTTCCTGGCACTGAAGACCCTTGGTATCATGAGGTGCAATAGTAACACATGAGGACCCGGTTCCTATTCTAAAGGATAGGATGCATATCTGCACTAACTTAAATACAAGTTAACTTAGTCTTTGAGACACTGTATCACTATGGATACTTTAGAGAAAAGCATTTAAAAGCAGCATAATTTTTGTTAACATCCCTCAGTTTAATCCCCAGAGGAAACGGGAAGGGAAGGCACTGAGAGATGGGGCTCAGGCAACCTAAGAGGTCTGCAGTATTGAGCTTTATTTTTTTTAAAGTGTGTGTGTGTATGTGTGTGTGTGTGTGTGTGTGTGTGTGTGTGTGTGTGTGTGTATGTGTGTCCTGCATGCATGTTTGTGTACTACATGTGGGCCTAATCTGGATGTATTCTTAGATATCAATTCATCCAAAACTAACTGGATGATTCCCACTCCTCTTGTTGTATCTCCCTTCTCTTTATTCCTTCCCTTCCCATCTTCCTTATTCTCTGGTAGTCTATCATTTCTAGTAGATTCTATGGATGAGCTAATCGAGAGAGGATAGGTATCCTGAATTTAGGCACATTTTTCTAGCATAATAGTTCTCATATAAAATATTGTGAGTTTGGCCTTGACCTGTTGTGGCGGCACACCGTTAATCCGGCACTCAGCAGGCAGAAGCAGGCAGATCTAACTGGCTTTGGCCTTAGCCTCTTCTACACAGGCCACCAAATGTACTCTTGGGCCTGGGGAGATGGCTCAGTGGGTTAAGTGTTTTCCATGCAAGCATGGGGACCTGGATTTGGTCTCTAGAATCCACATAGAAGTGGGGCAAACATAGCAGCCTGCCTGTAATTCCAGCACTTAGGAAGCAAAGATAAGGAATCTCTAGTCTATAAACTGACGTCATGGCTACTTCATGCCATGATTTAGGGAAAGGTTTTTATTGTAGATATGAGAAAGAGATTCGCCAAAGGCATCTGGAAGAGTTCAGAGCAGAGAGAGAAAGATGAACATTGTTGCTGCTAATTAAAAAGTGTGCCCTAATAAATGTGAATATTAGCACTATAATTAACACAGCGGTATTTTCTAACCTGCTATCCACATTATCCTAGGATTGTGTCCTTGTTTGGTCTCTACAGGCTGTAACTGTTTTTACCCTTAACTTTTAAGAACAGTCCAATGCATTAATCCCATGCTTCTCTTTTCCTCTGAAGGTCAAGGACCTATCAGGTACTGGGCAGACACTAAAGACAGTTGGAAGAACTTGCGCCTTGTTCTTCAGGAGCTTATCTCTGTGATCAGTTAGAACAATAAACTGTCTGGACAACCAAACTAGCGGTCAGGTCCTGAGCCAGGTTCTTTAAGATGGACCTTTGGAAAAGAGAAGACAGAAGACTGAAAAGGGTGTTATACATTAGTGGAGGTTTACCAGATGGCCCAAGCAGTGTAGGCACTGTAGAGTACATGCTTAGTTTGCTTGAGGCTCCAGATCAAGTTGCCAGCATCAGAGAAAACCAGCAAATATGAATTGTGGTGTATCTTAGAAAGGGGTAGGATTTTATAGGGTGCTGAAGGACTTAACAGTGGAGTCCCAGGGCTGAAGGACTTTATACTGTGGACTGTAGATTAATTCATTACATTATTAAATTAAATGATTATTTGTCTTTTTGTGCAGTGTTGTTTCTGTGCTGTTGAGAACTGGTCATCTGCCCACATACACAAGCTTCTATGTTGGAGAAAGGATACGTTAAAGAGCTGTTAGTTTGGGCTTGGCCAGAACTCAGTATGTAACATAGGATGACCTCAAACTTGCTTTACCTCCTGAGCGCTATGAAAGCCGTGAGATTCCACAGCCAGCTATAAATAACTACTTATTATGAGAGCAAGCACTGGAGTAGGCTGCTCAGAAGCAACCCCTTTCCAAATAAATGCTGATATTCCTGACACTGCACTGCTCTATGCCTCTAACTCTTAAAGCCCACCCTTGTTTCCCTTCCCCATTTTATGGGTGCAGAAATTGGGGTACAGAAAGGTTAATTCTATCCTCTCAGACCATATTGCTAGGAAAGGGTAGAACCAGGGGCTGGATCCAAGGAGTCTGACTCCAGGCTTGCTCGCCTCAAACTTGGAATGAGCTTCCTGTTTCTGCCTTCCAAGTGCAGGGATTACAGATGGGGGGCCACCATACCCTGGCTTCATAATCACCAAGTGAGGCTTTGTTCTTGATGTTGATTTTGTAATTCTTATTAAAGCGTTAATGAGTGGTCAACCCCAGAATGCAAGTACTAACCTACTGATGGTCCTCCCGGAAGAAAGGCCAGTAAGATGTCTATGTGAGAGGAGGTTTACTGTGGAAACTGACTTAGTTGACTGTGGAGTCTCAGACATCCCACAGTAGGTTGTCTGTAAGCTGAAGAAGCAAGGAAGTCAAGTCCAGAGGCTGTAGAGCCAGGCTGCCACTGGACAAGTCTTGGCATCCACGCCCTGGAGAGCCTGGGGCTCCGGTGTCCAGAAGCAGCAGGAGGAGGAGGAAGAACTGTTCTAAGATACGCTCAAATGTGAAAGCAGTAACAAGAGACAGGAAACTCCGCTGCTGAGACATGGAATACGTTGCCTAAAATGACCCAGCTTGGAGGCTGCACTCCAGAGCACTGTGTAGAGCTGCCAGTCAGAGAGACGCAGACCGTCACATGCACACATGCATGCACAGGCACCCAGGTGCACACAACCTCTGAGATAGAAACAGGTCACTAAAGAGATGAAATTTACACATAATACATTTTACATTAGTCATTAAAGCTATGCATAGACAACTGAAATATTTCCAAACCCAGCCTGTGCCGGGCATGTTCACAGAGGCTGCCTTGTGAACCCTCAGGTGTGTGTGGTCATGCCCTTACCTGGCTGCTGAGGAACTCTATCTACTCACAGGGTGGCAGTTTTTCCTCTGAGACTCCACAACAGGAACTTGGCACAGCCAAGACTCTAGCCCAGTCCATTGCTGTGCCGATCACATATATGACTTTTCTTAAAAGAAATATTGTGAATCTGTTTGTTGAGACAGGAAATGCTAATCATCTCTCGTGTATGCAGGGAGCCCAGTGATGAGCAGGACTCCAGACTTGTTTGTTGTTTGGTTAGACAACCCCCTGCCCCCGCAGGTACCCTAGGCTAGCCTCAAACAAGTGATCCTTCTGCCCCAACCTTACAGGCTGGTGATTTAGGCATGTAGCACCATGCCTGCCTGTGTTTTTCCAAGGGGCTTGAGATGGACAAATTCTCATACTGGGCTCCCATGTTTAGAAGCTTGGTGGTTAGGTGGGAAAGACGGAGTAAAATGGAGGTGTGTGCTCATTGCTTTCTTGTAACCGACCTGTATGTTGGCTGCAACCTCTGTATCTTTAACCCTATCTTGGCTCATAATTTTCTGTTCTCCTGTAAAGCCCATTTACCTTTTCTGTCTTTTTTCTTTTCTTTTCTTTTCTTTCTTCTTTTTTTCTTTTCTTTTTCGGGACAGAGTCTCTCTGTGTAGCCTTGGCTGTCCAGGACTCACTTTGTAGGCCAAACTGGTCCCAAACTCACAGCGATCCACCTGCCTCTGCCTCCTAAGTGCTGGGATTAAAGGCGTGCACCACCACACCCAGCTCTTTTCTGTCTTCTTAGCCATCTCTTTCTCTGTGCTACCACAGTCACTGATAAAGTAATTCTGAGTAACTACCTTGCAGTAAATAATAAAAAGATAGCTAAGGCAAACAATGGGAAAGAACATTAATATTTTTCCAAAGATATGCAAATATAGAGCGAGTATGGGAAAGATGCTCAAGATATTTACCACTTGAGAAGTGCACATCAGAGGTGAGATGTGGCTTCACAGGTGGTCGGAGTCACAGTGAGGTGCGGCTTTGCAGCCAGGGCACAGCAGATAACAGCAGGTGCTCTGGGGTGTGGGGAGCTGGAACCCCACTCATTAACTCCCGGCAACACTGGGAAGGGAGGATTCTAGGCATCTGCCGCTGGAGGTAAAAGTAGATACTGACTCCAGTGTTGGGTGCATCACAATTATATCGAAATGTCTACTTTGATCAGAGCTCAGAACTAAAAGTACTTGGTGCTCACGGGTCGTATGAGTGAGGGCCTCATCTGGAGGCATCTGAATTGAGATTTGAAGATGTCAATATAATTATCTCTTAGTCTCTAAGCAGGGCTCAGTCCTCAGGCCCTCAAGATACGAAGTCTTTAGGTCCCCAAGTCCCTTATGTGAAATGGTGGTGTTTGCTCTGACCTACGCACAGTCCTTTCTTTCCTTTAAGACGGGTCTGGGTTACCTTAATACCTAATACCTTATACTGTTATGTGTTGCTGCTGTCCTTACACAGCTGTACTTTGTTGCTTATGGAATAAGGACAGGTAGTCTATATGTGTTCAGTACAGACACAGGTTTTGTTTCTGATGTGTAGGCATTTGGTAGTGTCCACTTGTCGTGGCTGAGTCGCAGGTGCATACCCTGTGTTAAATAAGCACAGAAGGCTGACTGTAGTTGGAAATGGAGCAGAAAATGAACAAAGAAGGGGCTGGAGAGATAGCTCAGCAGTGAAGAGCATACACTGCTCTTACAGGGGACCCGAGTTCGGTTCCCAGCGCCACCATCAGGCAGCTCCACAAGACCCCGTGTTTCTAGCCTCTACAGGCACCTGCACTCATGAATACGCCCCACACAGATAAGTGCATACACATAATTTAAAAATAAAGCAAAGCAAGAGAGGAGAGGGAGGGAGGGAGGAAAAAATCAGCAAGAGCCAAGTCACATTACAAGGCTGCCTTTGATCTGACAAGAAGCAAGAGAAAGCCTCAGAGGGCTGCAGGGGCTGGCTCTAAGTTCTTGCAGTCACCATGTGGCAGATGGCAGATGGCAGATGGGACTGACCAGAGTGGACTCTGGAAGGCTGGGTAGGAGGCAGTGGGCATGTGCAGGATACAGCAACAGTGGTGCTTATTCTTCTGAGAACTGCGAGCGTGTACAGCAAACATGTTTTCCAGCAACGAGGCTGGCATGTGTTTCCAAGGAAGGGCGACAGAGAAGACAGTAAAAGGACTCACTTTTCTTGGCACATTACACAAGTCTTCTTCTATACGTGTTCCTTAAAGCCTCTTCCACAGGGTTAGGGTGACAGAAATTATGCTTACCTTCAACGCATAGGCCTTCGCCAGCAACCCAAGGCCACCCCACGGAAAATGGCCCGAGCAGATGTGCCCTGCATTCTCTCTCTGTTTTGTGAAACAAATTAGCAGCAGTGCAAGTGTGTGCCAAGTGACACATGTCATTTCAAAAGTGGTCTGTGTAACATTTCCCATTTCTCACAGTTTTTAAAAAGTTGTTTCAAGTTTGTGGTTTTTGTTTTGTTTCGTTTTTATGCTGTCAGTGGCATTTGTTGCTGCTCTTTGTCTGTCATCAAATATAATTCTGGCCCTTAGCAGAAGAACATAAAAGTGGGGGAAATCTATATACATCAAAGTGGCATCCAACCTGGAGTTTCTTTGTGGTGATTTTAAAATTTATAGGGTACAGAGGTGCCTGGGGAAACAAGCTGTTTCCGGAATTAACTTTCACTGACCTAAATAGTCTGTGGCATGAAAACTCAAATGGAAGCTGGCAGTTCATCTTACCATCTCAGGCTCCATCACCCAACTGCCAGGGTCCTAGGAGCACCCCACTCTCTGCCTTGAAATGCCTGAATCGTGTAAGCTTTGCAAACACGCTTCAGAGAAGATCAGTTTTAAATAGTGCCTGCATGTCAGGATGCTCTGGTCTGACTGGCCTCTCCTACTGCAAGGACTGTTGAGCATAACCCAAGAGCCTGCCATGCCCGAGGCTTCCTCTGCCAGTCCTTGCTCAAAAGGGCTCACACTGCCCATCCCTGACTCCTCCACCCCTGAGTCTGAGTCAGTTCATGAAAACCAACAGCACTTGCCTGAAGGAACATTTCAGTCAACAGCAACTACCATTAACACCACATTTTGTCTAGAAAATGTCCAAGTTGCCAGAGCTCTTATTTTTCAGTCTATATTTTCTTAGAAGCTGCAGTATAACTGCCTCTAAGAAGTATAACCACATAAGAACATGGTTCAGATTCAGGAGTACAGCTTGATCCAGAACAGCTCACACTGGTGGCTGGTACCTGACCTACCCAGCAGATATCTTTCCTTAGTCGGCATAATGTTCCAAAGATGTTCAAGCCAAGTTCTATCCATAGCAGCTTTTTAAGTTTTTTATAAATAAGTAATTTTACTAATTATGAGAATTGTATAGTGTATTGTGATTAGAGTCACCCTCAGCTCCACCCTTAACTCCTCCCAAATTCATCCCCACCTCTCTACCACCAGCTAAATCTCTGCCTTCTGTCTCTCTTCCTCTCCACTCTCCCGTCTCTCTCTCCCCTTCTGCCTCCCTCTTAATTTACTAACACATTGACTGCAGTTCTGCTGTGCACACTCTTCCAGTGCATGGTCATCCGCTGGATAGTGGCTGACCTAGCAAAACCCACACCCTTAAGGAAAACTTACTCTCCATTCCCCAGCAGCCATCGCTGTCCGTGGCTCCACATCCAGGCATAGAAGCTCATGTGTACAGCTTTATACATAAACTCCAGTTCCCAGTTTTTCTTTGCAGATGGATAACCCTAACCCTGATTCATTGAGCATTGCCAGTTTGTTTGGCCCCTCCAGTCTCGATGTTCTCTTAACCCTTTGCCTGCCTTGCTTGTCCCCATCACCGGAAGTGCCTATACCTGCAATAAGGAGCCAAAATCTTCTATATCTGACTCACTGATGTTGATGTCTGAAAGGCAGCTTGAGCCACACGCTTCTCAGAGATGGTATTGAGCCAGGGAAAGCGGAAGTCAGCTTTGCAGAGCACACCTAACCTGTGAGGAGGAACACCATGATGGCTCTGCCAGACTTCAGAGCTCAGTGAAGCAGTCTCCTACCCACCGCCCCTAGTTACTAGAAAACACCAAACTAGTGGCCACCAAAGAGTTCTTCACAAAGTTGAATCTAAGAATGTCATGTCCATGACATTCTTCATTTGAGATGGCCCTTTACAACACACACACACACACACACACACACACACACACACACTTTTGGCGTACAAGGCTTCAGACTCATGTGTGGTAGAGGGAGAGTGCACATGTGGTGGGATGGCAGGCAGACATCAACCTCAAGTCTCTTCGTCAGACACCTTCTACGTGTGTGTGTGTGTGTGTGTGTGTGTGTGTGTGTGTGTGTCAGCCTCCCTGAGCCTCCCTAGTCAGCCAGCCCCTGGAGTCCACCTCTCCCTGCCCCGCCTCCTGCACACTGGGATTGCAGGTGTGCACCACCATGGACTGAGTTCCATCCCCAGCCCTCCACCTACTGTCTCTTTAGCCTCTCTTGCTGTCCTCTCTGGAAGGCCAGCTGCATCCCTGAAGGTCAGTTTGAGATTTTCACAGTCTGTTGCTGCCGGAGAAGAGTCTACTTTGTTTCACTGCACATGGTTAAATAAACCGAGACAGAGAGAAACGAGAAAAGGCTGCCTGTGTTTTTAAGCTTGATACACAGAAGGTTGAGACTGTCGCTAACTTCTAAAAAGGATCGAGTGGAGAACTGGAGGAAGAAACTGCTATGCTGAGAAGAGGTCGTAGTCACTTTGGAATTCTGACTTTTAGGGCAATGATGTAGTTTCTAGCTTCTAATGTCATTTATCAAACTGGGCTATTTTGCTTGATTAAAAATCTTCCCTGATCTTAGCACCGGCAGGCACTCAGCTGTAAAACAGTCTCAGTTTTTCTAGTGGCTGTAGGTTTGTTAGAGATTGCTTCCTAGCTGGTATCTCCAACAGATGCGACTGTTTCAGATGCACCAAAGGAGCAGCATCTACAGCAAGGGTCTGAGAGGAGCCGGAAATGGGCTGAGCCAGCACTCTCCTGTGACAGGGCGCAGATGGCCACTGTGGAGTCCAAGCACGCTCACATACGTGGCGTCTTCCACGGCTCATTGTTCTTTATGTCTCTGTCTCAGGAAGCATTTGGGATTTGCTCAGATGATAAATTTCCCTTTCCAAGTCATAAAAATGACAGTGAGCTCCCAATCAAATCCGTTTTGTGGACATGGAAGAAAACCCTTTCAGCCTTTCCATCCGTCCCCTTCCCTCCTGTATGGTAATGCAAACAGCAGAGACTGAGGAGCGACAAGGAAGGTAAAGATGTAAGGGAGGACACATTCTAACCCAGCTCACACCTCCTGCTCCCCTCCACCCCACACCACCCCTCTTCACCTCCCCTGCCCAGTAGTCAGTCCCCTGAGACTTAACTTGAGTTTGCATTTGCCTGAAAAGATTCACTTGTTGCCAACATGCTTTCTAAACAGAGAAAGAAATACTACAGCTGTAATCCCTAGTCATCAACTATCAAAGACAGAAAATGACAGAAGGAGCAGGGCATGATACTCAAGCTGTCTCAGCCAGTCAGGGCATTCAGAGTTCCGGCTTCTTGGAAAATATCACATCCCAGGACTGGTCTGTGAGCAACAGTTAGCATCCTGGAGAAGCCGTGCCTGCTGGTATAATGTTAAGACCCAGGAAGCTAAGACCTATGTAGGCATCATTCTAATCCATACTGTTTGGAACGGTGATAACCTTTTAAAATTGGTCCCAACCCCATTATTAACCCATTTTACAGCTAATAAAACTGAGGCATGGAGAAAAGAGTCATAGATGGTATTGAATACAACTTTAAAGAAGTAATTATAAGGGCTGGAGATATAGAAGAGTGGGCAAAGGTACAAGCACAGGGACATGAGTTCAAATCCCATGGGAAGTAGAGGCATAGAATTCCCAGAGATTCTCAGGCCAGCTAGCCTGGCATGGCAAACAGATCCTGTCTCAAGCAAACCTGACATTGACCTCTGACCTCTATGTGCATGCTATGGCATACACACGCCACACTCATTCATGAACACACACATCACATTCACATACACATGAGCACATATCACATACACACACATGCAGATTTAAAGAGAAGGAGGGACGGATCCTTATGCATCCGGACTCCCAGCTACTTGGGAGACAGAGTTTGACCTTATACAACATGCAGACCCCACCTCCAAAAATTCTTGGTGTTAAAAAGGGACAATTGGAGTCTGTTCCCTATCAGCTTGGAACGGTTAGTATGGAACACATTTAGTCCCCTCTCCTACAGTCTTTTGGGGACGCATCAGGTGCAGACTTCTGGACAAGCATCTGCGGACTTCTGTTGTTGAAGCCGTAACTGTCACCTGGGAGTTGTTACTTCCCTTATGCTTAGCAGACCAAGTGAGAAGAAGGAAACTTTCTACAGAACCTGTGGTTCCTTAAAAGATTCGGAAGCAGTGGGGAAGACTCTCAGAGTGCAAGCTGATTTGGGAATATAATGGATTCCTTTGGATTGAACTCCGTAGACATTGGTCGCTGAGCTGTGTTCCTGAACTATGAAAACATGAATGTGTAGAATGTGTAGGCTAAGGGATAGTTTCTCTCTATGCATAAACAACACATTTTTAAGAGAAAAGTCCAGATTCTGTTGGAGTCTTTAGTGACTTTACTTAACCAAAAGTAGAAGTTTACTTAAAGGCTACAGGTGTTGTCCATGTCACCTGCACTGCTGTGATCAACTATCAATCACTGGAAAGATGAAATCACTAGGACGGAGTCATCACTACACTCAGGAACAGTCAGAACCAGCAGACCACATTGCCAGGGGTGTCTCAGCTGTGCTCATGCCCTGTCCTCAGCCAGACCCGCCTCCTCAGCGCAGTGTGTACATCCCTCCTGGGGCTGAGCCTCAGCCAGAACAGAGCTGACATCTCCTCTCGAATCATTAGAATCTGAAGGTTTTTGTTGTCATTTGGTCCCGGTGACTACTCTTAGGCTGTTACTGTGTCCAGAGAGAGGGGTACTTTAATTACCTAGTTTCAGAACAGAAGTGTGGTGATTTGAATAGAGTGGTGTCCACAGGCTCATATGTTTGAATACTTGGTATCCATTTGGTGGAAGTATTTGGGAAGGATTAGGAGGTGTGGCCTCACTAGAGGAGGTGTGTTGTTGTGAGGAATAGGCTTTGAGTTTCAAAAGCCCATATCATTTTCAGTGTTCTCCTTCTCTCTCCCTCCACCCCTCACCGCCCCCTCCCCCGCACACACCCCTGTCTCCTGCTTATGGATCAAATTTTAGGTCTCAACTACTACTCCAGTACCATGCCTTCCTGACTGCTGCCATGTTCCATACCATGGTGGTCATGACACTATAAGCAAGCCCCAACAGAGTCTTTGTTCTATAAGTTGCCTTGATCATGGGGCCTCTTCACAGCAATAGAACACTAACTAAGACAAGGAGTCAGTCTGCTTTTAAGATTTCAGGCAGGCTTACCTCTCATCATAACTATCATCTAGGGAAATCCAATACAGCTTAAGAACTAACCCTCAGAAGTGCATCCGCTGACCCATGCATCCATTCGGAGCTCCCACGCTGTGCCAAGGCTTTTGATGCCAACCAAACCTGTTATACCCATTTGTTTGAGGAGCTAAGATGCAAAGTCAGCATCCTAAAATGTTCAGAAGTAAGCGCACCAAGAGCTCTGTCGGTGCAGTTGCTGGAAGGTGAGCAAGTGCTAAGCCTGTGTGTTGACACAAAGGGAAGGAGCCTGCATCACTTGCAGCAGCCATGAGTGCTTTCATTTTGCTTTAAATCTCGGGTTAAAAATAAACAAGTACATGTTCTGACTTGGTACCAAATCTAAATATGGAGCCACTCTGCAAGCCTGACTGGGGACTTCTGTACGTGGTCAGGAGGGGAAGTGTGTTCTCTTTCCCACGTGGTCTGTGCCTTGGCTAAGAGCAAGCTGTGTCTCCGTTGGGTTCTGGCAGTGCTTGGTCATCTCTGTGTTTTAGTTACTCAAACTCAAAAAACAGATGAATGGGTTTGGGGTTGTTGTGTTTTGTCTTTAGTTTTAGACAGTGTCTCCTGTAGCACAGGCTGTCTTTAGTTCACCATACAGCTAAGGATGACCTTGAACTCTTCTTCGTCCTCTCCCTCCTGAGTACAGGGATTAAAGATGTGCACCCCTGTGCCTGTCCTAAAACAGAGCATACAGTAGTATCTAACACAAAAGTCCACTTGCACATTAACAAATGTGTGGCGTGACTAGCCCCACAGTTGACATGTGGTCCGTAGCCTTAGCTGTCACAGCAGGCAGGTGTTCTACCCCAGCCCCTAGCCCTTCAGCCGCACGCTCAAGATAATCAGCATAAGAAAGAAGGTAGTGTGCAGAGCCAGACTTTTCACAAAATCTGGTTTTGTCATTTCGTCCTTGAGAGGAAGATGGAGGAACTTATGATTTCCAGATACCTACCAACCAGACCCGTGCAGAATCATCCCCTTGTGATTGGTCAAGCCCGCAAGCATCCCTCCAGGGTGTAGGAAAAGGCAGTATACACTAGGGCTCCTCTGCTGACACCATGTACCTCCTTGGTGAACACATGTTGAGTTCCGTCTTACCCACAAATCCCTTTAGGGAGCTTGTTACCACTTACCCACTCTTAAAAGAAAAAGGAGGAGGAAATTGATCTTTCTAAACACTCTCCCTGTTAACTAGAAGCAGTTGGAAACCATATTTTCTGGCCCTTTTTCTTTTGTTTTTGTTTGGTTTGGTTTGGTTTTTTGAGACAGGGTTTTTCTGTGTGCCTTGGCTGTCCTGGATTCCCTTTGTAGACCAGGCTGGCCTCAAACTCACAGTAATCCACCTGCCTCTGCCTCTGCCTCCTGAGTGCTGGGATTAAAGGCATGCACCACCACCACTGGCTGGCCCTTCTTCTTTGGGGGTAAAAACAACCAGGGAGCAGCAAGTTATCTCAAATGGTAGAAGTATCTGCCATCCAGTCTGATGACCCGAGTTTGACCTCTGGACGTACTAAATAGAAAGAACCAACTCCCACAAATTGTCCTCTGACCTTCATGTACCCCCCCCACACACACACACACACACGTGAGCAATAAATGTAAAATCAATTTAAGAAAAGGGGAAAACCAAGTTAGTATTTGCTCTGGGCGATATCTAAATTAGGGTTTGTGATCCATAGCTAGTGTTAGAAATAGGTTCAGGCCTCAAAGAGGCCAACTGTTGACCAAATGTCTAGACAAAGCAAATTAAACGCTTGATCAAGAGGATGCGCTCAAACCCTGAGTGAACACACAGAGACAGGAAATGCACTTATTTTTTATTCTAACTAGGCGGTAGCTGTGTCCCTTACCCTTTCCCCAACTCCCTGTGGCTGGGGTCTGACCTCACAGTCTTATGCAGTTGGCTACTCTGAAAACTGGCACACAGGAAATGGAAGGGGAAAGGGCTGCAGGCCATAAGGTTCCTAGACTAGAACAGTGGGCCTTGGAGTGAACAGAGGTGTAACAGGAACTTTATTCCCCACAGGCAGTTGACTTCTGGGAGGGTCACTGCTGAATAAGCTCACACTTTCCAGCTCTTTATGAACTCTGGCTGTCTGGTTCAATTCAGCTGTTCTGGCTCAAACTCCTCTCTCAGCTGGCTGATTCAAGCTGGCTTCTCCTAAATTGCTCAGCTTCTGAACCAAACTGCCTGTAAAATGTACTGTGCTCACCTTCTCTACTGAACTCTCTACTCTTCTCTACTCAGTGGACTTCCCTGCGCTGTCTGTTTCTTCTTGAACTCTGCTCTGCACTTAGGCAGCTTCTTTCCTGTCTGTTCTCATGAGCGTTGGGCGTACCCCGTCTCTGACTCATTCTGTCGGATCTTTCTCTGATTCGTTACTCTGTCTGCCCCTCAATTAGATGTCACTTTCAAACCCTGGTGCTTCCTAATACAAACTAACTTTACCGTCATTGTTTGGAATTAAAGCTGTGTTCTAAGGACAAGTCTGTATTCCAGCCAGAGAAATTAAAGGTGTGTGGCACATCTGCATTCTAGTGGGATCACACAGACCTAGGTCTTTGGATGTGATCCCTTGCCAGAGCATCCAGGTTGCTAGATTAAAATTTCTCTACACAAAGGTTTTACAGCATGGAGAATATTTGCACAAATTCCTTGTTCTAAACACACGTTGTATATTACTTGGTAGAAAAGATTTAAATTTGCTACTTCTCACACTGGGGAAAACATCCCTGTTGTCCCCTCACTGGGCGGATGGGATGGGCTGGAGCAGGGTTGCAGCATGAACGTCACTGAGAAGCATTTGCTTTTGATATAAACTAAAAGGTGCGCTGCCATGGCTCCTGGTTATGATGCAGCCTGGGTTTGCTCTGCAGCACTCCCATTCGCCTTATTGGCCTTTCCGTGCCCTTCTCTCCTCTCACCTGTGAAGGCCACAAAGTGGAGGCCACAGTCACAAGCTCCCAGTGTGTCCTTTGGTGGCCTGCCTGAAATTGACCTATGTTATGTGCTTTTAAAACCAACTTCTTCTGTCCATTGGCTAGATCTGGGTAGGGGTTTGACGTTTACTGCATGTATTGTCCTTGGCTGGTGCCATAGTTTGAGCAGGACCCCTGGGCCCAGATCTGCCTATCATAATGTTCTTCTTGTAGGTTTCTAGGACCCTCTGGATCCTTCTATTTCCCTGTTCTCCCTTGCTTCTCTCACCTAGAGTCCCAATAGGATGTCCTCCCCTCTGTCCCACTTTCCTGGTAAGTGAAGACTTCCATGGGACATATCCCTTGGGCTAGTGTCTAGATATAAGTGACTCTTTCTGCTTCTGGGTTAACTCACTCATTATGATCATTTCTAGTTCAATCCATTTATCCACAAATTTCGGGAATTCTAGCCAATGGACAGGACATTCTCCACAGTTGAGTGGAGAGTGGGGTCTGACTTTCACATGAACTCTGGTGCCCCATACTTGACCACGTCCCCTGGATGGGGAGGCCTGGTGGCACTCAGAGGAAGGATAGCAGGTTACCAAGAAGAGACTTGATACCCTATGAGCATATATAGGGGGAGGAGGTCCCCCTCAGTCACAGTCATAGGGGAGGGGAGTAAGGGGAAAATGGGAGGGAGGGAGGAATGGGAGGATACAAGGGATGGGATAACAATTTAGATGTAATATGAATAAATTAATAAAATATATTAAAAAATAAATAAATAAAAATAAAACCAGCTTCTTAAATTTTGGTGCACTTAGCACTTGTTTAGATCATGTCTTAATCTAGAGAGAGAGAGAGAGAGAGAGAGAGAGAGAGAGAGAGAGAGAGAGTGCTTGCCTCAAAAAACCAGCGACAGAGCAGGGTGGGAGGAAGGTGGTCTGAAGTGACTTACAGATTCATCTTATATCATACAATCTTTTGTAACAAAGTGTAAAGAATTGGATGAAATGGATCTAGGAACTTTTTCCCATATGGAATGACAGAGATGTAAATGAGAAAAATACATGTGGCCCTAAAAAGTCAGGGACTAAAGGTAGTCTTGTTGTACAGAGGACCTAGGCACCAGTCTCCAAATCCATGCTGGAGTTAACTCTCCCAGGCTGTGCAGCAGCAGAGAGCAGATGGCACAGGACGAGACTATAACCCAATCTACATTCTGTACCTGCACTCTGGCTACGCGTGGCGTGTGAGGGGGCCGTGGAAGAATGGGTGTGTGGCTATACCCTGTGTGGGGTCCTACGCAGATCACTGGCTCCTACAGCCTGGTGGTGCAGTTGGGAGCAAGAGGCCCCTACCCTGCATGGGGTCCTACACAGATCACTGGCTCCTACAGCCTGGTGGTGCAGTTGGGAGCAGGAGGGCCCTACCCTGCATGGGGTCCTACACAGATCACTGGCTCCTACAGCCTGGTGGTGCAGTTGGGAGCAGGAGGGCCCATCATCCGTTTCCATTCACTGTCGCTGTGAATGGATTTAATGGGTTTGGGTATTTGCTGGGTACCATGTAGAACACACTCGTGGACTGCGTTGCTTAATCTTTTCAACATCTGTTTATCGAGACAGGGTTTCTCTGTAGCCTTCGCTGTTCTGGAACTCGCTCTGTTGCCCAGGCTGGCCTCAAAATCACAGAGACTCCCCTTCCCTCCTGAGTGTTGGGATTAAAAGTGTGCTCCACCAACAGCCAGCAAAGCAAGCTTTTTTTATTTATGTATATGGGTTCAAGAGGTCAGCCTTGGACAGGGACACAATAAGGGTTTTTATAGCTCGGTGGTAGAGGGGCTTCCAAATGGGGGGTTTGCCAGGCAAACAGGCAGGATTACAGAAGCTAAACATAACAAGGTGGTCATAACAACAGCTGGTCACTTTTGAACCAAAGGTAGGTTTGCAAGGTGGTCATAACAGCCTCCTGAAACAAAGGCACAGCTGCAAGGCAGTCATAACAACTCTCTGAAACAAAGGCATGATTGCCCTTTCTTGGAACAGGTGGCACAGAACTGTTTGTAGTTAAGGTTACAAGATGGGCACTAGTTTGTCTCTATCATAAAATGGCTTTCAAGCCCAAGATGGAGGCAGGCTGGTTTATCCCATCCTCATAGTGCGATTGTCTCCCTCAAAGAGAAAGAGAAAGAAAAAAAGTAGGAAGGAAAAGGAGAACACGGCTGCTCCTAAGGGATTGAAGTTTTTGGTATAGAAATAAAGGAGAAAACAGGCAGAGACAGAGACATCTGGGAGAATCTAGAGTGGACTTGACCAGCAGACTGAGCTGGGCCATGTGAGGAGAGGGAAAAGGAAAAGAGGGGAACTGGGAACAGCGGCCAAGAGGGCAAGAGGTGAAAGGGCTGGAGTAACCAAAATGACTGGGTTGTATAGGAAATAGCAGCTGTGGGAATGGCGCCCAGCCCAGTCTGTGGGGTGGAGATTTGAGGGGTAGAGGTAGTTATGCCAGCCAGAGGATCCTGTAACGAACGGGTAGAGACTGAGGGATGCTGGGAGAATCTGGCGACCAGCATCAGCTTTAATATGTTACTGGGTCCCTCAGTTAGCTGTTTGTCCCAGGTTTGAGACCTAACACACATGTGCACACACACACATAAATCATGCAGGGATTTAAAGCTAGAAGAGTCAAAAGCAGACACAGATTTGCTTGAGTCAGCAGACTGTGAATTCCTGCCACTCCATGCCCTGAGCCACTCTGTCCTCATTTCCTGCTCCCCTGAGCAAACATGCCCTCTGCCATTCAGATCAGCATCTCTCCTGTCCCTTCATGGCCCCTGCCTTGCCCAAGCCAAGTTGCAGGAGCTCATGCCTTAACCCAAACCATCAAGGGAAGCTGTAGCCGTAAATCCACCTACACAGAGAGGCTGGGACGGGAGAGACAGACGCACACACTCTGGCCAGCCAGCACGTCAGCCGACACGGCCCCTGTGTCTGTGTCGGTCTCCCACAACTTCATCCTTTGCTTCTCTCCTGGAGTTGAGGACTGCCTTGCCTTTATTCCTCACAGTATCTCTGTCAGGCATGCTTTCAGTTTCTAGGTGAGTATCTTGCGGCAGGGGGTGTTCTATTTTCTGGAATTGAACCCTAGAAGTATATTTCATATTCAGTATAAATACAAATATAGGACAGCTAGTGTAATAGGGGGAAATGAACGAACCACAAAAACAAAGACTAACTGATAGGACTAGCGTGCGCTCACTTGTGCAAGTCCATCGAGGCAGGGGATGGAGAATGTGTTCCCGCTGCTTGGGGTCACTTTTGAGACAGACCAAAGCCCAGGTCACTGCCAGACACAGAAAGTGCAATTGGGACAATGTTGCTAGCTGACCATACCTTTTACATTTCAGGAGGACCTGTCCCTGGTGGTTGATCACAGCATGGTGGCAGAGCAGCAGAAGGCATTGGAGTCACCTGACAGGGTGTGTAATTTATGTTTGGGATTTGCTCTGTTGGGGTAGAGTGCCATATAAACTGCACTCCACAAGCAAAGGACATGATTGTGATGTCACATCCTTTCTTACCGGCAGGAAGTCAAAACCTGGTGTCAACGCATAATTAATGCCAAAGTGTCCGCTTGTCACCATTCTGTCCTGGTGACCTAACCAGATGTTTAAAAGGCACCCTTTAAAGACATCCTTTTACAGTTACATTGTAACACCATCCTATCTTACACAATGCCATGAATAAATTTTTCAAATGGAAGAATTTGTAATTTGAAAAAGATATAAATTACAATACATTTTGAATGTCATTTTTCTTAAAAAGCTGTAAGTCTGGGGCCTGGAGAGATGGCTTAGCAGTTAAGAGTGCTGGCTGCTCTTCCAGAGGTCCTGAGTTCAGTTCCCAGCAGCCACATGGTGGCTCACAACCATCTATAATGTGATCTTAAGGCCTCTTCTGGCCGGAAGGTGTACATGCAGGCGGAGCACTCACATTAAAAACAAAGAAAAAAGTTGGAGGTCTGAGAACATCACTGAATGAATGAAAGAATGAAATGTCCTGTATGTGTTGGGCCCTAACGCCTATGAACTGTTTGATTGGTTTTTTGTTTTTAATTTTGAGACAGAGCATTATGTAGCCCAGGTTTGCCTCAAACTCACAATGATCTCCTAATTCTCAAGTACGGCGTTGTCTGGCCTCTGCCCTGCACCCAGTAAGCTACCAACTTTTGTCTGTCGAATATTTGTTGCTATTAACTTTTCTCTTGTTTTTGACTCCTGATCTTCATTTGCGTGTACTAGTTTATACTTGAAGATTAATTTTGTTTTTAACTATGTAAGTGTCTACACGTGAGTATGTGTACATGTCTTAGTTAGGGTTATTATTGCTGTGTTGAAACACCATGACCAAAAGCAAGTTGGAGAGGAAGGGATTTATCTTGCTTATATTTCCATTATCACAACTCATCGTTGTCAGAGGCACGCAGGGCAGGGGCTTATGCAGAGGCCACACAGCAGTGCTGCTCTGGGGCTTGCTCAGCCTGCTTTCAAGAGACTCCAGGACCACCTGCCCAGGTGTGGCTCCACCCACAATGGGCTGGACCTTCCCTTACTAATCATCAAGCACCACAGGCTTGCCTCTAGCTAATCTTAGGGGGGCATTTTCTCAGCTGAGATTCCCTCCTCTCAGATGACTCTAGTCTGTGTCAAGTCGACATAACACACTCAGGTGCTGATGCCTGCACAGGCCAGAACAGTGAGTCTGACGCCCTGGAGGGAATCACACGTGACTAAGAGCCACTTGATGTGAGTGCTGGGAAGCACACTCAGGTCCTCAGCAAGAGCAGTGCAGATTCTTAGCCACCGAGTCATCTCTCTAGCCCTAGATCATGTTTTTGTGTCACTAAAATCTCCATTACTCAGGAACAATAGATAACAAGACTATATAGAAAGTATATGATAGCCGGGCGTGGTGGCACAGCCTTTAATCCCAGCACTTGGGAAGCAGAGGCAGGTGGATCTCGGAGTTTGAGGACAGCCAGGGCTATACAGAGAAACCATCTCTTGAACTCCCCCCCCCCCAAAGTATATATTTCAAACACTTCCAAACAAAATGCCTCTGGAAATTCTCTAAAATTCTATGGTAGATGCCTAAATAAAAACAAATATGTGTAGCCTAGAAGTATGACTTAGTAGCACAGTACTTACCGAGCACGCCTGCGGTAGCACAGTACTTACCGAGCACGCCTGCGGTAGCACAGTACTTACCGAGCACGCCTGCGGTAGCACAGTACTTACCGAGCACGCCTGCGGCATTGGGTGCCATTCCTTACACCAAAAAGAGAACTTTAGAAATAACTCATCAGGCCAGGCAGCAGTAGTACAAGCCTTTTAATCCAAGCACGTGGAGGCAGAAACAAGCTGATCTCTGTGGGTTTGAGGCCAGCCTGGTGTACAGAGAAAGTACCAGGACAGCCAAGGCTACACAGAGAAACCCTGTCTCCAAAAACAAAAAACAAAAAAAACAAGCAAACAAACAAAAGGGGGGGGGCAGAAGGAAGAAAGGAAGAGAAATAACTACAGTCTGAGCTGGAGGGACGATGTCAGTGGTTAAGAACCCTGGCTGCTCTTCCAGGGAGGACCTGGCTTTGAGCTACATCGTGGCTGTCAATCATCTGTAAAACCAGTTCTAGGAGATCCCATGCCCTCCTCTAGCCTCCAAAGGCACTGCACAAACATGCTGCCCAGACGTACACCCAGACAACACACCCCTACACACAAAATAATGAAATAATTTTTAAAAAATAATAACTACATTCAGTTGAAGCAAAAATGTTTACACTTTAAAACCTGCTGCCGCTGCCCTGATAGTGAACTCAAAAGGTGTTAGGGTGCACAGCAGACATCTCTGTAGTCTGATGGTGTTTTAAACCTCTCTGCGTTCTTTTCGCTGCCTGATGAAGACTGTGCTCGGTCACCCCTGGAAGGTGATGATGCCTTTTCCTGTGACTGCACAAGAGAACAGCCATGGAGGGTGGGCAGCACTCCAGCGAAGCCCAGTCAGCTGGCTGCTGCTGTGGACGGAATGTTCTGACTCTAAAGCTTTTAATCCAAAGCTCACCAGTCCTTCATTGTCTCTCCCAGGGAGGGAGGAGCAGGCACCGCTGGGGCAGCTCCTCTTCCATGCTTGCGTTCACCTCACAGTGTACAGCTGTCCACTAGCAATGTTCAGATGACATCTGCGGTCACAAAGCCCAGTAGTGGCCGCAAACTTCCCAGCCTCTGTGCTTCTTTGTGTTCACTGATGTTGTGAAGACTGGCCCTCTCCCCGAGAGACACCGATGAGTGCGAGGCTGTGTGGCCATGGGTTTCTTTAGAGCCCCTAAGCAGCCGTGAGCCTCTCTGCTGCCCCCCTCCCCAGTTTTTAGTAATAACCCCTACACACACACACACACTTTATTCTTGTTAGTAACTATGTGACAGGAAACGGCTTTTTAAGCAAGGATCTAGTCAGTATTAAAGATGATGATAGAGGGGCCACTGAGACTGTTTAACAGGTAAAAGCCTCGCCCAGCAAGCTTGACATCCTGACTTCGTTCCCAGAACCCACATTTTAAAAAGCCAGACGCCATCTCCGGCACCTCTAGGCACGTGGGAGAGACCCAAAGGGCCCAGCACAAAAGCAAGAGACACCCTGCTTCATTTGGGAGGAAGCTGAGAACCGACTGCAGAAAGCCCTCAGCTCATCTCCAGATGTGACACTAATGATAATAAGTAAAAGTCAAAATATTTTCTTATAAAAAGAAAACCTACAGAGCCAAATGAACACCCTCCCCCAGAACCACACCCTAGCAGCTGTTCCATAATTACCCTGATTGTAGCATTCTCCAACGACTGACTTCCAGCCGACCTCTGCCGCTAATTAGCTGCGATGATGATAGTGTCGAATGCTGAGGGCTGTCCTTGTGATTGGATAATAGTAGTTTGAAAACTAGAAAGCATAATACGCATACACAGTGGCTAGAACTGTCTTGTTCTGGCCTAATGTGCCTTGTCTGAAGAGCAGCCTTGGAGCAGATCTTTCTGGAGGCCAGGGACAGCCTGGCACTTCCTGGAACCCAGCAGACAAATCAGGTCCCTGCCACTGCTCTTTACATAACTCTTGAGAAGGCATGGAGCCCTTCACTTCTCTAAGTTAGTAATGCTAATATTCACTGGGAGTTTTGTCAGCCAAAGTTAATATTCCACTCGTATCTTGCTTCCCTTTTTGTAGGAGCAAAGTTAAGTAGGGTAGGAGGCAGGACAAAAACCGACCTAACTCTCTTTTGCCTCCTCTCTGAGAAACCTGTTGCCTCAAAACATCCTGGGAGCTTGCCACTGTTTTGCTCACAGTATGCTGCAGTTCTAGTGCTCTTCTTACCTCTGTCCTTGCCAGCCATGTGATTTCGCTTCCTTTTGTAGGCTGCCTGCCAGACGAAACAGCAAACGTATTCAGCACAAGTCTCCTTCAGTTCACAAGAGACCCCATCAGCACCAGCGCCCATGGGTCAGTCAGCAGATGCCGACGTCACAGGCTCTGGTACGGCTCCATCTAACCAAAACTGCCTTGTGAACCTTTGGAGAAGGAAAATGTCATGATGCTCTGAGAAAAGCGTGAGACCAGGAGGCTCCTCTGCTTCCTGACCTTTGAGCTCAAACACCCGACTTCCTGCACTGTTTTCTGATCTCTCCACTGTCAGGTTGCCTAATATTTACTCAATATAAACACAGAACAGAAAAGGCACTTGATGAAACAATAGCCTACAGACGGCCTGTCAGTCTCTCCCACAGATTAAGGTTAAGTCACTCATAATGAAGCCAGTTTTTAGCATTATGTATATCAATATAAGGCATTTGAAGATTTATTTCTCAGTAAAGAAATTGGTATCCAGGGCCAGGCATGGTGGTACCTATAATCCAAGCACTTGTGAAATGTAGGCTCAGGGATTTAAGGTCATGCTCAGCTGTAAAGTGAATTTAGGACCAGCCTGGGCTCTAGGAAATCTAGTCTCAAAAAGAAAGAAAGCCAAAGAGAAGGAGACAAGGATGGATTCGTGTTGTAGCTTGAAAATATCCGTAACTGGGGCTGGAGGGCTGGAGAGATGGCTCAGCGGGTAAGAGCAGAGGACCCAGGTTCAATTCCCAGCACCCACAATGGCAGCTCACAACTGTCTGCAACTCCAGTTCCAGCAGACCCAACCCTCTCACAAATACAGGCAAAATACCAATGTACATAAAATGAAAATAAATAATTCTTTAAATGAAAATATCAGTAACTGTTAATAAAAGTTTTACTTACGGTCTCAGTAAGTAATTTTTATATTATAACACAAATGTGTACATATCTCTCTCCCTGTTTCTCTGTCTCTGTGTCTCTCTGTATGTCTGTCTGTATGTCTGTCTGTCTGTCTGTCTCTCTCTCTCTCTCTCTCTGTGTGTGTGTGTGTGTGTGTGTGTGTGTGTGTGTGTGTTTACCTGTGAACATAAGAGTTGAATAACTTTTGCCAAAGTACTTGGACCCAGAATCTCAGCTTTTAGAACATTTTCATATATATAGTAAGATAGTCTGCCAATAGCATCCAAATCTGAGTACAGAATCCATTATGTTTATATATATATATATATATATATATTCTCTGTGCAGCCTGAAGGCTGTTTGGGTGTGACTATATTTCGACTTTCTCCCATCACATGTAATGTGTAGAATTTTCCATTTGTGATATCATATCAATGATCAAAAATTTTCAGATTTTGGGTTTGGGGATGCTAAGCCTATGATATAAGGGATAAATTCAAAATAATTTTTTCAGTCATATACTTATTGATTAAGTCCCTTATACATCTTAGTTGATGTGTTAGACTCATTGGAAACGTTAGCACTTTTTTTTTTAAATTCTTTCTTTTGTTTTAGTTATTGCAGTAAGGGAGGCTGAAGCTAGGACCTACTGAGACAAACGTTCTCCTAAACTCAGGTCTTCTGCCATAATAGTCTTTACACCCATGGCAGTATATGCCTTTGTGTGCCTAGACATTTAGCCGTCTCAAATTTTTTCATGGTATGATTTGAGGTTTTTTAAATTAAGTATACCTAAAATTGATAAGTTGACAAGAATTAAATGTCTTCATCTCAGAGAATGCCGTAGCAGTGTCACGTCACATCCCGTGGGTGAGGAAAGCAATGACCCCCCCCCCCCACTTCTCCCTTCATAGTACCTCATGTGGAAAGAGTGAAGTGATAAACACACAACTCTGCGTTCCAATGAGTGCAAGACGGGTTGTGTCTCCTACCTGCCAGTCATTTTGTTTTATCACTTTGCAGGTAACTGCCAGGCTTCTCTCTCGGTGGACCCTGAGCCTCTCTGGGTGGACCCTGTGCCTCTGTCGGTGGACCCTGCAACCTGTCCCATTGTCCCTGGCCAGGAAATGATCATAGAAATATCCAAGGGGCGCTCAGGGCTCGGTCTCAGTATCGTAGGAGGAAAAGACACACCCTTGGTGAGTAACTAGAAGTAAGTTATGTCTACTGTCACAGAGTTACCTGCTGAGACTCCTCATGGCCCAGGATGCTTGAATGGGAGCCTTGGCAAAACAAAACAAAATATAAGTGTGTGTGCCCTAAAACATGAGGAAATTCAGGCGCTGCCGGCGCTACAGAAGCATGGTCCCCCTGCTCCTGGTTTGCAGGCCTGACCCCTCTGCATCTTCCCGCCTGTCCTAGAGCATCCTGACCTGCCGCTGACCCTCCCGTGAACTAGCCAGCCCAGCAGTGAGTGCGCGCTGAGCTTGATGCTATTGACTAAAGGACTCTGACTCCGGGTGCCTGACCACAACCTTGGGGCTGAGGGCGTTTATGTCCTAACTTCCCCTCTACAGTCAGACACTGCTGCATGCGGCATCCTGCATAGTGTGATGTCCCTTGGATGGAACTGGGGTGCTGGAATTGCCCAAGCCCACAGCCAGTTGAGCTGCCAGCCCCTCCCATGGGCCTTTGCCTCCATAACACTCTAAACTCCTATATTTCTTATCTAGCTTGGGATACTGTGTCCGTCTGGCTTTTGTCATTGAGGAAGGAGAGAGCCTTCCTTACAGCTTCCTTTTGGGTGATAGCTGTAACATTAAACAATGTGATGTTCATATAATACTGTAGTCATCATGACTCACGGAGTTACAGGAAAGCTCAAACATGTTATAAAAGCGCAAACTAGGGAATGGTTTAGAACAGTGATCCTTTCGATACCCAGGCCTTCGGAGTAGTATCGAGAAGCTATGCCCTGGCCTAGGTCTAGCTCCTGCTTTTTTTTTAAATTTATTTATTTACTTTTATTGTATGTGCATTGGTGTTTTTGCCTGCGTATATGTCTGTGTGAGGGTATCAGATCTTGGAGTTAGACAGTTGTGAGCTGCCATGTGGGTGCTGGAAATTGAACCCAGGTCCTATGGAAGAGCAGTCACTGCTCTTAACCGCTGAGCCATCTCTCAGCCCTCTAGCTCCCTCTTTTTTCCCCATTTCCTCTAAGATATATCTTAAATACTATAAGAATTAAATTTGTATAAATAAAGCTGTATTTAAACAAAACAAATTAAATTTTAGAGCAATTCTATACTGAATTCTTTCAGGGCTATGTAACAGAGTTTTAACCCTCTGAGGGCTGGAGAGATGGCTCAATAGTAAAAAGCATGGCTGCTCTTCCAGAGGACCCAGGTTCAATTCCTATCATCAACATGGTGGCTCACATCTGTCTACAACACCAGTTCCATGGGATTCAATACCTGGGCACTGTGCACACATGGTGCACATACATACACATAAAATTAAAAACATTTAACCATCTGATTTCTTTGTTGTAAAAAAGTCTCCTTTTTTGTTTTGTTTTGTTTGTTGTTTTGGTTTTGTTTTTTGTTTTGTTTTTGGGTTTTTGAGACAGGGTTTCTCTGTGTAGCCTTGGCTGTCCTGGATTCACATTGTAGACCAGGCTGGCCTCTAACTCACAGGGATCCACCTGCCTCTGCCTCCCGAGTGCTGGGATTAAAGGCATGTGCCCGGCTTAAATCTCTTTTTATAACTTAGCCTGAGACAGACCTAGATTTCCCAGAAGACTCAGAAGAGTGGAGTTGGCTAAGTGATTCTTGACCTTGCTGTCTCCCCTCTGTTGGTATTAATACAGTTCCACTCTGTGTGGGACCCTCAGGATTCCTGACTGAGATATGTGTGCTGCCCTCTACCCCTGGCCTGCGCTCGGGCCTCTGTCTGGGCATCCCCCAGCCTCCTCTTCCTGCAACCCCGGCCTTATTGAGTATCTTGCTCTGCTTCTCTTGCTACCTCAAGAAAGGCAGTGATGAAAGTTCTTCAAGAGCATCTTGGGGTTCCTAATGTACGGCTCTGCCATTTGAAACTATAAATCCCAGTGTCCTTGGACGATAAGCACCACTTAACATGAGAGATGGGCACTGCTCCTATTCCCTAGCCTCCCGTGCCTCATCCAAAGCTGTGCGAGAGCTACAGAAAATATATAGGGCTGGCATCTTTGTGCGACCAAAATGTGAGTAGAAGTGAAAGGTGTTTAAACACAGTGTTCCTGCAGTGAAGATCTTCCCCCCTTTGCATTGCTCCCCCACATCTTCACACCAAGCATGAGAGCTAACGCATGGAGCCCGTTATCTAGCCAGCAGGAAATTTGCAAATAAAGGTGGGAGTTTGTGAAAAGACAGTGCAGGAAATGATGAGATGGGTATGAACAGAGCATCCGCTGGCTAGACTTACTTCAGGTGGGGTGCAGGGAAGGGCAGGTCTGACCTCTCTCCACCCCTTACAATTACAATCCCATGTCCTCTCTGTTATGTAGCCAGCCAAGCGTGGCCATCTGCAGAGTTTAATCTCTCAAGACCTCATCAGTCCTCTCTGCTAGGACAGATGGCTCCTGAGATCACAGAGGGAGATCACATGTCCCAGCCAGTCACCTGTACCAGCCTTTGAAAGTCCTGAGCTAATGACAAGGGTGAGACCCCCCCTCAGCAGGTTTACAGGCGCACCTGGTCCCGTCCTCGAAGGCAGCTGTCTGCCTCTGCTGTTCCCATCTGTGATGCCGCTGCCGGGCTGGCCTCTGGAGAGCACAGCCTTCTGTGATCACTTGCGTATGTTTCGCTTTGACCTGGGTTGTGAAGTCGAGTGGCCGTTACCCTGCCCTGGAAGAGTGTGGAGCTGCTCATCAGTTCTAAGGCCTTTTAGTGCTCATGGATCCCTGTAGGGATCGACCAATGAGAAATCGTAGCACTTCAGAGCTCTAGAGGGTAGAGAAAGGAATGCTGTAGGAAGCATTTTCTGAATTTAACTAGTATAGACTATTTGTTGTATGCTATGTGGAAGCCAGATAAGGCACATAGTGCAGCAAAGCTGGGGTGTTAGTTGATAGTTTGTTTCCTTCCGTGTGTGTGTGTGTGTGTGTGTGTGTCTTTTTTCTTGTCTTCCCTTGCTCTTGCTGACTTGGTTGGACCATTCCTTTGCCCCGTAAAATATCACACAGCTCCTTGATGCCATCTAGTCTGCAGGTAGAAGATGAAGATCACTTACCCTGCTGAAAACCCTAGTGCCAGCTCCTCTCAGACCTGTTAAAGGCTCCTTCTCAAAATGTCTGTCTCCTGATTGGGAGTTTTACACTCACATTCTTGAAGAAGCAACATATCACTGCAGATGATTGGAGGTTATTTTATCACCAGGCATGGGGATGCTAGAAAGGGAAAGGAACCTCAAGGAGTGAGTTGTTATCTTGGTTGGGCCGCTGACAGGCCTTTCTCTACATACCCTTCCCGGCAGCCCCAGTGTAGACACTGCGGCTGCGCCTAGCCCAGCAGAGCAAAGCACAGTGCTGGTTCTTGGTGTAAGATTCTCAGATGTGAGGGCCAGGCAGCGGAGGCACGTGCCTTTAATTTCAGCACTCGGGAGGCAGAGGCAGGAGGAGCTCTGAGTTCAAGGACAGCTAGGGCTACATAGAGCTTTGTTACAAGAAAAACACAGACAACGGCACTGGCTCTGCTCTTGTACTTGGGAGCTGTTCCACTAAAAATGAGGCAGGTCAGCTCTTAAGAGGGATTTTAAAATACAGATTTTTTTAAAATGTATTTTTAACGTATTGGATTTATTTTGTTTAGTGTGTGTGTGTGTGTGTGTGTGTGTATGTGTGTGTGTGCGCGCGCACACACCACATTGCTGAAAGTGTTGTATCCTCAACCTTGTGGATCTCGGCGTTTGAACTCAACAACGGCCTTCCTCTGTATTATTCCGTGCGCCCTAGGGCCTCCCTGACACTGTCTCACAGGAGGTATCAGTACCTGAACTAGGTTTTCCACTTAGTAGCCCATGTCTTCTAGGAGCAGCACTGTTCACTCATGAGAGCACCTCAGTTTAACCTCTTTTGGGCAACATGACCTTTACCTGCTGGACCATTTCACTGGCCCTTGTTTATTTACTTTTTCATTCTTTGATGATTTTATTCATGTGCAGAGTATCTTGGTCATATTCGTCCCTCAGTCCCCACTCTCACTTTGCAGACCCCACCCTACATGACCCCCCTTATCTTCATGGCCTTCACTTTCCTTTTTTATAGCCCATTGAGCCCATTCGTGCCTCCCATATATGGAGCCATCCGCCAGAGCATTGCAAGCCCAACAGCGGCCATACTTCCGGAGGGAAAAATGGCTCAGAGCTTGAGAGAGCTGTCTGTTCTTGGAGAGAAGTAGAAATCAGTTCCCAGCACCCACACAGAGTAGCTTACAGATACCCACAACTCCAGCTCCAGGGAATACAGTGCCTTCTTCTGGCCTCTGTTGCTACACACACACACACACACACACACACACACACACACACAGTGCCTCTTCCTGCCCCTGGAGCTCCTTCGCTGAGGATAAGGCCTCCTGAGCCCTTTGCTATCCATGCTGTCATGTTGCTGGGCCTGCTGGGAGTTCAAGGCTGAGGTGGCCATGGCGTGTCCAGATGACATTTCAAAGCACTCCCCATCTTCCAGCTCTTACATTCTTTGTGCCCCACCTCCCGGAATGTTCCCTGGGCCTTGGTTAAGAGGCTGGTGATATAGAGGTCCCACTTAGGGCTGAGCACTTGGCAGTCAGTCCCTTTTCTCTTGGCTGTCTGATTGTGAGTGAGTCCTGCATTAATTTCTGGCTACTGCAGTCACACACTCTCTGATGAAGGCCGAGAACAACACTGATATGTCTGTGTGTATAAACATAAACACTTAAAAAACATCTCAACAGCATGACCATTTAGCAAACACTAACAGTGATGGGTCGTGCTCACCCATCCAGGACCTTGCCAGCAACGGGCTTAAATCCATGAAAGAAGGAAGGAAAGAAGGAAGGAAGGGAAGGAGGGAGGGAGGGAAGGAGGGACGGAAGGATGGATTTCCCTAAGACTTTTCCGTGCACTGTTAGTTGTGGCTAATCTACTTTCTACCCTCTCTTCTTCCTCAGTCCCTCTGCCAGCCCCCACCCCATCCCCACTTGAACCTTTAGCTCTCCCTTGAGGCCGCGTCCCCTCTCCTGTCTCTTGAACCTTTTCTGGCTTCCTGACTTCTACAGACGCTCCAAGTTAAACACACAGTTCTCAAAGTTTGAAGCTAGAATATTCTTCATATGAGAAGATTATGAACTCTTTTCTTTCTGGCCCTGGGTTATCTCACTTTGTGTAACATTTCCCAGTTCTTTCTATCTTCCTACTTTTAACAAAAATGTAGATATTAATTTTTTTAAAGGCTTTAGGCTATCAGATCTAGAATTGTATCATTTCTGTCCAAGTTTTGATTTTTCTTTTTCTTTTTTTATTCCACCGCCTGATTTGATATCTGTTTATATGCTGGGAGCTGAATCCAAGGGTTCACACACCTAAGCATGTGCTTTACCCCTAAGCCACAGCATGCCCTAGTAATTGAATTTATTACTATAAATAGAGATGATACCAATTTATCGATCTCTCTTGCACGGTTGTGTGCGACTGTGCATTACTAAGATGCCAGGCAGGAGGCCCTGAAGTCAGAGTGGAGACAGTCTTCCCTTTGACACAGCCATAGCTACCCTGAAGAAACCCATTTGACCCCAGTCATATTATATTCTCTCACTTATTTATTGCTGCTTTTGACAGTTGGAAAATAGGACTATAATAATTTAAACTCCTGGGTGTTTTTAAAGTAAACAGGGTAGAAAGCTATTTTACACTGCTTGTTTGCTGTTCCCCTTCCTGTGAGCTTTGCACAGCCTATCTCACGAGAGGCACAGCTTGCCTTGGCATGTAATCCCCAAAGCCCAGCTCCTTTTATCATTATTGCTTAAGTCATATATTTTTATACAAAACATTTTTTTACCTTACTTTTACTTTAAAACCAAGCAAAGTTTACAAAACCTCTATGAATCACACTGGGAGAATGTTAATGAGTAGTGCCCTGCATTTGGACATGTAAGAATGTGACTTCAAGCAGTAATATGCAGACTGAGTACAATTTCAATAAATACAGAACAAACGGCACTATGGGGACTTATAAAATGCAATGCACATACATAGATGCATGCAATAACAATTACTGAGGAAGAAAGAAGCCATGAATTTGAAGGAGAGTGAAAAGTGGCATATAGGAAGTTTTGAAAGGGAAAAATCTCAAAATAAAATAAATATAATGATTAAATTGTTATACAAATATTATCTCATTTCCTTTAATAAATCTATGTTGCAGTATGAACAATATATTCATGTTTATGAATATCAACTTTTTGCTAAATCAGGCTTGGCACAAGAACTCAATTTTAGGTAAATGTAAACATTTCATTTTGAGGTTAAGAGAAAGCTTATCACAATGTTAGAGTCTAACATGTTTGTGAGCACTCACAGCAGTTCTTGTGGTGACTCTTATGGCTGTGGCTTTCATTTTGTATATTATTTACTTGGTAAATAGTGTACAAAAGTTCGTAACCCCTGAAAGTGTGTGTGTGTGTGTGTATGTGTGCGCGCGCGCGCGCATGTGCGCGCGGACCTTAAGACTTATCTAGATTGTTCAGTATTTTAGTAAAAGGTGAAAGATTTATATGATCTGAAGAGAAACCAGAGTATTGTTTAGTATTTTAAAAGTATGGCATCTATTTACTTCATTTTGCCTTCAGTCAATAATGTTCTCATGAGGTACTAAAAGCAAGTCCCCTCTTACTCTTTAATATTTCATGAATCGATGAAGTAATGCCAAGCACCCTGTACCAATCAGGAACAAAGTCTTTGCTGGGATGGTGAGAGATGTTCATAACTCCTCTTAAGCCTTTTCTGAATTAGACCTTTGTTTGCTTTTTTTTTTTTTTTTTTTTTTTTTTTTTCCTTTTCTTTCTTTTTTAGAAGCTGGGCATCAGTAAGTTGCCCAGGCTTTCTTGAACCCACTCTGTAGTTTAGGCAGGCCTTATCTTAGCATCTTCCTGCCTCAGCCTCCCAAGTAGCTGGGATTACAGGCTCTCGTCACCAGGCCCAGTTTATGCAAGTCATTATTAGTGCTGGAGATAGAACCCACAGCTACTGGAGAAAGAAGAAATTGAAATTTCCTTGTATCATAATCTTTCTTGAAGAAGGCAATGAAGGAAGTGGATCAGGTTAAGAAGGTGATGGTTGTGTTCAAAACACAATGTGTGCATGTGCGAAATGCTCGAAAAACTAATAAAATGTTATGTTTTCACCAAGGGGAAAAAAGCAACAATTTATATGTTGGAGTTTCCATGGTAACGGGAAAAGTAGAAATGTTGGCATCTCTCAGAGTCTCACAGTTAGACTGTACTGCCATATCTTCCTCCCTTTATTTACCATACATAACACTGAAACTTAGATGTCTGTGCTTGGGGACCCTTGTTATTAGTAAATACTTCATTTAATGTGTGGAGAGAGAGAGAATTTTGTTTTGTTTTGTTTTTCAAGACAGGGTTTCTCTATGTAATAGCCTTGCCTGTCCTGGAACTCTCTTTGTAAACCAGGATGACCTCAAACTCACAGTAATCCACCTGCCTCTGCCTCTCGAGTACTGGGATTAAAGGCATCCACCACACACCTGGCTAAGAGAGAGAATTTTAAAGCTAGGATGACATTAGATGTCACGTTGTTCAATGAAGTGCTACACTGGCATTGTTTAGTGTCATGAGCAAAGAAACTTAAGGAGGCTACCTGCAGAATGTCAGAAAACCTCACCTTCTCAAACTCCCAGTCTGGATCCTGCTACACATCAAATTCTAATTGAAGTGTATTTGAAAAGCTTTCTTCCTAAAGCTTTGGGTTGAGAGGCTGCAAACATAGCTCAGTTGTAGAGCACTGGGTTAGTATGCATACATGAGGCCCTGGGCTCAGACACACACACACACACACACACACACACACACACACACACACACACACACACACACACACACGAGAGGCGGGTGAAGGGAGAGAGAGAGAGACCCAAAGAATCTGGGCTTTAAGAAGAGTCATAAGAAACATGTTGTTTGTATTTATACAGATATAATTTGAGCTTGCAGTTTTGTTCAAAAGGAAATAAACTCCACCAGCTTAACCCAGTGTCTTATATTCAGCTAATTCAGTCCTGTGTTTTCAGCGAGGATTTAAGTATAGTTTGGGCTTTTACTGACCTCACTTTAGCTCTCCTTCTTGGCTTGGCCTTTTAGCCAAGAGCACAGTGCTCTGCACTGCATAGGTGGTATCTGCTGTGATTTCTGAACAGTGACAGCTAAGAACTCTATTAAGTCATTTTTGAAAGTGGCATGGTTCGCAGAAGTGTGAACCATCATTTCTCTCAAAAGAAAGAAATGCCCATTTAATACAGAATGTATTTCAAACTGCTCTTGCTCCTCGTGGGTCTTTCTCATTAGGAGCAGTTTTTCCCTGGAGGCAGGATAACAGATATGACACTTTTTGAGGAACACTGATAAATGTTTTCCATCTTAAATGTGAGATTTAATGTGTAACTTTTCTGTGGTTAAAACATCCGTGAGGAGTTCTCAAGCGGGAGTGTGGTGGAGGCTCTTCTTAGCGTGACAAAGACTGGCTTTCCTTCTACAGTGATCCCAAATATGTAAAGCATGCCTGCAAGTAGGACACAAAACCATGTAGACACAGACCTTCATAATTATCTACCATGGAGTTCCCAATCAAAATTTGTCCTAAAATCTCCTGAGTATCTACAAGTATTAAATATAAAAATCTCATTCATCTAGATTAGTCTACCCACACATAGAGCTTTTAAAACTCCTTTAGCCCACAGAACGCATTACTTAATTTTTCTAACACATGGCTTCCTTAAGTGTTATGGGCCTATTGTGACAGTGATAAAATTGCCTTTTGCTGAGTGACTGGTGTGTTTATGAGTTACTTTATCTACTTGTTGGCAGCTTGAACAGTAAAGAAAATTTGATTGGTGGGCTGCAGTGTGCGGTGACTTTGCCTGTGTCTACGGCTCTGTTATTACATGTTATCAAATTCTATTCCAGCAATTCAGACTTTAATCCCCTTGGAGGAATTTGGGGATTTTGTGGAGTTCGGCGATAATTAAGTCTGTCTCGTGCTTGGCTCCTTTAAATGGTTCTCAGAGCTAACGTAAATTCTCTGGGAATCCATGTGGCGTTCCCATGCACTTTCTGTTGGGTGTTTTGTTAACGGTTTGCCCTCAGAAGGTTGGGTTGAAATAAAATTGAGACACACTAACCTTAGCCACCTCCCCATGCAGAGTCGTTTTGAGCTTCTTTTTTTTCTATTGCTGATGTTTTCTTGATAAACATTGACAAGAGCACATGTTGAGTACCTGCTCCAGGTCAGCACCAGGACACAGAGATGAACTGGAAGCAGACCAAGTTCTGAAGAGAAGCATCAGGGAAGGGAGCATGGGACTGTGGGTAGACAGGTGTGAGGAGATGTGGTGGTGACCCACAGGAAGGACGAATGACAGGAATGAAGGCGAGAAGGCCAGACCAGGAAAAACTGAGCAGAACCTTTCAACAGTCAAGCCCTTCACACTCCAGACACATATAAAGAAACTATCTCAATGTGTATTTAAGCATCAGCTTGTCGGTGATATATAGTGTGCCATTGGGTGTGTTATCCTGCCCCGTCCAAGGAAAAAAGATTCAGAAACAGCTCTGGAAAGGTAAAGGCGGGAGAAAAGATAAAGACAACAAGGCAATAAGCATAGTTAAAGGGGGGGCCTGTTAGATGGGAAGAGGAGGTGCTGGCTCACACCAGTGCAGTGTAGAGCTGACCTCCTGTCACTGGGATCCATAGATTGTCAACGCCTCATTAGGCCCAAGGCTACTTTCCTTCCACAAGTCAAAATTGCCCACTCGTGGAACTGAGGTGGGAGCGTTTCCACCCACAGAACTAATCGTATGGAAAATTCTAGCCTTTGTAGAAGAGCACAGTAAACTATTCAAAGACATTAGTCACACAGTGGGAGCCTACACCTCCAACTCTCCTGTCAGAGGCTGTAAATACCTATTCTAGCCGAAGCCTGCAAGCTTGCACTTGCTCTTCCTCACGCAGTACTAGCAGTGCCAGGTGACAGCACAGCTGGCAAGTGTGTGGCATCTTTGGTACATAGGTGTTCACCGACTAGTAACAAGACAGCTTATTCTCTTACTCGTGCTGAGACATAGACATGGCCATCAGCCATACACAGTGTAGATGGCTTGTTCCAGAACAGCTAATGGCCTTCCCTCAGCCCATGGTTGGTAGGAGCAGTGCTTGACTTTGAACAGAGAAGGCTTACTCCAGAGACCCACCTCCTTCCTCATCATGGCCTATAAGGCATCTCCTCAGACGAAGCCAGCAGAAACCTACAAGGACATGACGGATAGGATATTTCCAGAACAGATGAATACCAGAAACTGTCAGTACTGAGCTCCTATGTTTTCTCCCAGATACAAATTCTAGAGGTTTAAAATACATATATGTTATATGTTTATATACATATTGTAAATAATATACATACGTGGCATATATGTAAGTAGAAGATGGACTGTGTGGAGGAAGGAAAGAGTCCAAAGGGAAGGAAACAGGGGAGTAAGATAGGATAGTGGGGAGAAGCCGACCACCACAGTCTTCATGTGGAGCTGGAGGAGAACAAGCAGAAGAGAGAGAAGGGCCAGGGAGGGGCTGGGAGGGCCTGAGCAGACAGCCTGGCTAGTGTGGGGGGGGGGGGGGATACTGTAGAGAACATTGTTCTGTAGCTAAAACGATGCAGACAAGTTGCTAGTGTTGGTAAGCGGGGTCTGAGGGTACCAGGTGGGACAAAGCGCTTTATCATCTGTGCAGACTGGAAATGGGGCCACGAGACGCCCGCAGGGCAGAGCACCCAGGCCTAGGAGGGCAGCAGTGAGACAAGAAGACACCACATTTTTATTTAAAATAATTCAAGTAAGCTCCTCACCAGTGGCCCGTTATTTTCATCTAATTATCCATTTCCAAGGGCAACGAGAAGTTTAATACAATGTCGCTGAGTAGACCCCTGAAATGCCCTGACCCAGGACCTTCTTTCCTCTACTCTCCTACCCTGAAATTCCAAATAAAAAAACAAAAACAAAATCCACCTGCCTTTCAATTCCCCAGCGTGCATTTCTAACTTAGCTCTGGATCTCAACTTCTCATCTCGCTACCCTCAATGCAAGCCTCCCTCAGAGCTTCATAGAAAACCTTCAAGCATTAGAATGCACAGCGAGAGAGGCAGGGGCAAGGTATGGTGTCTTCTGTTCCCTTCTGTTTTTACTGAGACAGAGAAATAGCAGTGATCGAGCAAGAACATAAAAATAAACGGAGTTTCTGCAAAAGGATTTGCGTATCACAAACATCGCTAGCAGGGAGCCCGGCACTTCTTCGAAACTCTTGACAGTGTCTTGCCTTTACAGCTAGCATTTCTTGGGGGACAAGAAACATGTAAAGAGATTTGGATTCAAAAGTAATCTTTTTAATTTGTGTTTAATTTTCTCACCGGTATATGAGCACATTCCTCTCACAGGCCTCACTTCCCCTGCCCTTCCTTTTCTTCCCCTTCCCCCTCCCCCCATTAGCCCTCTGTCCCCCTAGGCAGTTTCACTTCTAAGTTCAATTAATGTTGAGTTAATTATGCAGGCATAATTTTATGTGACTATATAAAATCCAAGGGTCACAACGGAGTGAAAGCATACATGTTTTGAGACTGGTCTGATTGGCTCAATATGATTGTCTCCTCTTTACACCAATTTTCCCACAAGTGATGTTACATCCTTCTTCTTTGTGGCAGGAAAATTCTATTGTTTGTCTAAACTACATTTTCTTTACTCATTCCTCTGTTGAACACCTGGGTTGGTTCCATAACGTAGCTTTTGTGAATACAACTGCAATAAACGTAGATGTGCAATAATCTAGGTGATTTGTTGACTTTGAACCATTCGGGCAAATACCCAAAAGTGTTTGAGAAACCTCCACACTGGTTTCCATAGAGACTGTGGCTGGTTTTCAGTCCTACCTACAGCATTTTTCATTTCATTGGCATCATTTTTGTTGCTTTCTTGATGACTACCATTCTAACTGGGCTGAGATAGAGTCTCAATATCGTTTCGGTTGGCCTTTCTTTGACGTCTAGCGAGGTTGGACATTTTTTCAAGTTTAATAGTATTTCCTCTTTTGAGAACTGTCTGTTTGTGCACAAGCCCATTTTATTGATTGGATTGTTTTCTTGTTGTTCTATAAGATGGTTTCCTTGCTTTTCAGCTCTTTGTATAGTCTAGATATTAAGCCTCTAAGGCCCATGGTTGGCAAAGATTTTTCTCCCATTCCGTAGGCTGGTTCTTCACTCATTTAAGTGTTTGCCTTGTTCTGCAGAAGCTTTTCAATTCCTTGAGATCCTGCTCGCTGATTGTTGCAATTATTTCCTGCATAGAAATAAATGCAACCATCAGGAAATTAACTTTCCTGTGCAGACAGCCCTCGCTTGTGCCTACTATCAGGCAGTATTTTCCCTACCTTCTCCCTAACAGCGTCATTGGTCCATTTGAGCTGATTTTTGTGCACATGAGAAATACGGATCTGATCTCCTCTTGTATGCATCCATTTTTCTCACCACCATTTTTAAAGAGGCCCAGACAATTTTATAGAATTGGAAGTTAATGGTGTTTGCCTTTATTTTTAATATGAAGGCACAGAAAACTCAGCTTTGCTGTTTAGAACGTTCAGAGATCTGAGTGCTTGTGTGAAAAACAAGTTCTGTGCTTGGTGGGTGTCTTCCAACCCAGGAGTGGTGAGACGTTACAGACCGGCTCCATCTGGGTTGCCTGGAGCCTGCTCAGTTTCCTTCTGCACAACCGTGGTCCAAGTGAGCCTCGGTACGATGTGGTAGTGTTCTGAGATCACCTCAGGCCATTGGCCCAGTAAGTCTTCTCAGGGTCATTCTCCAGAAGCAGCAGAAAAACTCTTGGCAATAAATGCCTCCCTTTGATTTAGGCGTGTCATTAGTCAGAGCTAAAAACCATTGCTACTACAGGATCTCACGTGCACATGGATCAGGGCCCCCTGCCCAGCTCTGGGGGTTCCTTTAATTGTTGTACTAAGAAGTGTGTCATAATGACATGAAAGTGCCCTCCAGGAGCTTTGGGTTGATTATAGACCTCTAACTTATTGATTCTCTTCCCTAAGAACTTTCATTGGATTTTTTGGGGGGGTGGGGTTGAGACAAGGTTTCTCTGTGTAGCCTTGGATGTCCTGGACTCACTTTGTAGACCAGGCTGGCCTTGAACTCACAGAGATCCGCCTGCCTCTGCCTCCCCGAGTGCTGGAACTACAGGCGTGTGCCCAGCTTTGTTAGGACATTCTATACACATAAGCTTCATACACCTTAATCATGTTTGCCTTCTAGTACCCTGCTCTGCCTCTTACCTTCTCTTACTGGTCTCTTTCTTTTTCCAAATAGTCTCCACTCAGCTTTCTTGTCTTGTGTGTACATGGAGACATCGTCACTTTCTCTGTCATGGTATCTGAGGTGTCATGTGAATCCTTCACATGGGTGTTAATTTTTATGATGACTGAAAGGTGAGATTATTCAAGATGAAATAAACAACTTTAATAGACCAGTAACTCCAAATTAAATAGAAGCAATAATTAAAGATCTCCCACCCAGAGCCAGATAGATTGAGTGTAGAATCTTTAAAGAAGAAAAATGAAGTTTGAAGATTTCAGGTAAACGTGTGGAGCTAGGAACAGTCATTCTGAACGAGGTAAATCAGACCCAAAAAGACAAGTATTGCATGTTTTTCCTTATTACATGAACATTAGCTTTTAAGATTTAGCTATATTTCAGAATATAGCTTTCTGATTTATAGCTTTAGCTTTATAGGGACTAGTAAAGGTCTTGAGGAAAGGAAAGGATTTTTCAAGGAAGGGGAAATAGAATATAGTATTATAAAATATAAAGGGGAAACTAAAATAGGAGGACTAAATGGGGAGGGGAATACAAGAACAAGTTGGGCTGTGATGGCGCACGCCTTTAATCCCAGCACTTGGGAGGCAGAGGCAGGTAGGTCTCTGTAAGTTCAAGGCCAGCCTGGTCTATAAACCAAGTCTAGGACAGGCAAGACTACACAGAGAAACCCTACCTCAAAAAAACAAAAAGAAGAAGAAGAAGAAGAGGAAGAAGAGGAGGAGGAAAATTAGGATAATGATGAAGAGGCGGGGGAATAGGGCACAAACATGAAAGGTCACAAAGCAGCCTGGTGCTGTGGAAGGTGTGTAGATACAGATATAGGTGATACGGACATATGGGAAAGGAGTTTAAGGTTTTTGAGACAGGGCCTCACTATGTAGCCCTGGCTAGCCTAGAACTGACTCTGTGGGACTCAAACTTACAGAGCTCTGCTTGCCTCTGCCTAGGGCTGGTACTCTGCAAGCACTAGGATTAAAGGTGTGAAAGACCATGCCTGATTCTATGAAAGAAAGTTAAATGAAGTCACCATCTAATGAGAGAAGCAATGTCCCAACTTGACATCTTATGCCACCAAGTAAACCACCAGTGCCAGGAGTGGGTTGTGTCTTGTTGAGTTGACCAAAGTGGTCCTATAGACCACCCCCACCCACCATCACGTCACAGGCTGTTGCCAAGGCTATTGGTTACCCTCCACAACCCAGCAATAAATAAGGCCGTACTGCTGAAGATGCCACTTACTTATATCATCAAACATGAAGAAATCAAGCTGGTGCCCAACAGAAGATTCACCCCTGCCAACGAGTGTTTGTGGTGCTAGAAAGCACTTTGCATATTACTGGGAGAAAAAAATTAATCATCACTATCATCCTGCTCCAAACTCTGAGGCCTACAGCAGTGAGCTACCTATCGGATATACTGGTGCAGTAGTGGCCCAAATGTTGTGGGAGTGACCAACCACTTTTTTTATTGGATTTAAGAGCCATTCTATGAGACGGAAGCCACTCCTGAAACTCTTAAAACTGCCAAGAACATGAGAGTAGATAAATATACAGACAATAAGAGACTTTGAAGCACTCAGTCCTAAATGGGGTGTCTTCATCAAACTCCTCTCCTCACAGCTTGGGGGTCTAGGCGAAGGAGGAGATGGAAAGATTATAAGAACCTGAAATGGTAGGTGACTCCAAGGAAAAAGTGTTTTCCAGACATAGCAGGGCTGATCTTCCAGAGACAACTGGGCTTATGCACATATGAGCTCACAGAAACTATAACAGCATGCACAAGACCTGCACAAGTTCAAAACAGATAAATTCTCAGCACAAGGGGGCTGGGGCAGGGAGTAAACGCCTAACCAAGGAGCTGTTTGCAGTGATAGCTGCTGGGAAGGGAAAGTCACTCTTCTGCAGTGGAGTGACACTGGGTCCAGCATCGCATCCTCAGGGAAGCCCGTTCTCAGGAGCAGCTGCACCACACGACAGACTCAATGTTGTTGTCCTTGCTTGTTTTGTGTTGTGTCGGTTTGGTCCTTTTTTGTCTTTAATGATTTTTGATGGTGGTTTGCTTTGTTTTGTTTTGGATTTTGGATTTTTTTATCTTTTTTGTTTTTTGTTTTGTTTTGTTTTTTGAGAGAGAGAGAGAGAAAAAAATAAAGAACAGGAAATTAGGTGAGTAAAGAGGTGGGAAGGACCTGGGATGAACTGAGGGAAAATATAACCAAAATGTATTATATTTTTAAAATTCAGATAAGAAATAGGGGGAAGAAAGCAGAAAAATGAGGTTATTAATATGAAGAGATGCAAATTATTTTTAACTAATTAATTAAGACAGATTTTTTAACCAAAGGTTACCTGCCATAGATGGTGTCCTACATTTTTGGCCGAGAATGTTAAGTTCCAATCCCACCGCTAGCCTGTGCTTCCCCCCACAGCTGCTTTGTCCTTGTGTGCTAGCTCATCTCACTACGTTCTTTTCTCTCATTACACAAGTAATAGGCCCAGCAGAACCCTGGATCAGGCCACACTTCTGTGCTGACCCCTTGAGCTCTAATAAACACCTGACACTGTGTTAAAAGTTACCAGTAAAAAGTAAATGATGCAGAGTTCACCTCAAGTTCGAACACAGCAGCAGCATTCGAGGTCGACAGTAAAAACGTGAGGGAAGTTTAACATGGAATCCAAAGCAAATCCTGTCCCAAAGGCGCGAAATAATCATCTGTGGAAAACATAATTAAACTCCTAAACCTATAACTGTACTCCTTCCTTATGTTTTCATCAAGCGCAGTAAGCAGTGGCCAGTTGTGGCTAGCTGCCCATTATCTGGATACTAGCCTAAGGTCATTTCTGGCTGTTGAGAATAAGTTGATTTTTTTTTTTTTTTTTTTGTAGGGTGCTATTGTTATCCATGAAGTATATGAAGAAGGCGCAGCAGCCAGAGATGGGAGGCTGTGGGCTGGAGACCAGATATTACAGGTGCCTCACTCCGAGCTGCACTTCGTGACAGTGAATAAGATGGACACCTGTCCATAAAGTCAAATTTTCTTTCTTCTCTTCAGCTGTTCCCTCAGTGGTTTTCTTCTCCTGTAAACAAAGCATACGTCATATCCTCCTCTTTCACTGGTTTATAATCATGGCATTGTTTATCAACTCTGAGAGTGTTTAGTGAAAAAGAAAGTACCACTTACAGTTCTAACATTTTTATGTCAGATAGGATATATAATATTGCAATTTGATTTTTTTTGTCTCTGTTATTCCGTACTAAATCCCATGTTTAAAAAACATATGCATACAAACACATACTTCAGCACACACCTGCAATCTTAAAGACTCTGTTTCCACAAGTCATTTTCTTAATTCTAATAACCCATTTGTAAAGAGGAAAGCCATGCCTCACAAGCTCCAGCACTTTTAAGTCAGTAAGTAATGTAAACTCTTTCCCTTTGGATGGCATCTTGTACTTACCACACACCGAGATGCTTGAGTGAATTCTTTAATTTGCCTGTCATTTAGCAAAACTGCTAAAGCCTCTTAAAAGGTGCTAGGGAGCAGAAGAGATGGCTCAGCAGTTGAGAGCCTGTACTGTTCTTCCAGAGGAGCTGGGCTCAACTCCTAACACCTGTGTTAGGCAGCTTACAGCCACCTGTGTCTCCAGTTCTAGGGAGAGTCTGACCCCTGGCACTATTGTACACATACCTGCATATGCACAGAAACACATACACATATATGTAACTAAAATATGAAAAATAAGGTTTTTTGGGTTTTTTTTTTTTTTTTTTTTTTTTTTTTTTTTTTGAGACGGGTTTCTCTGTGTAACAGCACTAACTGTGCTGGAACTCACTTTGTAGACAAGGCCAGACTTGAACTCACAGATCTCTGCCTGCCTATGTCTCCCAAGTGCTGGGATTAAATTAAAGATGTGCACCAACATGCCCAGCAAGAAAAATAAATATTTGAAAGTGGGACAAGCGAAACTCATTACATGGGATAATCTCTACTGACAACATTGGCATGTTAAAAATAAATAAATAAATAAGTGGCGGCTCAGCTCAGGGCCACGGGATGGTAAGGAACCAGTGGGCAGGGAGCCATTCAGCCCAGGCTCTGGTAGGAGAGAGGGTTCGAGGACGTGAGACTTTAGCGTCTGTCGCTCCCGTTGGATGAGTTTAATGGAGTAGACGTTACGGTAGGCATGCGCAGTTTTTGCTTTGTGTCTTTAATGTAGCATGTTATGAATGACATCACAGAATTTGACTTCTCCCCTGGGTGGCTCACTTCCACCTTCCACGTTGGAAACAGAGGTAGAATGGAGACTGCAGAACCCAGATGAGAGGGTGAAAGAAGACCCAAGCTAGGTGTGAACTAGGATGCAGGCCTTGGCTGTGTGACACATGCAGGTCAGGATGAGCCCCCACTGCACTTACAGGTGTGAACTAGGATGCAGGCCTTGGCTGTGTGACACGCAGGTCAGGGCAAGCCCCCAGTGCACTTACAGGTGTGAACTAGGATGCAGGCCTTGGCTGTGTGACACGCAGGTCAGGGCGAGCCCCCAGTGCACTTACAGGTGTGAACTAGGATGCAGGCCTTGGCTGTGTGACACATGGGTCAGGATGAGCCCCCAGTGCACTTACAGGTGTGAACTAGGATGCAGGCCTTGGCTGTGTGACACACGGGTCAGGATGAGCCCCCAGTGCACTTACAGGTGTGAACTAGGATGCAGGCCTTGGCTGTGTGACACGCAGGTGGTGGATGAGGCTGGAAGCACGAGCAGGGCGTCTTAGGAAAGTAACATGATGTGTTCTTTTGTGGTCAGAAGTTTGGGGGTACTTCTGCTCCCTGTTTTATCCTTCCCAGATTTTCTAGCCCATTGGTATTGTCATAATTGGCATTTCACAATGAGTGGGTTTAATATTAGAAGTAGGTGCTGCAGAGTTGGCTGAGCAGCTCACAGCACTGGAAGACCAGAGGACCTCGGATCAGTTACCAGCATCCACACGGCGTCTCACAGCCCGAAAGCCACAGTCGCAGTTATGGGTCCCACTTAAATGATTCCAGCTTATGTCAAGTTGGCAAAACTCCAGTGTTTTTTTTAACTTCGTCATTTTAGAAACTTTTCCATGTACTTGAATTGCCATTCCTGGGCTAGCAAAATGATTTTAGTGTGGATGAGCTTCTGTGGAATCCACTGGCCTCTGGCACCAGACATGCAGGAGGTACATAGCCATGCATGTAGGCAAAATACTGATACATATAGAACAGGGTTTTTTTTTTTTTTTTTAAGAAAATATGTATACCTGGTTTTAGTTTAGTTTTTTGGGAGTTTTTTTTCAGGACAGGATTTCTCTGTGTAACAGCCCTGGCTGTTCTGAAACTCTCTCTAGACCAGGCTGGCCTTGAACTCAGAGATCTGCCTGTCTCTGCCTCTTGAGTTCTGGGATTAAATGTGTGTGCCACCACACCTGGCTTATACCTGTTTTTATATCAGTTATATCTCAATAGAGTTTTTCTGCCGGGCCTAGTGGTACAGGCTTAAGGTGCCAGCACTCACGAGGCTGCACAGTTCTTCAAAGCCTACCAGAGATTTAAACTGAGTTCAAGGCAGGATAGGCAACTCAGTGAAATTTAGTTAAAACTTAAAATTTTTTAACATTTATTCATCTATTGCCTATATGTGTATGAGCGCGCGCGCGCGCGCGTGTGTGTGTGTGTGTGTGTGTGTGTGTGTGTGTACATGTGTACATGCCACAGCACACATGTGGAGATCAAAGGACACTTTGAAGAAACCATTTTCTCCTCCCATCATGTGAGTTCCAAGGATCAAACTCAGGTCATCAGACTTGGTACCGAGTGACTTTGCCTTCTCAGGCACCTTGCCACCCCAAACTAAGCCACTTTTATTTTTGTTTTGAGAGAGGACCTCATACTGTAGCCCAGGCTAGCCTCAGAGGTAACTATATAATTGAGGCTGGACCTGAATTCCTGTTACTCCTGCATCTACCTCTCAATTGTTGGCTTACAGATACTAGCTACCACAGCAGTCAGAAACGTGACTCCGTGGAAGAGGGCTCGGATTCAACTCTCAATACCATTTTTAAAAACTACTATCTCTTTTATTTATTTATTATTTATACAGTACTTTGCCTGGATGTGTCCCTACTTGCCAGAAGAGGGCACCAGATCACATTATAGATGGTTGTGAGCCGCCATGTGGTTGCTGGGAATTGAACTCAGGACCTTTGAGAGAACAGACAGTGCTATTAACCTCTGAGCCACCTCTCCAGCCACACTACTTTCTGTCTTTTTACTACAGCTATAGCTGCTTTCTTTTGTAAGAACATTTTCTGCTAGAGAGGGTCCTCTGCGTTCCACAGGCCGGTCTGCCATGGCTTCCGTGATATCCATTCCTAATTATTCATCTCATTGATACTGCAGAGCACATGAAAAAAGCAACTTAAGGGAACGGGCTTGTCTGGCTCACAGCTCGAGAAGATACAGCCTGTGGACAGGAGTGTGGTGGCAGGGATAAGTGACAGCTGGGCACAGTGCATCCACATTCAGGAAGCAGAGGGCAGCGAGTGCTGTGCTCATCTCACTATCTCCCCCTTGCTCAATCTGGGACATAGCTGTGGACCAGTCCTGCCCATATGATAGTGGGCCTTCCTCCTCCAGGGAGCCTGCTCTGTATAATCCACAGACACACCTCGAGTCTACCTGTCCAGTGGGTTCTAGACCTTGTCAAATTGACAGTCAATATTGGACATCATAGTATCCTGATGTTAAAATTAGGGTAAGCCAGATTTTGTTCCAAAGACACAACCAAACAATTTTTTGACATTGATGAGCATGTGCTGTCTTCTTCCTGATGGATTTTTTTAGGCCTGTCTCTTCTCTTACTTACCTGATCTCCTGTTTAAGTGAGACCTAAGAGTTAATTCCTGAATTTCCCCATCAACTAAAATAATGAGTAACCAGAGGTTCCGTCTGGCAACGGCTCATCCTCCACTTCCCACATGTCCTTCCTACTGAAAGGAAGTGATGCGGGACCTCCCAGAGCCCTTCTCAACCATGAGGCCACTCCCACCACCCCCGGGGCTCAGTAAGCAATGCTGTGATGCCTGCTTTTCCAAGGATGCATCTGTCCACAGTGCTCAGGCCACGCTGCACTGCTTGTCTCATTGAGCTGCCTCTTGATCAGCTGAGCACGTGGAAACCAGGCTAAGGTCACTCTGATCTGAGCAGGCCCCTTAGTGCCAGAACCTGGATGAGACTGTCTTTGCAGCATTAGAGTGCAATGACACTGCCTTTGCTTATTTGTGTATTTGCTGAGGCCTTTGAGATGGCTTGCAAAGTTCACCTTCAGTCCGTGAGGCTGCCTCATGTTTTAACTAACAGAAGCGGTCTTGTGTGCCATCTATTGGGCTACAGGAAAATAATCAGCTCAGCTCAGGTTTCCCTTTGTTCTGCGGGTTTCCTCACTAACAATGTAAAAGCATTTAGTGGCCTGAAGGAATCATGAGGGGTCCCGCACAGAGGAAAACAGCATTTCCTTCAGCCCATCCATTTCGGATGAAGAGGCCAAGTTCAGAGACAGGCTTGACCTTCCTGGGGCACACAGAGAGCTATACCAGAACAAGGGGGGACAGTCACATGTCAGAAGCACCTCCACTCTTGCCTCTGCTTGGCCATGTTGGGGCTAGCCGTCCCTTTGTTTGGCTCTTTGCCGAGATGTGACCTGGCTACCGTGCCCCTGAGTTTCTTCTTTGTAGAAATTCACTCATCACTGTCAGTCGTTTACTCTTTGTGGTAGATCCTAACTTATGGGGCTGTGTGGGAAAAGGGCTAGAAAGGAAAGATTGTCTCAGTTAGGAACTATAGAGATGAGCCAGTGAGCAAACCACTTACTATTTAAGAGTGAGGGCTGCAGTTCAGCTCCTTAGCACCCATAAATGTGTCAGGCAGAGGCTTGGCCTGTAATCCTAGCCCCTGAGAGGTAGAGACGGTGGATCCCCACAGCAAGCTGGCTACGGAGACTAGCCAGATTGATGAGCTCTGGCTTCAAGTGAGAGACCCTGCCTCAATATACATTAGAAAAAGAGCAATACAAGATACTCAGTGTTACCTGTCAACTATAACAAAAAACAAAAAACAAAAAACAAAAAAAAAAAACAGAAAGAAAAGAAAAGAATACCATAACTGGAGGAAAACAGTGTCTTTTTTTTTTTTTTTTTTTTTTTCCCGAGACAGGATTTCTCTGTGTAGCCTTGGCTGTCCTGGACTCACTTTGTAGACCAGGATGGCCTCTAACTCACAGCGATCCACCTGCCTCTGCCTCCCAAGTGCTAGGATTAAAGGTGTGCATGACCACGCCCAGCTGAAAACAGTATCTGTTTAGCATCTCTACTGCTTCCTGACGAAGATTCTCTGAACTGTATGCCCAGCTCTCCTTTCAGGTTTTTGTGTGAGGGCCTGCCGTGACTAGGCTCTACATCAAACAGCTACAGGGACCACGGCAAGAGACCATGTTCTCTGTGGTACTGCTGTGTTTGTTGTTGCTTTGTTTGTTTTGAGACAGAGTTTTGCTGTGTAACTGACGTCAGCTTATGTGGGAGTCCTGCCTCAGCTTTCTGAGTGTTGACATTACAGGTGCATAAATGCTCTGTCCAGCTTTGTGGTCCTACTATCCGCCATAGCCAAGCCATAGCATCAGCCTAGGTGCCCACCCGTGGGTAAAGAAATGTGCCGTATGCACATGGGGTGTTGTCCTGCCACAGAGAAAAGTAGAATCTTGTCTTTTGCAGGAAAACTGATGGAACTGGGTAGCAAGTAAGCAGCCTAAGTCAGACTTGGTCAAGTATCACATGCTTTGTCTCATGTGTGATGTCTATGTGGGAGGAAGTCGTGAGAGTGGAGGGGGAAGTATGAAGATCAGAGAATGTGGGCACAAGAGAAGGAAAAAAGGGGACAAATATGATCAGAATACATTATGTGCGTGGAGATATTACAGTAATAACCAGTGTTTATACGGCTAATACTAATAACACTTGGGGGATCCATGAGGAAGGACTGGCATTACAAGCACTATGGGAGTATTTACTTAATAAGTTGGCTGTGCTCCATATAACAGAGCAAGAAAGTAGGGCTCAGAGGGGCCCTGAGATACCCAGATCTGTGACTCAACAACAGAGCTGTGGCTTTGCCAACTGTTTGCAGTGTCTTATGTTCCCTGGTGGCCGCCATTCTCTGCCTGTGCCATCAGATTCAACTGAGAAGTTTTCATGGGCTTCTTTGAAGTTGTTGGAGACACTTGTCCTTTATTTCCTTCTGGGTCACTTCTAAAGATGATATAAGCAATTAAGAGTGAGGGGCCAGCCAGATCTGCAATGGTGCAGCCCTTTAATGCCAGTGCTTGGCAGACAGCGGCAGCAGCCCTCTGAGTTTATGCTACCCTGGTCTCCATAGCATTTCCAGGACAGCCAGGGCTACATAGTGAGACCATCTTAAAAAAAAAAAAAAAAAAAAAGAGTAAGAGTCAGGCCCAACAAGCAAACAGGCCAGAAATAGTAACTGGGCTGATAACTGTACTAGCTACTTCCCTTCTTCCTCAAAGAGTAAGTAACCACCTACACACACACACACACACACACACACACACACACACACACACACACACACACACACACACACCCCAGCTCCCCTAACTGCACAATGAAGTCTGCAGCTGTGTAAATACAAAACCACGCACACCGACCCATCCCTGTGGGGTGGGGTCTTTGTGTGAGAAGCAGCTCCTACCCCTGACGGTCATGTGGCATGCTTTGGGAATGCCCTGGAATCTCTTGAGATTTCTGACCGGTTGGAGCAAGGAGCGGCAGCAAGCTGAAATGCCTTTGCTGTAAGCTGCCTGTGTCAGGATGGCCGTGTTGCAGGTGAACGGGGCTGACCTGAGAAACTGCAGCCATGAAGAAGCCATCGCGGCCCTGAGGCAGACCCCCCAGAAGGTGCGGCTGGTGGTCTACAGAGATGAGGCCCAGTACAGAGATGAGGAGAACTTGGAGGTCTTCCTTGCGGAGCTGCACAAGAAGGCTGGCCGCGGCCTGGGCCTGAGCATTGTTGGGAAGCGGTAAGAACGGTTGTTCAAGTGAAGGTCGGCCTTCCCTCTTCAGTATAGGGGCCAGTGCCTCTAAACACGGAGAAACAGGCCTGCTGTGAACCAGCGATGGGGTTTCTCAGGGTGTCCTGTTGATACAGCTGGACCCGGTACACACTCATGGTTCCAGCTGGATGCCGAGTCTGCACTCAGCTCCAAGCAGGACCAGGGGAACTGCCTACGGTACACGCCCTATGATTCCATCACTGAGGAGGAGGAGGCAGGAGGGTCAGAAGTTCAAGGCCAGCCTGCTTTGGGAGGCTGTGGGTGATGAGGTACAACCAAGGAATGACAAAAGGAAAGAGATTAACAATAGAACTGTTAGGGGCTTTCAGGAAGGCCCCGTGAGCTAAGGCAGGGGCCATCAAAGTGATGACTTGCCTCAGATCCCCCGGGACCCACATGGCAAAAGTACCAATTCCTGCACATTGTCCTCTGACCTCCATGCAAGTGCAGGCATGCACACAGCCACATGAACATATAAATACATTAACATAAACACATGAACTGTAAATAATGGGTTTCATTTGTTAGGAAAGGGAAGTTATTAGCAATGACTCTTCTTTAGGAGAACAGCTTGCTCGCTTCATGTCTGTGTGGAGTGCTGAGATCACCCCAAGACCATGCTCACACCAAAAAGCAGTCAGCCATGGAGTGGTACTCCAGGCACAAACTCTGCCTTTTTAAAAAGTGAGTGGTGGGAGCCAGGCATGGTGGTGCACACCTTTAATACCAGCACTCTGGCGTCAAGGCAGGCGGGTCTCTGTGAGTTCAAGGCCAGCCTGGCATCACAGGTTTATACCACCAATAAAAATAAGAGCGCAGTAGGGAAGATGGATGTACAATACATAGCACAGGTAGGCATAATTGAATCATAAATGTTATTATTTAGGAAGTTAGTGGGTGGTATTGGGCTTAATGGGTTGGTTTCTAGAACATCTGAGTTTTAGATCTTGAATTTTTAGTCTTTGTAAAGGCAGGCCTAATTTTAATTACTAAGTGACTGCCTGACCCAATCCCGCAATGCTTGGTGACATTAACAGGAGTGGAACTGGAGTGTTTATTTCTGACATTGTGAAAGGCGGAGCCGCAGACCTCGATGGGAGGTTGATTCAAGGAGACCAAATCTTGTCTGTGAATGGAGAGGACATGAGGCATGCCTCACAGGAGACAGTGGCCACCATCCTCAAGGTGAGTCCCTAAGCAGCTTCCCACCTGGCTGCGGTGACCAGCGCACACAGAACTGGCCCTGTCCAGTTGCTTGGCCTTGGTTGGGTGCTTTTGCTCTGTTCTTACTAGAAATATAACAGCTGATTGTTTTAAATGGCCAAGAACAGATTTAAAGGAAAGCTTTTGTGCTGACGAAGCACACAAAAGGACCTGCCTGGGGGCTTTAAGGCAGCGTCTCATGCTAGTGAGCATTCCAACTGTCACACCTGTCTGTCGACCAGCTCCCTGGACAGAGTGTGTGCCCTAGAGCGTCCATCCACCCCTCCCTCTGCATTAATCAAACCCAACTTTATTGCTAGAAGGAAACACTAAAGCTCATCCTGACTGGCTTCTTCATTTCACAAATGAAAAGAGCCACAAAGCTGTGCTCGGGCCGGTTGCTTCCACCCTGGGCTCCGGCGAGCTTGCGGAAGTCTTAAGCTGAGACATCTCAGTTATGGGGCAGGACCTCCTGACCTCCTTCCCCCGTGGTTGCAACCAGCACAGACAGATGGGTTTGTTTAAATAATCGGGGTTCCTGGTCCGGTCAGCTGTCAGTTGCTCTGCAAAGGAAGGCCTGGCTTTGTGTCCCGTCCCCTGTTGGACTTCCCTCTCTGCGCTTCCCGCTGCTTGACTGCTGGGCTCTTTACGAACACTCCATCAGAAGGCAGATGGAAGGTAAGAAAGGCAGATGGATACCAAGCCCGTGTGATGCATTTGAAGGGCTCGGAGACGAAGCTGCTGTGTTTCCGGTTTGTTTGGGCTTTGATGACCGGCTCTCATTTTTTGCCTGTTGGCCTAGTTACCCTCCAGGAAGCCTTGGCCACAGACATGACTGCAGGCTCTGCTTTGGTGCTGAAGATCATAAATGCTGCCGAGTTTCACTTCCGTCATTTCTTGTCTTCCCAAGTGTGTCCAGGGCCTGGTGCAGCTGGAGATCGGGAGACTCCGAGCCGGTTCCTGGGCCTCCTCGAGGAAGACCTCACAAAACAGCCAGGTTGTTGATGCCTTCCCAGCCAACTTGCCTACTCCCTTGCGCCTGGGGGAGAAAGGTCTTCGTTTTGTAAATGATTGTCTAGATATGATGTCTGTTGTGCCACATAATCACACCAGTGTGCTTTTGTGTGTTTGAAATAAAAATGAAAGGTGGGGTGGAAATTCCTTAAGCCCAACATTTTTCTCTGCTTTATTGCCTGTAAAGTGTTTTCTTAGGGCCATTTTTCTCTCTCACTAGTCTATATTGCCTGTGCACACATGTACACAGCTGTGTTTATTTTTAAAAGGAAAAAAAAAAGAGGTAACATCTGGTGGCAATTTGACCCTCATTAACACAGCATTGTTCTGTTCATCCAATTAAACCTCGCTATAAAGTTAACTTGTGAATAGCCACTCACACATGCTGAGGGCAATTAATGATGTACTCCTAGGAGAGCAAAGTATGAGGGTTTCTCTTATGGCAGCGGGTGACATTTTGTGAGTTAGCAAATATATTTATTTGCAAGACTGATGTCAGTACCACCTTTTTAATGAAGTAGTTTCGCAGTGATTTGTGCGTGTGCTATAATGGCTGACACCCTTTGTCCCACTTGGCCCATGAGTCAGCTCTACAAGTTTCCACGTAACCCCTAGTCTCTTTGGAGGTTATGGACAGCCCCCTTTTTTGAGGTGAAAGTGTGACTTTTAGTCCTCTCCTAGTTGCCTTGGAGCTACAGCCTCCCCACAGCCTGAGGTGGCCTGGATTTGTAGTTGACATAGCTGCTTCTGCAAAGCTGTCAGCGCTGCTTGGTCTCATTAGTGTTAGAAAATGGGCAACAAAAGCTGTCACTGAGGCCCAGTGAGGCAGTGTTACAGTGAGGCTGTCACTGAGGCCCAGGGAGGCAGTGTTTCAGTGAGGCTGTCACTGAGGCCCAGTGAGGCAGTGTTACAGTGAGGCTGTCATTGAGGCCCAGGGAGGCAGTGTTTCAGTGAAGCTGTCACTGAGGCCCAGTGAGGCAGTGTTTCAGTGAGGCTGTCACTGAGGCCCAGTGAGGCAGTGTTTCAGTGAGGCTGTCACTGAGGCCCAGTGAGGCAGTGTTACAGTGAGGCTGTCACTGAGGCCCAGTGAGGCAGTGTTACAGTGAGGCTGTCACTGAGGCCCAGTGAGGCAGTGTTTCAGTGAGGCTGTCACTGAGGCCCAGTGAGGCAGTGTTTCAGTGAGGCTGTCACTGAGGCCCAGTGAGGCAGTGTTTCAGTGAGGCTGTCACGGAGGCCCAGTGAGGCAGTGTTTCAGTGAGGCTATCACTGAGGCCCAGTGAGGCAGTGTTTCAGTGAGGCTGTCACTGAGGCCCAGTGAGGCAGTGTTTCAGTGAGGCTGTCACTGAGGCCCAGTGAGGCAGTGTTTCAGTGAGGCTGTCACTGAGGCCCAGTGAGGCAGTGTTTCAGTGAGGCTGTCACTGAGGCCCAGTGAGGCAGTGCTTCAGTGAGGCTGTCACTGAGGCCCAGTGAGGCAGTGTTTCAGTGAGGCTGTCACTGAGGCCCAGTGAGGCAGTGTTTCAGTGAGGCTGTCACGGAGGCCCAGTGAGGCAGTGTTTCAGTGAGGCTGTCACTGAGGCCCAGTGAGGCAGTGTTTCAGTGAGGCTGTCACTGAGGCCCAGTGAGGCAGTGTTTCAGTGAGGCTGTCACTGAGGCCCAGTGAGGCAGTGTTTCAGTGAGGCTGTCACTGAGGCCCAGTGAGGCAGTGCTTCAGTGAGGCTGTCACTGAGGCCCAGTGAGGCAGTGTTTCAGTGAGGCTGTCACTGAGGCCCAGTGAGGCAGTGTTTCAGTGAGGCTGTCACTGAGGCCCAGTGAGGCAGTGTTTCAGTGAGGCTGTCACTGAGGCCCAGTGAGGCAGTGCTTCAACGCACTTTCGATCAAACCTGATGATGTGAATGTAATCTCTGGAACTCTGTGGTATAAGGATAGATTGGCTCCCAAAAGTCATCCTCTGACCTCCATGTGCATACTATAATGTGTGGATCTACATACATAATGCGCGCGCGCACACACACACACACACACACACACACACAATACAATAAAAGAATTTTAAATATATATCATTGATCAGACAGGATCACATACTAGCTGCTTTGACTTCAAGAATCTTCAAAACAGAGGGTAGAGAGGTGGCTCAGGGTTAAGAGCACGTGCTGCTCTTCCAAAGGACCCAGGTTCAGTTCCCAGTGCCTATGTGGTGGCTCACAACTGTCTTTAGCTCAAGGTCTATGGAATCTGACAACTATACTCACACATCTATATAAATAAAATTTCAGAAAAAAAAATAAGAATGTTCAAACAATGAAACCTAATCCACAGCATTAAATATGGATTTCTGCCTCCACCCTTGGCTTCTGTAATTAGCAGCAAACATAGGCACACACATAGTGCTGCCACGAGTGAACAGTCAGGAATTCATTGGAGACTTAAGTCGGCAGTGGGAGCTGCAGCCAGCGGCCTCAGGCAGGCTTCTCCTTGGGCAGAGGACTCATCTGGGTTGAATGGTTCCATTAAAGCCCAGTACACAGGAGACTAGAATACAGGCTGAACCATGCTGGACGTAAAGCTGACCCGCCCCACCCCAGACTAACAGCTGAGTTGGTGGGTACAATGGATGTCTCATCCCCCTGGAAGAGTGTATTCCCAGTGTATATCTTTTTTTTTTTTTAATAATACATCTTCCCTAATTGTTAAGTTTGTGCAGTTTGGTAGTTAAATGTAACTGCCAGTTCATAAGTTTGTATCCCAAACACCATATAAACTGAGTGTGGTGGCACACACCTGCCAGTCTAACACCCAGAGAGGAGTATCACAAGTTCAAGGTCATGCTCAATTAGATAGCAAATAAGGTCAGCTTAGGACAGTGGAAGAAGCCCTGTGCCACACCAAAGAAAAGTGAGTCTATCCTAAAGTATCAGATGTCTACCCACCCCCACCCCCCCCGCCGCCGCCATGAAAGTGGCCTTTAAAGAGCTAGCGATGCATGGAGAGTGTGTGGTGAAGACCGTGGCAGGGGCTGGAGACGGCTTAGGGGTGCAGAGCGCTTGTTACTCCTGCCGAGGACCCAGGTTCAGTACCCACCACCCACAGTGTGGCTCCTGATCATCTATAATTCCAGTTCCAGGGGATCCGATGCCCTTTTCCAGCTGCTTAAACATATAAAATAGAAAGAAATTATAGACATTTTATTTTTCAGTTTATTTTTGTGAGGGGTACTACAAAATGTGTGTCCAGAGTCAGGGTCCTCTGGCTCTACCTCCCCAGTGCTGAGATTATACATGTGTGTGTATCATGAAAATGAAGCAGATTTTCGATTATGGAATCTAGGTATATCTGTAATTCTGTATCTATAAAACTTCTCTGCTTACTTGAACTCTTTCTCATTTAAGAAATATTTAAATGTCTTAAAGTTTCTTCCACAGTTAAATAAGCGATCTTAAGCTGTGGTGGTATAGTACCTGCGCCTGACATGCATGAAGTCCTGAGTTTGATCCTTAGCACCAAAAAGAAAGAAGGAATAATAAAGCTTCAGCCAGGCTTGGTGGCATACACTTGTAATCTCAGTGCTTGGGAAAATACAAGTTCAAGGCTGTCCTGCATTACATAGCAAGACCCTGTTTCAGAAACAAATGCATTATAATTTACCATATGGTAATAGTGATGTAGTCTTAGCTTAAGTTTTCATCACAATTGGTCATAGGCTTGATAATTGAGTAGAAAAAAAATAGATGTGATATGGCCTGCATTAGAACAGGCCTTTGCTAACGTGTGGGATTTTGGATAGTCATTAGCCATAAATGACTATATATTATAAATCTCAAATATCTACTTAAGTGAGGAAAACTTAAATAAAAGGTATAGCAAGTTGGATTGGACCATTTCTGTTTGTAGGACAGGGTTCATAATATAAAAGTAAGCGATCCTTAAAAACCAGCTCTTCCCTTGACACCACTGCTTTCTCTAGAAGTCTCTACACAGTCCGCTTTCTGTTGATCAAACTTTACACACTCAGCTAAGCAAAACATGGGATGTAGTTTGGATCCTTGGGGTGGGGGCAAGGTCGTGTTGATTGTGCATTCAGAGGACAGGGCCAGTCACTGAAGGTTGTAACACTGCGGCGAACTGGGAAAATGCTTGATTTCATGTGCAACAAACCCAGCTCAGATTGCTGTCTTCCTACTGTAACTGAGATGCAGGCGTCCGCAGTGGAGACACAAAGGAACTATCGTTTAGATGGGGGACTGGGTGGTAAGGGTGAGCATAGGGACTAGTTTTCTCTCTTGGCTTCTTCAGGCTCTGATTAAGGGTATATCTCTAGGGCCATGGTTGGGCCTGCACCCGAGTGACTACAGTGTCTCCTTTTCAGGGGGATCAGCACAGTGCACACAGCAGCTGTCGGCCTTCCTTTGCCCCAGTCATCACTGGCCTACAAAACCTGGTTGGCACAAAAAGACCTTCAGATCCTCCCCAGAAATGTAAGTTCAAGACCAGCCTAAGCTACTTAGTGTGGCCTATTTCGAGAGGATAGGAGGGTGGGGGGAGGCACAGATCCCATGAACAGCAGAAAAGCAACAACATAGAGTACATCAGAAAGCACGACTGTGTACAGAGAGAACGTGAGTGCATTACAGGTGGCTGGAGGTTAGAAGTGCGTATGCCCTGGAGAACAGAGTGGAGGCAGGGCTTTCTAAGGCCCTCCTGGATGCGGGTTATCTTTGAGTAGGGCAGAAAAATACACAAGTGTATTGTTCCCCAGCTGTGAGTAACCATGTCTCAGGCCGTTGCTGCTGCTCATTAGCTTTAGTCGGACCACAAATGATTACAGCCACATCTGGGACACTGCCCCCAAAGACACAGTCGGGTCCTGATGCTGAGGAAGGGTATAGCCTGCTCGATTTAGTCTCCTTTCTTGAAAAACCTGGGAAAATGCTGCTGCCCTTGTGGGAGTGATACATCTTACACATGTTCCGTCTGGTTCATAAGCATTAATGGATGGTCTTGCCTCTTTATCCGTAGGCACAGAGGTGGGCCCGAGGACTGTGGAGATAGTCAGGGTAAGTCGGCCATTGTTTCCGTTGTCGCTGACACATTTCCCTCTGGGTGTAATTTATCAGATTATATGTTCTTCTAAGTTAGTGAAGTTACTGTCGTGAATTTCTAAGTGTATCCTTTTCATAATAGTGTGTGTGTGTGTTTGAATTTCACACAACAAAAAGTATGTTGGGCATTCTCTTGTAACTCATCCTGTTACCCTCTGCATGACGTCAGCGTTCTTGACAGCACAGAAGGTGATTGTTGCTGGTTGTATAATAGTCACTCCGTCGTCTGGGTGTGCCTAGAACTTTTTTAACCAGCTTCCTCTCATTAAACAGTTAGCATGTTTCATTATCATTATTTTTTTAGATTTATTTTTATTCTATGTGTTTGAGTGTTTCACCTACAGGTTTGTCTGTGCACTATGTGCATGCCTGTTGCCCGCAAAAGCCAGAAGTGGGCCACGTGCCCCCTGAGTTACAGATGGTTGTGAGCCACTACATGGGGGCTGGGCGTTGAACCCACATCCTCTGCAAAAGCAACAAATGATTTAACTGTTCACCATCTCTCCAGCCCCCATGTTTAACTTTTACCTTATATAACAAACATTGCCGTAGGTATACCTCTGCCTATAACATGAATAATCACCTCAGGATTAGTTCCTAGGAAAGAAGCTAGCTATTAGATCCAAAGCATGCCTGGGACATGGGTGCAGCTTGATCACAGAGCTCTTGGCCAGCTAACGTAAGGCCGTGGATCCCATCTCCAGGGCGATGGGGGTGCTTTTTCATTAAAGGTTTTTATGTGTTGGTGAATTGCTCTTTTGAAACGATTGTGTGAGGTGGGGTCCAGTTCATTTTCAGGCTCTGGTTTTCAGTTTATGTGTGATGTCTGGGAATGTTAGAAAGTAGACTTCTGTTTTCATCTCAAGCTTGGAGCTTCAATGTTGAACTTTGACGGGACACAACCCATCTATAACATCAGCTCACTGATCTCACCGAGTCAGCCTCAATCTTCTCATCAATAGCATTAGCTGAGCTGAGCCTGGTGCCTCATGTCTGTAATCTCTACAATTTGGAGGCAAAGGCAAGAGGATTGCCATGAGTTCAAGACCAGCCTGGCCTACATAGTTCCAAGCCAGCCTGGCCTACAGAGACCCTAATTTTAGAAAGCCAAAAATAAATAGATGAGATAAGATATATAGAGCACGTAATTCTAGGTCCCTCCTGAATGCCAGAAAGTAGCACTGTCCTTCTAGGCTATAATTGAACCAAACTTGTCCTGAGCCTTCCACTAAAGTTGCAGCTGAGATGCTCTGTGAGGAAGAAGTCAAATGCACCAGTAGGAAATGACAAACAGATAAAAACACAGGTGCAGTTAAGACCAAAGTAGTCCAAGATTCTGAAAATATTTTATATTATTTTTAGCCATTTCAGTCCTTTCTTTTTACAGGTTTCTATAGTAGGCCTGCTCATACCTGGCCTGTTTTCACATGGTCCAGGAACAGACTTCATAATAAAATATATCTTGGAAACTGGAGAAGTGGTTTAGCAGTTAATGGCACTGGCTTCTATTCCAGGGGGCCTGGGTTCAATTCCCAGTGTTGGCTAACAACAGTTTATAGCTCTAGTTACAGGGCTTCTGTGGTGGTTTAAGTGAGAATGGTCCCATAGTTCCCTGTCAGTGGACTGTTCAGGAAGGATTAGGAAGTACGGCCTTCATAAAGAAGGTGTTGTCACTAGGGGTGGTCTTTGAGGTTTCAAAACCCCACACCAGGGCTAGTGTCATTGTCTATCTGCCTTGTGCCTATGGATATAAGATCTCAGCCTTGGACATGGTATCTCCTCACAGCAATCCAAAAGTAACTAAGGGCAGGATCCAACACCCTCTTCTGGGTTCTTCTGAACCCTGCACACAGATGGACATATAGGCAAAACACGCAAGCACATAAAATAAAAATATATTAACATCTCCTGGAATTTATAGGTGCATTTAGAAGGTATCAATTGGACACAAATGCTGTGAAAATGGGATAGAAGCTGCCTAGAAGTTAAGCATTACAATTATTCTAAATTTTAGTTACCACAGGGCAGCACTAACGATAACAGTCATTAATCTGTTTATATCATCTGGGATGAGGAGCGTGTGTTTATGTATTCACATGCATGCACACACCACAGTCACTTGTGGAAGTCAGTGGACAACTGAGGGAGTCAGCGCTTACCATCCACCCTGTTAGAACAGGGTCTCCAGTTTCTGCAGCTGTGCTGAAACTGCTGTCTTGCTGGCCTGTGAGTCTCCAGGCACTTCTCCTGTCTCTGCCTCCCAACTCTATGTCAGAGGGCTGGCATTACAGGGATTGAAATCAGACCAGGCTTGGGTTTTAATCTTCTGAAGGATCTCCATGGCCCTAAGGTAGAGAGTTTTGCCTTGTTGGTAACATTTTATTTGGTTTGGGCTATGGAGATTAAAGCTGGAGGTTCCTGCACACTAAGACATGCTCTACCATGAGCTCCTCCCAGCCCTACAAGTCTGTAATTAAGTTCTTTGCATATGGAATCTTGAAGATGCTTTGTTCTGATTTCCAGCTTTTTTTTTAGGTATAATTGATGAACACTAAGCTGTGATGTTTTGTCTTGTTTTTATTTGCTTGCTTTCTAAGTTTCTTTTGTTTCTGTTTTATTTTTTGAGATAGCTCTGTGTAGATCTGGCTAGCCTGGAAGTTGCTATGTAAACTAGGCTGACCTAGAACTCACAGAAATCATTTGCCTCTATTCCCTGGAATGCTGGGATCCTGCCCACCTTTGGCTCTGAATATTTTTTTAAAGATTTATTTATTTATTATGTATACAATGTTGTGACGATTTATTTATTTATTATGAATACAATGTTGCAAAGATTTATTTATTGTGTATACAATGTTGCAAAGATTTATTTACTTATCTATTATGTATACAATGTTGCCTGCATACCAAAAGAGGACCAGATCTCATTGTAGATGGCTGTGAGCCACTATGTGGTTGCTGGGAATTGAACTCAGAACCTTTGGAAGAGCAGCCAGTGCTCAATATTTTTAAGTGATAACTTTCAAGAGCAGAAGCTGTATGGCCATGCAGACCTTCTCCCTCACATAGTGCTCCTGCCTCTGTTGTTCTGTTTCCATTGCTGGGATCCAGCCAGGGGCTTGGTACAGGCCATGCAACTCTGTATGAAACAGTGTTACAGTGTTTACTTTCAGCTGTCCTATATGTTGGACGACAGAGCATTAGCAGAAAAATGGTTACATTTTCCTGCATGTTGACAAGCTTTAGATTTTATCCTGGAAGTTAAGCTGGGCAACCCTGAGGAATAACGGTGCTTATGCTTTATCAGGCAGTCAGCCCAGTTAGACTGAGAGGGAAATTCCTCTCTGCCTTAATGATAACTCAAGTAAAGTTTAATAATCAAAACCCTTGGTATGCTGATTGAGGGTTTTTTTACACTTAGTATATTCGAACTGAGCCTGAGAATCCCATGCGCTTGTGCTCAGGATGGAGGGCGCTCTCTGACTCTTTCCACTCTGCATTTCCTCCTGCACTGTCGAGCAGCCAGGGAGGCCCCGTTTGGGTCTTCCTGCCAGAAGGATGGGGTTTGCATCAGAAGAGTGCAGCCACCTTTTCAGCTCCCAGTTTGACTGGGGTTCTCCCTCAGAGTAAAAATGTAACACACATACATGCATGTGCATGTACACACAGGCATACACTCACACACTTGCACATGCATGCATGCACATGTTCACACATGCACACACGTGCATGCACACACATGCACAAGCACACATACAGATGCGGTGAGACTGGGCAACATGCCCCTGTTTTCTCTTTTCCAAATGTTCACTTTCCACCACAGTTTTAGTTTCTTTTAGTTACAGAAGTCAAAGGCCATTGTTTTTTGCCTTTTGACAAGACTTTTTCTTCATAGTCAGCAGGAGCAGTAGATGGACGTGGTGTGAGTGCCAATGCAACTTGTCATTTGTTCTTTCAGTCATTTAAAAAAATATTAAGCCTCCTATGGTGGGGGGAGGGTGTGGGATGAGAGCCAGATCTCCACACAAGGGTCCATCTTTGCAAAGATTCCCGCTTCTATTTTACTTTCCTCTCCAAACTGTTGTCACAACAGCGGGCACCCTCCAGGAGCCTTTGTTTAATGCAGCCACGCAGCTCTTTTGAAGCCAAGTGTGTTTGTTCACACCCAGAACATGATATGTGTGGCAGTTTAATCACAAACACCATATGAGAACACACTTGCCAAGCCTGCGTCAAATTGGCCGCTCCACTGAGCAGTAGTAATGGCTTTTGTTTTTGTTTTTGTTTTAAATTTACTGTTGCTATTGGCTTTTAGTGAGCCTCTTCTGTAGGCCAGGACAGCAGTAGGTTAGCTTCCTTATTCTCAGATTATCGCTGTGTACCATGCAGTCTTCTTCCCGTCTTGTGCAAAGGGATAGAGGCTCACAGAGACGGACGTCTCTGAGGTCCCCATGGCGACCTGACTGCACAAGGCGACACAGGCCTTAGTGATGCCCTGCACTTAGCTCCCAAGTTACTCTTGCCTCCTACATCATGGAGAGTTTTTGTTTGGTACTGTCAGAGGACAGTCTGTCTGTGCCTACTATTCAACATGCAGGCCTTCTGTTTTCTCTCTTTGTAGGAGCCCAGCGACGCCCTTGGAATCAGTATTGCTGGAGGAAAAGGAAGTCCTTTAGGAGATCTCCCGATATTTATTGCCATGATTCAGGCCAATGGCATGGCCGCACGGACCCAGAAGCTTAAGGTAGATACCACGGGATGACAGAAGGCTGATAGCCTGTGCTGGGGTCGGGAGGGAGCTTGTAGCCACAGGGACCTTGGTTAAAGTTTGAATTGCAAAAGCCATCAGCCACTCATGCTGAGGGCAGAATATATTACCAAGACTGTAGGCCTGAAATTCATTAAGGATCCATAAAATGTTTTTTATCAAAGCTTCAGAGTGGAAGAAAGAATCTCCTTACCATCCTCTCAAACCCTTGTGGTGTCTCATTTACCCAAAATTGTTTGTTGTTGGGGTTTTTTTTTTAACTCAGATTTTATCTTGCTATTTTCCCCCAACTGAAAGTATCAACGTTTTTATGATTTTTTTCCTATTGTCCTTTATTCTTAATACTTGCCTTCTGCTTCAGAGCTCCACTGAACAATTAGTTTGTGAACCCCATTCTTGCTGGCCACCAAAATACAAAGTGACCCGCAGTGCCTTTTAGTAATCAAATCTGGCCCCCTTCTTGTCTCTCTGATCAGGCTGCATTTGGGGAAAGCCGTAAAAAGTCCCCACACCCCGCAGAAGCCAGCTCTCACCAATGAGACAGATAGGAACTGTAACTTACAAAGAATTTTAGACATTCTTCTCAAATTTAATTTTGTTGTAATGATCGTGATTTTCTCACGCTTTTGTCCTTCCAGGTTGGAGATCGGATTGTGAGCATCAATGGACAACCTCTGGATGGACTGTCTCACACAGACGCAGTGAATCTACTGAAGAATGCCTTCGGGCGCATTATCCTGCAGGTATTTCCATCAATAGAGAGAGACATGGCTGGGAGAGGCAGATAAGTGGCAGCAGGAAAGACAAGCAGAGCGTCACTCCCAGTAGGCATCGCCACCCACCAGGGTGCTTGCTCATGTGAATGGTGAAAGTTGAAAGCAAGAAATTATTATTTTTATTCAGAAATTCTTTAATGCCACCCACACAGGCATGAGCAGGGCCATACGAACGTGTAACAAGGGGAGAAAAAATTACTCTCAGCTTCATGTGGTAAATCAACAAGGCTTTTTAGCTTCCAGCATTCTTTTGTAACTTGAAGTTTTCTGGGAATAGGAAATTATTTCCTTTCTTATATCCAAAGACTTACTGGGCAGTGCAGGCACTGTTTCCTGTCCCTTTAATGGCAGAGAGAAATTCAATGCTCTTTCTCCTGTGCTGTGGATGGCTGCCAGCACCCTGCAGCTCTCACTGCATTGTAGTCATCAATTAAGGCAGACAATTATTGATCAGCTGTGGCCCCATGAGTATTGTCCAGAAGCAGAGAGAAATACAGGAGGAAGTAAAAGCAAAACGTGCTGCTCATTCCCCTCCCTCCCTCTCCGCCCTTCACTTTCGCTAAGATTGATCCCGTGCAGAGACTTAAGAGGCAGCGCACTACCAGTGAGTGTCTTTAATGAGTGCCCTAAAATGAAGGATTATAATCACCCTACTGCTGAAGAGGTAGTATAAAATGATTTACAGGTAAAAAGAATAAAACACACAGCCAGCTCTCAGATAATTCTAGCCTTAGCATAAGAAGACTGAGTGGAAAAAGCATGACATTTGAGAGAAGTGATTTGTGGTGCTTAGCCCTGAGATCTCAGTGGTCGAGGTCAATGTGTCAAAGCCTTTAGCAAGGTAGACATAACAGGGGCCATGAAACGCTGTCTGTGGTCTCAAAAGAGCTGATGCATTAGGCCAAATGTTATTTGGGTCCTTAAGTGTCTGCTGAGTACCAACCAAAACAGTGCGTGGACAGCCTCAACCCTGCTTCTCGATGGTTGTGTGTGGTCCCCACACAATGTGGACATTTCTGGGCAGAGTTCCTCGCATTCCTACTTTCAGGAGCTTTGCTTTTCGTTCGCCCATCCTTCGAGTCCTACTGACCCCTAGAGTCACTTGTTACAAGCGCACTCTTCCTTCTCAGCTGTAGTCACAGGATGCGCAAGGGAGCAGAGCCTCAGGTGGGAACCTGAGCAAGAAGAGAGGGCTTTCTCTTAGTGTCTGGGATTATGGGCATTCTTACACACTGACTAAGTACATTTATCGCCACCGTTTTCCACAAGGAACATGACACAATCTGGAGCTCAGCGTTAGAACATTGTGTAGCATGCACAAAACTCTGGGTTAAGTCCCAGCACTCCTCACCCCACCCTGCAAAAACCCACAAAAAGACAGTAGAAAAGTGTAATCGTAACTAAATATTAAAATTACCTTGGGAGACGTGGCACCTCTCAGCAATGGGGGTTGGGCAGGAGCATGCAGAGTCCGAGGTCACCCTTAGCTTCATACTGAGTTCAAGGCTGCCTTTGGCTACAGAATTAGTTCAAGGCCAGACCTGGGCCACTTAAGACCCTGTCATGGTGGGATGGCTCAGGGGTGATGAGCACTGGCTGTTCCTGCAAAGGAAGTCCAACTCCCAGCACACACATAGCAGCTCACAGTTGTCTGTAAATCCAGTTCCAGGGGATCTCACACGCACAAACACACACACACACACACACACACACACACACACACACACAAAAGCAAGTAGAATATCAACATACATAAAATAAAAATAAATAAATCATTTTCTTAAAAAGACCCTGTCTCAAAAAAACAAAAACAAGCGAACAAAAACTTTGCTTTTAGAAGCCAAGTTTGGTGACCATGTCTGTAGTCCCACATCTCAGGACACTGAGGCAGGAGGATCAGTAGTTCAACGTCAGTCTTGGTGATATAGAGGTAAATCTGTACTGAAACCTTATCTCACAACAACAAAACTCACAAAGGCACCACTTCATTCTTGCTCAACTGCTCCTTTCAATATATTTTTAAAAGATTTATTTGTTTGTTTGTTTGTTTATTTATTATGTATACAGTGCTCTACCTGCATGTATGCCTATATGCCAGAAGAGGGCACCAGATCTCATCTGGGCTTTGCACAGATCAGTGGACCCTCTGAGGAGTCCATGGTTGAGGCACTCACACTAAGGAAAATGGAGTTTGATGACCACAAGCACAGTAGACACAAAGCTTAGCAGTGTCCCCTCTCAAGCACCTTCTAGTCATATGGTGTTTGCTTGAACTAAAACAATATGCAACACACTTACATGGCAGCTGACTCATCACTAGGCAATTATCTTTATTGTCAGACAGGCCATTGGCAGGGAAGTGAAAAAAAAAAAAAGGCCAGGTAATTGTGCCTGGTGAAATGAAAAGAGACATGTTTCTTTATGCATGTGTGCAGGACAAAGGTCATTCCTCTGTCACGGTCCACTTTCAGCAAGCCCCAGCCTGTCTCCATCTCTCCAACCCAGGGATTCTAGGCACACACCACTTCTTGCTTTTTACATGGATGCCAGAGAGTGACCTCAGGTCTTCGTGCCTTAAAGGCAAGCACCTTACAGGCTGAGCCATCTTCCCAGCCCATGGGAAAGACTTCCAGAGTCTCACACAAAGGCGTCAGCAAGTGCTGTTGGCCCAGGAAATGTTACAGTTGGCTCATCAGACTGCAGAGTGGAGAATAGAGAGGCAGCTAACACTTCTGGAAGCTTACTGTCTCTAACTCTAAGAAGGAGCAGATGTCCGTGCCCCTGAAGGCTCCAGACTAAGCAGCTGAGGTTGACTAGGCTGTTTGAAGTGTCACTAGTTGCATTTGCTTCTTGTAATTTGGGAATTTGTCCTGCTCAGGTCTTAATTCAGGTACCATAGTCTCTGCTAGAGAAGAAAAAGTTTGCTTTTGTTTTGTACTAAGATTTATCTTATTTTTTTAACTTATATATAAGTGTGTGTGTGTGTGTGTGTTGTCTGTCTGTCTGTCTGTCTGTTTGTCTTTGTGAGTAAATGCCACATGTGTGCAGATGCCCAAGAAGGCCAGAAGTGGACATCAGACCCCCTGGAACTGCAGTAACCTGCAGTTGTAAGCCACCCAAGGCAGGTGTTGAGAAACGAGCTCAGGTCCTCAGGTCCTCTGTAAGAGCATCAAGCTCTCTTAACCACTTACCAGCCCAGCCCACTAGAAAAATAAATGTTTCTAATTTTATACCTTTTTTTGAGGACATAAGAGGCGGGAAAAACCATGTCAGACATTTCTATCATGGACAGTTTATAGAGATGGGCTTTGGGAAATGGTGAATTGGAGCAACATTAATTAAACAGATAACCCAGACTGGCCTCACTATACAGCTAACACTAGCCTTGAACTTTTGTTTTGTTTTGTTTGGTTGGTTTTTTTGTTTGTTTGTTTTTGTTTTTGTTTTGTTGTTGTTGTTGTTGCTGTTCTTTGGTGTTTTGTTTTGTTTGAGACAGGGTTTCTCTGTGTAACAGACCAGGCTGTCCTGGACTTTGTAAACCAGACTGCCTCAAACTCAGAGATCCGCCCGCCTCTGCCTCTGCCTCCCAAGTGCTGGGATTAAAGGCACCCGCCCGGCTTAGCCTTGAACTTCTGATCTCAGTGTCTCATCTTTTGTTCAGAATAATGTACTCTTGATGGCATTGTAGTTTTAGGAGCACTGGTGTGGCCAGGCTGAGCAGCCTCATGGCCAAGGAAGTATGTTGCGCATGCTCAGTGCTGGAGATGAGGGCAAACTGAAACCACTCAGACTTGTAGCATTAGCACCCCCACTGCCTAACACATTACTCTTATTAGATGCCGGTTGACTGAATGAACTAAAATGGAAGAGATGGATCACAAAGCCTAGGAACAATTTTGGGGATCAGAAGAAAATCCTTAAATCAAAGAGATAATAGTTAGGAATCCATATACAGCGGGCATGGTGGTCTGTATACGCCTGTGATCCCAGCACTCAGGGGGGAAGAAGCAAGTAGATCCAGGACAGCCAGAACTACACAGAGAAACCCTGTCTCAAAATCCCAAACCAAACAACAACAACAAAGAGTCTGTACATGAAGTGGCTCTTTGGTCACCCCTCAGGGGCACCCTCCTCCGGAGCTTGCGGAACTGACGTAAGCGGCCCCGGCAGCAGAAGAGTTATGAAGACAGCTAAGAGACAGAGCTGGGGCTCAGCTGGAGAGTGCTTGTCCTGGATTCAATCCATAGTGCCCCCCATGAGCGACGGGAAAGGAAGGGGAACCATGGGATTAAGCCAAGAAACCTAATGTGCAACAAGTAGAAGTTGTAAGCAGAAATACAGAGAGAGGGGGAATTCATCAGTGCACATATTAAGTAGAAAAAGAATAAAACCTACCCAGACATGACATTTTTCAAGACAAAAGTACTTGCTAGCTATAAAACAGCAAGGCATTTAAATGGTACTAGCTCTTTAGAAATTCGTTTTCTGAGAGAATTGCTTTAAGGAGTACTCCAACAAGTAAACAAAATAACACAGAAGACATGGCATTGCTGGAAAACAGTGAAATCTCTGGCAGTTGGGCACAGAAAGCTGTCTGTCCAACTGGAACAGAAGGAAGAACATGTTGAGAAGAAATGCCTCTGACCTAAAAAGGAAAATAGAGGGAGAGGTAGCTCAGTGAGGAAAGCACTTGCCACCCAAGCCTGACAAAGTGGCTTCAATCCAGATCCCATAGTGGAAAAAGAAAACTGACTCTTGAAAAGTTGTCCTCTGACTTACACATGCTGCTGCTGGTGCTGGTGATAATGGTAGTGGTGGGGGGTTGGTGGTGATAAAATTAAATTAAAAGGGGGAAGCTGGGTGTGGTGGCACACACCTGTAATCTTAGCAGTCTAGGAGGCAGAGGCAGGCAGATCTCTGTGAGTTCCAGGCCAGCCTAGTCTACAAAGCCAGTCCAGGACAGCCAAGGCTACACAGAGAAATCCTGATTCAAGTGGGGTGGGGGCGGTGTTAAAAGTGAGAAAAGAGGGATTGAGTATCTAATATATCTGACTGTCCCGGAAGTTTGAAATGTATTAGAAATTGTAAAGCAGCCGGCGTGGTGGCACATGCCTTTAATCCCAGCACTCAGGAAGGCAGAGGCAGGCAGATCACTGTGAGTTCAAGGCCAGCCTGGCCTACAAAGTGAGACCAGGACAGCCACAGAGACACACAGAAACCCTGTCTCAAAAAAACAACAAAGAAAATATAAAGCTGATCTAATAAAAGCATAGAAAGTAAAATATGTACTAACTATATACTCTGGGAAATAAATTAACACTATAATAAAGGAAACAATAAAATATAGGAGGTAGCAGGCTTAGTAAGAGTAGCATTTAGGTAAATTTTAAGTCATGACTTTGGGAGGTTTTTTGTCCTACTTTTTTCCTGTCCTTTTGTTGTTGTTGTACATTTCTTGCTACCCAGGCTACCCTCCACCTCAAATATGAGCCAAGGAAACCTGGTTCTCGGCGTCCCAAAGACCCATGGGTAGCCACTTGCATCACATGTTGAGAATGAGACAGGTGGCGGCGAATGCCACGAAGGGACTCGTTTTCAGTCTGCCCACACTGGAACGACAGAAGTAAAGGATGTCTTCCGGTTGTCCCACCCCCACCCCCACCCCCCATGGAGTAAACAAGGCAGAAGTCAAGGGGGTGTTGCTTAGCGCACAGTCATGGTCAGGCCGGTCTGGTTGATCATTGTCCTAGGACTGGCCGTGTGGAGTCTTATCAGGACAAGGAAATCACTGCTGCTAGGGGCAGTTTTGATCTAATTCTCAGGATGTTTGTCTGTCAGACTCATGATCCTAGAATCCAAGCAGCGAATGGCACAGAGAAAGCCATCTGGAGGGCAAGATGGAGTTTGTTAGGCCAACTTCAGATTTAGAGGATGGTTAGTGACTTGTAGGCGTCACTTTGGAGCAGGATGTGGTAAAAGCTGTGGTCGGAGACGTGTTGGTTAGGATGTCCCCTGCAAACCTTGAAAATACCTTTGCTTTCCTTATCTGGTGCCTTCAGCCTTGAAACAGGAGGTTGCTAGAGGAACATCCTTAAATGATTAACATGTCTACTGCACAGAGTTGAACAGGAATCTGGCCCAAAGTTGAAGGCAGCAAAGGAGATGGTAGAAGATGAGGCTGAAGTGACAAGCTTGCCGCTGTTCCTCCTCGCAACTGCGGGCCTCTGCTTCAGTCCCCACTCTCCGCAAGAGCAGCCCAGGCCTTCTGTTACACCACTTAAAAAATACAGCCAGGCATCGCAGTGCAGGAGGTTGGGGGCCCGTGAGTGGCCATGACTTTTCAGTGGAAGAAGCTGAAGCTTGTGTCGTCCACACAAGGACATGATTAGATCATTTAAAAGCTTGTCAGAGAGGAGCAGTAGCGTGTTCAGGAGGAAATTTACCACAAACCAGTCTGGGCTACAGAGTGAGTTCAAGGCCAGCCTAGGCTACATAGTCTTGTCTTCCTCGTTTAAAATACCAATTAATTTAGTTAAATCAGCAAATAGATGTAAAATTGTGTTATTTAAGAACATGGAAACAAATGCTGAAAGATACTGTTGAAGAGTTGGAATATTGTCAGATGGGAAGAGGGATGGAGGGGCAGGGACGCTTTCATTAGGCGCTGGTGGGTGACTCTGACTTTCTCCTGATGTTTTTATTTGTTTTGTGCATCTGTGCCTGCTTGTGTGGTGCTGAGAGGGTAGCTCACAGCAGTCATTTTCTCCTTCTACCATGTAGAAGCACTCCTAGGATCCCAGAACTCAAGAGGCTAACATGGGAAGATTTTGAAAGACCAAAAAAAAAAAAAAAAGTATGAAAACAAAGAAGAGGAAAAAATACACAAGATATCCCAGGCTGGTCTTGAGGCCATAACAATCCTCCAGCCTCAATTTCCCCGGTGCTGGGAATACAGGAATGAGCCACCATGCCAGCTGGCTTGAGAGTTCTTTTTTGTTGTTGTTTGGTTTTGGTTCTTTTTTTTTTTACACATGGTTTTTTTTCTCTGTAGCCTTGGCTGACCTGAACTTGCTTTGTATAGACCAGGGTGGTCTCGAACTCACAGAGATCCTCCTGCCTCTGCTTCCCAAGTGCTGGGATTAAAAGCCTGTGCCACCATGCCCACAGGCTTGAGAATTGTTAACCTTGGTTGCCCAGTCAAGGCGCTATTTTCCATAGGTTGCCAGAGATTCTGGTTTCCTTGATGTAGGATGTGCCCTGGCTCTGCAGATGACACAGTGCAGGGGCCGAGGGGTAAGTGACATTGGGGTTCATGAAGAAGAGGAAGCCGCCGCATGATGCTGGGAGAGGATAAAGAGCTGTGGGACAGGAGGGTTGAGGGCGCCATGAGCCGGAGCCTCCCCAGGTCGGACAGGTTTCCCCTGCCCCACGTCACAGCTCTCTCCTTACACAGCGGCTGAAGACGGGCACCGCAGACAGGGGTCAGGAGTCTCACTTTTGTTACAAAATCTGAGGTGTGAGGTCTGAGAACTGCAAAACTCCTTTTGATGTCCCCATAAATTGTTTTGGGGCACAGCCTGGAGTGCCTGCCTAGAAAAATAAAAATCTAAAAAAACCTGGGAGAAATCTAAGCTTAGAGTACTCCAGGTGACTCCAAGGGTTTGAGCCACTAGAGGGCTCTGTGTCTAGCAGCCAAATTTGCCCTTCTGGCGTCTTACAGTCTACACTCTTAGATTGTTTTGTTTTTTTGTTTGTTTTTGTTTTGGGTCTTGAGACATGGTTTCTCTATGTAGCCCTGTCTGTCCTGAAACTCGCTCTGTAGACCAGGCTAGCATTGAACTCACAGAGATCTGCCTGCCTCTGCCTCCCGAGTGCTGGGATTACAGGGGTGTGCCACCACCAACCAGCTCTCAACCCGTTTTTGAGGAGAGCTACCCAGCTTGTGGTCCATGCAGTAAAGACATGCACAAATGACTCAACCAGAAGGTTTATTGAGCAGAGTGACCTGCTGCTGAACAAAGGGTAGTTAAGTTCAGCTTTTTTTTTTTTTAAAGATTTATTTATTTATTATTTATACAGTTTTCAGAAGAGGGCACCAGATCTCATTATAGATGATTGTGAGCCACCATGTGGGTGCCAGGAATTGAACTCAGCACCTTTGGAAGAGCAGACAGTGCTCTTAACCTCTGAGCCATCTCTCCAGCCCTCGGCTTTATTTATTTTAAGTCATTTAGCGTCCCAGTAGCTGTAGCACAAGCCAGTGTGTCTGATGAAATAACCCTTTCTCAAGGAGAGTGGCCTGAGAGGTGAACACCGATAAGCAAACGGAAGGAATTACAAGTGGGTAGAGAAACTCCACTGCACGGGGAACCGCAGCGAGAGCACAAGGCATTCGGAGGGGGAAACACAGAGTGAGACGTGAGTGCAGTGGGAGGGGGGAACACACACTGACCAGAAAGAGCAGTGGGAGGGGGGAACACGGAGTGAGGTGTCAGTGCTGTGGGAGGGGGGAACACACACTGGCAGGGAAGGGCAGTGGGAGGGGGGAACACGGTTATTTGCTCATCTTCCAACCCCGTAGGCATCTCCGCCCGGTCCTTAGGCCTGGGGGACAGAGTTTCCTCTGGAGCCTTTCTGTCCTGCAGCTCGCCTTGGCTGGGTAGCAGCTGAGCGGTCCCCTCCTCCTCCTTGGCGGTGGTAACTTCCCAGGGCTCCGCGGGCGAGCTGGTCTCTGTACCCACTTCCTCCTCTGTTTCCATGGCTGCTGCTCTTCTTCTTGCCTTCTCTGAGTGGACCTCCTTTTCCTTGGAATGACAGGCTAGCCACCTCTTCCTTCCTGCGGATAGTTTTGGGTGGGTAAGTCACGTAGTTCTCCTTGGCCTCTTCCTCCTTGGAGAAGTTGGGACTCTCCCTCCAGACCACTGGGCTGCTCGCCTCAGGCCTGCAATTACTAAGTGTTTAATAATAGCTACACCTGGAGGGGGGACAAAATGCTTCCATTAAACATCTGGTGGAAAGAATCTAAAATTATGCAGTCACTTCTAAGTAAGGCAGCTCTACTGGGATAAATAGGCTCATGCCCGTCGCCCCCACCCCTCTGTGTGGTCTCCCACCCTGACCGATGGTGCCTAACTAGAGGCACAAATGGGAGGGCACACATACTTTTGACCAGGTTAATGTTTTGAAGGGTTGTGGTTGAGCAGGATGACATCATCCATATTTCCCAACTGTCCTTTTCCTCCGGGGAAAGAGGGGAAAGGGTGCCAGTCCACATGCGGTAGAAGGCCAGACCGCAGACCCGAGGGTGGGACTGTCACAAAGCTAGGAGTCACCGCTCCTGCTCCAAGCCGTCCACGGTAAGCCAACTGAAAGAGCCACTTACTAGTGTGAAGCAGGAAAGGGAAATTTGTTCAGTGCAACCACACTGGGAAGAAGGACAAAGATCCAGTGACCACACCCACAGTCCATCTTAGGACCCTGAAGTGAGCCTGAAGCTCAAAGGGACGGCCGAGGATATGCACACCTAAGCAGCCCTGATCCGAGAGTGGGTCCGACACCACTGCCTGCCGTTGTCTGGACTCCTGTCTCACCCAGGGAGGTGCCACAACCATGTGGTGTCTCCTTCCTGAAAACAAGGGCTCCCTCTAGCTGGCACCTTCTCCTTCTCCTAGCATAAAATTCCCAGGGAAATTCTCATTTCATCAGAGTCCATCGTTCTAACAGAGTGATAGATTGAGAGACACGGGTTTCTCTTTAGAGCATCTTCGGCTCTGCCAAGCCAGTTATAGGATCTCACTTATCCAGGCCAGGGGACCCAGAGGCTGGAACACCTGAAGTTGCAGAGGCTGTGATACCGGTCTCATTAAGGGACTCTAATCCCTCTTGTCCCCTCTCCCTTTTGACCATCAGGGTGTCATGTGACCCCTCACATGCCACCTACTGCACTTTTCTCCCTTGTGTTCCTGAGCCCCATCTCTGTTCTCAGAACCCAGTGAAGCTGAAGGAAAAAAACAAACCAAAAAAAAAAAAAAAAAAAAAAAAGCCAAAACAAGTCCAAGATTCACTTGATAAAGAAAAGTAAAGTCTATCTCCTGTCTGCTTGTTGGCCTTCCCCTGCTTCCCCAAAGGACCCCGGGCTTACCTGAGACCACAGTCCCCAGTCCCTGGTGTTCAGAGACAAGGCTGAGCAGGACATCTAGGTTGAACTTGGACACCACTGACCTAACCCTTAGACAGTAGCTCCTCCCCACTCCCAAGCCAAGCCCCAGGCGGGCCTTAGCCACAGCCTATCAACTTACTTGTCAATCTGCTCTCAAGACAAAGGTGCTGGCTACAAATGTCTTAGGGCTGGAAAGTCTTCCTGCAGGTGGCAGATTTGCTGTCCTGGTCTCCCCACAAGAGTCTGTGCTGTCCTTCATAATACCACTTGGCCAGAGGGTTCCACTCCTACAAGATTGGCAGGAGTGTTTTGGGTGGTTCCCTAGGATTTACTGACGGCTAAGAGACCCCTTTAATTTTAGAGCTAGTTGTAGGGAGGATCCTGCAGGATTTTTGTATTTTCCAGCAAATGTTAAAACTTTAGGATGAGTATAACTGGACTGGAACTAGGGACACAGCTATGTCTGAAAAATAAATTGTGCAGCTCTTTCCCCCTTGTGCCAGGTGACTGCTTCCCAACATCTGATTAAAGAGTACTAGATTCTAGCCAGATGAAGTGTTAGCATATAGGTTGCCTAGCAACCTGTTGTCATCATCTGCTGCCACCAGGTATGTGCACTTCAGCTGCCCACCACCTATAAAGGACCAACCCATTTCTGGGTGTTCTTTCTCCACCTGGGCTTCTCTCCCCCTCCCTGTATCTGAGGCACCCCTAACTATCCCTCGATCTCCTGGGCCTCTCTCTCTCCCCTCATGGCCCACTCGGGCCCCAGCTCCTCTCCCCTTCCCTTCCACCAAATGCATCTCTTTGTGTCATACCTGTTGTGTGGCCTCTATATCTATAGGCATAACACAAGTGGTGGCTTCTGCCTGTAATCCCAGCCCTCTAGAAGCTGAGATAGGACAGCTGTGAGTTTCAGGTTAACCTGGGCTACAAAGTGAGCTGCATAGTCTCCAAAGAGAGGGGAGGGTCTGGATGTGGCAGGGCGCGCCCGAAATAACCAGCGCACGGGAGGCAGAGGCTCATGGGGCTAAGCTCTGTGAATTCAAGGCCATCCTGTCTATATAGTGAATTTTAGTGTAGCCAGGACTGCTTTGTAAGACCCCATCTCAAAAAAGAAAAGGAAAGTAAGGAAACAGACAATGTTTCAATGACTTTTGCGGCTTCGTCCAATAGGGCCATGACATAGTCCCGTGAGCATAACCTATGGTGACAGCTTGAGCTTTTTCAATGTTGCTTGTCGTGAGATCTGTGTGTTTTAACTATGCCATTCTGCTCCGTAGCATTCCTAATAGAGTTAGGAACAGAGGCTGTGGCTCCTAGAAGTCCCAACAGACTGGGCTCAGCTACATTTCCCACAAAGCCTGCTCCTGGTGGCTCACACCCAGCACTTGGGACACTGATGCAGGAGGATCATGAGTTCCAGGCCAGCCTAGACTACATAGGTAACCCCACAGAACCAGAAGGAGACAGGGGAGGAGTGAGGTCAGGAAAGGAGTGTTATTAAATAAGCTGGGTGATCACAGCAGGACAGAGGGAGCCGAGAATCCGGTCTCAGCTGCTGCCAGCAGTCCTGAGCACACGGGAGAGAGACTCGGAGTTGCCGCGGCAGGTCATCTTGGTCTAGTTGATCATTATCATGGGCCATTTCCTCAAGCTGGGTGCTGAGAAGGTTGGTTAGTGGCAGTTCTTCCCTTTGCCTTGAAACTCACCAGTCAAGCCTGTTGTTCCTGAGGTCCAAAGTCACATTAAGTGAAAAAACACTCAGGAGAACTCACAAGAGAGGAAAAGAAAGAAGAGGGAGTTGTAAACAAAACAGAGGGTGGGTGACATGGCTCAGCACATAAAGGCACTTGCTGTCAAGCCCGTCGGCCTGAGTTCAAGCCTGAGAATACTACATGGTGAAAGGAAAGAACTGATTCCCACAGGTTGTTGCTCTTTGAGAAGACCAGGGTTCAATTCCTGGCACCCACACAGCAGCTCACAGCTGTTTGTAACTTCAGTCCTAGGGAATCCAAAATGCCTCACACAAGACACATGCAGGCAAACACAAGTGCTCATCAAATAAAAATGAATCATTTGAAAACAAAATGAGGGCTGGAGAGACGACTCAGTGCTTTAGAGCACTGCCTGCTCTTCCAGAGGTCCTGAGTTCAATTCCCAGCACCCACATGGTGGCTCACAGCCATCTGTAATGTGATCTACAGATAAAATGCTCATATACAATAAATAATAAATAAATAAATTTTAAGAAAACAAAATGAAATGACATTCAAAATGCTGTTAGCTGGGTCAGTGCCTGGACCTCCTTGAGTCTCTCTGTCACTACTCTGTCCCTGTGGAGTGTAGCCTGCCTGTTAGATTTTCTCTTGTTCTATGTCTCTCTGCCCCTGTGAAGGCTCAGACCTTCTCTCCCAGGCTCCTCCTCAGCCACAGTTACTACACACTGGAGCATGACCCTGCTGCTCATGGGACCCGAGACGAGATGAGAAACAACCCACAGGCATACAAACACGTGTTGTCACAGCTCCTGAGAAACAGGTGGAGAATGCAGAAGAGAGCGGGACGAGTTAGCCTAAGCAGGAAGACTAGAGAAGGCCACATGGAGACAGCTGCTATTCAGACTGGTTTTGTATAGAGATTTCCAGGGAGAAACCACTAGAAGACTGAGAGAGTGGGAATAGAGAACCTCAGTTAGACAGGTGTGTTTATGTGTGTGTGTGAGAGCATGTGTGTGTGTGCGCTCTGTGTATGTGTGTGCTACACATGCTTAGACTCTTATCCCAAGAACAAGGGACAGCGATGAAAGGTTTTAAGCAGAAGAGTACCAGCATGTCTGGAAAGATGACTGGGTTGTGTAAGAGAGGTTAGAAGACGGCAGGTGAACAGTGACCAGACGGAAAAGGGTTCGGAACTTCTGTGAACTATTACTTATTTGGGAGCAGGAGGCACCAACATCGATATTCAAACTGAGCACCTGTGTTGATAGCACCTCAACGCCTGTCTGAGGTTCCAGCCACAGCAGGTTATCCCTGGTTGGCTCATAACCTGGGACATAGGGGTGTCATTTTGCTAATAAGATAAAAATTAAAGAAAAAGTCAATTGAATAAGGAGGTTGGGTTTTCTGGTCAAGAGTTTGGAGAGGAAGCAGCATGTGTGTGTGTGTGTGGTGTGTGTGCGTGCCCTCTGAGAATGGAACCTCGGGTCCCACACATGCTATGCATGCCCTCTACCACTGAGCTACATCCCCAATCCAAATTAGGATTTGTTGTCTTAACTTGGATAAGCTGAGAGATGTCAAAACGCAAATTCCAAATTGGTGATTGGGCAGAGCCTAGCATCTGGGTTGTAAGCACACTGCTGGAACTTAAGCCCAGGGGGTGGATGTGCTGTCACCTGAGCTTGAAGCTGCCTGGGTCCTTGATTGGCCCGGGAGATAAGCTAAAAGGCAGCAGAGAGCAGACCCTGCCAGCAGCAGGAAAGTCAAAAGAATGTGGGGAGGCCCAGGCTGGCTGAGAGCTGGAATAGAGTGTGAGGAGTGTGCCTTAAGAGCAGGCAGTGAGCCAGGCGCCTAGTTCAACGTCAGCCTGGTCTGCAAAAGCGAGTCCAGGACAGCCAGGGCTACACAGAGAAACCAAGTCTCAAAATACAAAACAAACAAACAGGTCAGGCAGTGTACATGGAGGCTCAGATCTGTGGAGGGTGGTGCAGCGGGAGAAGAGAGACTTGTATAGTCCGGCAGGGGCTTGACCTTTCTTCCATAGGCTTTTATGCTAAGTATCGCCCCATTTACTCGATCATTCTTCCCATGATTGTATTTCTCGAACGCTCTGTGATTGCGTGTAACTGTTTTTTCCCTACTCTGGGATGATCCCCCAAATGTATTCTGACCCTCTCCTCCGGCCCATTGCCTTCTGCTTTACTGGCAATGCAGCTGGTTCACAGTTGAGGCGTGTGCGCCCTCTGTCGGTTTGTTCTGGAACTGCGTCAAATCAAGTCCCTCCGTACTAAGGATCTATGCAGTGTTGCAGTCTGTCCTCCAGATTGAGGGGGGCCGGGGCTTGTTCTGGAGTCGGGCTGGGGCAGCTGTGAGGTGCCAATAAGGTCAGTGTGCTAAACACAGGAGACTGTTAGGAGAGGTGCCACAGAGCTTGAAGGTCATCGGAAGGACTTCAGTGTGTGGCCCCACAGCATCTAGTTCTCTGCAGACAGTCTCAGGCAGAGTCTGGAGCAGTGAGGCCAGGCAGCCAGGCGATGGCTCCTGTAGAACTCCACACGAGATGACTTTGCCAGTCGGCCTGCAGCACCTAAAGCTCAGAGACAGAGAAGTCAAGGATGCTACCAAAGTCTTCGTGAAACTGAAAGAACAGGCCATGGTCCCCTGGAGTGCAGAAGGCTACCAGAGCACAGGCACAGGGCAGAGGGTTCCTGATGGCATGACCGGGGACATCATGAAGATTTGGAGTTAAGTCAGGTAGAGCTGGAGCTAGCGAGCTGGGGGTTGTCATCCCTGATGATATTTAAGTTCACAACAAGAATCCCAGCACTCGGGAGGCAGAGGAAGGCGGATCTGTGTGAGTTCAAGGCCAGCCTAGTCTACAAATTGAGTCCAGGGCAGCCAATGCTAACACAGAGAAACCCTGTCTCCAAAAAACCAAGAGAGAGAAAGAGAACCAAAGTCTGCAGCCCAGCGTGGAGGTGCACACTGAAACCCCAGCACTGGGGAAGGTACATCGGGACTATTGAGAGTTTCACGCCAGGGAGGGATAAGAAAGGGAGGACGATGAGGGAAGAAAGGAAAGAGAGAAAGGGGAGTGAGAGAGAGAAAGGATGAATAGCCCATCCTGTCCAGTGCTATGTGCAGGTCGAATGAGGATTAGAATGCAGCCATGGTTTTCCCAGTGTTCTTGCAACTCACAGCAAAATGCCTTGCCATCCCACCCGCAGGTCGTGGCAGATACCAACATAAGTGCCATAGCTACTCAGCTTGAAATCATGTCCACCGGCCCTCAACTTGGCTCTCCGACTGCTGACCAATATCCGGAAGACACGGAGTGAGTATTGTAATGCAGAGTGGACCTAACCCCTGAGCTTCAGCTTCTAGCGTGTGTGTGTGTACACGTGCGTGTGTGCGTGTGTGTGTGTGTGTGTGTGTGTGTGTGTGTGTGTGTGACCAGCCTGCATGCTATGTCCTGACCTGACAAGGAGCCAGGGTTCTCTATCTCCCCCAAGGCTCTGCTCCACCACAGCACAGCCTGGGCTCACACTGCTTCTCATGGCTTTGACACAAGTCTGAGCCCTCTGTCCTAAGAAACGGTGGGTTTATAGACCAGTCCCTCCCTGCTCTAAGATGCAAGGAGTAAAGGCGCTTGCCAACGAGTCTGATGACCTGAGCACAATCCTTGGGGCCCACATAGCGGGAGGAGAGAACCAGCCCCTCAACTCCACTTGCCTGTGTTTGCACCTGTACACGCTCTCAACAACACTGTATGTGGAGACTCTGAGGAGACGGTCTCCAGTAGATGTGGGAATCTGGTCTTAGCACATTCCCTGGGGCTATTCTAGCACAGACAGGCAGAGAGCCACTGTGCTTTGAGAAGTGCTGCCTGAAACTGTTCCTCACTTCCTCATCAGCACCTGCTATAGTGTGTGCTCAATGAATGCTATTGGTTAACAGTTCGTGCAAGAGTCTCCTGATGACAGCCATCCACAAGGGGCTTTACTGGGGGGAGGGTCATGGTTTATCAACCTAAATGATACTTTTGGAGAAAAATATTGTTTTTTCCTACTTTATTTCCTCATCATATATGCCATCAAATATGACAGAATACAAAAATAGCATTTTCAAGCTACCACAACCCTTTAAAACCAAGTCAGGGTGGGGCAATGGGGGATGCTTTCAGTCCCTGGATGCTTCCCTAGCAGGAACAAAGCCCTCCTTCATTTCTCAGTACCACAGGGGACTAAGCATGGTAAAACGCATTTCTAATCCCAGGACTCAGGAGGTAGAGACAGAAAGATAAGAAATCCAAAGCCGCTGGGTGGTGGCAGCACACGTCTTTAATCCCAGCACTTGGGAGGCAGAGGCAGGTGGATTACTGTGAGTTCAAGGCCAGCCTGGTCTACAAAGTGAGTCCAGGACAGCTAAGGCTACACAGAGAAACCCTGTCTTGAAAAACAAAACAAAACAAAAAACAAACAAACAAAAGAATATTGATTGCTGTGAGTTCAAGGCTAGTCTGGGCTAGAGTGAGTTCTAGACCAACCTGCCCTACAGTTCAAACCACACTCAAAATGGAGGGAGGGATTTTGGCAATATGGCTCAGCGGGTAAAGCCACTTGCTGCCAAGACTGGCAACTTAAGTTCAATACCTAGAACCTCCATGGTATAAGGAGAGAAGTGAGCCCTAAAAGCTGTCCCCTGACTTTAATAGTTACATGTACACAAGCACATTAAAGTGTGTGTGTGCACACATATGTATGTATATAGATACATATAACATGCCATGTGCATACATACATACATACATGTGTGCATGTATATACACATATGCATGTATCACATTAAACATTAGGCCAATCCTTGTAGTACATGCCTAGATTTCAGCTGCTTGTGAGCCTGAGTCACAACAACTGTTTTTGGCCCTGTAGCACTGAGGGTGCTAAACCTTTCTCTTAATCACTTTGTTCTTTGCATTCGGCCAAGGTATGTGAATTTTAAAATTAGAGAATCAATAAACTTAACCAGTGATGCTTTTTAAGCTTCTTTTTTCCCCCTCCACAGAGTTTCTCTGTGTAGCCCTGGCTGTCCCAGAACCCAATTTGTAGACCAGGCTGGCCTTGAACTCAGAGAGATCTGCCTACCTCTGCCTCCCAAGTGCTGAGATTAAAGGTCTGTGCCACCACCGCCCAACTCTGTAAAGTTTTTTTTTAAAAAATTATTCTGCCTTTGTTTCTCCTGCAAGATGTAAGAGCACAGAAGTCTAGGCACATGGACCCCATGCTGCCTTCACATAGGATACTTCTCTGAATGGGGCACTTCCCTCAGCACCCTACTGAGGCGTCTGGAGCCGTGAAACCTGGCATGTAGGTGTACACATCAAAGCTTCTTTTTAGCTGGGCGTGGTGGCCTTTAATCCCAGCACCTGGGAGGCAGAGGTGGGCAGGGCTCTGTGAGTTTGACGCCAGGTCGGTTTACACAGGGAGTCTAGGACAGCCAAGGCTACACAGAGAAGTCCTGTCTCAAAAAACCAAACAAAAACTTTTAAAAAAAGATTTATTTATTATTTATACAGTATTCTGCCTGCATTGTGCCTACATGCCAGCAGAGGGCATCAGATCACATTATAGGTGGTTGTGAGCCACCATGTGGTTACTGGGAATCAAACTTGGGACCTTTGGTAGAACAGCCAGTGCTCTTAACCTCTGAGCCATCTCTTCAGCTCCCAAAAAAAACCTTTTAAAATAATTCTGTTCCTTGACTAAAAGATTATTTAATGTAGCCAGTGTGATTCTTTACCACTCTAGAAGTATGGCATGTCACAGCATGTTAAAATTGAGGCAAGCAAGCTGTTATGGGCCTGCCAACCAGGTGCATGTTTGGTTGAAAACTTCCAATCATGAGCTGGAAAGATGACTCAAGAGTGGTGCATGCCTTTAATCCAGCATTCAAGAGACAGAGGCAGGGGGATTGATAGGAGTTCAAGGTCAACTTGGTCTACAAAGTGAGTCCAGAACAGCCCCTGTCTCAAAAAAAAAAAAAAAAAAAAAAAAAAGTTAAGAGTGTGTGCTGAAGCCGGGCGTGGTGGCGCACGCCTTTAATCCCAGCACTCGGGAGGCAGAGGCAGGCGAATCGCTGTGAGTTCGAGGCCAGCCTGGTCTACAAAGTGAGTCCAGGATGGCCAAGGCTACACAGAGAGACCCTGTCTCGAAAAACCAAAAAAAAAAAAAAAAAAAAAAAAAGAGTGTGTGCTGATCTTGCAGTGTGGCTCCCTGCACCTGTGTCCCCACATCAGACAACTCATAATTGCCTGGAGCACCAGCTGCAGGGAGTCAGTGACTCTGGCCTCTGGCCTCCTCTGGCACCTGTACTCATGTGTCATACCTACACGCCGGCCGGCACATGGCTTTTTTTTGGGGGGGGGGGTGTTTTTTTGTTTGTTTGTTTGTTTTTCTTTTTTCAAGACAGGGTTTCTCTGTTTCACCTTGACTATCCTGGACTCACTGTAGACCAGGCTGGCCTTGAATTCACAGAGATCCACCTGCTTCTGCCTCCCAAGTGCTGGGATTAAAGGCGTATGCCACCATGTCCAGCCAGGCTTGTAGCTTTTAAAAATAAGCCTTAAAAGGGAACTTTCAAGTCAAAGCTGCCTGAGGTCTTAGTCCGCTCAGCAGCCAATAAGAAACAGGCCTGCTCAGAAGACAGAGACAGACGTTCTCTGTGAGGCTGGGCCCAGTGTGCTCTACATAGTGAGTCCTAGGCCTGCAGAGTTACAAGGTGAGACCCGGCTGAGAAAGAGAAAGGGGAGCCAGGTGTGGTGGCGCACTCCTTTAATCCCAACACTGGAGAGGCAGAGGCCGGTGGATCACTGTGAATTTGAGGCCAGCCTGGTCTACAGAGTGAGTCCAGGATAACCGAGGCTACACAGAGAAACCATGTCTTGAAGAGAGACAGAGACAGAGAGACAGAGAGAAGGAAAGAAGGAGAAAAGAAAGAAAGAGGAGGGCTGGAGAGATGGCTCAGTGGGTAAGAACTCTGTCTGCTCTTCCTAAAGGTCCTGAGTTCAATTCCCAGCAACCACATAGTGGCTCACAACCATCTATAATGAGATCTGATGCCCTCTTCTGGCCTGCAGGTGCACATGCAGACAGAACATTGTATACATAATAATAAATAAATAAATATAAAATAAAAAAAAGAAAGAGGAAAGAGAAAAAAAGGAAAACAAAGGGAAGGAATGAAGGGAAAAAAGATGACAATATAGGCCAACTCAGAAAATTTAGGAGAGTTTTCAGAAGCCCTGGGTAGTGTGAGACATGAGTTTGGAATACTTGAGAGTGCAGAGTAAAAGTGCTCCAAATAACACTATTTTGTATTTGGGATATTTTATTCAGATTATAGGATGTTTCCATATATGGAAAAACATTCACTCAAGCTTCATATATCAATATATAAAACTGAAGATAATGTCATACAATGTTTCTAGTAATTTTGTCATGAACAGATTTGTGGCATGGAATTTTCCACTTTGAATATCATACCACAAAAAAAAGTATGGCAGATTTTTTTTTCAAATTTGGGGAGTGTCCCTGATTAGGAATGCTCAACTGCACTAAATGGCTGTGTTAGAGTGTCTGGGGAGGTAACATGGGCAAGCCGGGGCATGTAGCAGGGGAGCACAGCTACCATGGAATCCCTGGGTCACTCACTCGTTGTCCAGCGCTCTTCACTCACAGGTGCCACACTGATAACAGAGCATAGAGTCAGATGTTCAGATGGCCATGGCAGGTGTGCAGAGCAAGCTGCAGCACGGTGCACACCTGCACTTGGGCAGTGACGAAAGGGGGGTTCCTCAAAGTCATCCATGCTGCATTAGTGAGATTAAGGCCAATCTGGGCTATATGAGAAGCCTGTCTCAAAAAATGAGTGAGTGAGTGAGAAGTGGGCGAGTGAGAGAGTCAGTGAGTGAGTGAGTGAGAGGGAGAGAGTGAGAGAGAGTGAGTGAGGAGTGGGCGAGTGAGTGAATGAGTGAGTGAAAGAGTGAGTGAGAGAGAGAGTGAGAGAAAGTGAGAGAGTAAGAGTGAGTGAGTTGAGTGAGTGAGAGAGTGAGTGAGTGAATGAGTGAGTGAATGAGTGAGAGAGTGAGTGAGTGAATGAGTGAGTGAATGAGTGAGTGAGTGAACGAACGAACTTATAAGCTGTGTAGCTTTACTCTCCTTCCCTAGTTAGACCTCGACACACACACACACACACACACACACACACACACACACACACACTTATTATTATATAATTCACAAAGGAGCTTTACCCTGTTTGTAGATTCACAACGCGGGACCATTGCCCAGGCACCTCAGGCCTCTGTGCCACAGGGTGTCATGGGTCTGAAGGGCCTTGAAAGTCTCTGGCTCCGTTTTCCCGTGTGCGTAGCCGGGACTCAGTGCCTGTGTGCTCTCAGCCTTTCTCCAAGGACTAGCTTTCACAGTACCCAAATGTTACGCAAAGAGATGGGAAACACATCCTGCCAATCGTTTTCCAGATTTTCCTTTCCTCTTTTCCTTCCTTTCTTTCTTTGTTTCTTTCTTTCTTCCTTTTATATTGTTGTTGTTGTTTTGTTTTTCTGAAACAGGGTCTCTCTGTGTAGTCCTGGCTGTCCTGGAACTCGCTCTGTAGATCTAAAACACAGATCTGCTTGTCTCTACCTCCAGAGCGCTGGGATTAAAGGAGCGTTCCACCACGCCTGGCATTTTTTTCCCATTTCAATCCCAAGTATTTCCAGTAACAGTCATAGTTTTAGATTCTCATTTTAAAGTGAAAATTGCCTCCATTCGTTCTATGCCCCACCCCCAGGCACATCTGCCCCATCCCCAGGCTCTTGTCTGCCCCACCCCCAGGCTCTTGTCTGCCCCACCCCCAGGCACTTGTCTGCCCCACCCCAGGCACTTGTCTGCCTCATCCCCAGGCAATTGTCTGCCCCACCCCCAGGCACTTGTCTGCCCCACCCCTAGGCACTTGTCTGCCCCACCCCCAGGCACTTGTCTGCCCCACCCCCAGGCACTTGTCTGCCCCTCCCCCAGGCACTTGTCTGCCCCTCCCCCAGGCACTTGTCTGCCCCACCCCCAGGCACTTGTCTGCCCCATCCCCAGGCTCTTGTCTGCCCCACCCCCAGGCACTTGTCTGCCCCATCCCCAGGCTCTTGTCTGCCCCACCCCCAGGCACTTGTCTGCCCCACCCCCAGGCTCTTGTCTGCCCCTCCCCCAGGCACTTGTCTGCCCCACCCCCAGGCACTTGTCTGCAGACCTGAGGACTTGTGTGTGATCCCCAGAACCAACATGGTGGAAGGAAAGAACTGACTGACCCCCCAAACTGTCCTCTGACCTCTCCCCGCCTCTTCCTCCCCACCCAGGAGGCAGAGGCAGGTAGGTCTCTGAGTTCAAGGCCAGCCTGGTCTACAGAGTGAGTTCTAGGACAGCCAGAGAAACCCTGTCTCAAAAATTAAAAACAAACAAACAACAGCAACAAAATTAATTGAAGTTCTAAAGTAAGTCTTTGATAAGCAGATAGACATAGGGTAGAGGGTTTGATATTGATCTAAACTGCTTGGCACTGAGTTAAGCTGGACCATTTCTTGTTTGTAGGGAGCAGCTGCAGAGGACTGCCGATTAAAGCGAGGGGACCAGATCTCAGCTGTCAGTGGTGAGCCCCTGGAAGAAGTTACGCATGAGCAAGCAGCAGAGGGACTGTGGTCGTGACTGCGCTGCGGTGAGCTGCAGTTCCTATCATGACATAGACTTTGAGGAGGGTATGACGGAATGCTATGGCTTCTGGTGTGGATAAAACTCGGCACATCACTGGCTCGGACTCTGTTTGCAGAAACCGGAGCTGAAGTCTCTGCCTCCTATGTACACCCCTCACTCCCACAGAGGTTTAACTGCAAACTCCTGTGGTTCCATCTAATGAGTGGAAACAGAAGCTTAGCTTGTCACCTTAACTCGCGATGTACTTATGCTAATTTGTCTCTTCAAATAAGCCAGAGCACATTAGCAGTGCACTTAACTTCCTCACAATGAACTACTCACACTGGGAGTCACTGCAGACTGTTGCGTGTCACTCATGGTCAAGTCCATCTCGTGCTCACTGCTTAGCAAGTGGTCTGCGACCTCCACGCACGCGAGGAGCCCTCAGAGTGCTGAGTTCTAGCCACGCTCGCTCACATTGCTGGGCAGCTCCCCTAGGGACAGGCGTCTTAGCAGGTCAGTGTCACCCATTCCCTGTCCCTGCAGGCTGCAGTGACGGGGGGGGGGGGGGGGGGGGGGGGGGAAACCTGGGAGCACACCACACAGTAGAAATAAGTGAGTTTGAGTGGCCTCAGCCTTCTTCAAAGTGCGTGGCAAGTCTGGTTCTCCTTTGCTTTACCTCCATGCTGGCCTGTACAGTGGCTCGGCCTGCAGCAGCTCTGCGTAGCACTAGAAGGTCAGGTAACTGAGCAAATGACCTGGGAGTGAGAAAGGGAAGTGCCTCGCTTGCTTTTCCCAGTCTCCGCCTCCTGCTGCCTGGAGCGCTGCAGTGAAGAAAGCCCGAGAGCACCTGCAGAGTGAAGTGTGCTGGAAGGGGCAATGCTGAGCACTGAGCACTGTAGAGTCCTCTGTTGACCACAAAGGCGGGGTGAGAACGGAATCAGCAATAGACATAGCTCCGCCATTATTTAACTATAACTCAATGCTGCAAATTGTTCAGTAATTACCAGAATTTAACAGGCCCTAGTTTAAAGTGTTATTTAATTAGGGGAGATTTTAAACTGAGATTACCTTTGAGAAGATGTAATCACAAAGTGCATTAACTCTTGTTGAGATTTTTTTTTTTTTTTTTGTGGCTGTTCTAAAATGCAGGATGCCTCAATTTTATGTTGAGAGTGTATTTCAGTGACTCGTATTAAGTTTTTTGAGATTCTATAGGGTTTTGGAATTTCTGATGTATCCAGGGTACATGGTTTTGTTAGGATCTCATCTCCCAGTTCACAAGAAGCCACCGACCTCAGTGTTCTGTGTGAATGGCACCTGCGCGAACACCTCAAGCCCAGATACCAAGTGAAGCCCAAATAAAATGCACCTTAAGAGATAATGCTTAAGTGTTAATGCTTTTCAAGTATGATTCTGCTTGATTTTGATGGAATGACATTAAATACGCATTTTGAAATAATGTATTGTTCTTGTGTCTTTCTTTACACATCATCCTTTTAGGGAATGCTATGGAAATATATTAGTGAAGTGGACACTTTATACATCACGCTCCTCAGGGACCCTGCCTCTTTCCACAGGACTAGAAACTGCTGTGCCAAAAGAGCTTTGACACCACTGGTGTGGTGCACGCCTTTAATCCCAGCACTCAGGAGGCAGAGGTAGGCTGATCGCTATGAGTTCAAGCGTACAAAGCAAGTCCAGGACAGCCAAGGCTATACAGAGAAGCCCTGTCTATAATAATAATAATAATAATAATAATAATAATAATAATAATAATAATAATAATAACAACAACAACAACAACAACAACAACAAAATAACAAAAATAATGCAGTAATTTGCAAAGGTATTTTTCTTTTTTTTTTTTTTTTTTTTTTTTTTTTTTTTTTTTTTGGTTTTTCGGGACAGGGTTTCTCTGTGTAGCCTTGGCTGTCCTAGACTCACTTTGTAGACCAGGCTGGCCTCAAACTCACAGCGATCCGCCTGCCTCTGCCTCCCAAGTGCTGGGATTAAAGGCGTGCGCCACCACGCCTGGCAAAGGTATTTTTCTTAAAAGTACATATATATATATATATATATATATTTTTTTTTTTTTTTTTTTTTTTTTTTTTGGCCATTTAACTCTAAAATTAATGTCGTTAATTGGAGTTAGCCCAGGACGTATTTCTAAAGGTTCTAAGTCAAGGCAGCTGCCCAAGGAGCAGGCAAAGACATGGTAGTTTACACATTTGATCTCTGCATCTATCTTTACTTTGTGCTTTAGTTCAGCTTTTACAGTGTCTTCCTGTTACAATATGGGAATCTCAGCGGAGGATGTAGCTCAGTTGGTAGAGCGCCCTCTTCTGACTCCTTCAGGTATTGCATGTACCTGAACTATATTTTAAAATAACAAAAATTACAATCTTTTAAAGACTATTTATTTATATATTTTATGTGTGTGCTTGCCTGCATGGGTTTATATGTATGACACAGATGTAAGAGCCTGAGCAGACCAGCATAGAACCTCAGATGTCTGAGACCTGAAGTCGTGAGCCACCATGTGGGTGCTTTAGGCATCTCACCTGCCTCCAAAATTAAAATCTTGTATTTGGTTGTTGTTGTCGTTGGACTTTTTTGTTTTTTGTTTTTTGGTGTCTTTCGAGACAGGCTTTTTCTGTGTAGCCCTGGCTGTTTTGGAATTCCCTCTGTAGGCCAGGCTGGCCTCAAACTCAGAGATCCACCTGCTTCTATGCTTTGCAGCTGGGATTGCTGTCATATGCATCATATGCCTAAAAATATATTGGCCTAAAAAATGCTTTTGTCTTGTTTTCTTTAAGACACGGTTTCTCTGTGTAGCCCTGGCTGTCCTAGAACTCGCTCTGTAGACCAGGCTGGCCTCTCACAAAAATCGGCCTGCCTCTGCCTCTGCCTCTGCCTCTGCCTCTGCCTCCGCCTCCGCCTCCGCCTCCGCCTCTGCCTCCGGAGTGCTGTGATTAAAGGTTGCTCCATCACTTTCCAGCCCTAAAAACAAAAATAAATCTTTTTTTTAAAAAGAGTCTGCTGTCTTTGCTTACAGGAATGTTCCCCTACCTTCCCTCAAGAAGGGCTTTACCCTGCCTGTTGTAATCCTGCCCTATGCACCTCTGTAACCCTCCTGTCCAAAGTCCTAGCTGTCCTTCCAAGACCAGAGCCTCACACCCCACCAACAGGGAGAACAAGAACGCGGCCATTTTAAAGGCAGTGAAATGGGACTCTGGGAGAAGCCCACACTTTCTTCCCAGCGCCTTCTTTCTCCAGCTGCTGAAAACCTAGATTTCAAATGCCCTTTAGTAAACCTCAGTTCTGCATATCTGGCTCCTCTTCCTGAGCTCTTTTCTGCCGGAAACCAAAGGTAGAGTTTTACCTGAGTCACAGTATAAGGAATAAGGGAACTCGGGCTGCTGAAACTGAGAGCTCTCGGCAAGGAAGGCCACACTGCTTGAGCACACACTAGGCGTGAATGAAATCCACCCTCCTAAACTTGCTGTATCTTCTGATTACCCCTGCTGCGGGGCTTCGGAGTACAGAAGCCTCGATACCGCAGGTGGCCACGTGGTGGCGCAAGAGACACCGTGACCATGAGGCGTTTGACCAGCTCTCCAAGCAGGTAAGCCAGGAGTGCAAGGAGGGCTTTCAGGACTTTCCTGAATGTCAGCCTCACATCGAACCAGGCTCTCGACAGACAGCACAGGAAGGAACACATCCTTCGAAATTGGTGTTTAGTCCCCAAGACGAAGTTCCATTGCCTTCCAGGTCTCCCCTTCCCATTAACCAGCTGGAGCAGTTGCCCATGACACTGCAATAATACACGAATGTGCGTTCTTGGGGGCTTGGGGCCCCACGACTCCTCTCTACTTCCGGGGTAGGCACTGTTGGGGAGCCTTGTTGCTAGAACCTACTTTATGTATGTACACTTTCTAAATGCTATTGAGGATGAACGTAATACTTGCACGTTGAACCGTTAATAAAACTGGTCTTTGCTGAAGATGTAACTCGGTCGGTAGCTTCATATGCACAAAGCTCTGCATAAATTTGGCATCGTGCACATGCCTGTCATCTGAGCATTCAGGACACAGGAAGGTCAGGCGTTCAAAGTCATCCTAAGCTACATAGCAAATGGGACTATGGAACATGTGAATGTATGTAATATGTGTGTGATATATAAACAAACATGAAACTGTTTATACATGAAACCTGCAGATGCGATGCAGTAAGGTTTTTCTCCTGTCTGCAATGGGCGTTAAGGCTGACTATATTAGATTTAAGAGTTATGCAGGGGCTGCTTCCCACAGGACTGAGCCACAGCAGTCCCTATAGCTGTCTCTCCCCTACGGCCACCACAGGAGGCTGGGATCCACACTCCCTCCCTCTGTAGCCAGACAGAGCCTAACTTAGGCCTCCTACACTAAGAACCTCCACTGGGAAACCAAAGTAGGTTCAGAAGTTAGGGACTGAATGAGACATGTTTCCAGGGTAGATATGGTGGCTCACACCATAACCCAGCACTTAGGAGACGGAGGCAAGAGAATTAGTGCAAACTGAGGCCAACTTGTTTCAAGCCAGCCAGAACCACACAGTGAGATCCTGTCTCAAAAAACCAAGCACACAGCCGGGCGGTGGTGGTGCATGCCTTTAATCCCAGCAGGGAGGAGAGGCACGAGGATCACTGTGAACTTGATTGAGGCCAATCTGGTCTAGAAAGAGACTCCAGGACAGCCAAGGCTACACAGAGAAATCCTGTCTCAAAAAAATAAAACAAACAAACTGAACTAAAACAAAAACTCAAACACTCATATACATAAAAATGACTACATCTTCAAAAAGTGATTTTTGCAGGTACATCAATAGAAGTGGAAAATAGGGACTGGAGAGATGGGTTGGAGGTTTATAACACTGGCTCCTCTTCCAGAGGTCCTGAGTTCAATTCCCAGCAACCACATGGTGGCTCACACCATCTATAATGAGATCTGGTGCCCTCTTCTGGCCTGTAGCTGTACATGCAGGCAGAGCATTGTATATACAATAATAAATACTTTCTTCTTTACTTATTTTTTATTTATTGCATATGAGTGCTTTATCTGCAGAAGAGGGTATCAGATTGCATTATAGATGGTTGTGAGCCACCATGTGGTTGCTGGGAATTGAACTCAGGACCTCTAGAAGAGCAGGCAGCGCTCTTAACCACTGAGCCATCTGTCCAGCCCTATAAATACGTTTTTTTAAAGTGGAAAGTAAGATCTGGTGCCCTCGTATGGTGTGCAGGCACACATGTTGTATAAATAATAAATAAATCTGTTTTTAAAAATGTTGGGTTTGTTGTTGTTGGGTTTTTGGGGTTTTCTTTGTTTTTTTGTTTGTTTTTGTTTTTGCCCAGAACACTGACTGCTCTTAACTACTGTGCCACCTCTCCATTTCCCAGAGGTTTTTTTTTTTTGGGGGGGGGGGGTTGGTTTTGTTTTTGTTTTCTCCAGACATTTTTTTTTTGAGTTTCTCAGTGTAATAGCCCTGGCTGCCCTGGAGCTTGCTCTGTAGAGCAGGCTGGCCTCAGACTCACAGAGATCTGCCTGCCTCTGCCTCCTAAGTGCTGGGATTAAAGACCCATGTGCCACCACGGCCTGACCCCAGTTTTTTTGCCTTTTTTTTTTTTTTAGTTGGTTTTTTTTTTTTTTTTTAGTTTTTTTGCTTTTTTTTTTGTTTGTTTGTTTGTTTGGTTGGTTGGTTGAAATGGTAAGTAGACAGAAGCCCTTACAGCTTCATCAGGTCTGCCAGTTCTTAAAACCCTTGTGTTTCTGTCTACATTGTGAGTGTGTGTGAGTGTGTGTATGTGTGTGTGTGTGTGTGTGTGTGTGTGTGTGTGTGACAGACAGACAGACAGAGACAGAAACAGAGACAGATTTGAGACAGAGTGTCTCTGTGTGTAGCCCTTTGTAATGAGCATGTAAGAGCAATGTCAACTGCTCAGTGTAGAAAACCATAATAAGTGTGTTATGAAGTGATAAGGACAGCTGTAGCCAGCTGAGCTAGTAAACATGAGTGGCGTATAGTAATAGATAAGCAGACCTGAGTGTGTGATGTGATAAAGAGTAAACAAACTCGGTGAAAAGTATATAAACCGCGGTCGAAAGCCATTCAGTATCTCGCTTCCACCATGGCCGCATAATCCCGACTGCCCGGAACGAGGTCCACCAAACAGACCGAGACTCTGCCCGAATACCCAAACACGAATGACGGCTCAAGCTCCTAGGACCCTACTGCTGTAATCAGAAGTCGCAGCTCTGGACCTGTCGTCGCTGACACGACTCTCCATCAGGTCGTATAACCCTGATTAGGAATGTTAGATGCTACTCCTATTAGAATTAAGATAGTTATGAATGTTTGAGTATAAGATAGAACAGTATGGAATGGTATTATTATATGATTTTGGCCATTTGTGTTTTTGGACTGATTTGGTGTTGTTTTTGTGTAGTGGTGACTGATATTCTTGAACCCGTTTATGTTAATAAACTTAGCAACTGCAACACCACTGAGCAGTCTCAGATTGAGTTCATTCGGGATCCTGAGTGCGAAGTACTCAGTGCTCGCGACACCCTTGTGGTCTAGGAACTTGCTCTATAGATCAGGCTAGCCCAGACCTCACTGCCCAGTGTCTATTCTTTTTGTTTGTTTGTTTGTTTTTGTTTTTTGTTTTTCGAGACAGGGTTTTGAAACGGGTCTCTCTATGTATCCCTGCCTGTCCTGGAACACTCTTTGTAGACCAGGCTGACCTCGAACTCACAGAGATCTGCCTGCCTCTGCCTCCCCTGTGCTGTGATTAAAGGTGTGCGCCACCAGGCCCAGCTACCAGTGTCTGTTCCTTACAAAACTTTCCTTTTTTTATTTTATTATTATTATTTGTTTGTTTGTTTTTGTTTCTTTTTTTTATTGTTTTTTTTTTTGTTTGTTTGTTTTTTTGTTTTTGTTTCTTGAGGCAGTTTCTCTATATAGCCTTGGCTGGGCTGGACTCACTTTGTAGACCAGGCTGGCCTCGAACTCACAGTGACCCGCCTGCCTCTGCCTCCCAAGAGCTAGGATTAAAGGCATGCACCACCACCGCCCAGCATCAATACTTTTTTGTTTGTTTTGGTTTTTTGAGACAGGGTTTCTCTGTGTATCCTCGGCTGTCTAGGCTGGCCTTGAACTCAAATCAATCTGCCTGCCTCTGCCTCTGGAGTGCTGAGATTAAAGGCATGTGAACCACTAAAAGCTGTATGATTGAAGTTTAATCTATACTTTTTCCTTACTCTCTATTCCTTCATGTGAAAAGCGTTTATTCGTATGTATGTATGATGAGTCTGTGGGGACACATGCATGTCACAGTGACTGTGACATCAGTCCTTTTTTGCAGAGGAACATGGCTGCTCTGGCAAGAGAGTGCATGCAAAGATATTTTAGGTCTGTGTAATCCGGCTGGAATGCAAAAATGCTTTAATCCAGCACTCCAGAGACTGGGGCAAGCAGATCTCTGAGTTCCAGTCAGTGCTGTTCAGGCAGTTCTGCTGAGAGTGAGCTGAGAGGCAGTGCGGGGGAGTTGAGTTTGTAGCAGTTCACAGGCAGTTTTACTGGGAGAGTTTTACAGAGAGGTTGAAGAAAGAGCAAGCTAGACACAGGTGAAGACAGAATGAGCCAGAGAATGAGAAGGAGCCAGAAGATGAGAACAGATTGCTAGAGTTAGTTTGAGGCCAAACAGAGCAATTCAGTGAGAAACTGAGAAAAGCCAGATTGAATCCGTCAGCTGGGAGAGGAGTTTGAGCCAGAACAGCTGAGTTGAACTGGACAGCCAGAGTTTAGAAAGAGCTAGAAAGGGTGAGCTTATTCAGAAGTAAGTCTCAGAGGCTGAAAACATTCTAGGCCTAAATTAGATTGTGGGGAGGTTAGATGCTTCCAGGACACAGGTAGCAAGCCTTGGAGATGAGATACTTTAACATTCATCTGTGACAGACAAGGCAAGCACTGTCACAGATGAATCACCTCACTCCCACTCCTTCTTTAATGTTTGTTTATTTGTTTGCTTAGTTTGGCTTTCTGAGACAGTGTCTCTTTTTGTTGTGGTTTTTTCGTTTTGGGGGTTTTTGGTTTTTTGAGACAGGGTTTCTCTGTGTAACAGCCTTGGCTGTCCTTGATTCTCTTTGTAAATCAGGCTGGCCTTAAACTCATAAAGACCCGCCTGCCTCTGCCTCCCAAGTGCTGGAATTAAAGGCATGCACCACCATGCCTGGCTGAGACAGTGTCTCTCTCTCTCTCTCTCTCTCTGTTTTGTTTTGTTTTGTTGTTTTTGGTTTTAGTTTTTTTTTTTTTTTTTTTTAGACAGGATTTCTCTGTGTAGCCTTGGCTGTCCTAGACTCACTTTGTAGACCAGGCTGGCCTCGAACTCACAGCGATCCACCTGCCTCTGCCTCCCAAGTGCGAGACAGTGTCCCTTTATAGTCCAGGCTGCCTTCAACTGTGTAGCTGAAGACGGCCTCAAAATCCTGATGCCCCTGCCTTCTCCTCCGTGTTCCTTGCAGTTGAGGACATTAGGCCAGTTTGTATAGCTCAGCAGTAGAGGCCTTGTCTAATGTATTTGAAACCAAAAACTCCCCCAGCATTGCAAAGCAAAGAGAAAGAGAAATTAGGGCCCGGGGAAGCCGATCACTGGATGAAGGTGCTTCTGCCAACCTGGGTGAACTGAGCTACGTGTTGGAAGAAGAGTGATGGAAGTTGTCCTCTGAGCAGCACACAGGTTCTGTGGCACACTTACCGCCCCCACGCCCACAAATAGATTAAATATTAATAAGATAGCATTAAAATAAATTAGAGCAGCCGGGCGTGGTGGCGCACGCCTTTAATCCCAGCACTCGGGAGGCAGAGGCAGGTGGATCGCAGTGAGTTCGAGGCCAGCCTGGTCTACAAAGTGAGTCCAGGATAGCCAAGGCTACACAGAGAAACCCTGTCTCGAAAAACCAAAAATAAATAAATAAAAATAAATAAATAAATAAATAAATAAATAAATTAGAACATTTTTGAATGGCTAACTGTATTCTGTATTGTTGCCTGCATTCCTACAGTACATTTAATACTGCTCTAACTCACGTCTGTCTTTTCATGAACCATAACTGACATTCAACCTTGAATGTGCATATGTGTATGCCTGGTGTGTGTGTGTGTGTGTGTGTGTGTGTGCGTGTTGATTGAGGGTAGACTCTAGGACAGTTTACATTCAAGGCAAGTACTCTACTACTGAGCTGTACCTGTAGACTTTCTATCATTTTATATTTTCTCTCTCTCTCTCTCTCTCTCTCTCTCTCTCTCTCTCTCTCTCTCTGTGTCTTTCTCTCTCTCTGGTTTTTCAAGAAAGGGTTTCTCTGAATAGCCTTGGACTCCCTTTGTAGACCAGGCTGGCCTTGAACTGTCAAAGATCCAGCTGCCTCTGCCTCCCAAGTTCTGGGATTACAGGCATGCAACACTATGCCCCTAAGGGGCTCTCTCTTTTTTGTTTGTTTGGTTTTTCAAGATAGGGTTTCTCTGTGTAGCCTTGGCTGTCCTGGACTTGATTTGTTGACCAGCCTGGCCTTTAACTCTCATCGATCCACCTGCCTGCCTCCTGAGTGCTGGGATTAAGGGCTTGTACCCACCACTGGCCCAACTGAAGGGGCATTCTTAATGTGTTATTTAAGTGAGAATGGCTCCCATTGTCTCATTTGTTTTAATAGTTGGTCTCCAGTTGGTGGGAGGGTTTGGGGAGGACTCAGAGGTGTGGCCTTGCTGGAGGAGGCGGGTCACTGTAGATGGGTTTGGAAGTTTCAGAAAACTCCCAGACATCAGCTGTCAGCTACTGTGTCAGAGCCATGCCTGCCTGCCTGCTCCCATGCTTGCCACATGATGGCCATGGACTCAGGCCTTCTGGAAGTGTGAGCCCCAAGTTAAATTGTCTTGGTCGCGTTGTCTCATCCAGCAATAGAAAAGTAATTAAGATAGCTGGGCATGGGTGGTGGGGCACACCTTTAATCCCAGCACTTGGGAGGCAGAGGCAGGTAGTTTGCTGTGAGTTCGAGACCAGCTTGGTCTACAAAGTAAGTCCAGGATAGCTAGGGGTACATAGAGACACCCTGTCTTGAAAAACTACAAAAAAAAAAAAAAAAAAAAAGGAAAAGAAAAAGGAAGAAAAGTTCACTACATGAACTTAGTGAGGTTTTACTATTCATGAGCTAGCTGTATAAATTAATACCTTCTGCCTGAGCCCAGCCACTCAGAACCCCAAAATCTCTAACTCAGGACAAATGCCTGAACATCCTTCTTTTGTTGTTGTTGTTGTTTTTTTTTTTGTTTTTTTTTTTTTTTCTAGATAGGGTTTCTCTGTTACACCGAGCCCTGGCTGTCCTGGACTCTCTTTATAGTCTAGGCTGGCCTTGAACTCACAGAGACTCACCTGCCCCTCTGCCTCCCAACTGCTGGGATTAAAGGCATGGGCCCACCTGGTTCATACATTTTTTTTTTTTTTCTTTTTGGTTTTTCGAGACAAGGTCTCTCTGTGTAGCCTTGGCTGTCCTGGACTAACTTTGTAGACCAGGCTGGCCTCGAACTCACAGCGATCCGCCTACCTCTGCCTCCCGAGTGCTGGGATTAAGGGTGTGCCCCACCACGCCTGGCACACATTCTTTTTTAAAAGACAAAATCTCCCTATATAGCTCTGGTGGTCCTGGCACTCACCGACGTATAGCAGAGTGGCCTGAAGCTAATAGAGAGACACCTGCCTCTGCCTCCCGAGTGCCGTGACTAACAGTGTGTGCCACCGTATCCAGCAAACCATCCTCTTTTTATTTGTTTGTTTACTCGCACATATAAATCTGTGTACCCTGTGCGTATGGTTGGTCATGCAGGGTCATCAAATCCTCTGAAACGAGTTACAGATGGTTGTAAACCACCATGTGGGTGCTGGGGGTTGAACCTGGGTCCTCTGCAAGAGCAGCAAGTGCTCTTAACCACTGAGCTGTCTCTGTAGCGCCAACCTTCTTAACCCTGCAGAAAAGATGGTAAACACTTAGTGGTGCCATCTGGCAGGCGGCTATGGCAGGAGGCGTGGTCTAACAAGAGCCTGCAGCACATGCTAGTCCCGATCCTGGATACAGTGAATAAACCCGTGAGTGAGAAAGATACAAGTCTTGTCTGTTTGAAATTGCATTCTGCAAGGGAGTGGGGAACAGAGAGATGTGAAAAGTAAATGCAATTATTGAATACATTTGGCTCCTGGTAACTGGCAATCAAGAGCAGCTGTGCACCTGAAATCCCAGCACTTGGAAGGTGGAAACCGAGGGCGTGCCTGGAGTTTGCGGTCAATCTGAGCTACACAGGAAGTTTAAGGCTAGCCTGGGCTACCTAGCAAGATATTTGTCTCCAAAAAGTGTGTGGTGTGTGTGTGTGTGTGTGTGTGTGTGTGTGTGTGTGTGTGTGTGTGCAGAGTGCTATGACAGAGCTTTGTCATTGGAGGTAGTGAGTGTGTCTTCTTTAGGAAGGGTTGGCTCAGAGGCCACTTAAAGAAGATCTTCGATTTTGTTTTAAAGAGACCGCGGTCTCACTATAGTAACCAAGCTAGCCCAGATTCCTGTGCACAAAGCGATCCTTCTATCTCCAGAACAGCTGGAGGTCTATAAGCTCTGCCGCTATGCCTGCAGGAGTTAATCGTTGACCTGTGAGGCTTGGGGATGGAAAAAAACAGAGAGCTTTGAAAGAAGTGAGAAAGTACGGAGGATTGGTGGAGTAACTCGAAGTGCTTGCCTTGCACACCCAAGTCACTTCCTCCCTGGCTCATGGGCCTGTAATCCCCGCTCTAGGAAAAGTGGAGGCCAGAAGATCAGAAACTGAGAGTTAGCTGCATACAGGTCGCTAAAGGTGACCTGGGAAACGAAGTACTCGTAGAAAGACAGCCAGTGCAAATGTCCTGGAGCAGGAAAGTGTCGGAGGGTTGCCTGCCTCATCAATCGGCTTCAAGGGAGGTGCTGAGAGTGACACCGAGGTTCTCACCTGGGCTCTTAGCTTTCAGGGCGACCAGGGCGTGAAGTCAGGACAGGGGTGTGTGCATGCAAACGTTTCCCCCAGCTGGTTACCGTGAGCAACCCTGAGGCAATTTTAACTTTTCAATAAATGTGCGCCCTGACTGGCTTCCAGAGTGTATGGGTTGTGGGCATGGGCCACCATGCCCCGCAGGCTCAAGCCCTAATGAGTTTCGGGGAGGGGGCTATGGAAGCGGGTGGCGAGGGGGTTGGGCCTAGAAACCTGTAAACTTCGCAGAGGGAGGGGAGGAGTCAGCATCAGACGGTCGGTGAGTCCTCCTGCGGCCAGACGCCCCGGACCGCTTTTGTTGGCGCGTGTGACCTCCGAGCCGCACCTCGTGGTTTCAGGTAAGGCTGCTCCGGGCTGGTTGGCCCCGTTGTCCCGGTGCGTCTCACCCCGCTCGGCCTGGCCAGCTTCGGGGTACGGAGTGAGAATCGCTCCCCCACTCGCAAAGTGGGGACAGCGAGACAGCCCGGCGGGAGCTGCACGAGGGCGGAGATGAGTTGGACAGGCCGCCCTTAGAAGGAGCTTTGCAAAGATCCTGGGGGACCCGGGTTTTCAGACCCTTCCCAACTTCTAACGTCGAACACTTAACTCTGGGAGGGCGTTTCCACCAGTTTCTTTAAAAAGTTTGCTAGAGAAAAAAAATGGGCAGAATTCTTTTTCTCAAACGATTTAAGGTGCCGTGTTAGTGTCGTACACGGGGCAGAAGCCGCCATCCTCACGCCTTCCTTTTGCCTCCTTGAATTCGGGTCCCGGGTGTTTCCCTCTCCCTACCCCCACCTCAGTGTCCCTTGTGGATGCTGATTAAACAAACACACGTTTAAGATCTCTGTTGACACGTGGGTGGTTTTCTACACAATGAGTCACAACTTGACTTTTGGGATGCGCACTTAATTCCAGGTACTAAGGGGACGCGTGTGCAGGTGGACAGAGCAATCCTGACCTGTGGAGAGAGAGCTGGTTCCTTGCCGGAGAAGGCGCGGGTTTGGGTAAGCTGCAGTGTGCTCTTGGGGCTCTGGAGAAGGACCCGCTGGAATGTGACAGAAGTGTCTTGGATTGAAGTGGGGTGGGTGTTGCCTGTAATCTAGGATGGGGGTCTTTAACCTAGTATCAAGAATGTTTTGAGAGCACTGACGCCCAAACTAAGAATCATTTTAAATCCCCGGAGTTGAAAGCAGAAAAGAAGCCGAGCTTTGAACCCAGCACTCTCGGAGGCAGTGGTAAATGGATCTCTTGAGTTCGAAGCCAGCCTGATTTACGTGTTGAGTTCCAAGACAGCCACGGCTATCTGGAGAGACCCTGTCTCAGATAAATAATAAATAGCAGAAAACAGACGGGTAGATCATACCTATCTATGGCCCCAGCTACTTCGGGTCCTGAGGCAAAAGGTTCCCTTGAAGACTCACTGGGACAGATTAGTGATAACCCTGTCTCAAAACATGTGAGATCTCTTTTCCCCACCCGAGATCGTCTGTAGTCCGAAACGCATGAACTTCCTTAGGGTGAAGAATTGAGCCAAGTAGGCGTGTTTCAAGTCAGGTTTGATGACCGTCATTAAAGCTGGCAAGTGACTGGGAAGCTGGTGAGCTCTGGTTGGGTTGGTGGTGTGGTTCGCTGTTGACTCCTTTTTTGTTTGTTTGTTTGTCTGTTTGTTTGTTTTTCGAGACAGGGTTTCTCTGTGTAGCCTTGGCCATCCTGGACTCACTTTGTAGACCAGGCTGGCCTCGAACTCACAGCGATCCGCCTGCCTCTGCCTCCCGAGTACTGGGATTAAAGGCGTGCGCAGAGGGCGCACCGGCTTGACTCCCTTAACGAGCTGGTAGGGCTGTGATTACCTGCTTTCTGCCTCCCCAGCCCCAGCAGCTTGATTTGCATTTAAGTGGTTCTGGCGGGCCTTCTGGGCTGCGGAAAAGCTGCCTGTGAGGACTTCGGAGAATTTAACAGAGCAAGTCAGACTCAGGCCTTTAGGGGAGGGAAGGGTGTGTCTTCCTGTTTCTGGGGGGCAAGGGGTGGGGAGAGCCTTCTGGATTTGCATTTCCTTGGCCTTTGCCTGGTCCCTCTTGTCATACTCTGTCCTCTTTTCAGATGTTTATTATCTCCATTTTGCATTTTCAAATTAGCTACTTGCTCCTTACTGTATAGCTCCTCTCTCAACTTCCCAGCAGGCAGGATTGTGGGTTATTCCACACTTTAGAGGTTGTCAGGGTGTGTGTAGCTGGGGGTGCTTAGCTTGTGCCCTGGATCTACACCCAGTACTGATGAAGAAAAATAAATAAATTCCTCATCTTGCTTGTAATTGATTTGGTTTGATAATGTGCTTGCCAGAGAGTCCCACAGAGCCCAAGCTGGCCTCCAAGTCACGTGGGCGGCCAAGGGTGACTCCTCATCTCAGCCCCGCCTCCCAAAGTGGCGGTAAAGGCTTAGGCCACCCAGCCTGGCCTTTTTTTTTTTTTTTTTTTTTTTGAGTTGGTTGCTTCCTTGACCTTGATGTGAGGCCAAAGACGATCTTGAATTCCTATTCCTCCAGCCTCTACCTGCCTTTGCTGCGGTGGCATGGACGCCACCATGCCCCGGATGAAGGGCGCAGCTGCAAGGCTTTCGACCTTTGGATCCCAGAGGAGCCCGTGCTTTAGACAAAAAACAGCCTCTAAGCTCCTATCCTGACTCCAGTGGTCGCTCTCCTGACTTTGCCCTTTGTACCCTGCGTTAGGTTTTTTCTTACTTTTTCGAGAGTGGACCTGCAGCTGGCGCACAGGTCCCGCTCTGCTGTGTGAAGCTGCACTGCTGAGCTCATCCTATCTGGCCTCCCAACAGTTTGACGCATTCCCCAATTTTCCATGGTGGTGCATCACACAGAAAGTCCCATAGTGAACAGTGGGGCTTCTGCCAAGTCAGTCACCCAGAAGTCTAGGGAACAAGTGATGCCTATCCCCAGTACTGGTTTTCAGTTACTGATTCTGAGTCAAATGTGATAGCTTTGGGTCCAGTCCCAGCACATGGGAGGCTGAGGCAGGGTCGTTGCTATTAGTTCCTGGCAGCTGAGGTACATAATGAATTCTTGGGAAGCCTGCCTGCAGAATGGTGAGACCCTTTTCTCAAACAAAAACGTAAAACCAAATTATCCAGTACTGAGATCTATTATGTATTTGGATCACACCTAAGGTTTATTTTAAGACAAGATCTTGTTCTGTGGCAGAGATTGGCCTTGTACCTTCAGCCTCCCCAGTGCTGGGTCACAGCTGTGACCTGGTTCAAAAGATTTCTCCTTTTATTTATTATTTATTTACTTTTAATTTTATGTTGTCTGTGTGGTTGCTTTGCCTCTGTGTGTGTGTGTGCGCGCGCGTGCGTGGGTGTGTGCATTAGCTGAGGCCAGAAAAAGGTATCAGATTCCCTGGAACTAGAACCTCAGGCTTGTTAGCTTGAACCCAGGTCCTCTGGTAGAGCAGCCAGTACTCTTTTAGCTGCTGAGCCAGCCCCTCCTCTTTATTTGTCCCTTTTGAAGTGGGGGCCTTAATATCTTCCAGGTCGGCCTCCAGGTGTAGCCAGGGCAGTCTTGAGCTGATCCTTCTGATGGGATTACCAGCCATCAACACGCCTGGTTTTCTTCCATACAAGTGGTTTTCCCATGGCCGAGTGGACGGGTGGATGGCTTTTTGACTTGTTTTTGAGGCAGGGTCTAACTAAAAAAGCCCTGGGTAGGTTGATAGTTGGCTGTGTATCCTACCTCAGCTTCGGCCCCACGTGCTAGGATTTCAGTCTTACTCACCCTGCTTTTAGTTTACCTTTGGTGCCATTTCAAAAACCACAACTCTTATCTTAGAGGACATAAGAGATAGTTTTATTATGGAGCTATTTTGATTGTCCAGAGCTGAGGAACACAGGCTTAGGTTACCACGAATTCCATACCCCAGCATGGAAGTAGTTTCTTTCAAGGAGTTTTATGGTTTTACAGGACGTCGAGCATCTGTGGGTCCAGCAGGGAGGGGGGGCCCCGGCGGGTTTGGGAAAGCTTCTGCAGGCCCGAGATGCTGCCTGATAACATTCTCAGCTCTTAGCCTTTGGGTTTGTGGTCTGCTAAGTTAATGGATTCTAGGACATTCTTATCTGTTAGTCATAAGACACAGGCAGTCAAGGAATGAATGGTGTCCTGGAGAGCTAGAACTGGTGCAAGATAAGATAATTAATTAACCCCTGGACCTGCAGCAGCATTCCAGTCTCCCCAGTACTGTGGATCTAGTCCACCAATTGGACTCAGCAGACACAGCATCTTTCTGGGAGTTCTGTGCACCGGGTGCAGAGCAGTGGCCTTGTTTGTTTCTGTGATCTCTTCAACTATACTAGCTTTTTTTTCATGTGTAGTAATATTTTGTATTCTTCTACAAAATTTTAACTTTAGCTTCTCTCAATATATAAGCTCTCCAGGAGCCGGAGGTGTTTCCTGTTTGACAAGGAGGCTCATACATATTAAACAGGAACTTTAAAAGTCGCAGATGTATTCTGTTATGTTGGCGATCTGAACCTAGGGCCTTCTAAATGCTGGATGTGTGCTCTTTTTTCTTTTTTTTCCTACACAGGGTTTCTCTATGTAGTCTTGGCTATCCTGGAACTAGCTCTGTAGAGCAGGCTGGCCTGAATTTACAGAGATCTGCCTGCCGCTGCCTCCCCGAGTGCTGGGATTACAGGCTTGTGCCACCACACCCGGCTTTGTCTAGCCTCGTACAGTTATTGAAGTATTTCTTTTTTACTAGTCTCTAGAATTCTTGGGTTTGGACATAACTAAGAAAACTTTTCTAAGTCGCGGTTCACGGCACAGGCCTGTATCCCCAGCGTTCAGCTTAGTGCTGGCTTCCTGTGTGAGGCAGAGGGAGGGCTGATGCAGGTTTGGTTCTAACAAGTTCTGAACCAAAATAAAGCGAAACAAATGTGCTTCAAACTTCCAGATTAAATACGAAAACATTATTCTCTACATTGTTGCTGTTTCTTTGGCTGTTTTTAAGACAAGGTCTCACTGTGTATCTCTGGCCTAGAATTCTCTATGTAGACCAGGCTAGCCTCAGATATATAGAGATCCTCCTGATTGACTTTACAAGTGCTGTGTTTTAAGTTTTCAAATAGTGTTTTATCTATTTGTGTGTGCTTCTGTGTCAAGGCACCAATGTGGAAGTCAGGACAACTTGAAGCAGTCAGTTCTCTCGGACCATATGGATCCTGATGGTTGAACTCCTTGAATCTAATATATTTTTAATTTTCCGTGTGTGTGTGTGTGTGTGTGTGTGTGTGTGTGTGTGTGTGTTTATGTTTTGAGATAGAGTCACTGTAACCCAGGCTGGTCTATTTGTATAACCCTGCTGCCTCAGCTGCCCTAGTGCTGGGATTACTGGCATGAGCCTCCATGCCTGGTCTAAAGGGAATTGGGCATTGGGGGTGGAGGGCGTTGCCTAGACAGAGCCCAGGGCCTTTACAAGGTAGGCAAGCCCTCTGGCTAAAGCCTCACCTACCTTTGTACCTTTATATATAATACATAGACACATTTGTTTTGCTCTTGGACTGTGTTAAGAACATGTTGGGAGCTGGAGAGATGGCTCAGAGGTTAAGAGCACTGTCTGCTCTTCCAGAGGTCCTGAGTTCAGTTCTCAGCAACCACATGATGGCTTACATGTAATGAGATCTGGTGGCCCTCTTCCGACATGCAGGCATACATGTACACTCTATACATAATAGAGAAATACATCTTAAAAAGAGACGTGTTGGAAGCATGCAAAGAAGATTAATGCTTTAAAACTTTCTCAGGGACTAGGGATCCCTGAGAACGCTCGTCCACCATACAAAAGGCCTTGGGTTTAAGCAAATATAAAAATCCAGACATTGAGCTGGGCAGTTGTGGAGCAAACACTTGATCCCAGCACTCAAGATGCAGAGGCAGGCAGATCTTTGAGTTCGAGTCCAGCCTGGTCTATACAGTACATTGTAGGACAGCCAGGGCTGCACAGAGAAACCCTGTGTGAAAAGGAGGGGAAAAAATTCAGACACTGTTATATGCTGCGTATGGTGGTTTAGACCTCTAGCAGCTGGGAGCTAGAGGCAGAAGGGACAGAGGTTAAAGGTCAGCCTCAACTACATAGCAAGTTTCAGGGCAGGTAGGACTGAATGAAACCCTGTCTTGAAGCTGGGTGTGGTGGCGGATGGCTGTGGGTTCTAGGTCAACTTGGTCTACAGAGGCCAGGACGGCAAAGATAGCATAGAGAAACCCTGTCTCGAAAAAAAGGTTTTGTGTTGTCACTGTCAGAAACAGAGGTCACACACAACAGTGGTCCCAGCACTTCAGAGGGAGGAGGAGCAGCAGGTTGGGGCTCCTGGGTCAGCCCAGCATGTGCAAGGAGCCTCAAACCCACCTCAACCTACTTATGCTCTTCCCTTGCTCTCGTTTGTTTGCATGGTGGGCATCACCTTTCAGCGAGGAAGAGCTATTTCCGTTTGCATCCTGTGTGGTCGCCACAAGCCTATGCTGCCAGCTTGGCAGACAGCCCAGTGGGCCTACAGTGAGGTCACACGAGAGATTTTGAGGTCCTAGTGCCTTTCTCCCTATCACGTGATGGGCAGGCGCAGCCTCCACAAGTTTCTACCATGAGACATGCTGATCCCAAAGGCCCAAGGGGGGGTCAAGCAGACGTGTATTAAAACCTGAAATTTGACCAAAAGAAACCTTGTTTTTCATTAACATGTTTGTCTTAGGTATTTTGTGACAGTAAAGGAAAACTTAGGAAACCAAGTCAAAAGACCTGTCCCCTATATCCTCTGCCAAATGCTCATTTATGGCCCTGCTGCTCAAGATGTTTGGTTTCCGTGGAGATGGTTTTGGGTCTTCCCAGTATCTGTCCTTGGTTGTCTGTTTTCTGGTTCTTCAGGCAGTGTGGGTATGACTTGCACTGCTAAGCCAGCAGGTGACGGGCTTCTGTGCTTAAACATAGCCACAGTCGGTCTGGAATCCATGCCAGGTGCCGCCTCTGACAGGGTGTCACAGCAAGAGGAAAGGTCTCCCCTAGCCTGTGTGATGTACCTTCTCTGAAAGTCAGGTCCAGTCTCTGTAATCTCTGGTTTGATGGTCAGGGTCCTGTGGGAGACCCTCCAGATGTGCATATCATAACCTGCAGGCTATCTATATACTGTCCAGTGGGTGTCATAGGGTTCTAGGACTGTCTGGTTATCTTGAGTGAGTGATGTCACTGGGTTCTGGTTGTCAGGGTTAGGGTTGCAGCCTTGGGTGCAGTGGGGTTCTTGACTAAACTACACATGTGTAAAAGGCATGTTTTACTGTGCTCATTGTAGTGGGAGTGTTAGGCCCTCCCTCATCCTGTCCATATTAAATGCTGTTGCTGGAATGGACTGGCCTCTCCTTTCCTACTTTGCCTGTTTGGAGAGCCACAGTCTAAAAGCTCTTACGCACAGATTGGGCCTTTCGGAAGAGGAACAGGAATGGAATTTACTTTGGCTCCCTCAGGGAGTGTCCAACTTTTTTTTTTTTTTTTTTCCTGTTTTTTAAAGCTGTCAGCCATCAACACCCAACAAGACAGAACTTTCTTTTTTTTCTTTTTAAGGTTTTATTTATTGTATGTATATGTGTGCTCTGTTCATGCACAGCAGAAGTGGGAGTCAGATTCCATAAGGATGGTTGTGAGCCAACATGTGGTTGGTTGCTGGGAATTGAACTCAGGACCTCTGGAAGAGCAGACAGTGCTCTTAACCGCTGAGCCCCTTATTTTGATTTTTTTGAGATAGGATTTCTCTGTGTGGCCCTGGCTGTCCTGGACTTATTTGTAGACCAGGCTGACCTCCAATTCACATCATAATCCACCTGTCTCTGCCTCTCAGACTGTTGGGACTAAAGGCTTGTACCACTATACCTGTCTGAATTAACATTTTGTGCTCCTGAAAAATAATGTTCCTAGGTTGACCTCAAAACTTCCTTTTATTTTTCAGTTTAGTTTCTTGTTATATTTCTTGTGTGTGGGGGTGTGCATGTGAGGTCAGAGGTCAGTTTGTAAAAATGGGTTCTGTCTTTCTTTGTGGGTCCCTAGGGTCAAACTCCCCATCCTCTGAGCCATCTCACCGGCTCTGTTACATTTCTTGAGGCAGGATCTTACTATGTAGCTCTCACATTTATTATGTGGACCACTCCGGCCTTGAACTCACAGAGTCACTTACCTTTGACTCCCAAGCAGTGAGGTCAAAGGCATGTATCACCATGTCGGCTTGCCAGTTCTTTTTAAAAATCTCTTTTTTTTTTTTTTTGGTTTTTCGAGACAGGGTCTCTCTGTGTAGCCTTGGCTGCCCTGGACTCGCTTTGTAGTCCAGGCTGGCCTCGAACTCACAGCGATCCGCCTGCCTCTGCCTCCCGAGTGCTGGGATTAAAGGCGTGCGCCACCACGCCCGGCTAAAAATCTCTTTTTTAGAACTATTTTATGTGTGCTTTATTACCAAGCTACTTCTCCAGCCCTTGAGAGATGGGAATCTCACCCTGTTGCCTACAGACTCCTGGTCCCCTCCCTACCTTGATCTCCTAACTAGGTGGAGCTAGCTACAGATGTGCACGGGCATGTTGCCCCCAGTGGGTTTTAGTTATCATCATGCATAAGCTGAATTTTCCTTTTCTTGTGATCATAAACATGTACACATCTCTCTCTCTCTCTCTCTTGGTTTTGGTGTTTTGTTTTGTTTTGTTTCAAGACAGGGTTTTTCTCTGTGTAGCCTTAGCTATCTATCCTAGACTTGCTTTGTAGACCAGACTGGCCTCGAACTCAGTGACCTGCCTCTGCCTCCCAAGTCCTGGGATTAAAGGTGTGTGCAGCTATGCCCAGCCCCATGTGCCCATCTCATTGGTGACGGTTTATATTAAATATTTTAATTTATTATTTATTTATACACTATTTTGCCTGCATGTGAGACAGCAGGCCAGAAGAGGAGAGCACCAGATCTCATTATAGGTAATTGTGAGCCACCATGTAGTTGCTGGGAATTAACTCAGGACCTTTAGAACAGCCAGTGTTCTTAACCTCTGAACCATCTCTCCAGCTCTATATTAAATATTTATGAAATACACATAGCGTAGTTTTATTTTCTTTTTCTTTTTTTGAGACCGGGTTTCTCTGTGTAACCCTGCCTATTCTGGAACTAGATCTATAGACCGGCTGGACTCAAACTGCCTCTGCCTTCCAAGTACTGGGATTAAGCCACCACTTCTGGGCTTCAGATGACTTTTTTTTCCCCCCTTTCTTTTCTCTTAGGATTTGAGTTTCTGGCATCCTCACCAGAAGAAGGTGCATCTACAATGTCAGGTGTGCAGTCAAAAGCAGCCAGGCTTCAAAAGGAGCAGAAAGAACCTGAGCCAGGAGCCACGGAGAGAGAAATGGCTGCATCGGTGGATTTAAAGTACAGTGACATCTCGGCAGTCGTGATGAAGGAATTTAATGCTTTCGTGGAAAAGCAAGATACAATGTTTATAGAGATGAGAGAAAGCCTTAATGGTCTAAAGGAAATGATGATAAAACGTGCATCTCCTGAGGTGAAGGGTTCGGGGGACGGGACAGAGCACCAAGAAAGAAAAGATCGAGCCTCAGGATGTCTGAAACCAGGAGAGAAAGCGGAAAAGGAAATTTCAGGAACAGAAGAGGACACTGAAAACCTGACTGCGAGAAGCAAGGGCGGGAGTAAACTGAATAGGAAGCAGGACAAGGCGAAACCACTCTATAGCGGCCACGCCATGAAACCATCGCTAGGCGGGGTGGGAGAAAGGCCGCACGGTGCCGGTGACGGGCGTACAGAGAGCGGTGGCCCTGGAGAAGTTCTAGAAGGGGAAAACACGAAACCAGCCAAAGAAGCAGGGCACCGGAATAACGAGAGCCTTCCATATGCCCCGAGAGAAGACAGCGCCCCGGAGGAAGGAGCCATCCTGAGGCTGGCTTCTGACTTCTCCTCAGCGACGCTGGACGTCAGGCAGCAGTGGGGCCAGGTCTTCCGCCTCCTGAAGGCAAAGGAGCTGGAGCCCGAGCTGCGGTGCACGGTAACGCTAGCGTTTAAGTGTGGCGGCGAAACCAGGGCTTTTTCAGACCTTCACAGCCTCCGACAGTTCACCAACGGGAAGCTTTTTCTGAAAGAATTACTGAAAGATGTACTCCCAGGAAATGAAACAGGAAGAAGAAATGGGCTTCAGGGAAGACTGGTAAGCACTCAAGGAAGACTGGTAAGCCCTCAAGAGTGTAGGGCTCAGGGTTAGTGTGGCTGTTTTGAGGAGTAAGTCCAATCTAAGATCATTCCTAAAGAAAAGCGTACTGTGAAAATTCTAATATTATACTTTTAAAAATATTTTTTTATTAATTTATTCATATTAATACTATACTTTTAAGTTGGAAGCAAGAGTCCTGTTGGGAGAGATGAGCCAGGGAGTCAAGGTTTGCTTGACAGGAGTTCTAGAAATTGATAGGAAAATATTAAGTATGTTAAAATTTAAGGGTAAAACTGAGTATCTTTTTTTTTTTAACCCACTAAAAGAGAACAGATGAGTGGGTGCAACCAAAGCGTTAAGCATTGGGACCAGCAATGGGGCTATTTGGGTATAAGTAGCTGGGCTCAGTTTTCTTTCTAAAAATATTTCATTATATGTGTAAGAGCTGTAGTCATGTGTGTGCCTTGCCTGGTGGCCTGAGAGGCCAGAAGGAAACATCAGGTACCCATGGGCCACCCATGTGGGTGCTGGGAACTGAACCTGGGTCCTCTGCAAGAGCCCTTAGCCATTTTGGCCATGCCTTGAGTCCTTACACTTACCTTCAACTGTCCTCTCACTGCAGTCTGCACTCGGTGTCTCACTTAGCCCTGCCTCAAGCCAAAGGGGCTTTTTATTGACCACTCTGTCTTCCTGCCTTATAAAGGGCTCAAGTCTTCCATTCATTTTTCTTCCATATTCAATTGATTAATAAATAATTTCAGATTGCTATGGGCTGCAGGTATCTTCACAGGGTCTTGCTGTGTAGCCCAGACCAGTTTCACACTTACTTTTCTCCTGCCTCAGCCTCCATAGTATTGGAATTTCAGGTGTGTTCTACCATACCTGCTCTGATTTCTCTCTCGTTTCCTGAGAAAATTTTGATTTATTAGATGATGTCTATTACGTGCATGCTGGTGGTACTGCTGCATGTACGTGTGAGAAATCCCACAGCTGCCTCTCCCTGGTTGTAAGATTTTATGGGTAATCTGGCTGGTGTGCGCCATAGCTCTGCCGTTTGGGTTTACATCAGTCCATTAGGAAGGCTGAGCTTCTTTCCAAGCCTCTGTTGAGTTTTTAGGTTTCCTGTTGGGTTTGTTTGTTTGTTTGTTTGTTTGTTTTTAGAGACCGGGCTTTTTTGTGTAGCCTTGGCTGTCCTGGGCTCACTCTGTAGACCAGGCTGGCTTTGAACTCACAGCGATCTGCCTGTCTTTGCCTCCCTAGTGCTGGGATTAAAGGCATGCGCCACCACGCCCGGTTTAAAAGAACTCTTGTGGAGAGTGATATTCCTCTCCTTTGTATTTTCTACTTTGTAGTTTTCTACTTTGTGATTTGCTCTAAAAATTTGGTAAACATGATGCTTTTGCTTTTCATACTAAGGGCTTTCACACACCTGGAATCTGTACCACCTTGTAAAGGTTGGACTCAAAACTCAGTGGCCCAGTTTATTTCACTTGCTCACTACTTTATAATTTACTGTTTGTTTGTTTTAATGAAGGCCCCCCAGGCTGGCTCCTCCTCAGCTTCCACCTCTGGAGTACAGGGGTTACAGCACACATCACCAAATGGAGGGCTGGAATGTATCTCAGATGCACTGGTACATACTTAGCACACACAAAGGTCTCTGTTCAATCCTCATATAACCATATAACTCAGGCATGGTATCTACGAAGGTTGGGAGTGGAAGCTGGGGCATGAGGATTGGCATGAATTCGAGGCTAGCCTAGACTGTTAATAACTATCTAAAATAATATTAATAGTAATAATAATAATAATAATGAAAGGAAAAAAGAAGTTAAAATTGAGGACTGGTGAGGTAGCTTAGTGGGTGGTGGTGCTTGTTGCACAAGCCTGGTGACCTGAGTGGATGAATAGGGATGAATAGAACCCACATGGCAGAACAGAGAACTAGCCCTTCGCACAAGCTGTTCTGCCCTCCATTTGATTGCTGTAGCATGCATGTGCACACACACGCACACAAATACATACAATTTATGGGGAACAAATAGGTTAAATTGTGTTAGAGGGAATTCGGGTGAATCTGGGTTACAAGGGTCTTTGTGGTTTTTCGAGACAGGGTTTCTCCGTGTAGCCGTGGCTTTCTTGGACTCACTTTGTAGACCAAGCTGGCCTTGCACTCACAGAGATCTACCTGCCTCTGCCTCCCAAGTGCTGGGATTAAAGGCATGAGCCATCACCGCCCAGCTACAAGGGTCTTAATTATATAAGGTTCTGCTAAACCAGAAGAGAGATCATTAAATGTGCCAGGTCAGTCCAATGCAACACATTAAGTATGAAAGGAATAGAAAGTCAGAGCAGCATGATCTTGTGCACATGTGTCCTAAGTACTTTGGAAGAAGCAATTTGTTAGGATCACAATAGGAAACCGAATCCTGTATTTGAGGCTAGGTGATAAATCTGCCACGTGCAGTGTGGGAGCTTTGTCACTTACTATGTTAAGGCCCTGAGTTTCCTCTTTATCAACACAGGAAAAAATATACTTAAGCAATTTTACAGATATTTGTTTATTGTCGTGGCAAGTATTTTAAATTTAGAGGGTAAAATAGAACCTTTAACTCACTGGGGGAAAAAAATGACTTAAAGGATTTTTTTTTAAAAAAACTTCTAGGGTAAAACTCTAGCAGATCCGAAGCACGAAGCCAGAAGAACAGCAGGTGATGGTTTGAGCTTCCTGTTCATCAAAGAGGTAAAAGTTGCTAGTCCGGAAGTGAAGACTTACCAAAAAGAAGCAGAACAGAAGGATGAAGAAACTCTCAAAAAGCAAGGGATCTCGAGGACAGTGGAGGAAGAAGACACCCCAGAGACAGGGGAAGGAGAAACTTCAGAGGAAGAGGCCTCAGAGACGGAGGAAGAAGAGGAGGAAGAGGTGGGCTCAGGAGAGGAGGAAGATGAGGAAGAGCAGACCTCAGGCGGGGAGGAAGAGGGAGAAGAGAATTCAGAGGTAGGGGAGGAGGAAGAGGCCTCCGTACCACATGAAACGCAAGGCTCAGTCTTCCAGGGCCTCACTGTGGTAGAAAAGCATGGAGTGGAGACAATCCCCAAGAGTGGTGAGGACATTGGCTTGATTAGTTTGGTAGTAGATTCTGAATCAGAGGAAGAAGTGAACGAAAACACGTCGTCCCAGAGTAAAAAAAAGGAGACCTTCCATGAACTTAAAGAGCTTGCCTTTAGTTACTTGGTTTGGGACTCTAAGGAGAAAAAGCTGATGAAGTGCCAGGAGGCACCCCGAAGCCAGGAGGGAGGAGCAGGTGTCCTGAGCCACGGTCACCGCTCTGGGACAACACCCTGCCTCACCTTATATTTGGCTTCCCCATCAGAATCACAGCAGGCAGGCAGTGATGGTGCCAAGAGCCATTCACATACAAACCTGAGTGTCCCATCACAAGTCGCTCCACTTTTAACGAACATAGAAAAAGAGAGCTACAACAAGACCCCACAGATGGAAGAGCTAATGGCAGACTTGCTCCATGAAACCAAAGAGAACTTCAGGAGAGGTGTGATCAGTATCATCAGACAGATGCAAAGGGAGGTTGAAAATATCAAGAAACTTTACTTTTTTGATGTCTTAAACATGAAGAGCTCGGTGGATGATCTGAGTTCCTTGGCTCGTGTGATTGAAGCAAGAGTGAACGAGCAGGAAGACATCGTGGAGGAGTTGACTAACGAGACGCTGCGGTTGGCCAAGGAGGTCGACGTTAAAGAGAAGCTGAGAGAGAGAGAGGATAGACTGCGAAGCTCCAACATCCGAGTGATAGGAATTCCAGAAAAAGAAAACCGTGAGAATGGCGCAGAAGACATAATTAAGGAAATAATTAAAGAAAACTTTGCTGAGCTAGAAGACCAGAGTCTCGAGATTGTCAGTGCTCATCGAATCCCGAACTCCGTGGATGAACACAGACTCACGCCCAGACACATCCTGGTGAAGTTTTGGAGTGCTGGTGATAAACAAAAAATCCTGAAAGCTTCCAGAGCAAGAAAAGAAATAACCTACAGAGGGTCAAAAATCAGACTGACCGCTGACTTAGCACCTGGCACTATACATGCGAGAAGTCAGTGGTCTGGAATCATAAAAGTTCTTCAAGAAGAAGGCTTTCATCCGAGACTCCTTTATCCTGCCAAACTGGCATTTGAGTTTAAAGGTAAAACCAAGGTATTTTTTGATATTGAAGAATTCATGAAGTTTATTTCTACTATGCCCTTTTTGAAAGAACGGTTGGACAATATACTTTAGCAATCTGGATGCTTTCTGTCCATCAAAGTACGTCCAAAAGCCCGATTAGCATTAGACGCAAAACCATCACATCTCTATCCTGGAGGGTGGGCAGCTGACTTTGTTTTTCGGGGGGGGGGGGGGGGGGGGGAGCAATGTCACTACCTGAATGTTGGTTGAGTTAGACAGCATACGTGGCTTTTTAATAGCTATCTGCCCTGATAAGGATGCACCTTGTTTGCAACTGTACAAGAGGTAAAAAGTACTAGAGGCCACAATGGGATGGCAGAGTTAGAATGGCTGCATAGACTGACTGAATCCCCAGATTACATTACTTATATCGTTTGCCCTTTGGAATGTTTCTATTAAAGCTTGAGGTTTTAAGATGTCGTTTGTTTATTTAATATTCCTACTCACACTAGAGTGCCTTGCTGTTAACTGCATTGTCTAATAACTTCTAACATTTTATTGTTTCAACCCATCCATTAATGGAGCATTTATCTTAATATGTGACAGTGTGTAGATGGTCTTCAGTGAGGAGGCACCAAAGAAATCAAGGAGAGTGGAATGGAATGTTCCATTTTGCAATGGTCCCCAGCCCAGCAGCCCAAATTGTCCTTGAACCCCCCCTGTGCAGCTAGGACCACCCTCCCGCCTTAGCCCGGCAAGGGTTGAAATCGTGGGCTTTTTTTTTTTTTTTAAGTACTTTGCCATGAAAATTATGTCTAGTCCTGGAGCAAGTTAGGACAACTGAGTGAGTCCTACCACCCCTGTAAAGTTGGGGAGTCTACATAAGATGGATAGTGCTAAGCACCCCTGGTTTGTGTGTGTGTCCCCCATGCCCCCACACGCTGGGGCAGAACCAAGAGTCACTAACTCTTTTGCTGTGCCACCACTCGGACACACAAATGTCAGATGTAAAATGTACACAATCGCCCTTGCTACTGTGTTGCTTCTCTAAAAAGCTATTTATGTACGAGTGTTTAGTCTGCATGCGTTTGTGTGCACCACATCATGCCTGGTGCCCTGGGACGGGTTACAGGTGATGGCAAGCCACCTGGGAGGTGCTGGCACTTGAACCCGGGTCCTCTGGACGAGTAGGCAGCACTTAGAACCACCGAGCTATCTTGTGTTGTCTGTTGCTGCGCTGCCGCACTTTGAGCGCCTGCCAGGAAATTAACTCCGTGTCTACTTGTAGATGTGCCACCGTAACAAATTAGCACAAACTAGATAGTAACAGATTCAGGGGCTGGAGAGATGAATGGCTTAGTGTGAATGGCTTAGTGGTTAAAGGCACTAGGTGCTCTTCCACAGGACCTGGGCAGTTCATAACCATCTGTAACTCCACTTCCAAGGTTCCAGTGTTTTCTTCTGTCCTCCGTGGGTACCACAAGCGTGGTGCATGAGATAAATGCAGACAAAGATCCCCCTACGAGTAATAACCTTAAAATCAAAATTCCCCCCAACCTTCAGTTCCAGCCACTAGGAGATTATAGAGGGATAAGTGAATCTAGGGACCAGAAACCAGACTGAGCCGCACAGGGAGACTGAACAGGATGTCCAAGGGCTTCAAGCTTTAGATGTGAACTAGGCATGTTAGCTTGTGAATCCCAACTATATGGGAGGTTGATGGCGTAGTCAAAGCTAGTAATAATGGTCTACGGGGACATCTCATCCTCCACAACAGTAAAGCAATGCAGGATAGATGCTTCAGTATGAGTCATTGTTTTGTCCATGAGGTGAAAAACCCATTTCATGCAGGTTTAAGGAAAGATATAACCTTCAGTTGTATCCTCTTGAGAGTTTTACCAGTGTTGGCGCCACCGCAGGCCAGGCACCGGGTTTAATAGTTCAGGCGGGCCTCCCTACTAATCTTGGTGTTGGGTAAATTATGTGGGTCTTTGCTTAAGGAAACCTATAGTTTAATTACAATACCTGCATTTTAAAAGAGACAAGTAGGCCAAGTATGGTGGCACACGCCATTAATCCCAGCACTCTGGAAGGCAGAGGCAGGTGGATCTCTGAGTTCCAGGACAGCCTGGTCTATAAAGAGTCTGGGACAGCCAAGGCTGTTACGCAGAGAAACCTTGTCTCAAAGACAAACAAACAAACAGAAAGATGGATGGTAGTAGCGCATGCCTTTAATCCCAGCACTTGAGGGGCAGAGGCAGGCATATCTGAGTTCAAGGCCAGCTTCATCTACAAAGTGAGTTCCAGGACAGCCAGGGTTAAAACAGAAACCCTGTCTCAAAAAACCAAAAAGAAAAATATATAATGGCTGTTATATGCGTTGGTGGTAGAGTACCTACTTAATAGTTGAGGCCCTGGGTACAATTCCAACACCAGAGCAATCATAAATGCTCATGGGATTGCAGGGTTAGCCTATCGGATAGGCTCATGTGATCTGATTTTGGAAGCGAGAAACACAGCCAATACCAAGATCATCATCAGTGGGGAGTCCTGAAAGGATGAGGAGCCAGTTTACTCCTGGCCACACTGGGTTGCCAGCCACCTTTCCTGTCCTTAGTCCCACAATTGCCTGCAGAAGGTTACACACAGTGGAAGTGAGGTTGGTTGGCTGTTTGCCCCTCACTAGAAATCTTGCTGTTTGAGCAGGACTACAATATTAAAAGGCTCTTTGTAGGGGCTGGAGAGATGGCTCAGCAGGTTAAGACCACTCTACTCTGCCAGAGGCCTTGAGTTCAATACTTGGTATGCACATGGCAACTCACAACTATTAACTCCAGTTCCAGAGTCCCAGTTCCTGACATCCCTCACAGACATACATGCAGGCAAAACACCAATGCAAATAAAATTATATATATGTGTGTGTGGGTGTGCATATATATATGTGTGTATATATATTAAAGCTCTTTGTAGAAGAGGAAAGTAAACCAAATTCTAAAAGACTAAATGCTGCCTGAAAAGGCAGAGAAATTAGCCCCACCCCCCATCAAGACTGGGATAGAGGCATTGGGTTTGGGCAATTTGGCCCTGCCCTAGCTGCTGGACCACCACCTCTGCCCTGGCCGTGGTGAGGGCTGGCTAAGCCTCTGGGAAGCAACAGCAACACATCCCAGACCTGCCTGGTGGCTCACAGGATGGGTACAGGCAAGACAACTTGCTCATGTGGACAAGTAAGTTAGGAGTGAGCGATGGCCCAGTACTTGCTCCACATGTCAAGGCATCGAGGTTAGAAGTGATGGCCTGGCCAGAGAGTGATGGGACTGAAGGGCACCCCAGCCTTTGGTCCATGCTGGGGCAGGGACAAAGTGGACTGGGCAGCCCAACAGTTAGGGCCTGAGAAAGGGAAGACAAAAGGGACCTGGCGGGACCCCCCTCCACTGCACAGGCAGAGGCAGCAATGTGACACTAGAGACCACGGTGGCTTGTGGGCAGGAGGTGGAGGAGGAGCCGATAGAAGAGCCACCTGGGGAGAGAATGGGGAAGGCGCTGTCAGCACTTCTGTTTGGGATGGGGAGCGACATCTGGGTCCTTCTCTTTGTCATCCTCTCCAACTCCCAGCTGGGTGTTCTTCCGTTCCTTTCGGATAGTGAGGTTCCATTCCAAGGACAGGTGCTAAGTCTTGGTACCATCTGAGATTTGGAATGTAATGCTATGGTTTCCCAAAGCAAGCATGCCTTGGGGGGCCTCCCCCGTGGGTGTCAGGAACTCATATTCCTCAGCCCAGAGGCCATAGCTGTGGACCGTGTAGTCATTCCTGTCGGTCTTACTGCTGGTCCTGTGTGTATGCTGGGTGTGCGTCATGCCTGACACCATCTCTCTGTTCACGTGTACTCCACCCTTATTTTTTTCAATACAAATGACTGTTTCTCTAAGCTCTCCTTAGGGCAGATTACCTATGCCTTGCTGCACAAAGGTCAGTCAGGTCGCTATGACCAGGTCGGGGACATTGGGGTCTGCAGAGACAGCCACTGGGCCCTGTAGGACCTCCTTGTCCTTGTGCAGGTCACCATCTATGCCCAGTTCCTGGAGCTCCTGGCTGCTCTTCTGGGCTAGGGTCCTGTAGCTGACAGAGTGGTCACCTTGCTCAGTCTCTTGGCCAGCTGCTCAGTGGCGGGCTCCTGCTGTCTGGTGCTCACCCCTAGCCTGTGACACCAACCACCACCTCTGTATTCCCTCCTCTGTGTCAAAATACTTGACTCTCAGCTAACAAGAAATAAAAGCCGGGTGCCGGGCGCCAGGTGCGGTGGCGCATGCCTTTAATCCCAGCACTCGGGAGGCAGAGGCAGGCGGATCGCTGTGAGTTCAAGGCTAGCCTGGTCTACAAAGTGAGTCCAGGATGGCCAAGGCTACACAGAGAAACCCTGTCTCGAAAAAAAAAAAAGAAAAAAAGAAAAAAAAGAAATACAAGCCGAGGGGGCCAGAGACATGGCTTGGCAGGTAAGAGCACTGACTGACTGCTCTTCTAGAGGACCAGGGTTCAATTCCCCAGCACCCACATAGCAATTCATAACTACCTGTAACTCTAAGATCTGACATCTTCACACAGACACACATGTGTGAAACAGGCAAAAACACCAGTACATATTAAATGATTATTTTAAAAAAGAATATGTCTCTTAGTTTTCTTACTTTTTTTATCCTTCCTCAATTTTCCCATTTGAGACTTTGATCTTAAGGGTTAATGGTAGCTGAAATTTCTTCTTCTTCTCCTCCTCCTCCTCCTCCTCCTCCTCCTCCTCCTCCTCCTCCTCCTTCTTCTTCTTCTTCTTCTCCTTCTTCTTCTCCTTCTTCTTCTTCTCCTTCTTCTTCTTTTTAATTTTAAGATTTAAATTGCTGGCTGTGCTGGCGCATGCCTGTAATCCCAGCTCTCAGGAGGCACAGGCAGGTGGATCTTGGAGTCTGAGGCCAGCCTGGTCTATAGAGCAAGTTCCAGAACAGTCAGGGTTATTTAGAGAAACCAAGTCTCAAACAAAAACAAAATCAGTGTGTATGTGTGTGTGTGTGCGCGTGTGCACGCTTACCTGTGTACCATGTGAGTGGAGTGTCTGGTACCCAAGAAAACCAGAAGAGTGCTCAGGATCCCAGGGACTGAAGCTGCAGTGCTCTTAGCTGCTGAGCATCTCTCCAGGCCCCGCCCAGGGTTCAGACTTCAGCCAGGAATAACACAATCTTCCTGGCCGTTTTGCTGGGCTTGAGCGCACACATGTAGCTCTGTGCGTTAAAATCTCCCTGGTTAGATTACGGTCTTCAGCCCTCTTCCTGCAGGCAGGTAACGCATTTGCTCCATTCACACATTTTTTTTTTTTAAGTTTTATTTAACACCTGCATGCTGGAAGAGGGAACGAGATTTCATTATAGATGGTTGTGAGCCATCATGTGGTTGCTGGGAATTGAACTTCAGGACTATTTGGAAGAGCAGCCAGTGCTCTTAACCTCTGAGCCATCTCTCCAGCCCCACTCCCACATTTCTAGAGAACTGTTTGGTTGCTGGGAGGTTCAGTTTCTCTTTAGCTGACTGGCTAGGGCACATTAAGTGAAAAATATCAGCCTGTGCCTTCTTCTGAGTAATAGATTTTGTCAGAGGTAGCCAGGTGTGTGCGAGGCCGACCCAGAGCCCTTTTGCTTTGTATCAGAGGATTGTTGCAGGTTTCTTGTAAACAGGGTCTCTCTTAGGTCATAAAAGTGCGTTCTGCTTGTGAAGATCATGGCTCTGCAGCTGGGCATGGTGGGTGATGCATGCCTGTAGTCCCAGTACAGAGCAGGAGTTTGTGGCTAGCCTGCACTTCAGAGTGAGACCCTTCTTGGAAAGCAAAAGCTAAGTTTTGCAATGCAAATGCCCTTGCAGACTCTACAGGTTTTAGTCCTTAAACTTCCCACCAACCCTGCCCGCTAGAAACAGTGTTGAGGGCCGGTCTGATGTATTTTGATGCTAACTACTGCTTGCTGTCTCTGTGACCCACCTTTTGCTTAATAAAAAGCCATCCCACCTGGGCAGGGCAAAGGAGATAGGTGGGGCTTAAAGAGAGGAATTCTGGGAAGAAGAAAGGCTGCCACAAGGAGGAAGGAGAGAGACCTGAAGTGAAGAGAGGAAGGCCGCCATGGGTTAGATGGAGGAGAAGCACATGGCCGGCGGCGTGGATGGAGAATCCAGCCCAGATGAAGAACGTGAGCAAGTATGTGGGATTATGGATGGGAGGTAACTTGATAGAAGTTATTAGAAGCAGATGGCATGGGATTGGGGCAGGGATCCCATGCCTGTCCCACTATGGGAGGTAGTTTAGAGGATTGATATCTGCCCTGCCCCAGGTTAACTAAGACTGTTTTAAAATGTAACAAGTGTCTGTGTCTTGATTGATCGCTAGCTGGGCCTACAGATAATACATGCAATTTAAAAACAATAAACAGTTTTTAGGCAAATCATCCCAGGGAGGTAGTTTCTTCTTGATTAGAAATAAGAGCATGTCTTTTGCAGCTAGTGGCCCTGTGCTCCCTGGCATGGGTGGTGACCTTTCCTGGTATTTCAGTATTCAATCTTGCTAAGCTTGCTATATAAGCCCTGCAGTGGGATAGTCACTGTGGGCTGCAGGGGAGGCTTCCTGCTTCCCGATGACACAGGCTAGGCGGGGCATGAAAAGAGGTTGCCAGGGTCATCAAATGTGACCAGCAAATACTTGTGCGGACTATGGAGGGGTCTGGGAGATAAGAGAAATTCATTTGATCTTGACTATCTCTTTTGGGTCATGATGGAGGCAAGGCTAGACCAGCATGGGCTGGCTATAGAGTGAGAGCCTGTCTCAAAAAGCCAAACCAAACAAACAACAAAAATTTATTTTATTTTCTTTTTTTTTAAAATGAAGCCACTAGAATCTAGGGGAGAAGCGAGGCTGTGGGGCAGGTAGATGGCCTGGGTCCTTGGGAGAAGACTCTGTCAGAAAGAGCCAGTCGCTAGGGAAACAGGTGTGGCAGACACTGACGGCCATTGGTGGTAGAGTTCAAAGTTTAAACTTGATTCTAGAATTAGTGTTTTCAACATCTGTAGTTTCCAGAGCTGGTTCAGAGGCCCACCTCTGAAATCACAGCACTTGGGGAGCAGAGACAGGAGGATCAGGAGTTCCAGGTCATCCTTGGCTACTTAGTGAGTTCCAGGCCAACTTTGGCTACTTAGTGAGTTCCAGGTCACCCTTGGCTACTTAATGAGTTCCAGGTCAACTTTGGCTACTTAGTGAGTTCCAGGCCAACTTTGGCTAAGTGAAACTGTCCTTGTTCCTCCTCAACTGATTTTTCTTTCTTTATTTTTTTTTAATCTTTATTTTATGGTTTTTTGAGACAGGGTTTCTCTGTGTTAGCCTTGGCTGTCCTGGACTCACTTTGTAGACCAGGCTAGCCTCAAACTCACAGAGATCCATCTGCCTCTGCCTCCCAAGTGCTGGGATTAAATGCGGGCATCACCACACCCGGCCTTCAGCTGATTTTTCTAAAGTAAATGGCATCTGTGTACAATTACAGAAAAAAATCATGAGGTCTCAAATAGTATACAGCAAAGTTTCCTGCCCCCTTCTCTACCCCCCCCCCCCCCCACCTCCTCCGAGAGGACGTCCCAGAGTGGGTGTCTGGTCTCTCGCTTTCCACCGTGGGTTACTCCCCAGCAGCACTGGGACCTTGACAGGACACAGAATCCCAGACCCAACCCAGACTCCTGTGCTTTAACAAGACTTTCCAGTGACCCGTGTGGACATTAGACTAGCAGATTCTGTTGCCACCTCTGTGGTAGTCAGCGAGGGAGGTCATGTCCTTCAAGATGCCCACGGACCTGTCTGGATGTGATGGGGGCGTGTCTATAGCCCCTGAGAGGTAGAGCCAGGAGGATTGCTGTGAGTTTGAAACAAGCTAGGGCCACTTAATAAGAGGGAAAAGAAAAGAAAAAAATAATCTATATATATATATATACATATATATATATATACACCCAAGAAATTTTCTGTGGAGATTCAGAAAACCCCACATCTTCTGTGGGAAGGCTTTATTGGTGTCCAGGAGTCAGTGAAGTCACCATGCTGGGGACTCAACCCCAAATTAGGGTCCAGGAAAGACTTCCTTCTTCCAGCCATTGAAGCAATGCAAGGTTCAGACGTCTGTGCCCCCAACAGAGGCTCCTTTCTTTCAAGAAATGCTGAAACAGGCATTTGACATCACAACTGTCACACTTTTTTTTAAATGTATTTATTTTTTTATTTTATATGCACTGATGTTTTGCCTGAATGTATGCCGTTCTTTGTCCAGTGTCCGGCCTGGGTACCACTTCCGGCCGGTCAGTCCAGGTGTTACTTTCCTCCTGGCAAGAAGGAACAGACCTCAAGATCAAAGGTCCCAAGGTCCCGTTTCTTGCTCAGGGGCAGATTAAAGTGCTCCGGGGTGAAGCTCGCAGCCTGGGAACAAAGTCAGGTTCCCAGCCTCTCCGGAGGAAGTGGAACATGAGTTTCCACACTGGGTGTTACGGTAGCTATTTTTAGAAAGATACTGCAAGTCTCAAAAGACAGCGAAGACGAAGACTCGGGAGCCGCACAAGTGTTACAGCTCCTTGTTTTGGCGCCACAGCAGGGGAAGTAGGTCAATGTTCCAAAGCCCGTGGGCAGGCAGGGTGAGATGCAGGCCCTGCAGTGCTTCACTAGGGGGCAGCACCAAGCTATCAGCAGTGGTTGAGCAGGCCCCAGGGGCTGCAGAGGCGGTTCTGCCATTGCTGCTTGACCACTGGGCATTTAGAGACGGTTACCCCGGGATTAAATGGAGTCTCAGACGGTTGTGGAGGAGGGACGGCGTGCAAGAGAGCATGATCCCGGGCATGAGCACAAGTTTTGAATGTGTCTGGTTTGCTAGGGCTAAGGGTGCCAGGATGCTTAATCTACATACAGCGATACAATGCCTCAGTAGCACGGGGCCCTATCACAAGAAGGAGAAAACAGTATTTAATTATCCTACTGTGAGGGGATGACTCCTCAGTACAGTTAAGGGCCATTTGCTGGAAGCTAGGATCTCAGCATGGGGTGGGGTACTTCTGGAAATACCCTGTGCTTGTTAAAGTTCCTTATTAGGAAAGGATCGGGCCTGTATTTTTTTTTTTCTTTCTTTCTTTCTTTCTTTCTTTCTTTCTTTCTTTCTTTCTTTCTTTCTTTTAGTACTAGTGACACACCTTACAAAATCTGGGGTTACCAGGTCAGGTGGAGTGAGAACCTGCTGAGAAATGGGAGTCCACCTTCATAGATCGAGCACAAAGTGGCTATCCAAAGAAGTCAGACTTCAACCTTACCCACAAATGTGTGTTCGCATGAAGGTGTCAGATCTTGGAATTACAGACATTTGTAAGCTGACATGTGGGTGCTGGGAATTGAGCCCAGGTCCTCTGGAGGAACAGTGAGTCTTCTTAACTGCTGAGCCATCCCTCCAACCCCCAACTGTCACCTAAGAGGTGGCCCTGACAGACCTGCAGGTCAGACATTGCCTTAACCTTCAGCCCCAAAGCAGCTTTGTGCTTTAAGCAGTGTCTGTGTTCTGCAGCCAGGTACCATTTCCCTAGCCTGGGGTATTAATAGGGGGGCAAGAAAAGATCTGGACCCCTACCCAGATCTAGCCAATGGACAGGACATTCTTCACAGTTGAGTGGAGAGTGGGGACTGACTTTCACATGAACTCTGGTGCCCCATATTTGACCATGTCCCCTGGATGGGGAGGCCTGCTGGCACTCAGAGGAAGGATAGCAGGCTACCAAGAAGAGACCTGATACCCTATGAGCATATACAGGGGAGGAGGTCCCCCTTAGTCACAGTCATAGGGGAGGGGAGTAGGGGGAACCTGGGAAGGAGGGAGGAATGGGAGGATACAAGGGATGGGATAACCATTGAGATGTAATATGAATAAATTAATAAAATATTTTTTTAAAAAAAAGATCTAGGAGGTATGGCAGTGGAATTTTTTCATGGAGCCTGTCTTAGGGTTACTATTACTATGAAGAAACATCACAACCAAAAGCAAGTTGAGAAAGAGACGGTTTATTTGGCTTATACTTTCATATCACAGTCTGTTGTTGAAGAAAGCCAGGGGAGGAACTCAAACAGGGCAAGATCCTGGAGGCAGGAACTAATGCAGATGCCATGGGTGGGTGACGCTTACTGGCTCATTCTTCATGGTTTGTTCAGATTTCTTCCTTATAGAAGCTAGGACCACCAGCTCATGGGGCAAACCACACACAGTGTCCCGGAACATTTCCCACTAATGACTAATTAAGAAAATACCCTACAGGCTTTCCTGCAGCCTCATCTTATGGAGGGATTTTCTGAACTGGGGTTCCCTGTTTTCATATGACTATAGTTTGTGTCCGGCTGACATAAAACTAGCCTGACTGGCTGGTTTGTGGTCCTGGGCCTGAAGTTTACTAGGCTGTGTGGTCCTTGGATGAGTTATTTGATGTTTCAGGATATTTGATCATATTGTGAACTCTGAGATTGTGCTTCTTGTGGTGTGGCGCAGCCCTAGCACACACCTTTAATCCCGAGAGCTTTCTGTAAACAAGAGCTAAATAAAGTCAACCCTAGGTCAACAGATGGAGCAAGCAGCCAGTTGACAGGGAGTGAACATAGGAAGAAAACAGTGAGAAAAAGTTTGGAGGATGGATAGAAAGACACATAGGCCAGGCGTGGTGGCACATACCTTTAATCCCAGCACTTGGGAGGCAGAGGCAGGTGGATCTCTGTGAGTTCGAGGCCAGCCTGGTCTACAAAGCAAGTCCAGGACAGCCAAGGCTACACAGAGAAACCCTGTCTCAAAAAAAAAAAAAAAAAAAAAAAAAAAAAAAAAAAAAGGAAAGACACACAGGAAGTAGAAAGGAGGGACATTCTGTTTGAAGGGTTTTAAAGACAGCGTGGAGAAGTAGAAGGGCATTTTATTTTCCTTCTGGGATGGCAGCTGAGTAGAAAGGTCAGCTGGGCGCTTCCTCTGCCTCTCTCAGCCAGAAAGTTTTCACCTCAACATCTGGCTCCTGAGTCTTTATTGGTAAAATCAAACATTTGGGGTTTTGTTTATAAAACAATAATTCAACTCATTTTGGTTCTGTTTCTTCAAATGTAAAATAGAAAAAAAATATTAGCACTTAACCATAAGGTTTCTGTGAGAACTAAATGGCTTTATCCAAACCTCCCCCCAACTTTTTTCATTTTTTTGAGTACAAAATGTTTCTTTGTGTAGCCCTGGCTGTCCTGGAACTCGATTTGTAGACCAGGGTGGCCTCAAACTCACAGAAATCCACCTACCTCTGCCATACACCCATGTGTTTTATGTAAAAATGGCATCGTGTTCTCATATAACTCACACACTCCTTACATATACTTTATTTATTTAATTTTTGCAGAGTTGGAAGTCAAACTTACTGGTTTTTCTTTCTTTTCTCCCTTTCTCTCCCCCTTCCCTCCTTCCTTCCTTCCTTCTTCCCTTTCTTTTTTCCCCTCCCTTTCCTCTTTTCCCTCACTCCCCTTCCCTCCCCCCATCTGTCTTCCTGTGACAGGGTTTCTCTGTGTAGCCTTGGCTGTCCAGGAACTTACTCTGCAGACCAGGGTGGCCTCAAATTCAGAGATCTTCCTGCCTCGCCTCCCGAGTGCTGGGAATAAGAGCATGTGCCGTCACGCCCGGCATCAGTCACACCTGGCATCAGAACGGCTTATCCTGATGCCCTTGGACTGTCTTGAGGTTTCAGGGATGCTGTCTGTTGCAAGAGATGTCCCTGACAGTGGTTCACACAGGTGAGAACACCTTTAGAAGAGATGTCCCTGACAGTGGTTCACACAGGTGAGAACACCTTTAGATTTTGTTAAACGAGGAATAGGCAGCCCAGAGCAGCTGTGACAGGACCCTGTCTCCTTCTGTCTCCTGCTCTGTTTTTGGGAGCATTAGCTTTGTCTTTATGGATCAAGCTGAATGGCTACAGCATCCCAGCTAACGGGAAAAGGAAGGTACAGGTTGCTTCCCTTTGTCCTAAGTCTGTGAACATCACTTTGCTCATAATCCCAAGAGCCTCAAACATACAAGTGCTCCATCCCTCAGCTCTATTTCCAGCTGAGCAGTGGGATTAGAAATATTTTTAAATTGCATTTATTTATTCGTTCATTCAGTGTGCGCAGTGTTCATGTGGAGGATAACTTGCTGACTAAAAGAAAACCTACCAGTTGGTGGATGGATAACTTGGCTGAAATTGGTTCTGGTCTTCCACCATGTGGGGCCTGAGAATCAAACTCAGGTCGTCAGGCTTGGCAGCAAGCACCTTTTCCCACCGGAGCCCCCAGCAGTGGGATTTTAAGAGTAGAGCTTAGCACACATGTGTGTTTTCCCTGAAAGCAGTTTGGATTTTTAACATAGTCTGTGTGACAGCCCTCTCAAGTTTAGGCGCAAGTCCAAATCTCTAATATAAAAATACAGTAAACAGGACCATATGTCTTTCCTCTCTCCCAAATCTCTCCTGTGAACTGAAGCTGAAGTCATCTGAAATCCTATCGCTGTGGGGCCATGATCATTTCAATCTCACCGCGCTCTCTAGGACGTCCTGGCTGATGTAATATGTTCAGCTCAAAGCCTCTTCCGTGAGGTTTCTCTGACCCGCTCCGGCTGTGGCGGTCTCTACAGCACCCCACCCCTACCTACCCTTGCACTGAGAAGTCTGAAGCTTTAAGGGGTGGGGCCCTTGAGTCACCTAGGGGCATGCTGTCGATGGTATGGTATCTCTCCTGGGACCCAGGGCAGCTGTCACAAGATCACTGTTCAAAAATTGAACTTGAACTGGGCGTGGTGGCGCATGCCTGTGATTCCCAGCACTCAGAGAGGCAGAGGCAGGAGGATCGCTGTGAGTTCCGAGGTCAGCCTGGTCTATGAAGGGAGTCCAGGACAGCCAAGGCTGCACAGAGAAACCCTGTCTTGAAAAACCAAAACAACAACAAAACCCGGACTTCACCCCCCCTGCTCTTCCTCTATCCAGCTGTGATCCCTTTCTCCACTATACAGGCTCCTGGAACCACATTGATTAGATTCCAAAGCCGTGGACTAAAACATACTCTCTTTTTCTTCAGACGCATCCTTCCTTGGGTGTTTCCCCGCCCCCCCCCTTCCTTGGTTGTTTTGTAGTAACAAAAAGAAATTAGCTCATATGGCCTGCATTGCAAATTCCCAAGAAGCAGGAGCAAAGAGATTTTTTTTTTCAGACTGATTGAGAAGCAACATTTTAATTTATAAACAATAAGGATGGGCCGGAGCTGTGCTACTTAAAACATGGTTGTGGCCTGACCATATCGGCATCCTCTGGGCCCAGTTAGACACACAAACTCAGGCCTCACTCAGACCCACTGCATAACAAGATCCCCAGGGGCTGGAGACACACTAACCTTTGCAAAGCGTGAAGCTAACATTTATTAACGTACGTGCTTGCTGCTACATTGTATTTTGACATTGAAATAAATCTTCTCAAAGCATTTTTTTTTTTTTAAAGCTCATCTGTTGCATCATTATTCTCATGTCTGAGAAGGCATCTGCACATGGGATTTGGGGACATCTCTCACAAATCACACTGTGGGAAGATGTCTGCTGCAGTTTCTGAAAACAGTCTTTCTGGGTTATCACTGGGATTCCAAAACCTTCGCAAGCTATTTCTTATGAAGACTCTCAGAAGTAGTTGTATGGTCACTTCTATTCTGGGGACGATGAAGTTGTCACCTACAGGGCTTTGTGACTCACCCAAGGGGTACCAAGCAAATAAACAGTCCAGTCTAAATGAGAATGCTTGTCTTTGTGTTTACATATTATCAGTTTTAACACTCTTCCTTTTATATAAAGGAAACATATGTGCATGTGTGTGTGTATTTTTTTTTTTTTTTTTTTTTTTGCATGAAACTTTCAGAGCTATGACTATGAGCCTTTCGTGTGCAGACCCCAGGAGACATGGAAGCTAAGCGATGTCAGTCCAGAGAGTTCTGCCCTGGTAGCAGCCCAGGCTGGACTTCTGTGCAGCCAGGAGCCAGGAAGTTCTCAAGAGGGGTTCCCTGCTCACAGGGCCGTGTGCTTCCAGCAATGGATGAACGATGCTGATTTCTCCAATGACCCATTCCCAGCAAGAAGCTGGGAATGTTTGTTTTTGTTTGTTTTTTGAGACAGGGTTTCTCTGTGTAGCCTTGGCTGTCCCGGACACACTTTGTAGAGCAGGCTGGTCTTGAACTCACAGAGATCTGCCAGCCTCTGCCTCCCAATTGTTGGGATAAGTGGCGTCGTGAGCCACCATGCCTGGCTTGCTTCTTTCATCGTGTGGGAACAGCTGAAATAACTGGACTTTGTCAACATGCACCTAGTATTAACTGTTGGATCAGATTTTCTGCTTACTTCCGAAAGGGAAATTGCAGGCCCTGGAGTGCTCAGAAGTGTCGCGGTGTGCCTGAATTTAGATTTCCTCTCCCATCCTCTCTAGACATGCATATTCAGTAAGACATATTTGTATACATACTTGATTAAAAACAAAAAGACAGTGCACTTTAAAGTCCCATGTAAAAAGTATTGCTTTTCTACTGTGCAAAGGTGCTTTTTAACCCACCTGCTCACTACACAGGGCTGCAAAGACAAGAGTCGAGAGGAATTCAATGCTGAAGATGTTCTGAATTTCTGGACAACCCCACTGCAGCCTGCACTCAGCACCTCACACCCTGCTTTCAAGCCCACGTAGTTGGGGTGGGGGAGGAGCTGGGCCTGAGGCAAAAAGCTACTAAGCATCTTGATGAGCAGAATTACATGACGGGAATGTATTGGGCATATTTGACATAGCTTCTCTTGAATGGTGGCCCTCTAGCTGTGACCCCAGCTTTCTCTAAGGGCAACGGGGGCAGGGAGGGGGGCAGTCCAGAAAAAGAACCTTTTCCTCCTGGCTGCTAGTTCTTCTTCAGCTCCCACAGGCCCTGGGCCCTGCCCTGCTCCAAGTGGGCCTGCAGAAGCTCTGCGATTTCCACGTGGGCAGGTGAATTCAGAACGATGGACAAAGCCGTTCGGCCAGCCTGAAGGGAAGAAAGAAAGAAAGAAAGAAATCATCTTATCTGCCTCTCAGCCCCTTGAGAAGAGTAGGGACCATGTTGAGAAGCGTGCTAGAAAATGTCAGGCAAACCAGAGGGAGATGTGACTCAGGTAGCCCGGGGGCAGCCCTCAGTCCTGGGGAGCCTGTGCTAGTGGGAACAGAGAAGGAGCTGCCAGACCTTCAACACTTAAGAAAGTTGGAAGATACAGGAAAGAAAATAACACTTCCTATCCTAGTACAGAGATCTAAGTGAACATTAGCATTTTGTTGTGTTTCCGATGTCTTTGCTCCTGGGCAGATCTATGGTTGGGTTTGTTTTTTTGTTTGGTTTCGTTTTTTTATTTGTTTGTTTTTGTTTTTCAAGACAGGGTTTCTCTGCGTAGCCTTGGCTGTCCTGGACTTCCTTTGTAGACCAGGCTGGCCTCGAACTCCCAAAGATCCTCCTGCCTCTGCCTCCGGAGATCTGGGATTAAAGCGTGCACTGCCACCACTCGGCTTTATCGTTGGTTGTAAAGTAGAGGAATTGTGGCCTGAATCTACCTTGAACCTCCTTTTATTGTAACTTACTGCAGTGTACTAGGAGATGTTTCCCCATTGTTAGTCTTTATAATGTAGGTGTCTTCTTAGAGGCTGCTAAAACAGCCCATGGTATTCTAGAAATTTGCCACATACTGGAAGGTTGTTTCTATGTGTACACAATCGTAAGCTCACTGGCAACGCATTTTCTCACTGTGTGTGTGTGTGCGTGCAAGTTCAGCACAAGGTGTTGTTCTTTGGGTGCTGTCTACCTTGTTCATTTTGAGACAGGGTCTGGAACTTTCCAAGTGGGCAAGGCTAGCAGGCCCATGACAAGCATGTGCTACAAGCCTGGATGCTTTTACAGCTGTGGGTTCTGGGGGATTGAACTCAGGTCTTCATGTTTACATAGCAAGTTCTTTGCCAACTGAGCCAGTGGACAATTCCCGGGTTGACGTCACTGCAACGCTCCCTCCACTGCACAGCCCACTATGCCAAGAGCTTGAGTCCTGCAGTCTAAAGAAGCTGGGCCTCCTTAGGCAGGGCTGCTGGCTGCACAGGGATGGAGGGAAAGCCTACATGCCTGCGTGTCGGAGGGTGAGCTCCGAGGGGACAGCCAGTCTCTTATGAAAGCTAAATGGCTTTGAAGCTACACTTCCTCTTCCTCCTCCTCCTCTTCTTCATCCTCCTCTTCCTCCTCCTCTTCTCCTTCTTGGTTTTTCGAGACAAGGTTTTTCTGTGTAGCCTTGGCTGTCCTAGACTCACTTTGTAGACCAGGCTGGCCTTGAACTCACAGCGATCCACCTGCCTCTGCCTCCCGAATGCTGGGACTAAAGGCGTGCGCCACCACCACCACCACGCCTGGCTTGAAACTGCACTTCTTTTGATGACTGACTCAGCAGTAAAGCCAGTCTGAGGCTGTCTGTGCTGCCTACTGTACACTTTGCTCTCACTGTGACTATATAGAGTGGAATTAACTTCCTGAAATACGGCACATCTTTCAGAGGAGCAGGTGGGACATGCCAACATGTCAAGTTCTCTAGGCTTCTCCCTTTGCAGCGGATGGAGCCCAACTGTCACCGAAGTTCTACTAGCATTCCTAATTCCGCAGCAGAGAGAGGACCGGGGTGGGAGGGGCTCCAAGGGAGGAGTACACTGTTGTTTTGAGGCAGGGTCTCATATAGACCAAGTTGGCCAGGAATCAGTTGAGGTCAAGGATGGCCCTGGACTCCTGATCTCCCTGCTTCCACCTGTAGAGTGCTGAGGCTACAGGTCTGTATGGCACTGTGGCCCAGTTTTGTGTGGTGCTGGGGCTCAAAGAGGCTGGCCTCTGATATGCCAGGCCAGTTCTCTACTCGCCCTCCTCCTCCTCCTTTTTTGCTTTTTTGTCATTTTTATGATTTTTTTAAAAAAGTGTGTGTGTGTGTAGGGTGTGTAGGGTGTGTGGGTGTGTGGGTGTGGATGTTTACAGAGTTGGAGCCCCTAGAGCCTAGAGGCACTGTGAGCCACTTGATGTGGGTATTAGCAGCTGAACCCGGATCCTTTCCTAGAGCCTCAGAGCCGTCTCTCCACCTCTTGCTTTTGTTTGAAACAGTGACTTGGTCAAATGTATCCCAGGCTAGCCTTTAATGTATCCCAGGCTACCCTTTCATCTGCTGCACCACCTGCGCTTTTCTTTTTAGGCTGGAGTCTTTGAGATCACTGGGTCAGTTCTGGTTTCTGTAAGCGTAAGAGCTCAGTCGGCCTGGTCCTGGCACAGGTGGGCTCCCAGCCTTGCTCAGCCCTAAGCATTTTCGAGAGCTGGACTGCGCAGGCAGAGGGGTTTGGTTCAAGTTGGTAAAGGAGCCAAATGATGCTGAGGAGTCTTTTCTTGACTGAGCAGGCCTGGAGCGAGGCCAGGGCAGGTGTCTGTACTGTTAGCAGAGCGGGGTTGTTCAGCAGAGAGCCCTGCATTGTCTCAGGGGAGGGGTGGGGGTGGGGGGGAGGGCTGTCCTCACCGGGTGTTCCAAGCTGGCCTTTGCCATCCAGGGCTTTTTGTAAACAGCGTGTGTGGTGACTGTTACCATGGGAAAACGCCACAGGGCCAGTCCCAGAGGCTATGCGTTTCCTGACAGGCTCCATCTGGAGATGGTGACCTCTGTCTGTGGGCTTCTAAGCTGCACACAGGAGAATGGGAGGTGGGGAGAAAGAGAGCACCTAGGAAGAGTGTCCGTGCGTGTAAATGCCTCCCCCAGAGTCTGGGGAAGGGAGGCCAGAAGGAGGCTGAGCCATACTCCACAGCACTGCAGGCTGGGCACACATTTGACTGTGAGCTAGAATGGAGGGTTTGCACAGACAGCGTGTGTGTGTGTCCGCGCGCGCGTGCACACACATGCACGCTACAGGGTCTTTCAATATGACAAGGACTCGTCACGAACCCACTGCATATCAGGTAAAGGTGATCAAAGCACAATCTGTCTCAGAAATGTTCCCATCTGATGGATGTTCTGAAACAGCCTCCAAATAAGCCCTTCCCAGTGAGAAGCTGGCATCTGGTGCTCAGGCCTCACTACTGCTCCTTGTCACGCTGAGGGGCCCCCAGAGAAAGCATAGTAGTCCCCCCCACCCCCCACTTGACTCCTAAGCCTAGGGAAAGTGCCTGCAGTTTTCTGTACTTTTATCAAACTTTGTGGATGAGAGAAAAAAAAACATTCCAGAGCACGATTCTCTGTCCCAAGTGAATCTCCGGGAGATCTGTGGACATCTGAGCCTCCAAAGACAGGGGATGGCTGGGATGACAGTGTTATGATGTGAGCTGACACTGGGTACTAGGTGCTTGGTGGATCTCATCAGCAGTTCTCACTCATCTGCTGGAGACCCTGTGCTCTCCCTTGCCCTGAAGAAGTTGGATCCTCAGTGAGGCCTGATCCGAGAGGCTGGTATGCGATTAGGCCCTGGGTGACTCCTACAAGCCCCGGCTAAGGTCACATGGGCTGGCCTTCCCTTTCCTCCAGCACTGAGCGCTGCCGTGCCAGGCCCTGCTCTGCAGTAGCCTGCTCCTTGGTGTCGCCCTGGCTCTCCCTCCCCCAAACCCTTGACCAGGTTTTTTGAGACAGGGTTTCTCTGTGTATCCCTGGTTGTACTGGGACTTGCTTTTAGACCAAATTGCCTTTGAACTCAGACGTCCACTTGCCTCTGCCTCCCAAGTGCTGGGATTAAAGGTGCGCACACCGTGCCTGGCTTGGTCTAGGTAATTCATAATTCTTTATTGATCCTGTGCACTGCATATGTTCATCAACTTTCCTGGTTCTACATGCCAGGAGCTCTCTTCTAACTTGTGAGGAACACAAATGTCTCCAGACAGTTCCAAACTGTCCTCTGAATGACAATGTCACCCCTCCTGAGGACCACAGGAGGTGGCCGGCTGGCTTCTCAGTTGGGGGCCAGTCTCCCTGCTTGGCTGACTTCAGGTCTTCATGGTCCTCACTCCCAACACACACTTGTTAACATCAAGGCATTTGGTAAGCCTGTTGAAATGCTGGGACCTTTGCTGTAGGTGTTGTGGTCCTGGCCAGCAGGGTGCCTTATAAACACTAAGCATTTGGGTAGCTCGCCATTATACCCATTTTACAGATGTGTGCACAGAGACTTAGGGTGATCTGTTCACCTACCAGAAGGCACACAGTCCCCGAACTCAGATCCAAACTCATGAATGCTGAGTTTAAAATCAGTCCTAGCAATCATTCTTGAGCCGTCCAACAGTGTCCAGGAAGAACTGCTATCCCTGCTTAGCAATGGGCTCTTTTCCTTTCCAGACTCTTGCTCCCTCTGAACTGCGGATGTTGAGCACAAAGATGCCAGTTTATAGCATTAAACTACAATGCCAACATTAATGCTACTAGTGTTGGGCCCCAGACTCAGTCTCTGCTCCAAGAACTGCTTGCTGTAGTCTTAGGCTGATCAGGGGTGATGGGCAGTTGAAGATTAGCCTCACAGGTGCTGTGGACATGTGGCCCACCATAACGATCAGCAACGTGGTCACTTTCTTGTGATCAAACCCTAAGGTTTAGGGGCCATTCATTCGATTGTTGGTGGGTTGCTCACCTGTGGCAAGCACTCTATTACATGTAGGGGATCCAGTGGCCAGGCTAGGTTCCTTCAGTGAGACATTAGAGAGACAGAGTTCCGGTCATGGGCATGAGCTTAGCATGGAGTTGGATTCGACCATCTGGGCAATGTGGGCATATACCTGACCATTGGGTGACTCTGCTTCCTCCTGCAAAACGGCGGCAGCTGTGGAACCAACCTCACAGGTTGTCATGAGGCTCACACGCCTTGATCCTTGATATCATTAAACATGTTGGCTACCTTCTCTTCCTTCCAGAGGCTCTTGTCTTACAAAGTAGTTTACTATCGCTGACTGCACCACAACAAACAGGCTTGCTTGGTGGAATGGGTCACTCCACAAAACAGATCTGTGTCATGGGAAGTGTTGTCAGTTTAATGACTACAGAGCTGTCTCTATAGACTGTCATCGCCTGGTTTCCCAAAGTCTCTTCTGGACACAGAGCTGTCCCATTCAAGCTGCTGCCTCAAAGCCACATGCTGGTATTGCCAGAGGAGGCTCAGGGCCCAAGCCCAGCCCAGGCACATCTCCTCAGCACAGTGTTTTAATCTCCTGAATTTTGCAGCACCAAGACTATGAGCATTTGCCATCCGTTATGCCATTTAAACCCTATGCCAGCCATATGAGGTCGACTTTATTGCTATGGCCATATGGTTTCTTGAATTCCTGTGGCTGACAAGACACTTTTCAGGACAGGTGCTAAATAGCTCCTGGTTAACTGCCTGTAAATCTTACCTTGTCAGTCAGGCTGCTGTTGCAGGCTGGATGTGCCAGGAGCAGTCGCACCAGGTCGGCGTTGCCTTGGTGACAGGCCAGCATAAGTGCAGAGGATCCATCATCGTCCTGCAGGTTGACATCTGCCTGGCAGCTCAGTAATGCTTGGACCATGTCCTCCCGGTCGTGGCTGACTCCTAGCATCAGTGCTGTCTGGCCTCCCTGCACAAAGAGTGACAGGCACAGGCTGGAGTGGAGCGTGCCCGGTGAAACTTCTCAAGCGAATGGCCATGGATTGTATATTCCCTCTGCCTGTGACACCAGACACATCCTTTTCTTTCTGGCTAACTTCTGTTTTCCCATGACTCCAGTCAAACCCTATGCCCTTTCCAAAGCTTTCCTGGCTTCCCAGCATGAGCAACAACACAGCACTTACTGATTGCTTTCCAATTTCTCTTTACTCTTAGGGGCTAAGAAGTTGACAGCAGGGGCTGTTCTTTCTTTCTTTCTTTTTTTCTTTCTTTCTCTTCCTTCGTTCCTTCCTTCCTCAGGGCCCCACACATATTAGAAAAGTGTTCTGCTACTGGGCCACTCCCCCAGGGACCGTTATTCTTGTGTCAGTCTCCCTAAGGCCTAGCAGCAAGTACGTGATGGCAAGTGTTGACCAAAGGAGCAGATGAAGGCTGTGGCTTTAGCACATGCCTGCTCTCTCCAGAGAACCTCAGTCGGCTCGATGCCTCTTGGGTTTTGTTTAAGGATACCCACAACCCTCTTGTCTCAACAAGATCTCCGTTTGCAGGCCCTGTATTGTGTCTAACCTGTGGTCAGTGACAGCATGGCTATCTTTCATCTCCCCCTGGCCATCAGTGGACACAGCAATGGGTTAGACTAGATAACCACCCCACGCTGTGTCTCTGCAGTGTAATGTGTGACCATGCTGGGTTGCCGTTCTCCCTGAATCATCTTGGTTTTCCTTTGCTTATACATTAATCTTATAATTATTTTTCCTGTGTGCCTTATGTGGTTCTTACAGGAATCAAGTAAGAGAAAGGGTATAAACACAGTAATATGAGGTGGTCATTTTTCTGATTAAAAAGTGACACTTCTGCCAGGTGGTGGTGGTGCACGCCTTTAGTCCCAGCACTTGGGAGGCAAAGGCAGGAGGACCTCTGTGGGTTCAAGGCCAGCCTGGTCTTCCCTCTGACTTACTGTATTTTCCCAAATCTTTTTGAGTTTGAAGATCAGGCTCGTCTCTCCGCTGGGGTGCCAGGTTCCCATGAATAAGACAAGCTCCAGCCTTCTCTCCCTCCAGATCCTCTGTGGTCCTCAACCAGTGGTCCTCAGCCTTCCTAATGTTGCGACCCTTTAATACAGCTCCTCATGCTGTGGTGACGCCCCCTCCCATAAAATTACTTTCGTTGCTACTTCACAGCTGTAATTTTGCTACTGTTATGACTCTTAATGTAAGTATCTGTGTTTTCTGAAGGTCTTAGGCGACCTCTATGAAAGGGTCTTTTGCACAGTTGAGAACCTCTGCTCTAAGCAATGCCTTTCATGTCAAAAGCACCAAGGATGCTTTGCTGATGGAGTCCAGTCACCTTGGCCATAGGAAAGGGGATCGGCAGTCAGTAAGTTCCTGGCTCTGCCACTCAGCACTGGTGTGGGTGACACATTCAAGTTCAGCTCTGCACGGTCTCCTGTGTGGGAGGACTGGGGCGGTTAGAGGCAGTGGGTAGTAGTTGCTCAGCTGGTGAGTGTACATGTTCCTAGGTGTTCTGAGTTCCCATTTCTCTGGAACCCAGACAGACCTCTCCAGAGGGGCATGTTTGCCTTTGGGAGTGTTGCTCGCCCTGGGGGTAACACTTGCTCACTAGGTTAACTGGTCCTCTTCTCAACCACTACTCATGCTGGTGGCGCTGCAAACAGCATTCTTGTCTGCCCAGCAGCTTGACTCCGGGGCTCTTCCTCCTCACCTTCCTTCCGGCTAGATTAATACAACTTAGCTCAGTATCGGTCACTTCCAAAGTAGATATACACCAGGCCCTACAGTGCCTCAGAGAACCCTAGTTCACACCCTTACTGCTGGGCACAGCCACCTTCCCACAGAATCCCAGGGGCACAAGGAGAACAGCTGCAGGTTTGGATCCCCAGATTTCCTTTGGTGACCCAGGTGCGACTCTGACACCCCCCTCCCGAGAACCCATTGCACCTCTGAAAAGAGGAGGGGCTGTTTTTCATCATGGTGAGCATCTTCTTTCCCCCCGCCCAAAAAAAAAAAAAAAAAAAATCAGGGACTGGAGAGTTGGCTCAGAGATTAAGAGCACTGGCTGCTCTTCCAGAGGTTCTGAGTCAATTCCCAGCAACCACATAATAGGTTACAGCCATTGTAATGTGATTTGATACATTCTTCTGGCCTGCAGGTGTACATGCAGGCAGAGCACTGTATTAATAATAATAATAATAATAATAATAATAATAATAATTAATAATGATAATATAATAATAATAATAATAATAATAATTATTATTATTATTATTATCATCATCATTATCATTATCATTATTATTATTATTATAAAGCCAACATGCTTTTTAGGGTAATATTTAAAATTAAAACACTGTATGGAGTCTTGATGGAATAGCAGTTGTACGTGGGTGAGGATACTTTGAAAACCAGAAAGTGAGTTACAAACACCCGTGTGCTGCCATGAACAGGAAGTTATTAGACAACAGCAACATGCAATTTTCACAAGTGATGTCCCCCCCTCTTGTGTGTGTGTGTGTGTGTGTGTGTGTGTGTGTGTGTGTGTGTGTGTGTGTGTAGCTGTGCGTGAGAGTGTATGACATTCGTGCTCTACAATTCTCCATCTTATTCCTTGGCTGGCAGCCAGCAGCCTCAGCATCGCTCCTGATTCTGTCCACCACAGACCGAGCATTACAGGTGTGTGTAAGCCACACTCAGCTTTTTATGTGCATGTGGGGATCCACTGAACGATCTCCCGAGTCCCTGAAAGCACTTAGGTGAGCTGTGCAAAGTGACTTTGCTGTCATTCAGGCTACTGTCTGAGTGGAGCACAACAGAAATACTTTGAATTTTTACTACTATTATTTGATGTGTATGAGTGGTTTGACTGCACGTATGTCTATGTCCAAGGAGGACAGTTGAGGGCATCAGATCCCCTGGAACTGGAGTTATAGATGGTTGTGAACATCCATGTGGGTGCTTGGAATTGAATCTGGGCCATCTGGAAGAGCATCCATGGCTCTTAAGCAATGAACTGTATCTCCTGACCCCCAGATGATCTTTTAAAGTGTGTTTACATAGCAAACAGCTTTTGAAAAGGCAATGTCTCCCATGACAGGTCAGGCTTGCTTACTGCATGTTATAAAACATTGATGTTCTCCGAATTCAGGGCTTCTCTCCTCTAGTACAACTGCTGTGGCTTGCTGACAAGTGTCTTTGTGTGTTAAAGGCTTGTTACCTAGTGCGTGGACTCATTGGGAGGAGGTAGAGTCTAATGAGAGTGGCTCTTGAAGGTGCTACTAGTACTACAAATATATTCATATCTCCCCTGTCCACCCCGCTGAGTGTGTGTGTGTGTGTGTGTGTGTGTGTGTGTGTGTGTGTGTGTGTGTCCTTTTACCCTCCCTCACTCCTTACTTCAGGTATCACTCATTCTGGTTGAAGGATAAGGAGGTAAGGAAGGACAGGAGTGGTTTAAGACCTGGTTAGTTTAAGGACCAAAGAGGCATGGGAGGTATATTGCTCAGTCCTAGCAGAATTCTACAGTAACCCTCTGGGTAAGAAGAGGCCTTGGAGGCAGGCATCCTCATAGCCTCAGGGAGTGAGTAACTAGTGACAGCTCTTGCCTGCTCTGTCAGCCACACTCTCTCTCCATTGGTCTGATTGAGATTCATGACTCTGTTTTTAAAAAAGGCTTTGGGGGAAAGCTGGAGATATGGCTCAGTGACTAAGAGTGTATGTTTCTCTAAAAGATGATATGAATTTGGTTCCTAGCACCCATGTGGGGCAGCTCACATAGCCTGTAAATCCAATTCCTGAATATCTGACCCCTCTGGTCTCCATGGGTACCTGCATACACCTGGTAGGTACACACATACACACACACACACACACACACACACACACACACACACACACACACACTTAAAAATAATAAAATAGCCAGGTGTGATGGCACAGGCCTGTAATCCTAGTACTTAGGAGGCAGACCTCTGAGTTCAAGGCCAGGCTGGTCTATAGAGTGGATTCCAGGACAGCCAGGGCTACACAGAGAAACCCTGTCTCAAAAGCACAACAATAACAACCAAATTAAAAAAGGCTTTATGGAGAGAGGACATGTTAACTCTAAAGTACTGAGCTTCCTAAATGTCCTGGGTCAAGGTGTGGTGAGCCACTCACAGAGGTGACAGACTGCAGCAGCCACCCAGTGAAGTCCTGTCCAGGAGGAATTTGCCCCCTTTTCAGCCCAGAGCACAAACCAGATGCTTAGTGACCCCTGTGTCAACCTGCCTAGGTCCCGAGAGCCTTTAAGAAAGATCAAATGTTAGAGCTTTGGGTAGGTTCCATTTTGGGGGGCCCCAGCATTTCTGGAATGGAAAAGTCTCCACAGATCTCCCCGAACTCCCTTACTCTGACAGCAGAGTGAAAGCAGAGGGTGTTAAACATTTGTCAAGAAGCAGAGAGAGCGAGTGCTCTCCACTTACCTGAGTTGCCTGGATGTTCACATCCCCTGCTCGCAAGAGCATCCAGACAACAGCCATGTCTTCTTTCGTCTCTGCAGAAGCCAAGGGGGTGATCATCACGGCAGTGTAGCCAGCTTTGTTCTGAAGGTCCACGTTGCAGACACCTACAGGGGAGGGAACGGGTGCTGGAGCAGCCCAGGTTATAGCCGGACTGCACCCTGCACCTCAACAATCCACAGGTGCTGCTTGCTAGCTAAAACACTGTGGGATGGTGTCTCCACAACAGAGTCACCCGCTTACACTTTTAGCAGCCATTAGAAGCGGCTAATGTTCTCTCCAGGTTTTCTGAGCACACCCAGCAGGAGAGGATCACAAAGGGCCAGAGATACACAGACAGGGGTCAGTGACAATGACTTTATTTTGCAAACCCCAGGCACAACACGTGGTCTTCCTTACATGAGGATATTGAAATCCAGAGAGGTCACATAAACTATCCATATGATGGAGAAGGTCCCAGCAAGATTTGGGACAATCCAGCTGCAGAGCTCACCCTCCCCCCCCCCCCCACCCCCACAATGCTCATCTGTATGCCCAGAGGCCCACTCTTGCTAGCTCATATTACACGGAGCTGAAGATGACTGTCAAGTCTGTAGGGCCTTCCCGAGGGCTCACACACCATGTGCCAGGGCCATGAAAACAATGCAGGACAAACAGGTTTGGAAGTGTGAAAAATCTGATGTTGAGGAGGAACGAAGCATTCAGCTCCTCCCCAGCCACTTGAGTGTGCCAAAGGCGAAAGCTTCAAGTTAAATGAGTGCTGGCTGGTCTCTTGGTCAGCTGCAGCAAGAATTCACCACTGTCAAATCTTAGGCCATCCATTCTTGACTCTGGCCTGGCTCACCTAACCCTTTAGGCAGGCATCAAGTCCTGGAGCTACTTGAAGACAAGGGCTATATCTGGCCCTATGTTTGTAGTCTTTGGCTTCTTCATGCACATAACGGCTGTTTTCAGTCCTCACTGTCCAATCCCTGGAACCTGCTTTGGGCAGTAGAAACATTCAGATCTTGTTTGGAATTCTGACTTAGCTACTTACTGGTTCTGAATCTTGAATCTCACTAGTGACATCTTTGAGTCTCTTTTCTCACATGGAAAATGCAACTAGTGTCTGGTCCACAGCCACGTAAGGATTGTGGGTAGGTGGAGATGTATGTGCATTCTCACCTAGACCAGCGTAGTGGCTGCTGCTCCTGCTCTGCCAACCCACCCCCAACAAGGGGCCCAAGAACAGAACAGAGCCATGCACTAGTACCACACACAACTAAGTTCTTTATTCTGATGGCAGCCTTGAACCCGTGAAGAAGAGTAGTCCTGCTGGCTCAGTGCCAGAACTCCAGTTTAATCCTTTGATGAGGTCAGTATACCAAAGAGAATTTTAGGCTGCCACTGTGCGTGTCGTTTGCTGCTCCTGGGAAGAACCTCAAGTCCACTTAACAGGACTGTGTCAAATGGAAGTTTATGGAAGCCATCCATCTACCACTCACTTATTTAACTAAGGTGAACCAACAATTGCTTGCTGGGTGTATTTGAGAGAGGGTCTCATATTGTAGCCCAGGCTGGTCTTGCATCTATGGCAATATTTCTGTGTCAGCCTTCTAAATGCTACGCTTACAAACAGAAGCTGTCATGTCTGGTTTTATTTTTAATAAAAAAAAATGTGTGTGTGTGTGTGTGTGTGTGTGTGTGTGTGTGTGTGTGATCATGCATACATGGAGATCAGAGGACATTTTTCAAGAGTCAGTTATGTAGGTCCTAGGACTCAAACTCAGTTCACCAGGCTTGGCAGCAAGCACCTTTACCATCTCCTCAGATCCTGGATCTGGAATTTGTTTTTATATTTCATATATATATACACACACACACACACACACACACACACACACACACACACACACATATATATGAGTGTTTTGATTGCATCTATCTATCACCTATCTATATACATGAGATCGATACCCTTCTGACCCCTTCTGACCCACTGGCAACTGGAAACCTTCTCCACACTAAATGCAGCGTTTCCCACCACTAGCCCTCTCTGTCTTTAGAATCGTCAGCTTCTCAGCCACCTGAGCTTGACAGGTCATGGTGCTCTTCTTCCACCTCACAGCTAGTTGGTCTCTTCCACCCCTCTGAGGCAATCACCTACACCTACACCTACTGCGAGCCTACACTGTCTCTATGTGGACCCCTGCGATGCCTTCTGTTCTGCCCGCCACCTCCTCAACTGTGGCTGAGCCAGTCCTACCAGCAGGTGACACTTCCTGAAGGGTTTGTTGGCTGGGTACTTCCTACACAAAAGCCGGCTCAGCTTCCTTTCAAACAGCACTCAAATCCCATCGGTACCAAGGTCCTACACGTATGGCTCCTGCTTACCTTCCCAACCTCCATTCACCTACTGTCCAAACTAGAAGCTCTTTGGCCCCGGGTAGTTTTTCATTTCTCATCTTTCACAGTGCTCCCCTCTCCTTGGGCATTTCTCAGGCTGTTTTTGGTACCTTTCCTGCTCATGAACTGGACTCATCTCACTTCTGCATCTTGAAATAACATCTAGATCCTTCTTCTAGGTCATCATCCCACCCAAGTCATATTTTTCCCCCTGAAACAGGGTTTGTCTGTGTAGCCCTGGCTGTCCTGGACTCTCTTTGTAACCCAGGCTAACCTCAAACTCACAGTGATTCGTCTGCCTTTGTCTCCCCGAGTGCTGGGATTAAAGGTGTGAGCCACCATGCCTGGCTACTCTGATTTTTTTATCATTATTTTAGCATCTTATGTGTATAGAGGTCTTGCCTGCACGTGTGTATGTGTACCACATGCGTGCCTGTTACCCGTAGAGGCCAGAGGAGGGTATAAGATCCCCTGGAACTAGAGTTACAGTCAGCCGTGAGCCTCTGTGTGGGGGCTGGCAATTGAACCTGGGTCCTCTGGACGTATGGCCCGTTCCTAACTGATGAGCCATCTTTCCAGTCCCAGCTCTGACTTAAACTATAAGCTTCTGAGAAACAGAGGGCGCATTCCTGGCTCACTTCTGCATCCTTAATTCATAAGTCACAGGTAACCAATAGATACTTGGTGAGAGATAAATCTGTCAAATTGCTTAACTAGACCCATGCTTTTGTTAAATAATATTTGATGAGGACAAGAGAAGGTGGCCTTTCCTAAGATATGGTGCAGCTCCGGAGCTGGATAGACCAAACACAAAATCTGCTGTATAACTTGAGCAAATTCTGTAGCCCCAGTCTTAATTTGTTCAATTGCAAATACTGATGACACAAGGATAAGAAATATTTGAAAGAAGAAATGACAGAGTACAGGCAGTGGGGACTTGTATAAGCTGTGCATCCTGTAAAATGATACAATGCAGAGATTAGTGAGGGCCCTGTGCAAGGAAGACATGTAAACCTGTGTTTCCACACTCACTAAGACAAAACAAAGGGCGGGACAGATGGCTCAGAGGTTAAGAGCACTGTCTGTTCTTCCAAAGGTCCTGAGTTCAATTCCCAGCAACCTCATGGTGGCTCACAACCATCTATAATGAGATCTTGTGCCCTGCTCTGGAGTACAGGCAGAATAGTGTATAAATAATAAGTAAATATTAAAACAACAATAACAACAAAATATACCTTTAATCCCCGCACTTGCTAGGCAGAGGCAGACAAGTGAGTTTGAGGCCAACCTGGTCTACATAGTGAGTTACAGACAGCCTAAGCTACCTAGTGAAACACTGGCTTGAAAAAAAAAAGCCCAAGGAAAAAAAAAATAATAAAAGAAAAGAAAATAGCAGACACATGGTCTGGCCCTGACCCTGGACTACAAGACGCAGCATGACGAGAAGAGGATACAGGAGGAGCCTGACTAGTCCAGCTGCTCAAGAGGCTGGGGCAGGGGTGGGTAGCTTGGGCAATATAGATATGTCCCATTTTATAAGAGCAAGAAGGTGGCCTTCAAGGAGGGACACAGCCTGTAACAACACTTCTGACCTGTGTCCAGCAGTAGCTTCGCTATGGCAAAGTTGGAGTGTGACACACTGTAGTGAAGGGCTGTGTTCCCGCTTCGGTCAGCCAAGTTGACAAGCAGCTTCAGAAGATGTGGAGAGTGAGGCTGGACCTCAAGGAGGTAGGCGGCCACCACGGCAGGGCTAGATAACTTCCGGCTGGACACACGGAACCATTCTTGACTGATGGTATTCAAGCTCTGCCTCTGAAACACCACAAGATTCTGGTTACAAGAGCTTCCCTGGCCTGGGAACCCAAGTTAGAGACCCTAGTGACACTTGGCCAGGCCAGCTTTGGATGCCTCTCATCCCTCACTTCTCCACAGCTCTTCGAAGGAATGATTTATCTGGGGGATCTGAGATGGCAGGAACAAGAATCCCACAGCACACTCGATGCCTGTGTGATCCTCCCAGGGCCCCATTTCCCACCCATTAGCACCATGCACAAGACAGATACAAAGTGGAGACATCAGCTCTATTGTGTGACAGCCCAAATAGCTAAGGGCACATGTTTATAATATTTTATATTTTATCTAAAGGACAACAGGTGCTCCTGGGATGCGATTGTTTAAATGGTTGTATGCTCATTCTGGAAGGGACACTAGGGTTAGTTATTAAATGCACGTGACTGTGTAGATATAAGTCCTGGCTCAGCCCAGGGTTAGTTATTAAATGCACGTGACTGTATAGATGTAAGTCCTGGCTCGGCTGTGTGACCAAACACCTCCATTGAACATTTCCTGTCCTTGCTATAAAACGGGGCTAGCTTCCTGGTTTCCATGATTCTATAGAGTGAGGGTAATTTTTACTTGCTTGTTTGTTTAGAGACAGAGTTTCTCTTTGTAGCCTTGGCTGTCGCAGAACTCACTTATGTAGACCAGCCTGGCCTCCAAATCATAGCGATCCACCTGCCTCTGCCTCCCAAGTGAGTGCTGGGATTAAAGGCGTGCACCATGAAAGGCTGGTAAGGTAACTATAAAACCTACTTTGTCTGTCAGGAAGGGGAAAGGTGGCAGAGATGAAGGGATTCCTATCCTAAGGTTTGATTTAGTGTGGAGTGGTGCCAAGCTTGCATATACGTGGGGTTTTGTCATGTTTCCAGAGCAGAAACAGAAGGATTGTTTGTGGCTGAAACATTCCTACATATCAGAATATCTTCTTTATCTAGGGAAACAAGAAACTCTGCAGGCGGCTGGAGAGATGGCTCAGCGGTTAAGAGCACTGGCTGCTCTTCCAGAGGTCCTGAGTTCAATTCCCAGCAACCACATGGTGGTTCACAGCCATCTATATAATGAGATCTGGTGCCCTCTTCTGGTGCACAGGTACACATGTAATGTAGGCAGAATACTGTATGTGTAATAAATAAATAAATCTTAAAAAGAAAGAAAGAAAGAAAAAAAGAAAGAAACTCTGCAGGAAGGCCCAGGTATTAGGGAACATAGTGGTCAGTTTTCAACAAAGAGCTGAAGCTGGCAGATGCTTGTTAGATGTATCCAGTTCTCAATGCCACTTAAAATCAGGCACAGGCAGGAGGGTCAGAAAGTTCAAGGTCATGCTTGGCTATATAATGAGTTTGAGATCAGGTTGGGCTATGGGAAACCTTACCTCAAAATGAATGAATGAATGAATGAATAGTCAAAACAGAGCCTAGTTATATAATTTGAGCATAGGAGTCTCCATCAACATCCATCTCATGTTTGGCCCCTTAACAGTCTCTTTGGGAAACTGGGAAATGCTATTTGCCAAATCAGCTAAAAACAAATAAATAGGTCAGGCGAATAACAAATGCTGCTGAATTGGTCATTTTTAATCTTTGGGCTACACCGCTGAGGGAGCAAATGGCCTCTGAAAGTGTCTGCTTACAGGTTTTTCCACTTCAGGTCTGACATCTGTCTCCTGATTAAAAACAGAACATAAGAATTACAGGTTCAAATCCCCATGGGACATGAGGGTGAGAAAGATGGAATGAAGGTATGTTCTTATTTTTGGCCTCTTAGCCTATCAGTATACGTTAAGCAAAGCTGTGACATGGTGGACTCAAATGTGGGTACTCAAGGTTGATGGAGACAGGCCACCAATCACTGTCATTTATTGATGGGGATACCAGGCCCTGGGCATTGAATTAACTCCTGGAAGTAAAACCTAGGTCATGTCCTACATGTCCTTTCCACTTTACCCATGATTTTGTGAGCTGCTAGGCATTTTGATGCCTAAGCCACAGAGTCTAAAATACATGGTAAAATGCCGCTGAGCCTATGGCTACCTTCATTTGGGGTTGAGGTGGGGAGTTAAGACAGGGTTTCTCTGTGTAGCTCTGGCTGTCCTTAAACTCACTCTGTAGCTCAGGCTGGCCTCGAACTCAGAGACCTGACTGCCTTTGCTTCCCAAGTGCTGGGCTGTTGGGGGATAATCTGGTGTATTTTGATGCTAATTACTGCTTGCTGTCTGACTACCTTTTGCTTAATAAAAAGCCATCCCACCTGGGCAGGAGATAGGTGGGGCTTAGAGAGGAAGGAATTCTGGGAAGAAGAGAGAGACCTGAAGGAAAGAGAGGAAGGCCGCCATGGGTTAGCTGGAGAAGCACATGGCCCACGGCATGAATGGAGAATCCAGCCCAGATGAAGAACGTGAGCAAGTATGTGGGATTATGGATGGGAGGTAACTTGATAGAAGTTATTAGAAGCAGATGGCGTGGGATTGAGACAGGGATCCCATGCCTGTCCCACTATGGGAGGTAGTTTAGAGGATTGATATCTGCCCTGCCCCAGGTTAACTAAGGCTATTTTAAAATATAACAAGTGTCTGTGTCTTAATTGATTGCTAACCGGGCCTACAGATAATACAGGTAATACAGATAATTTTATAAAACAATACTGGGCTTAGTTTTCTTGTATACATTAACCCTACTACTTCCTCAGCCTAGCCCACCTCCTGAAGGGACAGCATTTGGGTAAATCATAGAATGCCCGAGGAGTAGGACTCTGACACACACACACACACACACACACACACACACACACACACACACACACATGCTGCAGCCTCAGAAAAGGGACCAAAGTCACCCCACAGGAAACCTCTGTGTGACAATGGAAAATCCAAGTACCAAGAGCTGCTCGGTGGTGGCCCCAGTTTCTGGCAGGTGTTGGCTCAGTGCCTGGCATGCATTAAGAAATTCTTCTGAGGGTTTATATCTAAAGAAAACAGAGAGATTATGTATCAAATTCAACGTGCTGACAAAAAGGACTTTCACTCTCCACTTTCAGCCGCACAAACAATCAAGCGTGTGTGTCGCACAATGAGGGGCAGTCCGAAACAAACATGGCTGCTCACAGTTCGCTGTGGCTCAGCATCTGAGCGCTTCTGGAGGCCAGAAGACTCTGTCTTTTCATGCTGCTTTTGGCAGGGGCTGGAGCAGATGAGGCAGGCATGGGGCAAATGCTCAGTGGTAGTTACTGCCATGCCGGGAAGGAAAGCACTGCCGTTCTGCCTGGATGTACAGAAAAATCCAAGGAACCCAGCCCATACCGGCAGATTCTTCCAGCTAGTCCTCCATGAAGGACACCAGAAATACGAACAGAGTTGGTAAAATGAGAACTTCTGACGCTGGGTGCCATGGTGACAAGCGCTTCTGCCATGACTGTGAGGAGGTGTGCATCCTCTCTTGAACAGTATGGTCGTCTTGGGCTGTTGCAGTGGAGCAGCCTGTGGGTCTGCTTGACAGTCAGATCTGTGCTTACATCCTCCACTCTCAGGCTGAGGAGGGCAGAGATGACGTCAGTGGTCCTGGGTGTCGTGTTTCTTCATACAGTCCTCAGATAATGGCTGCTACTGCCTTGCTTCCCTGGTGGTCAAAGTGTGGAACTGCAAGTGTGGTGCTGCCGCCACATGAAACTCCAGCACTCAGGCTATGACCAAAGAGTCAACGGACAGGGCATTCTCCAAAGTTGAGTGGAGAGTGGGGTCTGACTTTCACACCAACTCTGGTGCCCCATATTTGACCATGTCCCCTGGATGGGGAGGCCTGGTGGCACTCAGAGGAAGGATTGCAGGCTACCAAGAAGAGACTTGATACCCTATGAGCATATACAGGGGGAGCAGGTCCCCCTCAGTCACAGTCATAGGGGAGGGGAATAGGGGGAAAGCAGGAGGGAGGGAGGATACAAGGGATGGGATAACAATTGAGATGTAATATGAATGAATTAATAAAATATATATATTTTTTAAAAAGAACAAAAACAAAAAGAGTCTGTGTAGGAATCAGAAGTCCCTGGGCCCAAATCCTTGCCCTACTCCAGGCGTCACCTCATCCCCAAATGCCTTTGTTTTCCACATCTACTTTCAGGATTCCATAACATAACATGTGTCAAGTCCGTCATATGTACAGTGTCAGTAAATGCTGGTTTTATATATACAAAGAACATGGGATATCCGGGTTGTTCCTCATGAAGGCAAGAGTCACGTTTCTTTAGTTCACTAAGCACAGGGGTTGGCACAAAATAGAACCTTAACAAACACTGCCGAATGGATTGGTAAAAAGGCGCGCGCACACACACACACACACACACACACACACACACACACACACACGGGACTAGATGAAGGAGAAATGTGCTCTTTCCCCTCTTTAGAGGAACACACACTCCACTTCTTCCACACGCGACTCACCTCTCAGGCCTCAGGTGAGAGACTTCCTCCCCAGGCCCACCTGTGTGGCCTGAGTCACTGCTGCCTTCAGGGACACGCTGGCCAGCCTCACAATGTGGGTGCATGTCTCTGTCCTCTCTGGGCTCTGCGAAATCATGTTTCTTCTCGGTCTCACTGTCAGACAAGTCCTCAGGGGAGCTGTCCTCACCGCTGGTGTCCTCGCTAGACGTGCTCTCATAGCTAGGGAAACAGACAAAGGCCATTGGGGTTATCCTTCTTGACCAGGGCTGGTGGTTCACGTCAACCCCAGAATATACTTCTGGGGTCCTAGTGTTAAGTCCAGAGAGGAGCCCAAAGTCTCAGGATCCCCACGTCCACCTTACGTTTCCTCCTTAAGTGCCCCCTACTCCAGCCCAGATTACATCTGGCAATGGTGAACCCCTCAATACCTACTTCATGCAGGCCCTATGTGACAATAGCCACACATAAAAATGTCTGTGAGTGACAGTAAAGGAGGAAGACTTGCTTCCAGCAGAACATAGGTTACAGCTGGGCATGGTGGCACACACCTGCAATTTCAGCACTCAGGGACTGAGGTAGGAGGGCTGAGTGTGTGGCTATCCTGGGCTACAAAGTAAGATCCTGTTGCAGAAATGAAGTGTGTGTGTGTGTGTGTGTGTGTGTGTGTGTGTGTGTGTGTGTGTGTGAGATACCGGAACCTTTGGGGTTTTTTAGCATTCTCAGTATGTGGCATGTACTCCAAGCTGACTGTGCCAGTCTCCAAGTTTGCAATGGAGAATTTCCAAAGCTTGGTGTCCCTGGCGTACAGCCACAAGGAGCACCGTGGTTCTAGAGTGACACATACTAAGGAGTGGCCAGGAGATGACTCTCTGGGCAGGGCAAGCAAACAGAAAGAGAGGAAGGTGGCCAAGCCATCAAGGCCTTTTCAGGTCTGGGCCAGAGCCCCTTCAGGATTCCGGAGCATCTTGTACTCCTTTGCCAAGGAAACTGCCAATCAGCAGTTCCTTCTTTCTAAATTTAAAAAAAATTGTATTACATCTATGTATTATTTGTGTTCTCCCTTCCCCTCTCTTTCACACACACATGCGCACACACACAGATACAGACAGACACACACACATACACACACACACAACACACAATGTGCACACACACATACACACAACACACACAATGTGCACACACGCACACACATGCACGCACACACACAGATACAGACACACATGCATACACACAGATACACACACACACACACACACACACACACACACACACACACACACACACGGGTCAGTTTTCTCCTGGGTGTTAACTCGGGTCCCCAGGCTTGGTGGCAAGCACTTTACCTGCAGAGCCAGCTCCCTGGGCTCCCTTTGTTTTTTTACTTACCTGTGAGCTAAAGGTAGCAACCAGGATTTACTTGATTTTTTTTTTTTAACCCAGTCACCTAGCATATAGCTGTCTTTTAATGAACAGTGTGAAACAACCAATTTCGGCTGCAGTCAGGTAGTTTAAATGTTTCATTCAACCACAGACTGCATACACCCCAGATTATATTGCTTAGAGATGCCACCAATGCCTTAGCTTGTGTCTGATGTTCACACAGTGATGAAATCCCCCACGGATGCCTTTCTCAGAATGCATCCTTGCTGTCCGACCATATCTAATGCTCAGACCCCCAGCCTAGAGAAGGCTTGGCTTATGTTCTGTACCAACAGACTAGTTGTTTTTGGTTTGGGCTTGGGTGGGCAGTGGTAGACAGAGTTCCTGCTAGCCTGGGCCTGGGTTCAAGTCTCAGCACTGGCAATAAACAAAGAGATCAAACTTAAAGTTCAATAAACCAGCAAAGCTGGTTTCCGTGTTGTGCTCAAGTCAGAGGCCTTCCTCACAGGGCCCAGAAACCCCAAAACTCCCACAAGCCACCTGGCAGTGGGCCCTGGACAGACCGGGACAAGCATTACTAAAAGTAGAGGTTCCAACAGACCAGCACAGTTGGCAAGGAGTCAGACATGTGCAAACCCGACACGGAGTTTTAACAAGCCACAGAGATTGAGCCCCTGCAGAAGGATAAGAGACAGACATATCCCCCAGGGAAAGGGCACTAAGAACAGCAGTGGGTTAGGTAGCAGGGAAGGCAGTCTGAGCTTCACAGGCGATGCTTACCCACCGTTAACCCCAACAAACTGAAGGTTCTTTTTGGTCCCATTACCTCCTGCACGGAAGCCATAGTCTTTCTTTTTCATTATGGATTTAAGGCTGGTCGATGGAGAGATCTCTAGGCAGACACAATATCACAGGTTAGAATTACCTCAGGGCAACCAAACTAGGACTATTGCTTTAAGAGGATATGGGTATATGAAAAGGGAGAAAGAGGGGCAGATAATGCAGATCAGGTTTTTAAGGAATAGTAGTCAGAGACACTCGCAGCCTGTTCCTAGGAATGTTGTCCCTCTCTGTGTCTGAGTGTCGGAGTAGGTATTGGAGCACGTCTCACAACCACGTGTGTAGTGTCAGCGTGGTCTTTATCTCAGGGCTGGGAAATCAGGGGCTCAGACATGCACACAGAATGGGATGGCACAACTTTGGATGCTGATCTACACCCATCTCTTCTCAGGGACATCTCAGCAGTCCTTGGGTGGCATGCAAACTGCCACTTGTGATGACACTGGACTCATGACTGCTACGTGAACCAGGTCACAAACCTTGTGCTATATAATGGCATGGAGGACAGTCCCTCCACAGGAAAATCTAGAAGTAGCAGGAAAGTGAGAGGGCGGCAGCAGTTTGTGACCTGTGGCTGGGAACCCACTTGTATTCTGCAAGGAACGACACGTGGTTCCCCTCTGCTCAACAGAGAAGAGTTTGTGTGATGACTTAGTCTTTCCTGCTCAGCTAAGGGGTGGCTTCCCCCCCCACTTTCTTCCATAACAGGTGTCTCTGTGTAACCTTGGCTGTTCTGGACTCACTTTGTAGACCAGGCTGACTTCAAACTCACAGAGATCTGCCTGACTCTGCCTCTCTGCGTGCTGGGATTACAGGAGTGTGTTATGGTGCCCTGCTAAGGGGTGACGTCTGTACGAGAGCATTCCTTCTTCCCTTCCTCCTTTGACTCCCTCCTTCCAGCCGTTTCTCCCTCCCTCCCTCCCTCCCGCTTCCTTATCTTCTCACACTCCAAGCAGTAAACAAACGATTTCAGATCTCTTTATAATGCTCCTTCCAATTCAAGCTAGAGAGAACCTTGGATGTGAAAAGCCAGAAAGGAAGGTGGAAATTTCTAGGGTCCAGGAAGGAAAGGAGGGACAGCCGAGAGGCATGTGCAGGCAGTATGACTCATGGCCTAGGACTGCGAAGACTCAGTACTGCAGGCTTGAGGCTTGGCAAATGGCTTTTCCTCCACCCCTCTCTGTGGCCTGTGCAATTTATGCAGCTGTATACAGCAGCCCTGCAGCTAAACACAACCCAGTAGCAAGGCCTCCACAGACCAGTTTTTACTACCCCGAGTCACTGGCGGTGTTCAAGTTTTTTTTCCCCAAAAAACATATGCATAGAATTAAAGCCCCTAGTCGCTACAATTTGTCATGCAAAGGAGAAATAGGTATCAGTACTTACCCTGCGGCGGAGGCTGCGGCGGTGGAGGGGTGGAGGAGGGTGGGGCAGGGGGCTCCTTCTGCTCTGGGGCCTGGGCTGAGTAGACGGAGAGCAACAGATTGAGGGAGCTGAGCAGCTGGTTCTGGATGCTGCTGAGTTTGGAGGCAGGTTGCTTGATGGCGCTGGCCAGCTCCGGGTAGCCATGCTCCAGGCAGGTCCACTGCTCCTGCAGTAGCTCTTGGATCTTCTTAACATACTGACCGATTGTGGCATCTTGTGGGGAACTCGCTGGCCTTCCTGGACGCTCTGGCCCTGGGGGTTCTGAGCTGGCCTCCTCTCTGATCACCGAGGCCACCGACTCTCTGCTGCTGCTATCCCAGGGAGAGCCTCCTGCTGCCCTGCCCCAATCCTCAGCTCCCACCTGCGGACCTCTCTCAGGCTCGGCAGCCTCTTCTTCAATCCGGAGTTCCATGGAGAGGCAGCTACATAAGGAGGAGGCGAGGACCTGCTCAGGCCCCTTTGGCAGTGACAGCTGGGGTGGTGGCACAAGCTCTGTGGGACTCTGATAGCCTTGTCTGTGACTGTTTTGGACCCACGGGAAGCCATTCTTTTCTGCTTTAGGCGCCCAGCATTCAGGATCTGGGATGCTCAGCAGGTTGACCCCAATGTTCTTGTCACATGACTCTCTGGGGATGAGTTCCTGAAGGGGGTCAGTGTTCATGGTGACATCAGTCCGGTCCAGAACATCGCCGCCCTTCTCCTGACTAAGCCTTTCTTCTAAGTGGGCTACAGTGCACTCCAGCTCTTGAATTCTCTGTTCCCTGGCCTTGGTCGCCTCTTGCTGCTGCTTGAGGGCAGCTCTTACGTGGGCAAGCTCCTCTGTTCTCCCTGACAACTTGTTTTCAAGGGCCAAGACCTGATTTTTCAGGCTGGAGACACTGCTGGTATCCCTCTCAATCAGGCCCAGGCTTTCCTCTGTTACCCAGATGCCAATGCTCTGCACATCTACCTCTATGGGTGGAGGAGGTGGGATCTCACTGATGCTGAGCTCAATTTCCTCCAGGGACAGCTCACTCTCAGGGATGGGGGATGGCAGAGGGGGAGGGCTTGGAGTGGAAGAGTCGGATGTTAATACCATCTCTGCTTTTCTAGTTTGGTGCTGAATTTCTACTTCCTCTAGAGCTGTGGGAACATTCTGGACTGAGGAGGGGGGAGAGCCTGGCTGAGAGAGGTGACTTGAAACCCTGATGTCGACTTGTTCAGGCTCAGCCCCCTCCCAGACCAGCTCTGGAATTGCTGGTTCCAGTTCCCCCAGGTCTCTGTCTGGTGACTGGGTTGACGCCTGGAAACCTGTGAGCCCTTCAGAAGCAGGGTCAAAGGTGCCATCACAGACACCGCCTTCATCCTGGAGCAGAGGGAGGGCAAGAAGTGTGGAAGGACCCGAGGTCAGGCTAGGCTCCTCGGGGACCCGGTTTTGCAGCAGCGTAGCAGGCATGCTGGATGCTCTCAGAAGCTGGGGCCGGCTACACGCCCCGGCCTCCTCATGAGCACCAACCTCTGCCTGTCTGGTATCCTCCGTCAACAGGGCCTTCCTTTGGTAGCTCAGCTCACTGCCCTGTACTGAGGCCTGGGGGAGGAGATTCCCTGGCTGCAGAGACTGAGACTGCTCCTGGGTCCCCAGGGATATCTTCCTGCGCACCACAGGAGACCAGTTTTGCTGGGGAGGAGCAGCGTGGGTGCGCGCCCCACCGTCAGGAAGGCTGAAGTTTCGGGGCAGAGTACTGAATTTAGCATGCTTGGCTCTCCTGTGGATCGGGATCTTTTTGATGGTGTGTCCCTTCTCAATGTCATCCACGTATTTGAGGAAGTCTAAGTCCAAATGAAAGCCATACGGGGTCTCCACAGAATAAGGGAGGCTCTTTGGGGGGTCTTTCTCTTCATCCGCTGGAGAGGACGGGTCCTTGCCTGGGAAACACAAGGCATAAAGAAACATGCACAAGGTTAAAAATGAGGCTGAGTGTCTGTGACTTTGACTTCTTCCACTGCCATATTTATATGAGGCCTCTCTCCAATGCTCTGGCCACACCGAAGGATGCTGCGGCACCCATGGGCTTGGTGCCTCTGCTGGGATGTCGTCTTATCAAATCAATGCGCGTTTAGCCAACATCTACACTTTCTCATTTTCAGTATGCCACCTCAGTGGTTATCATGAACATGCCTGCAAAAAAGGAAAACAGCATCGTCTCCCACTGTTTTTCTGGGTTGTATCTGCTGAGCTGAAGTCTGGCAATTTGCCAGAGGAGGGTACCAACTGGCTGTTATGGAATCGGGAGATTCAGAAGGATGAGATAGACAGTTGCCTCAGCATTCGAAAAGAAACTGGCATGCCTCAAATAGGCTCCAGTAAATCTGGCAAAAAAAAAAAAAAAAAAAAAAAGGCTAAGCTATTGATAATTTATGACTCCTGACTCCTGCATTATTTAAGCTCCTGGGGTGCCTGAGCCTCTGGTTACCTAAAGACCAAAGGGAACTGAAACAGGTCATGGATACCCAATGTTCTTTCCCCCTGAACTGCCTAGGGTGGTAACAACGTGAGTTCTGCTTTTAAAAGCCCGTGCTAGTGAGGCAATACCACCCTTTTCATGGACTGTGAAACAACTGTCGAGGGAGGCGAGCCCATAAATGTCAAAAAGGGACAATAGTACATCTTCCTAGATGCGTGGGTCCCATGGCCTCTTAGGGGAAGCGTGAACCTTAGTGGGAGAGAGACATGGTAGGGAGAATGCTCTCCTGTAAGCTACCATCAGTCTCCCTCCTGACTCCCACAGAAGTCGTGGGAGTCCAAAGACTACTTACTTGGGACTTGCACATGGATTTCCACCCCCCACCTCCCCACCCCACCCCATCCCCCACCCCACCCCCCCACCCCTGCCAGCCCAGGCTAAATAGTCTTTGACCCTTCGGTGCTCTTCATATGACACCCTTGTCACCTCTGAACATGGTGTGAGGAAGCTGAGTTCAGAAGTCAAGAATACAGAGCCTGGCTGGGAAGTGGTGCGCGTCTATAATCCCAGCACTCAAAGGCCGAGGCAGGAGTTTAGGTCCCAGGCTTGCCTGAGCTGTATGGTGATACTTTCTCTCAAAAGAAAAGCAAAAAAAAAAAAAAAAAAAAAAAAAAAAAAAAAAAAAAAAATCAAACAGAGAAATAGAAGGAATACCACAGCCCAGTCTATGGTCTGTTCTGTGACCTTGGGAAATTTACTCAGCTTTTCTGTGTCTCATCATCCACAAAGTGGGAATTATAATAGGCAATGTAAGATTATTTTGAGCGCCGATTAATTAATAATGAACATGATATTATACTCAGCCCCATGCCTGGTGCATGATAAATGTTCTCAATATTATAGTTACTGGTTTTGTGGAAGCAAAAAAGGTAGAGGACTGAGGTCCCATGGTGGATATGAGCATACATGACTCACCACTGGGAATGAGGGAAGGCCAGCACACACTCGCTGGGGTTGATTGATTGCTGGGTTTTAGTGCAAAAATATAAAAGATCAGCAATTCAATCCATTTGCCCCAGCTTCTATTTACTGAGTAACTATGTGTTGGTTGCTGAGCTATATATCTAGAGACACAAAGACAAGTCAGGAACAGCCATTTCTCTCAAAGGATTTATGATCAAACAAGGCAGCTGTGGCCGGGCGTGGTGGCACATGCCTTTAATCCCAGCACTTGGGAGGCAGAGGCAGGTGGATCACTGTGAGTTCAAGGCCAGTCTGGTCTACAAAGTGAGTCCAGGACAGCCAAGGCTACACAGAGAAACTCTGTCTCAAAAAACAAAAAAACAAACCAAAAAACAAAAAACAAGACAGCTGCAAGCACAATGCAATGTGCTGGGTAATGGCACGGTAGACGGTCGGTTGTCTTCTTCAGTGACTTACTTTCCCCCTTTCTCTGAAAGTATCTTCTCAGATGTAAAGGAAAGACTTGCCTTGCCAATGGAGGGAGACTTCACAAGAGTGACTTAACGTGAAATATTAAGTGAACAAATAGGAATTTTCCAGAACGAGAGGGTAAATGACTTTGGAGCAGTTTATCCCCAAGACAGCTCGCCCTATCAGCTCCCTGCCTGTTTACACAAGCAAGCTAACTCCACCCAGAAGGAGGCACCTATTCCTTCACACTTTTGGATCTCTCCCGGCTTTCAGCGCTTTGAAAAGAATACGGCAGCGATGGTGCTAAGAGAACTCAAAAATTAAGTCATAAGGAAACTGGCAGTTTCTAGCAGGGACTCTCAGAATGCTTGGGAGGCCAGCTACCGAGAGATGAATCTCCGGGGCTGTCTGGCTGTCATGATGTGAGGAAGGTTAGGCGGAAGCCAGGTATGTTGGCACACGCCAGTGATCCCAGCACTCAGGAGGCAGAGGCAGGTGGATCTCTGTGAGTTCGAGGCCAGCCTGGTCTACAAAGCAAGTCCAGGACAGCCAAGGCTACACAGAGAAACCCTATCTTGGAGGGAAAAGAGAAGAGGAAGAAGGAGGAGGAGGAGGAAGAGGAGGAGGAGGAGGAAGAAGAAGAAGAAAGTTGTTATTTGGAGAAAAAGAAAGGATGGAGAGAGAGGGACAGAAAGAAAAGGACAGCTCTAGCCACCTTAGCCCAAATGCTAGGAGCATCTGACTATATGAAGGACCCCAGGTGAGGAGCTCCCAGATAAATATGTATGGATCAATAATCAACTACTGTGGGAGGCCATTGAGTTTCAGGGTGGCCTGTGCAGCAACAGGCAGTCAGGACAGGCATTCTCTAGGTAGAGGTCAGAGAAATAGCAAAGACACAGACGTGTGAGCTCACACAGCACGTCAGGGGTAGGCAAAGTCTACCTACACAACTTGAAGTGTGGGGTGGAGGAGCAGGGAGAGAAAGACAAAATGCAGACAGTTAAAATGAAAAAAGCTGGATCATGGAGCAACTTGCACGTATGCCAACCACGTGACTTAGTGTCTAGGTAACAGGAATTCACTATCAGGCTCTAAATAAAAGGTGAGTTGGTCAAATTTCAAGAAGAATTTTTTTTAAAGTTGCTTTGGTTTACTTTGGTTTTAAGATAGGGTCTCACTGTGTAGCCCAGACTGGCTCGAACTAAATCACTCTTTCTAAGTCACTCAGCCCCTGGAGCACTGGGATTATAGTTGTGTGACATCCTGTGCAGCTCAAAATGAACATTCCTGCCAAAGATTAAAAGAAAGATAAAAAAGAAGCCAGGGACCAGTAGTGAGAGCGTTGATAAGACCAAGGTGAGAGAAACTGAAAGTAATTTGGAGGGAAAGAGGCAGGCTTCAAAAAGGCACTAATGATGGGCTTGCTGGGGGAGATTGCCTGGGGCTGTGTGTCTGATGGCGCCTCCTTGCAGTGGTGTTACATGCCTCCCCAGCGCATCCCTGCTTAGTCATCGCTGGAGAATGGGATGGAGCCAAGCTGACCATGAAGTCTCTGTGTTTCTGTTGCTGAATAGATCTCCAATGCAGTGGGCCCCTGCTGCCCTTCAGACTTTAGGTAGACAAGGAGGCATTGTGCCCCTCCACACAACCACACAACTTCCCAGCTACCCACACAATTTTCTTCCCCATCTTGCCCAGTTCCCAAGGAGACACATTTGCAATCAATGTAATGAAAACATTCTCCGTTATAGCATCTGTTTCCCAAGTTGTACTTGGACACCTACTGGTCCACTCAGGAGAACCCTGGACTAGGAGGACAAGCCAAGTCAGAGAGGAGATGTCTGTCCAAAGTTAAGCAAGGAGATCCAGGACCCAGAGGAGAGAATTCTCCTAAAGGAGAGGCTGCTCTGTTTATTGTATTTGTCTACTGCCTCTCTCTATGCAGTAGAAACGCTCCAAGTTTCCCAGCTCTGGAGTGTGAGTATATAACATCAAGTGGAAGCAGAGTGTTGAAAGGCCGAATCTTTCAGCTGAGAGCCAAGGGGAGTTAAAGGAGCCTAGAACTGGGAAGACATCAGAGGTAAGAGGTTTATGGGTCTGAGGAGATGGCTCAGCACTTACAGTGCTTGCTGCTCTTCCAGAGGACCTGGGTTTCATCCCCAGGGCACGCATGTCAGGCAGCTCACAACTGCCTGGAACTGCAGCTGACCTCCAAAGGCACCCACAGAATGTATGCTTACCCAGACATATGCACATAAATGAAATACATTTTTAAAAATAATTTATCTATTTCATGTGCATTGCTGGTTTTGCCTTCATGTATGTCTGCGTGAAGGCGTGAGTTACAGACAGTTTTGAACTGCCATGTGAGTCCTGGGAATTGAACTCAGGTCCTCTGGAAGTTCGGCCAGTTCTCCCAACCACTGAACCATCTCTCCAGCCCCCAAAATATATCTTTTTCTTTTAGAGGTGAGAAGTTTAAGAGGCATCTTTCTACACACTCTCTCTCTCTCTCTCTCTCTCTCTCTCTCTCTCTCTCTCACACACACACACACACAGATCAACTTGGTGATCCTCAACGTTGCTCTGCATGCCACCCGCCCTCTGCTCTCCTCTTTTCTCCCAGGGGCACAATCATGCTGGAACCTCAGCCCTTATGCCAGAGACCCAAGCTCACATTATGTTGTGTTCTTGTTATTTCTAGCTGGTGACAGGTTTGTAGGAGCTCAGGCATGGCCTCAAGGCAAGAGTACTTAGAACTGGCTCCCTTCAAAACTAAAGTTAGGTCGGGTAAACCAACCCTCCTGTTTGTGTGGCTCTGGAAAAGGAATCTCATTTTCTTTCTTTCTTTCTTCTTCTTCTTTTTTTTTTTTTTTTTTTTTCTTTCTTTGTAAAGTAGAGGAAATGATGCCTGCCTACCTGGTTGTGTGGGCCCTTACTGAGGCTCCTAGAGCTGTGATGGGGACAGCCTGATGAGGACCACTGGCTGTGGACTTTCCCTGGGCTATCTAACTCTGTGAGGCTCAGAGCTTAATTGGGGGGCCGTGGTGAAAGCTCCCCCAAATTACTGGGTAAACGGGGACAACAAATTGTGGAGTGGTGGGAGAAGAGAAAACGCAGGCTACAGGAGATTCAGAGCTGCTGGGAACTGTCCTGCTTCAAAAGAGCAAAGTTGGGTGGTGGGCACTTGGAAACGACCTGCAAACACAGCCACTATAGATAGACAGACAGACACACACACACACACACATACACACATACACACACATACACGAAGGGTGTAGGAAAGGAACGGAGGAGGGAGTGACAGTGATTACCTCAAAAACTATCTGAAGTATAGCAGGTGAATGAATCAATCAGAAGTCATGTGTGTGTGTGTGTGTGTGTGTGTGTGTGTGTGTGTGTGTGTGTGAGAGAGAGAGAGAGAGAGAGAGAGAGAGAGAGAGAGAGAGAGAGAGAGAGAGAGAGAGAGCACAAAATGTCTGCCATCAGTTTCTGCAGGAAATAGGAAAGACAGAACTAAGAAAAAGTGGCCGAAAGAGAAGCTGCAAAGAAGGGATATTAAGTGAACTTCTTTGAAAAGCCAAGATAGTGCAGACATGGTAGCTCATGCCTTGAGTCCCAGCACTCCGGGGAGGTAGAGGTAGGAGGCAGGCAAGATCTCTGGCAGTCTGGTCTATATAGCAGGGTTCAGGCCAGCCAGGGATACACAATGACACCCCGTCTGAAACAAAAGAAGTCGGGATACAGAGGATGCACCCAAAGGGAGGGGCGCCTTTCTTGAGTTACTGGGTTGGGGAGTAGGTCAGTCACTGAAGGGGAGTGATACTGAAGTGGAGCAGGGGCCCATTCCCAGGGGTGCTCTGGAAAAGCAGCTCTCTATGGGGGAGTGGCAAGCTCCAGAAATATAGGGCAGGGCATGTGGATACAAGCAAGAGGCAGGGCTGCGGATGACTTCTAGTCCTACGTCCTGAACTAGTTAGGGCCATGTGACTGAAAGATTGTGGGCTCTCCCATTTCCTGAAGCTGGGTGATCTGGAAAAAGACCCTCAGAGTGGGGAGTGTGGGTGACCTGCAGTGTGTTTCTTGGGAGGGGGCATTCACTATGCTAGACGGTTATTACTCAGTGAGTTTACGTGAGCCATCTTGCTTCCCTCTGTACCAGCCATGGGAGACAGTATTGCTACTCACTTATAGATGAGGTATGACAGCTAGTTTGGGGGAAATACCCACTATCATACACCGGTGGGTAACTCTTCTACCACCCAGTCCATGAACTGTTTTTGTGGCTGGCTTTGGCTGAGGGTTAGGGGGTCAGCAATCATGACACAGACAGAATTGTGACCACTGACTGCCCATCAAGATGTGTTTGTTCTTCCAGTGCTTGTCCTCTGCCTCCATATGGCAAGACGCCCCAGCTATCCTCCTGGGTGATGAGCGACATGTGGTTAGGTCATTACGGATGGCCCACGAGTTAACGATCAGACACCCAAACAAGGCCGCTTTTAACCACCTAGACCCAGCCTAACCATCAAGGAGACAGCATGAACAGGCCCAAGAGAGATCAGCCACACCTGCCTAAACCAGAACACTGCCTCCAATGGCTTCCACGAACTTTTGAAAAATAATAAATGTTGTTTAAGTCACAAAACTTATGCCCTCATTTTTTAAGGTGATAAAGGTAGGAATACTATTCCATTCTTGATAGTTGGATGAGATAAAAAAAAAAAAAAGTTATTCGCATTTAATGTTTTTCTTTCTTTGCTTCTTTCTTTCTAACTTCACAAGACTCAATTTTCCTTCTCTACCATCCACTACCGTTCACAGCACTGCCCCTTTGGAGAATTTCTTTCCTCTCTGGGGTGCCATTCAGGGACTGGTGCTAATTAACCCTTTCCAAACCAACTAAGCCTTTAAATCAGGGAATGGGAATCCCCTTGCCTACCATCTGACTTCTCCATCATGTGAATGCAGCGTTCAGTCTCAGGCACTCCACATCCGCTGAGCCTGTGCAATTTGTGCAGAGTTCTGGAAGAAAAGAAAAAAGAAATAGTCAGCCACCAGTTCTCAAAGTTTTAGTCCATTTTGAGGACCCTCTCTAGCTCCTGTCCTATCACAACAAGTCACCCAGAAACTGGCTTTTTATGGCTATCAGTCAATTTACATTAGAATAATACATTTTCCACAGCAATGAGAGTAGAGTTGTTTTAGGAATTTTATCGTGCCTGGCAATAGCCAGAGAAGGGATCAGGGGGGCTAGACATGAGGGAAGGGTCTAGGAATGAGAAGTGACCCTCCAGGACACACATCAGACGGGGGTGGGGGGCTGGGGTGGGGGGTGGGTGTGGGTGGGGAGGAGAATCAATCAATGACATTATTGCCTGCCAGGTAAGGGAAATTCAGGATTGCCCAATACTATGTGTGACATAAATCGTGTGAGTGCTGTCTGTGTCTCCTAAGCCTGTGGCCTGCTTTTTACCTGGGATCCTTCACACAGCCCCCCCACCCCCTCCCCTGCCCCCCATGAGCCACAGGGCTGTTTCTGCCGAACTCTGGCTGAGCCTCAAAGGGCAGACGTGTTTTGTGGAAGCAGAGTCCCTCCTGCAAAAATGCCAGTGTTGACCATGTTTGGAGTTAGCAAGCACCCGGATTCTTGTAGGGAACAGAGCTGGAGTAGACATGCCAGGGATGACGAAGATCACAGTCCCGGTGAGTTATTGATGGTAGAGTTATCTTGGAGCTGAGTAGCCTTGGAGGGGAACAGTGGAAAAGCGTGGACGGTTCTAACCTGGGGTGAGGGAGGGCTGGCTGTGTGGTAAAGAGGAGACTCTCCCATGACCTCATATCTGTAGCCTCTGTGGTGAAATGGCAAGGCATTTGGGGGAGGGGCACGATGTGGCAGAAGGCTGGTAGACTGTGTGGCCAAGCTTGGGAAGTGAGTTTTGGCCCCCTATTATCTTTTTTTTTTTGGTTTTTCGAGACAGGGTTTCTCTGTGTAGCCTTGGCTGTCCTGGACTCACTTTGTAGACCAGACTGGCCTTGAACTCACAAGGACCCGCCTGCCTCTGCCTCCCGAGTGCTGGCATTAAAGGCATGCGCCACAACGCCCGATGTAACCACCTATTCACTTAACCTTTCTTATCTTGCTTCCTGCTCCCCCACATACTATAACATAAGGGTGGGGATGGAAGCCCTTAACGTACATGAATTGTCCCATATGGTTCTTACCTTAACCCAGTAAGATTATTAGTCTCATTGTTCAGATGGGGAAACTGAGGCTAAGAGTGAAGGCCCCTAACAAGCATGTGTAGCAGGGGCTCTAGCCTAGCCAGCCCCGAGTCTGTTCTAGGGGTAGTGGCTGTGAACACCTGGCCTTTGGTAGACACCCATGTGGCGTCTGTCCCTTGTTCTCCTTGAGAGGGGACTGTTTCTGACCAATACCTCTTCCATCTCTACTCAATTCATGAAAAGCCTCTGAGCCTGGAGAAGAAAGGACTGCTCGGGCCTCCTGACTCTGCCTCTCGACCTGGACACCACCACCTGCAGCTGGACCTGTGGCTGCGATCTCTAGAGTTATTGCCTTTGGCTGGATTGCAGGACAGAAAAACTCTACCGAGGCCTCTAACGCTCCGCCTCCCCTCCCGCCCCCACTTGTAGTTTACTTAAACTAATCGCTTCAAGTCTACAGATATTAAATGGAGTTGGAACCCAGCTCTCTGAGGAAGGCTCCCACGGCTTTTCACTCTAAAGGGCGCTAAACGCGAAAGGGAATGAAGGAATTCATCAGTCTCCTCCCCACCCCAGCTGGGTCCGCTTTCTCCCACAATGCTTACAGTAGATATCTTGGAGTTTTGGCTAAGGGAGGTTCCTTGGAGTGGGGCGGATGTTTGACAGTCACATGAGCAGACAAAGTCTACTGCTCTAGCACTGGCTACTCGACTTGAAACACAAAGCCTGAGTGTGAGGACTGCATTGTCGGGCATAACTCCCCCTTCCACGTGGAACCTGGCAACTATCTGGGGCATTTGGGCTTTGACACACAGCCACTTATAGCTACCAGCTGCCCCATCTCCCCACCCCCGACCCCCACCTCCGGTGTGAAGATCTGCTGCTGTTGTCCATGGTGTGTCCCAGGCTCAAGGATCCTCAGTTAGGGCCCAGCCTTTCTTGCCAGCTTATTACACTCTCAACCTTTTCGGAGTACATAGCTTTATCTTTCTAGCTCCTCTCCTTATCAGCAGGGCGCCTGAAGGTCAGAATTCCTGCAAGATGCATCCCACATATCACACCCCCCCCCTCACCCCCGGACTCTCCACTTAAAGCCTGTTGGACATTCTGTGTGTGATTCTTAAGCAAGGAAAAGAAGGAAACAACTTTATCCATCATCTCCAAATGGAACTGTGGGGAGGAATAAACAGGAGCCAAGCACTGGGTGTCGCCTCCCCCCTCCCCCAAGCAAATAAGCCTGAGACCTGGCTCTGAATTACAGATGAGGACAGTGAGGCAGCCAGGGGCTAAGAGGCCAGCCTAAAGTTTAGTTCCCCAGTTAACTAGGGGCAGGAGGGCAAATGCTGTTCAAAACTTAAGGATGGTGAGGAGGAAGGGCCTGAGGTTGCCTGTGCAGTCCATCAAGGCAGTCAGTGTCAGCCATGATGGTCTCTGTGCAGCCAGGCCTTGTTAGAAACGGTTTCCTAGTTGGGTGTGGTCCCACACGCCTTTAATCCCAGCACTGGGGAGGCAGAGGCAGGCGGATCACTGTGAGTTCGAGGCCAGCCTGGTCTACAAAGCAAGTCCAGGACAGCCAAGGCTACACAGAGAGACCCTGTCTGGAAACCAAAAAAAAAAAAAAAAACCAAAAAAAAAAAAAGAAAAAGAAAAAAATGGTTCCCTTGGGTCAGCCCAACTCCTGCACGGCACCACCCTTGCCATACCCCCACCCACATTTATTCCTTTTATGGTACTATTTTCAAACCTCATTTAACCTCAAGTCGAAACATTAAAAAAGCGTCCCTTCCTTAGTCCTGAAACTGAGACCTGCATCTGCATTTCTGTTCTCTTCAAACCCCTCTTTATACTGCAATAATAAAAATGCCACTTTTCATCACAGAACAGGCTGCATGCCAAAATAAATAGCACCTTGGATTTCCTTGAAAAGAGAGCTTGGCTCAGTGCACAGCCTCACTGCCACAGAATTCTTGGACAATTCAACCTTACAAAGTCAAATACTTAGCCTGGTGGCACACCAAATAGCAGCCCTGCCGGTCCCCTCGTGATCACCCGACAGAGACAAAGCACTCTTTCCCAAGAGAAATGAATGCTTCCAATACCCAGGACGACCTTACCCCAGTGATGTGAGAACTTTCAGTATCCATCCCCGGACCCCCAGTTTTCCAAGAGGAACTGTTTCCTGTGTTAAGAAGCTATGATGGCTGAAGATGGGGTACCAAAGAAGTGAGGTGCACTACTAAAAGATTCTACCTGCTGAGTTCTCAGCCAGGATCACTTTGTACCCTTACCAAGGTGTGTGTGGGCAGAGGGTGGGGGGATGGGTGGGGGGAAGGGAGGAGAGAGGAAGAGGAGAAAGGAGAGAGGAGGAAGAGGACTCACTAAGGCACATATTATTGACACAATTGCATTAATTCCATTTCCATGCTTTTCTTCTAGTTTCTCTTATGTTTTTGCCCACATGGCAGCAGCTACGTCTGGGGTTTCTTGGAGAAGAGAGGCCTGCTGGGAAGCAAGCTCTGTATACATCGCCTTCCTCAAGAAGCCCTTCACTCACAGCCCAAGCAGGAAGGACTCAGCTCCCTCCCACCAGGCCGGCTTCAAGCTGCAGGAATGGGACTGGTAAGTTCTGAACAGCCCAGTCCACTTCCCAGCTGTTTGTTAAAGGTTGGTCAGGTGATCCGTGACCTCATTGGAAAATCAAATACTGACTTCCTTTTTTGCTCTCTGGAATAGGCAAAGCTGGGTCAGGAAAGAATTCACTGCTCAATAAGTTAATACGGGATCAGACAGGAAAAAGGAGGCTGCTCAGAGCCGTCAGCTACAAACTTTGTTCCTGGGGAATTGCCATTGTTTCAGAGGGGCACATCTTAAGGCACCCATAAAACACACAATCTTTTCCTGGTTGCCTCCGAATCTGGGAACTCAGGGCCTTACTTCCCCTTCCCCGCTTTACAGTTCGTGAGCAACACTGACTGGAACGGGGTGCAGTCCCCTTTGGACTGGAAACACTCTTGGTTTCACTGTCTCCTGAGCTCAGCTTCAGAAGCATCCTTCCCCTCCCCAACCCCCAGGACCAGCCACACTTGGATCTTCAAGTGAATTAAAGTCAAGCTGGTAGGGTGGGGGTGATGCTAGAAAGATGCCTAGTGAATTCCCAGGGCCAGATGGCTCCTGCTCCTGGTTTTTACCTGCTGGAAGGAAGACCCGGCATTTTGGCAGGGCAGAGTGCAGGCGCCAGACAGAGAAGAAAGTGATGGAAGAGACATGGCAGACAAGACCCAGAGTCCAGTCTAGAGTTGCTACAGCTCTCAGAGCAGAGGCAGGTGTGAGATGGGGCCGAATCTCTGCAAACCTGACACTTCTGATCCTATCAAAGACAGACAGGGGTAACACGGCCCAGCAGGGGCTCGGAGAGCATCAGTACTAGAGAGGCCTGAACCCCTGATACCACCTGGGCTCTAAGTGGCCCCTTAAGACATGTCACAGGCAGCTGCCTCTCGTATACATTAACTGAGCTCTTTTTTCCAGCTCAGATCAGGCTCCTGTCAAACTTGTGCTGCACTTGATGCTGGCACTGAGTGTCACCTCACCCTGAGCTGCTGCCTGCACCTCACTAACACACACACAGAAAGCACGCCTTTCCGTTCTGTGTCCCCTTTATCCCCCAACACCAATGCTTAGTGCAGCCAGGCCAGGGTCACGTATTCCTGTTGTACAGGTAAAGAAAGTAAGATGGATGGTCTAAGTGAATTACCTTGGGTCTCCCGGGAGTCAAACTCCTGGGGTGGAATGGAGTTCTTCTCGGTCTTTCTTGGAAGGTTTCCAAGCATCTTGCTTTACCTAGAGATGAACAGGCTTTCCAAAGGGACACAGCTACAGAATTGGCATTTTTTGCTTTTCAGTTGTTAAAAGTATTTGGTTAACCAAGATCACCAGAGTAGAAAAGGATTCCCAACATAGCTTGAGTGCTAAGGTTATATGAAAAATGCCCTGAGGAGCAAATTTTCTCTAGGATACATTAGAAAGGCCCTCTGTCCATCACTTCGGAATGGTCCAGAGGACAGCTAGACACACAAGACACTTCTGTGGAAAAAGGGATAAGAAAAGGCCCTTCGTTTGTCCCATGCCTCTCCAGCAAGTCACCCTCCCTACTGCTCTGTGTGACTGAGACAGATGCTGGCTTTCCCTTTCTCAGGACAAAGTGCTCCAAGTCCACCCTTGAGCTACAGGTGGACACAAGTCTCAAAGGCTGTCTGTGTGTCTGTCCTCTGAATCTCACATAGCTCTCCCAGGTACCTTTCCACCATACTCTTCCTGTCTGTCCTCTGCCACAGTGGCTGCCTCTGAATCTGTGTCCCTGACCCCCACCACAGCCTCCAGAAAGCATGTGAAGCGAATTTACCCGTGGCCACTGTGGATAAACACTGCCTGTGTGCCAGGAGAACACCTCTGCTCCAGGCCTCTCAATAAAATAAAAGGTGAATCTCAGAGGTAGGGGAGGGTAGAAAGGATGGAGGGAGTGGGTCCATCAAGGGTGCAGGGTTACAGTTAGATGGTCTGTGGTACAATAATGCATCATACATACTTAAGGAGATGGTGTTAAGTGTGAGCTGATTTTCCTGAGTTGACCACTATGTGATAAATATAAAAATCATGCTTCGGGGGCGGAGTGGGTGAGTGGGCTAGATACGGCTAAAGATACTAGCTGCCAAGCCTGACAAACTCAGTTTCGTTCCCACTAACCCCTTCGGTGGAAAGAAAGAGCCAACAAGTTGTCCTCTCACCACCACACAGATGGAGCACACATGCTCTAGAGCATGCTTGAATAACACACAGCACACACACACACACACACACACTTAAATCTTCAAGAAAAAAAATCAAATATTAAAAGTAAAGGGGGAAAATGGGTTGCTTAAGAGACAGCTCCATGGTTAAGAGCACTTGTTGAACAATCTTGAGGACCAGGGCTTGCATCCACACTGAGGTAGCAGAGTTATGCAAATGCCTGTAATTCCAGCTTCACCTTAACTCCTGCCTCAAATGATCTGAAGCACTCTCCTGGCCTTTGCACATGCACCTGTACACCTACACACACACACACATACACACACACACACACACACACGCTCACACACACACACACACGCTCACACACACACACACACACACACACACTCACACATGCTCACATTAGATGCATGCATATATGTGTGTGTGTGTGTGTGTGTATTATATATGTATGTATATAAATAAATAAACAAAACCAGTAGGAAGTGCTAGGCCCCTGCTAGCACCACTAATCAGCTTGCCTTAGCTATCAGGATAAAAGACAGACAGATGTAACTGGTCCTGGCGGCACATACATGCAAGCCAGCACTTGGGAGGAGAATCAGACCAGACATGGCTGAAGGGCAGAGATACAGCGTGTGCACAGGCACTTCTACTCTCTCCCTCTGGAGCAAAATGGTGCTCTGTTTTCTGGCCCTCAGCGAGACACCCATGCAGGCTGTGGGCTGAATGGCTGCATTACACACAAGAGAAGTCATCTGGTGTCTCTGTAACCCACCTAGTGCCCTCACTTGAACTCCAAGAGAGGAGCAGAGCAGGCAAGGTGACCCTCTTTCCACATGAGGAAGCAAAGTCTGTTCTCAGCGTTTCGGAGCTAAAACAAGGCCCTGCTGTGATGCAGGCCAGATTTCCTCCCTTCCAGTCCAATTCCCTTCCCATTAAACCACACAGCCCAAACCATGTGCCACCTTCTTTAGTAGTTTTTCAAGGCGCACGCCTTTAATCCCAGCACTTGAGAGGCAGAGGCAGGTGGATCACTGTGAGTTTGAGGCTAGCCTGGTCTACAAGGTGAGTCTAGGACAGCCAAGGCTACAGAGAAACCCTGTCTTGATAAACAAACAAAAACAAAAACAACAACAAAAAAGAAAAAAGAAAAAGAAAAAAGAAAGAAAGAAAATAAAAGGAAAGGAAAGAAAAAAAAGTGGGGAGGGGGCCGCTGGAGAGATGGCTCAGAGGTTAAGAGCACTGTCTGCTCTTCCAGAGGTCCTGAGTTCAATTCCCAGTGACCACATGGTGGCTCACAACCATTTATAATGAGATCTGGTGCCCTCTTCTGGTGTGCAGGCACACATGCAGGCAGATACTGTGTAAATAATACATAAATAAATCTTTAACAAAATAAAGGCATTTATTTAAACAACAACAACAAACAAACAAACAGAAAACTGCTTTCAAGGAAAGATCCTGAAAGATCCTCATTAATCATATAATGAGATGCCCTCCCATCTCCACAGAAACTGTACCAGGTGACAATGCTCAGATGCAAGGACAGTTCCCAGTTCCCATCCTATGAGCTTTGTTGCACTGTTTAGCTCATTCAGGCATATAGGGAGATTAAAAGCCTAACACAACTAAAGGGTCTTTAGTGTGAGCAGAACACAATCTGGCATAGAGTCTCCTCAGAAAATAAGCACACTAGTGATTATTATAATACAAATTCAATTGTGACTTCCATATTGTATTTAAAGTCTTATCACACAGGCAATTGAAAACGTAGTCATGGTTGCTTTATAGTAATCACTGCACGTGGTTGCACAGGAGAGCACTGACTTGCGCATTGTTTTGCAAACCCACTCCCTGACAGAAGTTTTATTCTGCACTCGCACATCAGCCAGAAGGTGTCCAGGGAAGCCACCGGTGTCAGACGGCTGCAATCCAATTGCACAGGCGTTCAGGAACGGTAAGTTAGGAGTCCTGCTGTGGGAGCTGCAGACCTGCGACCATTCTCCCGCCTTAGCCTCCCCGGCATTACATGTACCACCATGTCCAGTTTATATTATTCTAAATATTAACTTCGTATCAGATGTATTTGAAAATTATTCAAGCCGGTCTGTTGGATGCCTTGCTTATGTATGCTAGTTATGCACTCTACTGCCATCTATTTTCTTTTCCCTCCTTTCTCGCCCTTGTACTGTTGTTTAATTTCTCTTGATACACAGGAGGTTCCTTGATGTCGAACACTAAGCCTTCCTCTTGTTCGTGCGAGTCCTCTGTAGTGTGCATGTTTGTGTTTTGTTCTGGACAGGGTTTCTTGCAGCCCAGGCTGACCTCAGAGTTGCTATGCAGCCAAGGACGACTTGAGTACCTAATCTTCCTCCCAAGGGCTCGTATCATCGGCATGTGTCACCACTTTCATCTTCCCAGGCTCTTAAATGGGATCCTGGAAACACCTGCTTCTAAAACCTCTATTTCTCACAGCAAAGTCCAGGGGAAGAGGGCGAGAGGTCCCTAAAGAGATGTAAATGGATCCCAAATTCTGATTCTTAAAGGTAAATAACCTAGTCATGTGACTTTATTGGTACAAGGAATTAGAAACAAAATATGTGAATTAATTAAATACGGGCATTAGTAAACTGGCAGGGTTGTGGTGGCGCACGCCCTTCGTCCTAGCACTTGGGAGGCAGAGGCAGGCCATCTCTGAGTTCGAGGCCAGCCTGGTCTACAGAGTGAGTTCTAGGGCAGCCAGGGCTACACAGGGAAACCCTGTCTTTTTTTTTTTTTTTTTTTTTTTTTTTTTTTTTTTTGAGAAACCCTGTCTTAAAAAAAAACAAAACTAACTAACTAACTAAATAAACAAATTTGTCTGTTATAAGAATGCTAAGAACATTGACTATTCTGCGTGCGAAGAAGATGGCCTCTATCACCACCAGACAATACTGCAAAACTCCTGGGTATTCAAGGTCTGGAATTCCTGCCATTCTCAAAGACGATGTTTTGTTATTAGTGCCGAAGACCTTTTGTGCTTTTCTCAGCCATCCAGAACTCAATGAACACCCTTCCTGTGTGCAGGACTCCCTCCTTAGGAGTTGTGAGTCTCCAAGATTGAAACTGGAATTCACAGTGTCAGCCCACTTCACTTAGGACCCAGCCAAGTGGAATCTGGAGACGTCCAGGCCAGTCTCCCACCTGAAAGGCAGTGTCCAGAAGACAGACTACTGGGTCGTGACTTTGGGAGGCCAGAGGAGTAACTTCCTGCAGCTTGACATCCTTTTATGAACTCCTCTTCTGCAAGCTTGCTAGAGTGGGCTAAAAGCTTGCAACTATAACCCCCCCCCCCACCAGCCAGCTATAAGGCTTGGCTGTTAAATTAGTCTTTTAACTTCTGTTACTCATAAAATCATTTTAGGGAATTTTTGTTGATTGCTATCATGAGTAGTTGCTTTATCACCACTTTGTTGTTTTTCTCTTCCTCTTTAATCCATCATTACAATCCCCGCCCCTGCTGGACCATGGGAGTGAGTGGACTCATGAGACCACAAGGATTTTTGCTCCAATGCTGTGGGCTGCCGTCTAGATAGTTTGAAAACCACAACTTGGAGCAAATATTTCCCAGGAATTCAGCTCCACTTCTCCTTCCTGGGTCCCTTCAGTGGGAACATCTCATGGGCAGAGACTGACACCCTCCCGATGGTGGGGGTGGGAGGCACCTCTGCAGCTCTATGGGCAGTTCCCCAGCCTAGCATGACTGGTTGGATAGAATCCAACTGAAACCTTCTGAGGCACTAGCATGGATGCCTCGCCTGAGCCCCAGGTGCAGGCTGTTCAGAGCTTTCGTGGGCTGTGGCTTCTGCCTTCTGGGTTGGGAGGAAGGTTTTTCTTGGCTCCAATATACACAGCCCGCCCACTCAGGAATCAGTTTATACAAAACTGAAGATGAAAAGTGATCCCCAGATATCTGCGAGGGGCCAATACTGTTTGTTTTGTTTTGTTTTCTTTAGTTGCATAACACCCTGACTTAGCCTTCTTTAAGTTCAGTGTGCAGAGTAGACGTCTGCCATGTGCATCAAATAAGGATGATGGGCACTTACTTTCAGCAACACGTCAGCTTAAGGAACGGTGGGTATCATCAGAGGAGATGAGCCAAAGAGACAAAGGGCTCTAGAAACTTCTATCGATTTGAATGTTTTCTGGAAGCAGATGGGGCTCACTCAGTGTGCCATCTGGCAGTACACGAGAAGGCTGGGTACTGTTCTGACCTGGGTTTTGTTTTGTTGTGCTTAATGCAGGTGTTTCAACGTGTTTCTCAAACCTCAGGGGTTGGAACTTAAGCCAGGGCAGCGGTCTTGGAGAGTGGGACCTAACAAGAGGTTAGGGGTCACCAGGGCTATGCCCCCATGAGTATATGGACGGTATGCCTTGGGAGAGGGTTAGCTGTTGAGAGAGTAGGCTCACATAAAAAAGCAAGTTTGCCCATTACTTGCTTAATTGCTTGTCTCTTTCTCTCCTCTCTGTGTTCTTTCACAGGGTTAGCACAACACTAAGTGCCTCTGGAAGTGCCAGCATCGTGCTCTGAGGCTTCCCAGCCCTAAGAACAATGAGTCAACTAGAGGCCCATTCGTGAGAAATTACCCACTTTCAGATATTCTCTTACCTAGAATTAATTATCTTAGAAAACAGACTAAAATTAGTAGTGAGGTCACTAAGGAAATATGTTTCTGGAAGTCAGCTCAGAGGCATCATGCAACGACTGGACATATACCATGGTACAGGCTGACTTTCTTTTTTTCAAGACAGGGTTTCTCTGTGTGGCATTGGCTGTCCTGGACTCTCTTTGTAGACCAGGCTGGCCTTGAACTCACAGAGATCTGCCTGCCTCTGCCTCCTGAGTGCTAGGATTAAAGGTGTGCGCCACCACCTGCCGGCTCAGGCCGACTTTCATTAGACCTCTCCTTACATCTTCCCTCAAGCCACACTGCAACTTCTTTCAAGTCAAAGGCCTCTCATCCTGCTTCTGCAAATCTTTCCCAGCTCCAGCCAGGGCTTTACAAGTGGTGAGTGCCCATCCGGGACGGTGGACATCAGCTTCATTTGCTAATGGGGATACTGAGGCCCCATGGCACATGTATGTTATACACAGCTAAAGTCAAAATCTGCTTCCTCAGTCCCCTGTCCAGTGTTTGCATTAGAAGCTCATGCTGTGGTGCTTGCTTGCCTTGTGCTTTGTTTGTTTAATGTATACCAGTGCTATGTTTTCCATGCACACCAGACGAGGGAATCAGATTCCATTAAAGATGGTTGTGAGCCACCACATGGTTGCTGGGAATTGAACTCAGGACCTCTAGAAGAGCATCCGGTGCTCTTAACCGTTGAGCCATCTCTCCAGCTCTGCCTTGTGCTTTGAAGGACAACTGACTTGGTAGTTTCTCTGAAAACAACATGGCTGGCATTCCCAGTTTGCAAATAGAATAATGGAGCTTTCATTGTAGTGACTGCTTGCCAGAAAACTGCTCATACTCCCACTGGTGACCTTTGCTTGCAGCCTCTGGCTACAGAGACAGCACCAAACACAATAATAAAAACAGCTGCCAACGTCAATTAAGCGCCTTCTCTGTATCCCATCCCTTACTTGTCCCTCCTCAACACCTGGGGCCCTGCAGTTGTGACTCCTCTGTAAACGAGATAAAGATGGCTGCTTCATGATCCAGTCCAAGCTCAGTGCCGTGTTCAAAGAAACAGCAGCTAAGCAGATAAAAAATTAACTGGAAGCAATCCAAGCCTTCGCTGCAGTCTCCAGAGAAAATACCGAAGGGGAAGAAGAGCATTCTTAGTGCAAAACAAAACTTCTGCTTTCCTCTGTGCCGTTCTGGGCGCCTTGTTCCAGTAGAGCAGCTGCTCCAGCCGCAGAGAGCTTTGTTCCCAGCATCCTCTGCGCATCGTCTCCTGGCGCCTCCATCACCCTCCTCCCTACCTGGCACAATTCACCTCCACCGAGTTCTCTCTGCCCTCTCCCCAGCAATCCCAGCGCTGGCTCCAGTGTCTGGGGCTTTATTCTCTGCGGATTTTCCAGTCTATGTAGTAAGAGAACAGCCATGAAGCAGGCTGGCCTTACATTTCCTCAGAAAGAAATTACCCAGAAGGCTTCATGGGTAAAGCTATGGCTACTCACAAAGAGTTCTATTCTGCATCATAACTGTTCAGTGGTGAGAGAGCTAAGGCTTAAGCATAACACAAATAGCTTACATGGTTATAATAGTAACTGTTATGTGCATACTGCCCTGTACAGATGCTTATATAACTGGCTAGTGGTCATATTAAGTAGGTTATATCCTTCTCAGGGCCTAGACCTAGTAAGAGGCAGGGTTTGACCAACTTCATGGAGCAAACTTTTTGTTTGTTTGTTTGTTTGGTTGGTTTTTCGAGACAGGGTTTCTCTGTGTAGCCTTGGCCATCCTGGACTCACTTTGTAGACCAGGCTGCGAGTGCTGGGATTAAAGGCATGCGCCACCACGCCCGGCTCTGTTTGTTTTGTTTTGTTTGAGACAGGGCTTCTTTGTGTAACAGCCCTGGCTGCCCTGGACTCACTTTGTAGACCAGGCTGGCCTCGAACTCACAGAGATCCACCTGCCTCTGCCTTTTGAGTGCTGGGATTAAAGGTGTGTGCCACCACACCGGGCTATGGAGCAAGCCCTGAAGCACAGAGTGGATCCTTTGGGTTCCAGTTTCTGTAACTGTCTGTGAAACAAGTTGTTTGGAGCCTAAACCGAAAGAGAAGAAACCAAACATTAGCAATGGTGGCTGGAGAGATGGCTTAATGTTAAGAGACCTGGATGCTCTTCCAGAGAGAGCCTGGGTCCAATTCCAAGCACCTACATGGTGGCTCATAACCGTCTACAACTCTAGCCTTCTTCAGCATGTGGTACACTGACGTATATATAGGCAAAGCACCAATAACAAAAACTAATACATTGTTTTTAATTTTAAAAGATCAACAAAGGAAGCAGTCTAGACGTGGATTTTATCATAGCCATGCTCACTGGGTATCAAGTGACTATTAAAATATAAATATTTTCAGGGCATGCAATAGGTCCATAAATACATTTATTTGCCAAGGAGTAGAGTAGGAAAAGTGCAGTCTTACTTAATCAATAAAATACAATTTCAAATAACCTTCAAAGATCCCAGGGAGACTTGGGGTGTTTTAACAGCTATTTAACAGCCATTGAGTTACACAGTCATCAATTTTAACTACAATGTTATTTGCAGGACCAGCATTCTGTCAAAATTTCCATTCCGAAGGCATATTTTTGAGACAGAAACAAGGGTTTTGGGGTTGCCAATTAATTTTGTTTGCCTGTCACTCACTGAGTTGTATAGAGCTGGGATGACAACATCCATGGTTCCCGCCTTGTGTAACTACAGAGACCTACCTCCCTGCCTGTGAAGCATTTCCCCCACAGACTCAGATGCCGCACTGCAGCAGCTGTCCAATCCTGGCCTGCCCTGGCTGCACATAAAAGCCAGGAGCTACCCCAAGGCCATAGCCCCGTCCCGCGTTCAGCCCTCTAGCTCTGATGCACCACAGTGTGAGCATGGCTGGGTGGAAGGACTCGGGATTGGCCTCTCTTTAACCCAGCCTTCCCTGTGATACCTCTTCACTGGCTGCTCTGCTTGCTTGCTTCTTGGGACACGGCTTGCTTCATAGCCTAGGCTGGCTCAAGTTTCCTATCTTCTCGCCTCTGTTTTCTTACTACTAGGATTAGAGGCATATGTCACCCTGTGTGCTTTTATCTACTTTACATCTGTTTTTGTATAATAAGTAGAATATTTGTTTATTATATTTATAGTATTAATGCTTATTTTGTATAAATTAAATCTAAATTGCACGTATGAGAATAAATAAGAAATTTTGTTTTTATCTCACTTAATATAATGATTTCCAGGTGCATCCATTTTTTTTTCCTCTTGATTTCATTTTTATGGCTGTATAAAATCCCTCTGTGGGGGGCTGGAGAGATGGCTCAGAGGTTAAGAGCTCTGGCTGCTCTTCCAAAGGTCCTGAGTTCAATTCCCAGAAACCATAGTGGCTCCCAACCATCTATAATGAGATCTGGTGCCCTCTACTGGCCTGCAGATGTTACATGCAGGCAAAACACTATATACATAATAAATAAATAAATAAATATTAACAACAACAAACCTGCCGAGTGTGGTGGTGCATGCCTTTAGTCCCAGCACTCCGCAGGCAGAGGCAGGTGGATCGCTGTGAGTTTGAGGTCAGCCTGTGAGTTTCTTTATCCATTTATCTATTGATAAGAATCTAGGCTGGTTCTATTTTTTTAGTATTATAACCAGCACAGCAACAAACACGAGGCATGTCACTTTATATTCTTTTGGGTATATACCCAGAAGTGGTAAGGGCAGGTCATAATGATGTGTCTATGTCTAGTTCTTGAGAAACTTTCACACTGATTTCCAAATGGGTTGAACAAACTTACCTTCCTCCTTGCAATGAATAAGTGATCTTTCAATACATTTCACTAGCATCTGCTGTCTGACTGGGGTGACAAGGAACCTTTTTTTGTTGTTTTGCTTGTGGTTTTTGTTTGTTTGTTTTGTTTTGTTTTTCAAGACGAAAATCTCTCAGCACAATTCTAAGTTCCAGAGTTTGGCAATGACTTGCCGTTGAGCAAGTCTTTCTGCCTTCTGACCGAGCTCCCCAGCTATAAGATGGAGTTATAGGTAACTCATTACCTAACACTGTTCATAAGGCCACCCTGCTGTTTTGTGTATCCAGGTGTTCATGTGCGTGTGCTTGTGGATGTGGAGGAGAGACAGGCGTGCCAGGTGTTCCCCTCTGTCGCTCTTCGCCTTACTATTTTTGAGACAAGCTCTCCCACTGAACCTGGGGCACACAGATTTGGTAGGATTAGCTGACCAGTAAACCCAGGGGTTCCTCTTGTCTCTCTATCCCCAGTGCTAGGACTACAGGCCTGCGGAGTCGGCGGCACACCCAGGTATTACGTGGTGCTCAAGATCCAAGCTCAGCGCCCCATGCTTGCACAGCAGGCACCATTCTAAAGGAGCCATCTCCCAGCCTGTTCCTGTTGTCTGCTTATTAGAGGCTCTCTCTCTCTCTCTCTTTCTCTCTCTCTCTCTCTCTCTCTCTCTCTCTCTCTCTCCTTCCCTCCCCTCCCACTCTGCTTCTGTATTCAGGTACGTTCTCACTACATCACCCAGACTTTCCTGGAGGTCATTCTGTTGCCCACATTGACTGACCTCAAACTCAAGGCAACTCTCCTGCCTCAACCTCCCAAGTGCTTGGGATTCCCGGTATGATCTACCACACCCAGCTACACACCCATTCTTAACACCGTGTTGTTCCAGGGAAGGAGGAAAACAGTAGGCACTCAATAGTTGTTGGTTGCTTTGTCCTTGTTTATGGAGAGCTGTGTACAGGCCAAGCAATAAACTGTTGTCGCTTACTCTTGCCTGGCACTGTCCTCTGCCAGTACCGTACGTCTTTCCTATGTGGAGATTTAGAAGCCAACACACAGACAGGTTTAGAAAGTCAGTCACTGTCACAAACACCACACAGGACAGAACTGATGAAGTTTTACTAGTCAAGTCGCTTCAGTCCAGAATTGTCCAGAAGGGCCTGGCTTGAGGGAAGCTGGTGGCTTAGAACAGGGAACCAGCAGGAGGCAAACTTCAGATGCTAAGGTGGAGAACAGGCATGGGTAAGGCCTTCAGCCAGTAGAGGTCAGGGCCAGGAGAAGGAAGAGGGCCATGTGCCCAAGGTCTTCAGACCCCTGGCAACAGGGGGTGGAGCTAAAGCGAGGAAGACTGCATGCTCTACTCTACCACAGGGTTGACCCACAGCCATGCCCCATGAGGATATGCTGGTTGTGTCAATTAATCCTTGACAAGATACATTTTGAGGGTAGCAAGTGGTTTGAAACTTGGTTTGGTCTGTAGGATGTGTTAGACTCCATGAGAGATTATCTCTTTGGAGCTATTCTTCTTTAAAAGAGGGAGCTACGGCTCAACACAGAAGAACAACCAGACCATTTCCCTTGGAGCACCGCCAGTGCACACAAGGCCTCCTTTTCTTTGCAGTTGGCAGGCGCTTGGCATGTGTGTGTTACCCACTTGTGTTCTGGAGCACCAAGACCTCCGCCTACAAAGCCAAACATAAAGGCTGCCTTCACCATCGCCCTTTGGAGCATGTGGCCCCTGCAAGTCCTCCTCCAAAGCCAGGGACGCCCCAGGGGCCAGGTCTCTCTGATTACTGTTGGAGATAGTGACGATAAGGTTGCCACAACTCATGAGCCGGGAGTCAAGCAGCTGAGCAGCAAAGGCCAGTCTCCAAGATGTGCACTCGCACCCATCTGTCTGAAACAACGGGCCAGACATCGGGCCAGGTTCTGTGGGCTTGCAGAAGAATAAGAGGGGTTTCTTTCCTTTGAGCAGTCCAGTGTCCCAGGTGGAAACTAGAGACTTAAATAAGGACTTCTGGTGTGAGAAGGGGGCAGGTAAAGCTTCAGAGAGATTCCAGAGAGGGGACAGACCATCGCAAACTTGACCTGGCCTTTGAATGATGAATAAGAGTTCACCAAGCAAATGGGGCCGAGACGAAAACCCGTGGCAGCTTCAGGTGATCACATGCCTGGCCAGCATGCTGGGCAGCAGCCAGTGATGGAGAAGGCAGGGCTGGAAGTCTGCTCCGGTTGGTCCTAACTTCTTTAGCAGGAGAGGAATAAGAAGGAATACAGGCCTGGGGTGAGCGAAGCATGGCCCCAGATGCTAGGCTTTAGAGAATGAGTGCTCAACAGATACGCACAGTCTCAACAACCGGTTTTGGGAGGGAAGAGAAGGAAGCAGTGAGTCTGCTGAGAAATTTGGCCAGACTTAGAACTCTTCACTAGACACTCCTTTTATTGTTGCTTGTCAAAAGAACAGCAGCAGTATGTTTAAATGTTATTTGTATTATTGTGTGTGTGGATAGGTACGTGCAGGTAGGAGCATGCCATAGCACACCTGTGGAGGCCAGAGGTCAGTTCTCTCCTCCCACTATCTGGGTTCTGGGGATAAAACCCAGGTTTTCAGACTTGCACAGCAAAGCCCGTTGACCCACTGAGCATCTCACTGACCCAACGGCAGCTATATATGAAATACAGGCCTAGGCATATAACCTGTTACACCGCTGGCAGTTTCCTCCGTGTGCCAGCTTTGCCCTCCTGAATTGCTTTTAGCCTTGTCACAGCTGGGAAGACGCCTCTGGTGATCTCTCTGCCTTGCCAAGCAGCCTTTATCACGTATGGAGAACACCATAAGTAGGTTCGGAGCGAAAAGGGATACAAACAGATTGGTGGAGTGTAAGCACTGGCCCAGCCTGTATAGATAACCAGCCCAACTCTTACATCTCACTGAAACTCAGAGGAAGGAGTGCGTAGAGCCTGTCCAAGTGTAGCACGTGACACCCACCAAGGAAAAGTGATTTCCCGGTAGTCAAGAGAAAGTACTCTACCTCTGGGTGGAGACATGTAATTGTCTCCTCGGTTAAGACCAATCACCTAGCACCCCTCAGGAAGGTAGATGCGCCTAATCCTATGCTAAAGAGATGGGAGGAATACTTATTCCTTTAATGAAATAATGTAATCCTGCCCCCAACTCTGTCCCTAGATCAGTCTCTACAGAGCTGCTGTGAGGGTCTGTTAGGTCTGCCCACAGTTCTGAGCTCGTCCTCTGTTTCTTCTCTTCTGTTTCCTGGTCAGAGCTTAGGCACGATTTCCCTGGTGCTTTAGACTCCTCTGCTCTTTCTCTGAAGCCCTCTTCCCCACTGTGTGGCTGCTTCCAACTGCTCTGGTTCCTCCCCACCGTGTGGCTGCTTCCAACTGCTCTGGTTCCTCTGCGATTCTCCATCTTCCTTCTCCATGAAGCAGCTGAGATTCCATCTTGCCCGCTTCCATCTTGAGGTTTTACTTTTTAAACACTAATAACATGGTCTCTGAGCTTTCCTTTGAGTTCATTCTTAAATCCTTTTGTGATGGAGACTCAGCAGCTGGGTGCTTTTAGTCATTTTATTTCATGTTTAAAAAAAAAAAAAAAAGCCGGTGGCATCCCAGCACTCGGGAGGCAGAGGCAGGCGGATTGCTGTGAGTTCGAGGCCAGTCTGGTCTACAAAGTGAGTCTAGGACAGCCAAGGCTACACAGTGAAACCCTGTCTCAAAAAACCAAACAAACAAAACACCAAACAAAAAGAAAAAGGAAACCACACACAGGGAAAGTGTTGCAAATGGAGTATTGTGCCCCAGTTCAGGTTAAATCCACTCCTGGATATGGTGGTGTCAGGAGTGGGCTCTGGCGGGTGAAGTGGAGCCTTCTTGATTGCCACTAAGCCTCCTACAAGAGTTTCCAAGAGCTAGTAGGACCCACCGGGTCCTGGAAACCTACAAGAAGAACTTTATGACAGGCAGATCTGGGTCCTGGGGTCCTCCTCAAACTAAGGCACCAGCCAAGGAGAACATAGGCATTAAACTTCGAACCCCTACCAAGACCTAGCCGACGATCATGATATTCTCCACCGTTGAGTGGAGAGTGAGATCTGACTCTCACATGAGCTCTGGTGCCCCTTTTCTGACCATGTCCCCTGGATGGGGAGGCCTGGCGGCACTCAGAGGAAGGATAGCAAGTTACCAAGAAGAGACTCGTTATTCTAAGAGCATATATAGGGGAAGGAGGTCTCCCTCAATCACAGACATAGGGGAGGGGAGAAGGGGAGAAGTGGGAGGGAGGGAAAAATGGGAAGAAACAGGGGAAGGGCTAACAATTGAGATGTAATATGAATAAAACAATAAAATGAAAAAAAAAAAAGAATTTCTAAGAGCTACCTTGCCCTTCCCACATATCAAAACATACATGGAGAAGATGCCTTCGGAGAGCCAGGAAGTCACCAAGCCTGTCACACCTTTGACGTTCAGGTTCTACAGCTATCAGAAGCAAACATTTTTGGTTTTTAAGCCACCCAGTGTATGTCAGATTGTGACAGCAGCCCAAGTAGACCCAGCCAAAGGTTAAGATGATTTCTACACATCAGCAACTGGAGGGGCCTAAGACTGGAAGCCAGAGGCTCTGGCCGCAGCAGAGGGGAAGAAGACGTTGAAAGTTTGTCTTTGGCAAGGAAAAGCAAGATAAAGAGACACCGGGTGGCAAAGATGGGGGTGTCTAAGCCACAGGTGAGGGGTCCGGGAGGATCTGGGAACTTGTGGAAAATAGCTGAGGGTTGTACCAGGCAGTGAGGAAAATGGGGCTGTTGAGTGGTCTTTGGGACAAATATGAGTGGGACCATGTAGCAGATGAGGCCAAAGGGCACAGATTTCATACATATCTATCTTGTTGTCCTGAGTTAGGGAAATGGGGCAGTGAAGTTCAACCACAGGGGAGTGGGGGCAGGGGGGACGGACAGCAGCTCTAGGGCACAAAAGAGATTCACACAGCAAAGGAGAGAATTGGGAAAGGGGGGTATTTTTTAAATATCTTGCCATACACGCCAACAGGCAGGATGGCAAGGACAAGCATGTAGCTGAGTCATGTGATATTTGAGGTCTGTTGACTGGTTACCTTACCCAAGGCATTCATTTGAAGAGAGGCCCAAGCTTTCCAATACTTACAGGAAGTCAGTGTATTGACTTCCTGTGCCTACAGCACTAGACTGTGGCTAGCCTAAATAAAATGCTCCACAGGTGGGCTTCAGAGGCTTAGCATGAAACACTAATGCTCTCTTAACATTGAGTATCCATCAAAACATCTTGGACATATTGTGCTAAATGTACTTACAATTAGTTTACCTGTTGTTATTTTCCGTTCTATTAAGTGCTTCAAATGAGGCCCAAACTATACTGCAGTTGGCAAAAACTGGTCTTTCAGTCAACAGTGATATTAAGTTCAGGCTAAATGTGTGAGGCCTGTATGACCACTTAAGCAGGAGCTTCTATGAACAGAACTCACAGCTCTTCTGAGAGAAGGGGCTAGAGCTGGTGAGGTTTGGTAGGAAATGCCTAGAAGGTCCACGAACTCCGGTGACCACAAAAACTGACCTGGATCCACTTCTGATTCAAAATTGACTTTGGTGCCCTGGCTCTGTAGCAGGTCATTCACAACCAACCTCCCCTACTTCCCTACTCATCCTCATCCCCTATCCCCCTCCCCCTATCCCCCTCCCCCTATCCCCATCCCCCCTCTGTCCCCCATCCCCCCTCCATCCCCCTATCCCCATCCCCCTATCCCCCCTCTGTCCTCCTATCCCCATCCCCCATCTCCCTATCCCCATCCCCCTACCCCCATTCCCCTATCTCCCCCCAGCCCCTCCCCCCATCCCCTTATCCCCATCCCCCTTCACCTCCCTGCACTCTGTTCCCACCATTGACCTGACTGCTACCCCCTCCACTTGTTTCTGTCAGTCTCTCCCAGAGCACCAGTGCCAAACATATCCTGCCTCCCAAAGAATTTCCTCTGGGGCCAGTGAAATGGCTCAGTGGGTAAAGGTACTTGCCACCAAGCCTAATGACCTGAGGCTGGGTCCCAGAACCCACATGTTGGAAGGAGAGAACCTAGTCCCTCAAATTGTCTTTCCACCTCTACATGTGCACTGTGGCATACTTGCCGACAAACGTGCATCATGTACACATACAATTTAAAAATGTCCCCAGCCCCCAACTGCTAACCCTGACCCGTTCCCCCACCCCCATTCCCCTGTAGAAGATGCCTGGTAGCAATTAGCAAGGCAGCAACATGGTAGTCTGAGGAGTATGGACTGCAAGCTGTGAAGACTAGATCCTAACTCAGATTTGCCTGTCGGTTTTTGTTGTTGCTTGTTTGTTTGAGTTTAAGGCTCATCACAACTCCTCTGGACTTCAGCTTCTCAACCTTTTTGGTCTCGCAATTCTGATTTTAAAGCTATGGTCCTGGGAGTGGAATTAATGAGGCAATGAGAGCAGCGTTTGCTTCATTAAAGGTCACATAACAGAAAGGGACTGGGCTGGAGAGATGACTTAGTGTTCATAAAGAGGGCCAGCACAACGTTCCCTCTCAACCGGCTCCAGTGCAGACATCTGTGACTCCAGCTCCAGGTGATCCTGGCTGCCCAGGGCACTTGCACTCTCTCTCTCTCTCTCTCTCTCTCTCTCTCTCTCTCTCTCTCTCTCTCTCTCTCTCTCTCACACACACACACACACACACGCACACACGCACGCACGCACGCACGCACGCACGCACAAACACAAACTAAACATAACAAGGGAGATGGAAGTGCTGTTGGAATCTAGCTGGGGAAGTGAGGAGGTGTGGGGGGAAGGGGGTGTTCTGTTAAGGGGTTGACTTTCCCCACTAGCAGAAAAGCACCCCGCCCCACCCCCAACTCCCAAGGACCAGCAAAGGCAGGACACAGCCTTTCCATCGGAGCATACATACTTGGCTTTGGGACTTTTCCTTCAGTTGAATTGTAAAAAGGGGCATTTCAGGGGAAAAAAAACCCCCAAAAGTCCTGAATCGTGCTGTTAATGAACTACTTGAAATTTTAAGTCTGGCCAACACCAAGAAGAAGATTTTATATAGTGAAAAGTTATAATTCATCCCAGACTCGCTCTCCCTCCAAACCCTCCCCCATCATGGTGAAGGGTGGAGAATGTGGAATCCCAGGAATGGAAGACGTAGGCCGGGCTTGCTCTTGCCTATGGTGCAGTGGGCTGGGGTCACCGGACCCCCAGAGCTGCACTGAGGGCATTCCACACTGTACTTAAAAACATCACCATGGCCCTTTGAAGGACGGAACTCTCATTCCCATTTTATAGAGGAAGAAAAACTGAGGGTTTGGAGGGGTACAGTCCAAAGCCTGCTCTTTCCTTCCATAAGGCTTTCTTTGTACAAGCCTGGACGTGATGATGAGTGACCTTCAATTGCTCAAGACAGAGCATCAGAGGATACAGGCAGCGGGACCGTAAGGCTCCGATTTGGTTTATAAAATGTCTATCTATAGATCAACAGCTATCTTTTCACCCACCCATCCATTCATCTCTATTCTATCGAAGTAAAGACATACAGGGTTATAGTGAGAGTCTACCTGGACAGTGCTAAGTCCAGAGCAGCATGCGCTAAACTTTCGAATACCCTCACCCACCAGCTCTGTACAGTTGGAGTTTTCTCCATTATTTTAAATATTTGCTATGAACTGATACTATCAAAAGGGTTCACCCCCAGCCCCACCATTTGCATCCTTCCTGGTGTGGCACCCACCCTTTCACTTCCTGTGCACCCAGGCTCCAAGATGCCCACCCACCTCAAATGCTTACTTTTTTTTTTTTAATTGACAATTAAACATTCTCCAAAGAGTGGTAGCATTCACTGCTCCGATCTGATAAAGGGATCACAACGCCCGTCCTTTGGAATTTCCTTTCTCCTACCACGTAATGAATTATTTGGTACGTTCTGGGCACATGACATTGATCCCAGACTGGTATTTTGTGAAGATTTCAAGCAAGCTGTGTGACTGTGGGACCACAGTTATTATCTGAAAACCCATGGCTCAACTTCAGGAGACAGAGCTGTGGGTTAATTCAAGGCCGGCATTTTCCACACTGGATTTTTTTTTTTCCTCAGAAGAAGGCAGGAATGTGGACTTATGTAAAACCCAGTTTTTAAAAAATGGTGACTGAATTCCTTTAAAAAAAAAAAAATACTGTACAGATCAAAACACATCTCATGAAATTCTCAAAGAATTAATAAAATTCATTTTTAAAATACTGTACAGGCAAAACAAACAAATGCCACCAGATGAAACAGTGTGAGCAGCAAAGTAGGAAATGTGGTCTCAGGCCATAGCTCTAGCCTGACCTCCATGTTTCCTGCCCTAAAGGCAGCCCATGCCCCTGCTGGACCTGGGCAGTCTGTGCCAACGCCAGCATCATGCCTACCGCATTAGGGTAACCCTCAGGGACCTGCCCCAGTAGCACATGGATTTAGCTCATAAGTCCAGGCTCCATTAATACCGCCTTTCCCTGGGTCACCTCAGAAACCGCTCCTGCACCCAGTCTGCATCACTCTTGGCCACTAGCATCCCCTCACACTCTCTACGACTGCTGAGGTCTCTCGGTGTTGGGATCTTTCTGTTAGATCACACATGGGAAGAAAGAAAAAAACAAAAGCAAAACGGGATTTTGCTGCTGCTGCCAGTTATGACTTTGAGTGGTTTGTGGCCATCTTCAACCTTCTGTGTGGCCCCCATCCCCCCGACTGGAACTCTCCTCCTTTCTTAGTCGTGACTCCTATCCAGCCCTGTGGACAGCTTTACCTGTGGGCATCTGTTTTACCCCACACATCGGATGGCACGGGCCCCCTCCCTATGCCTGTGCCACGCAGCATTTGCTCAGTCTGTCAGGCCACATCAGATAGCTTCGTAACTCCATCTCCTTATTTCTTCTGATAGATCACGAAGTCCTTCCTAGTGGAGTGCCTAGGCCTGTGCCCATGATCAGGAAACATTTACTGGCTGTCAGTCGGGGGGGGGGGGGTGGGCGCGGGGGCAGGGGAGGTGGAGGCAGGAAGAAAAAGATGAGAGGAAGAATGGGGTCACAGACCACTAAAAAGTGTGAGACCCGGGGCTGGAGAGGTTTGGGGCTCGGCAGTTAAGAGAAAATCCTGGCTTGGTTCCTGGTGCCCCATGGTGACTCACAGTAGTCTGTTACTCCACTTCAGGGGTATTCTGCGCCTCCTTTGTCTTCCTTGGGTACTGAACACACACATGGCACGCTCGCGCGCGCACGCACACACACACACACACACACACACACATACACATTCAGGCAAAAACAATAATACACACATTATTTTTATTTCAGAAGAGAGCCAGCTATTCGGCTGAGATTATAGCAGCTGTGCTGTGCTGTGCTATAGGCTAATGGTCCCAGTCACTGCCCCTATCCCAGTATGGTTTTTTCACCCTGGCACGGCGGGAAGCTCAAGGCTTCTGGGCCCAGAAACCATTCACCTCCATGAACCCTTTGCTCCCAGCCTCCAGCTCTAGGGAAAGAGATCTTCCACCTCAGTCAGGCTCTGCTTTGGGAAGCCAGCTGAAGTTTGACAGATGGGACAGTGGGTTAGGGCCTCCCAGCCGATGAGAAGCATACTGCAGAGGCGCAGAGCAGACCATGTGCACAAAGAGCTGGCCAGATTCCAGATGTCCAGGCAGTTGTCCGTCCAGAGAGTGGGCTTTGCCGACTCAGGACAAGCTGGGGATGCTCACAGAAACCCCTGGAAAGGAGGCTCAGTGGGTTTAGAACAGCTCTGGAAGCAGTACTCTTGCCTTCCCTTTAACAGGCTGGTGGAGGTCCAGGCTACTCCTCTCTGACCCAGGCAGGAAACAGCCATCCTAGTCCCAGGCAACAACAGAGAGGCTGGCGCTGCCTGCGTTCTCCAGAGCCTGGGTGTCTCTCAAGCCACTGATTCCCACCCTGGTATCAATGTGAAGAGAACTCACTCTTCTCACTTCAATCACCAGCCAAGGCACGGAGGGAGGAGCAGCAGGGCAGTGTACCAGGGAATTCAGAGCCTTGGTAGATGGCCTGAGAGAAAGGGGGCCAGCGTGCCTCACCCAGACTTTTTCCGGGCAGCTAAGAGGGAGAGGATGGGGAGGAGGGGAAAGAGAGGGAGGAGGGGGAGCCTATCAGTTCCATGGCTCTTTCCTTTTTCTCAGTGATCCACAGAAGGACCACCTATAGGATTAACCCTAAGAGTGCCACTGTGACAGAAACAAGGTGACTCATATAAGGGACACTTCCCACAGTTATGATGCTGGAAGGCTGTGGCCAGGGCACCAGCCTGGGCTAGTTCTGGTGAGGCCAACTTCCAGGGTAACAGGCTGCCAGCTTCTTGCTATGTCCTCACAAAGGATAAGAACCGAGAACATTCTCTGGGTTTCCTCTGATAAGGAGCAGTCTCCTTCACAAGAGCGCCACCCTCATGGTCACTACCTTCCAAAATGCCACCATACTGAGGGGTAGGATTTCAAAATGAGCCAGGAGGACACAAAAGTCCATATGGTGGCATAAAGCCACATGAGGGTCGTGGGTAGGCCAGGCGTCCACAGTAGGTTCAGCTTATCAAATCCCCAATGAAAACAGTGAAGTGGGATTCCAAACCAACCTTACAGGCAAGAAAATGGAATTCAAAACCATTTCGTAATTAGAGTGAAGAAGAACAGGGGGAAAAGAGGTACTCAAACAAAGAGATCATATATCTTAAATAGACAAAATACTTATTAAGAACCTAAAAGGGCTGGGTATAGTGGCACATCCTTTAATCCCAGTATTTGGGAAACAGAGGCGAGCGACTTTGAGGCCAGCCTGGTCTACATAGTAAGTTCCAGACAAGCCAGACGACACAGTGAGACCCTATATATATCTGTTAGCAGAACAAGGAGCTCACTAACAGTCTTGATGACTTAACAGCCAATGTTTTTGTTTTGTTCCACCCAGCCCCCGCAAGACAGGGTTTCTCTGTGTAACCGTGTCTGTCCTGGAATTCACTCTGTAGACTGGGCTGGCCTTAATTTCACAGAGATTTGCCTGCCTCTGCCTTTGCCTCCCAAGTGCTGGGATTAAAGGCATGAGCCACCACACCCAGCTTGAGAACAGCCAATTTTAATGGTTACATATGGGCTAGGGAGTTTGTGCATCCCACAAGAGTCTTTGTCATCCCAGTTTACAGGAGGAACCTGACTAGCAGAGAAGTGCTCTGGCCTTCCCCCACACCAGCACTACACCGTGGTGGGCTGGCAGACTGTATTTAAACAATAGTTCTCTGAAGGCCCCATAGTCCAAAGGAATGGCGCCAATGTGGGGAATGTCAGGCCTCAGCTCTGGCCATGGGCACAGCGCTCTGGGCAAGAGCCTTTTGGTACCACTGGGCATCACCCATGGGTCTAGATAATACAGGGCTCCATTTGATGGCTGGAAATGCTGAGGGACAGGGGTGAAGATAAGGGAAAAGCGTAGGCCAAAAGTGGCTAGCCTGGGGCCAGCGTAAAAGGAACACAAGCCCGTATCTTCAGAAAAATGTTTCCGTCAATGTCCCCCTACCTAAAATACCATTCTATCTACAGTATGGAAGACACAGTGTCACCCTGGCAGGGAGGCAAGGAGCTGGAACAGGAGGCTTGGTGTTCTCACTCAGTTCAGCCACTCAATCCAGGTGGTACCCACGCCTGTACCTGCCCTTGGTGGCCCTCAGTACCCTCATGGCATGAGGAGGTAGTCTAGGCGACCAGGGAGCTTCCTTGCGCCTCCAATAATACACATTGGTTGGAGTGCTGTGAGCCCAGAATGTGGAGGGCAGCACCGCTGAACAAAAGGGGCAGGATGGCACTGAGGGAAGAAGAGGCAGCGTGCAAAAGGAGGAGAAAACAAGGCCAAGGTGACGGAGCCCTTGAATAGGTGTGTAACTCAGGGAAATGGGGGTGTGCTCATGTGTGTGCCACGACTGAGCAAGAGCCCTGTAAAAAGAAAGGATGAACACCAGCTGCTGGGAAGCTGTTTAGTGAGAAGGTTCAGGTGAGGCTGAGCACTGGGAAGGGGTGAGGAGACAGTGCCATGCCTTAACGCCCAGCAGAGGCCTGGCAGCTGCCCTGAGGTGTGAAGCCTGCTGCCCCAGGCTACATCTGAGGGACTCCCAGAAGCCCGCCTAGCAGAGCCTGAGCCTAAGAGGAACAAGGTACATTGCCAGTCTAAAAAGAGGCTGGAGGCCCACAAGTGAAAGACCGGCTAGCATGAGAGAGAGAGAGAGAGAGAGAGAGAGAGAGGAGAGAGAGAGAGAGAGGAGAGAGAGAGAGAGAGGAGAGAGAGAGAGGGGAGAGAGAGAGAGAGAGAGAGAGAGAGAGAGAGAGAGAGAGAGAGAGAGAGAGAGAGTGCATGTGTGCTCAGGCAGGAGGCATTATTGTTCCCATTTCTCAGATGGCCAGAGTCAGGTGACAAAGGTGGAATTAGAACTCAGTTCTGCCCAACTCCAGGGCATTTGTAATTTTTAATCTGTCTTTATTCCCACAGACTGTGCCCTTCCTTGGGTTAAGGGTTAAGGAAAGGAAAAGAAGGTGTCTTAACAGAGAAAAGGCTAAAAAGATCCCTAGGGGACAAAGAGAGTGGATAGCAATCACTTTCCTACTGACACAAGATGGCTAGTGAGTTTTCCAAGTGGATTTTTCTCTGGTTGCCTAAAGGGATTTTTTTTAAAAAGTACAGGGTTCCAACGGTACCTAGATCTGGGCTGAACTCCTGGGTCCCTCCACTTAACACTCAATGATGTTAAAGCAAATATTTAATCTTTTGGGACTTCATTTGGAGGTGATGATGAGGACCAAGGCACTCCTACCTTGCTGGGTGGTGGGTAAGGATCAATGACTTTTGGCACAATGTGTCTAAAACCATTAAACATCCCATGGAAGGGAGCATGAAGTGGGTCCAGTGGCACATGCCTGTAGCCAAGCACTCTGGAGGTTGAAACTGGACAATTGAGGGTTTGAGGCCTGCCTGGGCTCCATCGTCTCTGAATAAGTAAATAAAAACTAGCCAAAAATCCAACCATTCCCCTGATGTAAAGCTGCTGTGTGGCTCTCCCCTCTCCTAGCTCCTCACAATCAGCCTCTGGCCAGTCTCCTGCCCCTCCACACTGCCTCCTTCCATTCCCTCCATCCCAGAACCACTTCCATAACGCTGCTGTCTTTGCATCTCTTCCTAGGGCTGGAGGGTGTCTCTCATCAAGTGAATCACTAGTTCCTCCGCACAGAATCTCTAAGGCTCAGGAAGACAATCATCCTCCTAATGACTGTTTGCCAGCGATTGGTGGAGCCAACACAGCTGGGCCAGCGATTGGTGGAGCCAATACAGCAGGGCCTGCTGGGTTTGTGGGCTGCTAGGAATGACCGAACTAGTTTCCCACGTGTTGCCTGAGTTTTGTAAGTTGACTTCGGGATGTACATCAAAGCCTTCTATCCCTACCATAACTGAGCCTTTGAGGATCCGTCAACTATTAAGTGGGATTTACTACCACTCAGGAGTCTCCCCTCTGCACCTCCCCCCAACCAAGCTAACTAGAGGGAGACAGATGAGGCCATGACAGGTCAGGGTGGGAGATTTCCTCTCAGGACTCCTGACTATCCCTTCACCCCTTTGGTGAAGCTTATGAACCCTCTCGTAGGATGTTTTAAAATAACATAAAAGAAAATACATAACTTGACTACAAAGAAAACCAATATAAGTAAAATATAATTATTACAGTTTGAAAAGCCAAGTGTGTAATACAGCAATATGTGTTACTTTATTAACACATTAAATTACACATCTTAGAAGCTGATGTAGCAACTACTGGCATCTCAAACACAATCAAGGTAAATAATATTTCACAATATCTATAGCAACTAAAGTGCAATGTGGAACGATCTATTATTTTTATTGGTGATTTTATTTTATATGAAACCTGAACATATACTGTGGTTTGTTGCCAACACTGACAACTGGAAACGAAATGTCAAACAAAGATGTCAACCTCTCCCCCATACCCCCAATTCAAGTTCACTGACTCCTCTTAAATTTTGTAAATGAAAATTTGGGGTTATTGGCCCCAGGATAAACATGTGTGGTCTAGCTCACTCTTCTTGCCTTTGAGAGTCCTCACCACACCCTTCCTGCCCCAAAGGCCCAGTTCCACAGACACAGCCCTTCTCAGCTGCCCGGTGCCCAGGCTGTCTGACCCCTTTCAGGTCCTGGGGAAGAGAAGTCCGGTTCCTAGAACAAGATCAGTGGCTGGGCTGCTCTCTGGAACTCAGGGAAGGGCCAGGCCAGGGATGAGGTGGACAGTGCCGCTGAACCTACAGCAGGTCCCTTACCACAGTATCGCTGTCTCAAGCCTGGGCTTAATGTCAACGCTGCTTTATCCAGCTCCTCTCTTCCTCCCTCCCAGCTTATAGGCATCTGCCTTGCAAGTCAGAAGAGCCATACTTCAGGGTAATCAGCTCTCCGGTGGCGGAGGCTGAAGATAAGTGACTCTGGGTAATCTGCCAGGCTGAAATGCGCTGATGACCTGGGAAGCATTTGCCCTATCTTCCCCTCCACATTCCTGCAAGTGGGTCATGATATTTGATACGTAGTTATTTATTGGAAGATCACATGAATGACATATGAAAACACTGTTAAAATTCAAACCCTGGACATGGGTGGGGGAGGGGAGGTGTATGCAGTGGAAGGACTGGGAAGAGAGAGGAGGAAAGGAAACTGGTCTGGATGTAGAGTAAATAAATAAATTAATCAACAAAAAGAGAAAAAAGAAAAAGAAAAAAATTCAAACACTAGCAAGGTAAAGGCAACTGCCATCATGCTTGATGACCTAAGTTTAGTATCCAGGACCAACATGCCAAGGTACTGGGCAACACACGCATGCATGCACGTATGAGTGTTCCACACACATACATGCACGTGCATGTATGCACACCCTGCGCACACACTTAGAGATTGGAACCAGCACAGTGGCTGGCACATTACAGAGGCATGATGCCCTTTAAAAAAAAAAAAAAAAAGATTTATTTATTATGTATACAGTATCCTGCATGTACACCTGCACACCAGAAGAGGGCACTAGATCTCATTATAGATGGTTGTGAGCCACCATGTGGTTACTGAGAATTGAACTCAGGACCTCTGGAAGAGCAGACAGTGCTCTTAACCTCTGAGCCATCTCTCCACCCCTGCATGATGCCCTTTTGATGGATGAATTAAACAAACGAAGATGCACACAGGAATGGGAAAGCCCGCAGCAGGTGTCTTGTTGTAAAAGGCATGGGGCAGCAGGCAAGGCTCCAGCAGCAGCAAGCCAGCACCCCATAATACCCTTCCTAGCCTGCTCTGTGGGGAAGAAGCCTTTGGCAAGGGCAGTAGCTGAGCCTCTGTTCTCACTGCCTGGCCCATCAGACTCAGTCCATGGCTCAGAAGCTAACCAAAGTTCCTGTGCTTCCATCAGATGAAACAGATGTACTAACGGCCACTGTGGGGCAAGAGGAGGCACACAGGGCAGGGAGACGGCTCATCTGTCTTCTTAGTTGTCAACTCTGCCCACAGGAAGGCTTTCCCCCTGTTCTACCTTAGGCTGATGCTGAACCGAGACAAACCCAGATACTCACCCATCTTGTAGTCATGAGTAGTGGCCTTCACTAAACGCCAGGGATGAAACAGACTGCCGCGTGGCTTCCATCTCCAAAAATAATCTATGTGTCTTTGCTCTGTACCAGGCACTTGAGACTCAGATATGGCAGGAGAGTCCCACTTAAGGGGTACGCAGTGCCACTGACACTCATCACTTCAGGAACATGTCCCAAGGACATTGGAAACAAGGAAAAGACACTATTGAGCTCACACGTTAAGGAAGGCCTTCTACGGAGCTTAAACTTAACCGTTGAAGTTGATGAAGCACGTGCATTCACTGGGTGAGTCAGACAGAGCACCAGGTACAGCCTCCGTTGTAATTTGGAGTGAAACACAGCAGCTTAGAAGGCCAGGCAATGGTAGAAGGCAGGACCAAGGCTAGAGAGGTTGGCAGGGGTCATGCGGGCACCCCACCCCCACCCCATGCCCTCCCTCTTCCCTGGGTCTAAATGCACAGGACTGCATGAGCCACCACTTCCAACACGTATTTCCTCGAATGCTGAGCAAAGGCTTTTTCAGGCTACAGGTTGGATGCAACAGCGAGAAACAACATGGCAAAGAACCATTGCTCTGAAGCCCACGAATTTTAACAAACGTGTAGGTAAAAAAACTGTGTTCACAGGGAGCCTTTAGTTCCAGCACTTGGGAGGCAATGGCAGTCGGCTCTCTGTGAGTTCAAGGACAGCCTGGTTTATAAATCAAGTCTAGAATAGCCAAGGCTACACAGAGAAACCTTGTCTCAAAAAACAACAACCCCCCCCTCCAAAACAAAACAACAAACCCTGTCATTTCCCCCTATACACTTGACCTAGCCAGAGGCCTCTAATAGTCCAACATCATGGCTGAGAAAGCCCACTGATTAGCCCAGTCAGTGGAATGCAGAGCTAAGGGGCAGCCAACTTGGGCCCTTGGTCCTCAGCAAACAAAGGCTTTTAGTTCCTGCACAGGACTCTGCCTCTGACCGCTTTGGAAAGTCTACCTACCCATCTAACCAGTTAGCTTTCCGACTTCTGACACTCAGCCAGCCCATCACTGTTCCCAGGGAACTCAAGTTTAGAATCAAAGAACTCAACTATGCAGAATTCTACACCCAAGTGATGTGCTTCGCCTCCGTCTTGGTCACTGGACTTCAAGCTCCCTGAGGCCAGTGTACCGTTCTGTTTACTACCTTTGTATCTGAAAACCTTGCCTGATTGCCCGGTTCTGAACTTCTGTGCTTTTCATGCGGACCTTGCATCACTCCCAACAGCTCACTGGCCCGGGAACACGTTACAGCCCCTTGAGATGGGAGGCTGGACCTCAAAGGCGCTATCAGAGCCGACTTCTGCTTCTGTGGGTAGCAACATGTCTTTCTGTGCCTGGTCTTGAGAGGCTAAGGAACCCAATTTTGTTTACTTGGTTAGGTCCTTCGGGATTGCACTTTAAACTAGAGATGCCTTCTCTCTCGGCAGTAAACCCATCACTGGCTGCAGGTGGTCCTCCCCAGCCCTCTTTGGTACAAAAGCCTCAGTGGTCATCCTTGAAATGGAATAATCTCTCTCTCCTGAAAAATGCCCATCCTCATGCTACAAGTCTGCATCCCAGGACGCTTGGGAAGTAGTAGTCTGGATTTCTGCAACCCACGAGTGAGAGAAGGTTACAGACAAGTGTAGAACACATGGACTTTCCAGCCCCTGTCTATAATTGGCTAGTGCGCAGCGACAAAGTATGGGGGTCAAAGATTTGACCTTAAAGGAGATTGGGGGAGGCGGGAGTGGGGGATGGGGGAGCGGAGGGGAGAACTAAGCAAAAGGTGCTGGGGTAGGCAAAGTATCCTCAGCCAGCGCCTAGCACACCGGCGCCTAGCGCAGGGATCCTGGGCAGCCCTCCCTCTCTGCCCAAGGTCGCATCCCATCGTAGCTCTAGAAACTTCACCCAGGAGAAGAGAGGTGCGGCTGGGAACCAGGAGCAATGTTTTGTAAAAGGAAAGAGACTCAGCGATTTGCAGGCAGTCCCGAAGCCAGGCAGGAGGCGCCCCCCCCCCCCAAAGTCCGGCAAGCTGCGTCCAGGACCGCAGAGTCTCCCTGAGCATAGCTGCGAGGGTCTGCACTACTTGAGTCTCAAGGACGACGCGGTCCCCTTTCCACCGGCTCCTCAGTCCCCTGATCTGGAAAGCGAGAGCGGCTACCTTCCTACACTATCTCCGATCCTCCGAACGCTGGGCTCAGGCTGCCGCAGCCTTTGCGGGGACACGCGCTAGTAGGGGTCGTGGAGGCGGCGGGAGCAGCCTGCGTCGCGGGGGGCTGGAGCTCTGGGCCAGTGGGCACCAGGTCGCTTACCTTGGAGCGCCTCGGGGTTCTGGCTGGAAGCGACCGCCGTACGGGAGCAGCGCGGGCGCCCACCGGCTTTGGGGTGCACGCAGCTGCGGCTGCACGGTCTTCCCTGGCCCGATTCTCCCTCCTCTGCACCGTCCGCGTCCTGGCACGCACCGCGCGCCGCCGCACCCTGCTGTCCGGGGCGCGCACACCCTCCAGGCGCCCTCTGGTCTGCGGTCTGGGCCTGGAGCAGGGGCGCACTGGCTGCGGGCACACCCACCGCGCCCGCTGCGGGACTGGGAGCGCAGGAGCCGGATCCTCACGGCCGCCACCCGAGTCCCCGCCTTTCTGACGCGGCGCAGGCTTTGGTGTGTAGGAAGGGGCAGAATTGCGACACCGAGGGGAGGGTCTTAGCCTTGGACAGAGTTAAGAAGAAAAACTTTTTGAAAAGAAACCAAAATAACTCCTAGCCTGTACAGCGCGCTTTCCAGACTTCCCCAGGACTCCACCATGGGTTTCTCTAAGTTCGTCTAGACTCTAGACTGTAGAGTCTAGACGTTTCTGTCCCCACAATAATGGAGAAACAATATCAGACAGTATAGTAACTGCCCAGGTTAGTACTCGAACCAAGGCCTGATAACTGAGATCCTGTGAGCCGGGGTGTGGCAGTGTGAGGGTCGTCCATCACAAGATTTAACTGTCTTCTGAGTCGTTTCCTTTCAATTTCTCCCAAATCAGCGCTGCAGCCCCACTAAAATCCTGTCTTTCTCTTCATACACGCACCTCCGCGGCAGCTTTGTGCCAGTTCAAAATCACTTGCTTTGAATGCACAGATAGCTAAGGACCACTTTGGGCACCAACCCGGAAAGAGGAGTGGAGTAGCTTCTCCTGTCCCCTACAGAGAGGACCAACAGAAAAGGGCAGGGCGGAAGGAGATGGCAGCCAGCAAGTCTCCAGAGCCTAGCTGTGACCCTCCTGGCCCACCTTCCTTGCACCCATGCCAGGAAAGCAGCCCAAGGAGTTTTATTTTTGACATTGTGACCCAGATGGGAAAGATAATTTGAATCAAGGGACATTTAATTTCCGTTTCGACAGAAACATAGTTATTAGGATGACTTCATTTCCACGAAGCTTTCACGATAGCAGTAAAAAAAAAAAAAAAAAAAAAAAAGGGAATGGAGGCTTGGCCTCAGTGCTGGGACCCACAAAGGAGTTATGGGAGGGGAGTTGTTGTCATCCAGTGAAAGGAGCTTATATGAATGACTGGAGCATCTGGGGGGGGGGGGGATGCAGGGGTGGTCCCAGAGAAGCCAGAAACCCAGATTCTTAAGTGAGATCTCTGGATTTTTGGACCACTCATTTTAAAAATGTTAACCCTGGCCCTGAAGAGATGGTCCAACAGTTAGGAGTCTGTGATGCTCTTGCGGGGCCGGCGGGGGTAGGGTGGGGGGGTGTATTCCCAGTGTTGGCATGTTGGCTCACAATTGGTAGCTTCAGTTTCAGGCTACTCTACCCTTTTTCTGGCCTCCTGGGGCACCAGGCATGTACGTACATGGAGCAAATACATACAGTGCAAGTAAAATATTCACACATAAAAAGTAAAAATAAATAAATCGTACTTAAAACCGCTAAGCCCCATCCCTGTAACCTTGTGCTTCCCACAGTTTTGTTTGGCCTCTCAACATCGTTGTGCAGCAGACCCCCAGTTCAGATGGACTCTTCCCTCTGAAGGAGTGTGAGGCCGCTTTGGGTATGTTCAGTGACTCTCCCAAGGGCACACAGGCTACTTGGTTGAGCTGGAACAGAACCCCGGGCATTCCAAGTCTCAGTCTTGGAACCCTTCTGCACTCTCAGACACCTCCAAGAATGTGTTCCTTGATTTCTGGGCACTGTGAGCCTAATTAGGCATGGGGCTGGCACTGGGGTGTGGAGGCACAGCACCTTTCCCGAGAAGATGGAGGCCAGTGCCAGACTGCTATCCTCGAAAGCAACTCAGCCTGATGACTCAGAGGTGGAACTGTGTCTCCGGGGTAGTGCTGAGTCACAGGCTGGGGCAGCCTGGGCTTCTCTGAGGCTCAGGCCAAGGCACCGAGAAAGGAAGAGGCGAATACACTAAGCAAACACACCTACCCTGTCAACCCCCAGCCCCCACCCACGACCACGCTCATCCCCACGCCACTCAGAAGCCACAGGCACAGATAATAAGGAAGAGAGCTCTCTTGTAGACTTTCAGGTTTAAACACCTCCGCTGCAAACCAACTGAGCCTCTCGGTGAGCATCTGTGCCAAAAGCTGATGTAGGATTACCTGGCACAGCACTGCTGCAGACCCAGCCTTGCCGAGATCCGGACCGGGTGCAGGCTAAGAAGGAGGTGGGGGTCCCTTCCTTGACTCACTCCCTGCTGGAGTGTGGAGTTACGGAAGATGAGTGCACGGTCACTGTCTGCCCCGTGCCGCGCACTGTACGGGGCGGTTCGTTTTCAATATGGGTCTCGCTGAGATCCTCACCGTATCTACAAAATGGCGGCCACACACACACACAAAAAGGCAGTGAGGTGGGTTTGAACTTGGGTCTTGGTGACCAGAATACCGACTTTTACAAACTCAAGGCCTGGAAGATAACGACATTCTGGTCTTGCTCCAGGAGAGGACTGCACGGCACGGCTGCAGGCAGGTGGTTTAGCAGATGGCAGCCACATGTGGTAACTCCTACAGTCACTGGGGTGCCGGAAACAATTAAGAACCAGCTCTCAGAGGGGGGAGTTTTGCATCTATAGACCGCCCCCCGACCCCAGTTCTCATTCTTGTTCTGTAAACCCTGCACACTGGTTCAAACACTGAAATAATGAATAGTTAATCATAAAAGAAATAAGAAGTTAGGCTCCGGTGAGCCTCTGGTCACAGTTTCATCAACCCTCCAATATGTGCAGCAATCTCCCCTTCTCCACAGGAGATGCATCCCAGGACACTCTCGTGGGTGCCTTGGTTAGTACAGAGTCCTAAGGATACTCTTTTTCCTGTTTCTACGAATCTCCAGTCAAGTTTAACTCATACAGCAGGCACAGATGAACACTAACAACAAAACACAGCTTATGTAATACTTTCTTTCACCATGACATATGTCACAAGCTTCTTGGCTGTAGGAGCACTAGGCAGGACTTGAACACTAAGTTTGAGGACTATTTTAAACAACAATGACACCAAAGCCCAGTGGTTTGAAAACATGGGCTCTAGATAAGCCAGGATTAGTCTTTTTTTTTTATTTAAAGATTTATTTATTATTATGTGTTCTGCCTGCATGTACACCTGCAGGCCAGAGGAGGGAACCACATCACATTACAGATGGTCATGAACTACCATGTGGTTGCTGGGAATTGAACTCAGGACCTTTGGAAGAGCAGGTGGCGCTTTTAACCACTGAGCCATCTCTCCAGCCCGCCAGGGCTAGTCTTAGAGTGTGAATGACAGAGCAGAGTAGGGACACGTTTCACTCAGCTGGGAGCATGCGTGCCTAGAGATCAAAATCCCCCCTCTCCCCTCCACACCTACAGGTGACTGTGAAAACAGCCAGGGTCAGGAATACAACTTACACAAACAAAATTTAACAAGTAGGCGCACTGGAGAAAAGGTCTGCAGTAGGAAGTACACACTATATGTTTCACGTGTGCACATTGCGATTACAACTTAGAAGCAACGATCGAGCATAAAGTAGGATCCACCCAGCCAGTGAAGTCTCCCAGAAAACTTCTGTTGCTCTTTGCCTAGTTCCTGCTTCTGAGCTTTTGTCTCCAGCCCGCAACTGACAAAGCACGAGTCAAGCATGACTTGTTCATGTTAGGGGATGTCCTGAAGCTAAAACAACAAAGATGCACGCGGAGACTTTGGCTCCTTCTTTGGTGGCACGGATGACTTCTCTGTGAACCAGAAAACCATCTCCCCATACTGGAAGCACATGCCGCTTGTGTGCTGGTGATGGCTGTAACGTAACGTCTCAAACCACGACAAATCTCCAAGTTTCATCTGCCGTATTAAGCTTCCTCCTTTATATCCTTAGGTCTGGGACGCTGCTGAGGTTTTATGTCAACACAGATGTTCATTTCCTTAGGATAAACACGCAGGAGGAAGAGGCGCGTCATGTGACCCGGCCCTGCTTAACTTCAGGAGAAACTTCCAAACTACTTCCCAGAGTCTGTGGACTCTCTTCTGTCATCACCCACCAGAGCACAACTGTCCCGTCTTCTCTTACCCTTGCCAGCTCTGATTTGGATTGTCCTCGTGGCCAATGACCTTGAGCCACTCTAGTCAGGTCCTCGTGATATGGTTTTTAAATGTGTTTTTGTTCTGAAACATGGTCTTACATCCCCCAGGCTGGCCTCGGACTAGCTCAGTAGCTGAGGGTAACCTTCAAATGTCTGGTTCTCCTCATTTTCCCCGGAGCACTGGGATCGACACGTACCAACAAGTCCAGTTTATGAAGCGCCAGGGACCAAACCCAAGGCATCCTGCACCCCACCGACTGCACCACATCTGGCCAGCCTTGTGTTTGCCTTCAGTGTGTCTTTATTTAATTGTAAGCTTGCATGATTTCACTTTAAATAATGGTTATGTGTAACTTTGACTCATAAATTTCCCGAAGACTTAATAATCAGTTATTGAGCCAGAAGGAGCTGAATTCAGCAGGGAACCCCTCCCCTCACACCCCCATGACCCTCTGTGTCTGTGATTGAGGTGCCTTTCCTCAGGGCAAGTCCTAAGCAATGGCTGAGCAAAGAGTTGGGGGATGGCTGCTGGCCATCCTCCCTCAGAGCCTCCCCTCAGGGTCAGATAGAGACTCCGCAGGTTCAGAAATCCTTTCCTTTCTTGCTCCTTTTCTGTCAGCTCTAACTCTCAGCAGATGTTTCCTGGAGAAACAAGGCTTGGCCCAGCATCCCTCACCACAGAGTTAGCCAGGACCTCTGATGTCACTGGCACACAGCGCCCTCTGGGCGGTCAGGTCCCCTGCTAAGACTTAATTTGTGGGCCAGTTCTCTGCTCTCATGGCCACTGCAGTGGCTGATTCTGGTCCCTTGGGCCATTTCCGAATCACAGCAGTTTCATACGCGTCCTGAGAAAGCGGAGAGAAAGCTACAGAAATGTTCTTTCCTCCCTGGCCGGACAGCCTCATACTGACTGGCTAAGTCCTGCGGCTTCCCATGAGCCTGAACGGTGGCCAGGAAGCTCGTTTTCCTTCCTTGTTCTACCTTCCTTCAGCCTGGTTCTCCGGGATTGTTTTTCCCAGAAGAGTTTGCCTAAGGGTTTTGTGGGGTGCACTTTTCTAGGGCACCCAGCTGAAGCACCCAGCTAAGCCACTCATTTGCAAACTCTTCGCCATTGCCTTCTAGACCTATCATACCCGAAGCCCGCCCCTTCCAGGCTTGTGTCCCACAGTTCTCCAGCCACTCCTCAAATGGGTCTCACCATTTTTTAAAGTTCTTAAATCTAAAAAAATTTTAAATTTATTTTTATCTCATGTGTGCATTGGTCTTTTGCCCGCATGCATGTCTGTGAAAAGGTGCTGGAACCTGTGCAACTGGTGGGTGCTGGGAATTGGAAGAGCAGCCAGTGCTCTTAACTACCTTGCTATCTCTCCAGCCCAGTCTCCACCATTTTTTTTACATTTAAATGAGTCCAGGCAGTTCATTCCATGCAGGCTTCCCCTTCTCTGACTCCCAAAACACAAACACATGATCTGTCTGTCTGTCTGTCTGACTCTCTCTCTCTCTCTCTCTCTCTCTCTCTCTCACACACACACACACACACTCACACACATTCACTCACTCACCCTATTTTCCTATGTCAATTGCACCCTCCATGAAGGGATTCTTGATGCTACCAGCCAATGGGACACCTTCCTTGGAGTTTCCACGGTATTTTGAAGCTACATCAGCTTTGAAACTAACTCATCCTTCAAAATCTTCAAATTAAGTGGCTTTCAGGCTGTTCAAATGCATCCTCGTCCCAGATAAAGTCCGGTTCCTTTAAAAAGGTTCAGAGTCCAGCCGACAACAAAGGGGCACAAGCCTGTAATCCCAGGGGTTGGGGAGGCAGAGAAAGACAGACTCTGTGAGTTCAAGGCCAGCCTGGTCAACAAAGCGAGTGCAGGACTACACTGCCCAGGCTACACAGGGAGAAACTCTGTCTCCAAAACCCAAACCCAAAACCCCAAACCAACAACTATCACCACCACCACCACCAACAACAACAAAAAAAAAAAAAAAAAAAAGGAAGGAAAGAAGGAAAGAAGAAGGCTCATAGCCTAGCTAGCCATGATCTCCCTCTCTCCAGCCTTGGGACTTCTCCATTCACAGTCCTTGGTCACCAAGACTCTTGGTTCTCCTAAATACTCCAAGATCCCCCTTTGCTGTCCTTTTTTTTTCTACCTAGACCTTTCTTCACCCAATCCATTGTCTAGCTAGCCAACAATCATCCCTCAGTGTTAGCATCAGAATCACTTCTGCAGGGAATCCCTCTCAGGTACCGCTAACTTGGGACCAACTTAGAAGCTGAGGGCTCTGCTGCAGCCGCACCTCTGCCTTTCTCTCCCCACACTATGCATCATGTCCAGTTCTCCATGAAGAGCATAATTACGCGGGGTGAGGGCGTCTGGCTCCTCAGCTCTGTTGTAGCATCTGTTTCAGCATGTGTTTGTAATGTGTTTGTAAACGCCGGCTCTCGGTGTTTGTGGTTAAGTAGGTGGTTAAGCTTCCATTGCCCGGAGAAACTATCAAGAGTAAAGAGAAGGTGAGTGGCTAAAGTAATGGATGGCTCCCAGTTTTATTTCCCTTGCCTATGATTTAGCAATGCTATTAGATCAATGTTTTAATATAGCACTCTGAATTCTAAATTCTAAACATTACCAGTAATACATTTAAAAAGAATATGCAAATCATATTACACCACAAACGAGAGTCATTTTGCTACATTGTACATGTACATAAAAAATATTTAACACAGATTGAAAAAAAGCTATCAATAATGTTTCTACACTTCATCACTACAGTGCTATGTTCTAAAAAGCAGGCAGATATGTGCACACATGAAGCCCCAGGGCCCAATTTTCAGCATGGTATAAGCTGAATATGGTGGCACATACTTAACATTCCAGCACTCAGAGGTGAAAGCGGGAGGGTCAGAGGTTCAAGGTCATCCCTGGATATATATATATATATATATATTTTTTTTTTTTTTTTTTTGAGGCCAGCCTGAGATACATGAAACTTTGAAGAAAGAAAGAACTATAAATGAAAAGAAGAAAAAGAAAGCTGGAAGAGGCCTTGGAGAAATGAGCATATATGTACCTCAGGGCATAATCATGACTGGATCCAGCTGCACTGTTCATACTTTCCCCAAACTGAAAGTTATTTAAACTCCTATTCATTGTAGCATGGGCAAATCAGCTGGGGCTTTGTTGATTAAAATGACTTACAGCAGTGAAAATACACTAATATTACAAACAACACAAGTAATTCATTAAAAAAAAAAAAAAAGAACAGTAAACAGGAACTGCAGAGAGTATAGACTGGTGAATCATTTACATAACATTAGACACAAGGAATTGAAATGCAATACTAGTTCCCTCAGGGAAACAGGGACACAGGGTGCTTAGGAGTGACAGTATTCTATTTCTGCAGTCTGAGTGACTGAGACGTGGTGTTACTTTGTGAAAACTCATTGACTTATGACTGTATTACTTGTGCAGTTTTCCCATGTGTGTCATAGTTCAATATATAAAATTGTTTAAAACTAGCTAGATACATTGCAGTAGTAGGGAATACTGCCCCTCTCACCCCCCCACCCTGCCCCCACCCCACCCCCTCCTCCCCTCCCCCTGTCCATGCCCCTCCCCCTCCCACCCCCTCCCCCCCTCCTCCTGCCAAGATGACTGGAAATTCTGGCTACTTCTCATTTGTAGTGGTCTACACACGGCCTACTGAGAAACTGTCCTGATAGCTTGGGCCATAATTGTAAAGAAGGTCTAAGTTTATTTTTATCATACAAAAAACTTTCACTGAGTATCATTCAGTGCTGGTTAACAGTTAAAATTTGGTTAAGACACAGTTTTAACAGGCAGGCACACACTGAGCAAGGGATCTGACATTAAGTTGGGAGGCAGAGTGTATGCATCAGATGACAAGAATCAGTGGTCAAAGTCTCCTTGCTCATAGCCCCACACAGCTGACAGCAAACCGATTAGCCTTCCCTACCCTTATGATTCCCCAGCTTCCGGTTCTCTCCAACTTCCGGCAGGTGTCACTACCGCAGTCTCTGCTCAGGGCAGTCCTGCAGTCCTTCATCTGTCAATAGCTACGCCCTAACCTGAGTCCCGGTGTCACGGTAAGAAATCTCCTTTGGGCCACGAAATGGTTTCTGAGAAGGATCTAGTGACCCCGGCCCCCTCCTTTGGGCACTCATATCCTTGTGCAATTTTCTCGCTACAGGCAGGACCTAGTCATTCCCGTCCAACATCGAGAATACACATGAGGTTGGGTTACAAAAGGGCCGACTGCTGACTTCCGGGCTCCATCTCTTCTCTGCTCACTCGCTCTGTGTCCCAGCATCCTTGCCCTGGGGGTGGGGTGGGGTGGGGGAGCCAGCTGCGTAGCTGGGAATAGCCTGGTCGCTGGAGCCTGGTGATCGTCAAATGAGCGTGCGCTGGGTAAGCCTTCTCCCAAGTCAAGCATTTGGATAATAAGCAGCCCAGGGCCAGGAACCCATCTAAGTTGTACCCAGATGAACCTTTGCACTAACGAAATCTTACTATTTAAAGAGCTAGAAGGTAATTTGTTACATAGCAAGAATACAGCCTACCTTTGCTCCAGCCCTGCCCCAGGCGAGGGTCTTTCCTGGTATTACCCAAGGTCTCCCACGGTCACAGTCACTGTATTTATCTCACACCTTGTAGGAATGGCTTGCTTACAAGCTCATCTTTCCCATGGAAGGGTCCAGGAACTCTGTCTTGAGCTTTTTTATTTCAGTTATTAGAACTAAAGTTGTACTCAGTATGTGTTTCATTAACACATGAAAGAATAAGAAGCCATTTAATCTTGGAAAATAAAAATCTCTTAGAAAAGAAAAAAAGAAAAACAAAACAAAACAAAACAAATCTCTTAGATTCTTAATCTTCTAATTTGAAAATGACAACAAATAAAAGTTATGGGAACATTTACAAAGTAAATGAGCATATCCTGAGAAATAATGAGGCGTGAACTATAAGAGAAAAGGAGGGTCCAAATTTTGGGTAACTAGGTACCCATAAGAGAAATAATGCCAGAGATGGAAGAAGCTCATAGTCAAAGATGGAGATGTCTAAACTGAGCCATTTTTGAGCATGCTCACTAGGCTCATGAGTGGCAGGCTTGACTCTTAGAAAGAAGTTTTTTAGGAGATAGATTTAGGAGCTAAGACTATATGTATATATACCTACCTATGCATGTATGTGTATATATGTAGGTATATATACCTACCTGTGCATGTATGTGTATGTATGTAGGTATATATATATGTACTACACACACACACACTACAGGACAGGAGCCAAAAGCCTAGTATGTTGTGGATTGATAGACACACAGACACACTATGGGGCACTTTCATCGGCAGGAGGACAGACATGCATATGAGGAGGTGGGCAGAAGTGAACAGAAGGGTCTTGTAGGGCTGGAGAGATGGCTCAGTGGTTAAGAGCGCCACCTATTCTCACAAAGGTCCTGAGTTCAGACCCCAGCAACCACATGGTGGCTCCCAACCATCTGTAATGTGATCTGATGCCCTCTTCCGGCCTGCAGTTGTACATGCAGGTAGAACACTGTATACTTAATAATAAATCAATGTCTTTAAAAAAAAATAAGGGTCTTGTAGAACTATAACAATGTGGCAACCCAGGGAGCGGATATAAATCTTGACAAGACAGGGGATAATCAACAATCCAAATGCAGCAAAAGTCAAACCATTACCTTGTGGTGGTTTAAATGAGAACAGCCCCATGGATTCTTATTTGAATACTTGTCTCCCAGTTGGTGGAACTATTTAGGAAAGATTAGGGTGGCCTCACTGGGGGAAATGTATGGCTAGGGGCAGGCTTTGAGATTTCAAAAGACTCATGCCTGCCTCCTCCATGCCAGCCACCTCCATGCATGCCTCCTGCATGCCTGCCTCCTGCATGCCTGCCTCCTGCATGCCTGCCTCCTGCATGCCTGCCTCCTCCATGCCTGCCTCCTGCATGCCTGCCTCCTGCATGCCTGCCTCCTGCATGCCTGCCTCCTGCATGCCTGCCTCCTCCATGCCTGCCTCCTGCATGCCTGCCTCCTGCATGCCTGCCTCCTCCATGCCTGCCTCCTGCATGCCTACCTCCTCCATGCCTGCCTCCTCCATGCCTGCCTCCTGCATGCCTGCCTCCTCCATGCCTGCCTCCTGCATGCCTGCCTCCTCCATGCCTGCCTCCTGCATGCCTGCCTCCTCCATGCCTGCCTCCTGCATTCATGCCTCCTCCATGCCTGCCTCCTGCATGCCTGCCTCCTCCATGCCTGCCTCCTCCATGCCTGCCTCCTCCATGCCTGCCTCCTGCATGCCTGCCTCCTCCATGCCTGCCTCCTGCATGCCTGCCTCCTCCATGCCTGCCTCCTGCATGCCTGCCTCCTGCATGCCTGCCTCCTGCATGCCTGCCTCCTGCATGCCTGCCTCCTCCATGCCTGCCTCCTGCATGCCTGCCTCCTCCATGCCTGCCTCCTGCATGCCTGCCTCCTGCATGCCTGCCTCCTCCATGCCTGCCTCCTGCATGCCTGCCTCCTGCATGCCTGCCTCCTCCATGCCTGCCTCCTCCATGCCTGCCTCCTCCATGCCTGCCTCCTGCATGCCTGCCTCCTGCATGCCTGCCTGCCTTCTTTAAGTTTTGCCACATCAATGGAAAAGTAACTAAGGCTTCACCTTTTAATTTAGTAGCTGGAAGATTACTGAAGTCTGTAGCTAATTATATGTTTCAAAGATGCTGCAATAATATTCCTATCCTGTAGGTTCTTAAAGCCCCTTTAAAAAAATTGGGGTCTCGCTTTGTAGCTCTGGCTGGCATGGAACTCACTAGGTAGGCTAGCTAAACTTGAGTGCACAGAGATCCACCTGTGTCTGCCTCCCTGATGCTGGGGTTAAAAGCATATGTCCCCAAGACCAATTCTCATTGTAATGTTATCACCAATGAGTGATGGGGGATTTGCCATCTTCCCTTTAATTCTGGGTATCTTGTGACTTCTTTAACTAATGAAGTGTAGTAGAAGTGATGTTGTAGGATTTCTGAGGCATAAACGCCATTTTTACCCTATTCATTGGCAAACCAAAACATCTCCTCTAAGAAGCCATACTACCCAAGACCACTGCCTAGAGAGCCTGCAAGTAGGTCTTTGACTAAAAGACCCAGTCTTTGCACCACCGTCCTAACTCAGGAGTTAGATGTAGAAGCCATGGTGAATCTAGCTCACAGCTATAAAGTCACTCTCAGACTTCAAAGTCCTCCCGGATGAGGCTCTGGTTTAACAGAGTGGAAACAATCCAACTTCCTGACTTTCCGAACTCTCGGGCATGATAAGATGGCTGCTTTGTGCCAGGAGCTCCTAACACTGACTCTGGAGAAGGCAGCGTCCATGGTGTGGCCAGGACAGATGGCCTGGAAATGTGATGGAGCAGAGGAAGAGGGTGATTGGACAAACAGAGGGAAACGAGGAAAGTCAAAGTGGAGGGTGACAAAAGGGGAGAGCTGTGCAGAGCAACAGGGAAGGATTTGGCTTGAGGGATTTCTGCTACAGCTAGTAGAATGTAATGGAATTTGTCAGGAGAGAAAGGTTCAACAACACGATGGACTCGTGGCCCAGAGAACTGTGGGCTGCCGGAAGTCGAAGGTCCAAAGACCGAGGTTCCTTGTAGGTCAGTGTGCGGGGATCATGAGGATGAGACATGACATAGCTGAGCAGAAGGAAGAAGGAACCAGAGAGTAAGATACCAGCTTGTGGCCAAGACCTTGCTGAGCTCTGGGGCTGGTGGCTGACACAGAATGGAGATGACAGCCTAGGAGGAAAGAAAGTCCCAGAAGGTCAAACCGATCCACTGTCAACCCAGGACATAAAATCTCCAGGGATGCCATGGGACTTGAGACAGAGAACAAGACCATGAGCCAGGCCTTGAGTGGCTATGAAGAGTGTAGGCCAGTGGTCCATGCCCAGGATCAGGAGAGGTGGGTAGCCTGAGACTTTAAAAAAAAAAAAAAAAGAATTGAGCATAGACAAGCAGTAGAGTGGAAGAGGCGGACAATCCAGCTGCCACTTCTGCCTCTGAGTTTCATGGCTCCAGAAAACATTTTTCCCTTGAAGGTCTGCAGAAGATATGAAAACTTCTGCTAAGACAAACATGAGAGACCCTTCTGTGAGGATGTTGGGGGGGGGAGGCAAGGGTGAAGAGGGGAGGGGCCCCAGAACAACCATCAGGAAGAGGGTTCCAGAGGGTGTAATGGCCGTGTAGGCATTTGATCAGCAACGGACAAGAACTGCAAGGAGTGAAATTAATGGTCAAGGGAAAAGGCAAGGGTTAAGACGGGCAGGGACCGTGTTTGCTCTGGAGCCCCTGTTTTAGCCAGGGTCTATGCTAGAGTATACAGAGGCGACATCTTGTGTTAGGAGGCCTTGGGGGTCAGAGTCTCTGCCCCCATGGCTAGGTCTTCTCACTTTACTTCAGCTCCCTTCCCCTAAGCTTCTCCACTGGAGTCTGGAGTTTCCCATACCTGGCAGTGGGACCTAAGGCTAGCTGATTGGCAAGGACAGTGTTGGAGAGAGGACTCCATTGCTGGGGGGTAGGGAGGGTCATGCTTGCTTGACTCCAAGATCCCTTAGACAGCCCAACCATCTTGAGTCAGGAAGTTACAGAGAGCAGTGGCCCTTCCTGTTATGACTTGTGCTATAAATGAAAAAAGGAAAATATGAGCGAATTCTTGAACTCTCATGAGAGCGGGACAATAAAAAGCCATTTGACCACCCAACTGGAAGCTCATTTTAAATATCTTTTTCAGCTATTTTAAGACAGAAACAGACAGGCTCCTATTCATAAGTGCGGTGAGTAAGGGTGCCTGTGACAGGGTCACCCTAGAGCCTCCACCCTACTGAGTCCTAGGGCAGCAGAGAGAGGAGTGTGATCCTGCTCGTGGACAGACCTACACTCGGCACTCCAGGAGGACATTCCACATGTCCATTTCTCAACCTCTTCTTACATCCTTTGCTTTTCATGGAGTTCACAGGACCCTTGCAGTGGACAGATCAGCAGGCTTTTCTGGGTCAAGTGTCAGGCTTCTAGGTTGCCTTCACTGGGCCAGGAGGCCTGTTATCAACTTCATTTTAGGGATGTGGAACAGTGGTTTAGAAAAGAACATCTCTTCCTGAATTCTCAGAAAGGGAAGCTGGGAGGTGACACAGTCAAGCTCCTTGGTTAACCTAAGAAACCACTCAAGGTTTGCCTTTCTTGAATGAGGTATCGATCATCAGAGCCTTCAATGCCTGTCACCCTGAGTCTCTCTACCTTCTTCACAGTGCTTCTCAGTGGCCTTGTGGCCAGGCATGGTGGCCCTCACCTGCCATACCAATATTGGAAAGGGGGGCAGGGAGTGGGGGGGAGGGGGAGACTGAGAGTGCTCAAGATCAGCCTGGGCTACACTGTGTCAAATTGCGCAATTCAGTGCAATGCAATACATTGATAAAATGTCCTTGTTTTAACTACAAAGTAACCAGGCTCCCTTCATACTAGACTCGTCCTGTGGTAGAGGTCATTTTTCAGGCACCCCCACTCCAACAGACCCTGTTACCTCAAGAAAAAGAGAGTGAGGTTAAGTGAGCTAGGGCTCTGCTGGGCTGGGGATCCCTGAGTACTGTTTCTCCTGAACCGTGTGGTCTTGGGGTGTCTCTTGTCGCTGTCACTAGGTTTTCTCCCCATCTTTCAGATTCCCCAGGTTAGGATCTGATTGGCTGGCTCCTGATTCTGCCCTGAACCGTATAGGTCACAAGTCAGCAGCCAACCTAACTTGACTGCGGCTGCCTCTTTTTCTGTCGGTGATGAGTGGAGTGGGGCAAAACCAGCCAGGCTGAGAAACGATGCCCTACCCCACGTCACCCAAGACCCATTTGTCAAACTGTCCTTTTAGAAGGAAAAACACCAACATTTTTCACATAATTCTAAAACTCCACTGGGCCTGAGGCCTTTTGAGGTCTGTTTGTTTGTTTGTATTTGTTTTTGTTTTTTGAGACAAGGTTTCTCTGTGTAGCCTTGACTGTCCTGGACTCACTTTGTAGACTAGCCTGGCCTTGAACTCATGGAGATCTGCCTGCCTCTGCCTCCCTGAGTCGTGGGATTACAGGTGTGTACCACTGTGCCCAGTTTGCCTTTTGGGGTCTTTATAAATGTTTTTACTTTGAGAAATTACAATACGCCGGCTCGCACAGTCCTCATGATACACAGCTGAGTTCACTCTTGACCTCCTCTGCGTCACCCAAGTCTGTCTACCTCCGTGCCTCTACATGGGCCTTCCTGTGCAGGTGCTGCCAGGTGGCCTCCATGCACTGCCATCTTTGCCTCCTGCCACACCTGCTGCTCTTCTGGGACTTGTTCTGTGTGCTGTTGCCATGTCTCTTGGTTTCTAGTGCCAGCACCCAAGCCCAGCCCAGCACTCCAGACACAGCAGGATGGTGGTTCAGGGAATGTCACCAGGGTGAACATCTGCCTGCCGGTTTCCTATTCAGACAGGTGGTTTCAAGACTCGGGCTCCTGATAACTCAAAGGGCTTTGCTTGTTCCGTTTTAACTCACAGGCTACCTAGCCCAGGATCCAAACAGGAGCATGTAAAGTTGAGGCGGGAGAAGGGCACAGCATGTCTCTCCCACACCCTACATTAGCTTGTTTGGAACCATCCTTTTCCCCTATGGAAAAATACTTCCCAGGAAACTCCATGCTCTTGCAGGTCAATAGACTCAGGAGAGGCCTCGCTTACATATATGACTCTCGGTGGAGGCTGCTCCTTTCTTGGCAATTGAAAGACTCGGGGCCAACCTTTCTTTCTTCTTAGGGCCTGGTGTGAGGAGGGAAACAACACATGATGTTACTTCCCTCTGGGCAGAACTGGTGTGAGCAGTCATCAGAAGATGCACATAGTGCCAGACAGTGCCTGGCAGCTGGCCGGAGAGTTCAGGATTGTTTTGGAGTTCTGTTGTATCTTACTTTCTCCGTCCTGATTGTGAGTTGGTTCTCCTCCTCCTCTTTTTTCTTCCTTTGCTGTTGACTGTGTGTAGAGCAGTGAAAATGCATGAGTGCATTAGTGAACTGACTGTAAAGTAAGCATCTTTCCAAACTGCCCATGAAAACAGTTTGTTAATAGTGGCCAGAGATATGGGACTTTATACATTACGCTCCTTTTCTCACAGTGACACAGTGTGCTACTGACTGTAGCTACAGCTCCACAAACATAGTGCCTCTCCCATTTCTGCCCTGAGGGCATCTATGCAATATATCCCTTCTCCAACCTTCCTTGAGGTGAGTCAGGGAAAGAAAAGTCCCTGCCTGGATGTTTTGGATCCTAAGCTTCTAGCCATTACCACCCAGGCATCATTAATCTATCCATCATCAATCCACCCATCGCCCATCCATCTGTTCGTCACTCATCCATCCATCCATCCAACTAAACCCTGAGCCTAAGTTTACATATCCAAAAGATAGGGATAGTTGGTCTGAGGTTTAAGTCACGTGAAACATGTCAACTTCCTGGAACATCATGAGCTCATTAATATTTATTCCATGTGTTTATCTTTCTTTACTAAGGAGCCAACTTCAGGAGAATTTTAATGCTTTGGACAGCCCCATCCCTGTGACTGAATAATGCTCGGTGCCTGGAGTGTGATGGATGGGTTTGGAGAGGGAGAGGAGAAAGGCTAAGTGAGGGACTTTTGTCTTTCTACTGAGTTTTTAACGGCTTCAAGACGACATGGACAGGGCTGGAGTGATAACTCAGTGGTTCAGAGCACCATCTACTCTTCTAGAGGAACTGGGTTCCACCCCCAGCACCTGTATGGTAGCTCACAACCATCCATAACTCCAGCCCCTTCTTCTGGCCTCTAGGGGCATAGCATAGATACAACGTACAAACATGTGTAGGCAAAACACCCCCTCCCTCCCTGCCCAACACACACAAAATAATAAAATAATTTTTCAAAAAGAACACCTGGAAGCCAGAGGATATGTCCAAGTCATAAACCTTACATTTTCGGTGCACTCTCAGCAGCAGTTCTTGGTAGAAAGGGACCTTTATCACTCATCATCACTAGACACTGGGAACCTCAGACTTGCCCAAAAGGAGCCCACAGCCCCATGTAGTAGAGCAATAAGGAAGCCCATGAAGAGGTCTGAGCTATGTCCTGTCCTAACACCCATAAAGGTGCAACTGGCTGTGAGAGATCCAGAAGGCTCCTCTAGAGACAAGACATCTTGATTTAGAGGGATGGTTAGGAGTTGGCTGGACAGCTAATCATTTGTTGTCAACAAGACTGTTGCTAAAAATATCATTGTTTGGGGAGACAGCGCAACCCACGGTAGAGCTATGGACCCACACACAACAGAGTGGTCACAGTTGATGGGCACTCAGTGCCTATCCCCATAGCTGTTCCCTGGCTCTTCTGGGTGAGGCTAGCTCACCCTGTCCAGTCCCTGGATGCCAGCCTGTCCAGTTGCCTGACACCTTGATCATTTTAAGTGGATGGGAGTCTGGAATAACTTTGTCATTTAGAGCAGATAGACCTGACTTTAAACTAGGTCTCTTCCACTTCAGCACACAAGGCACATTACCTTGGCTTCTTGTACACTCTGTTTCCCATCTGTATAATGATACGACAAGGGGCCTCTGCAATACAGCACTGATGGGAAGTTGCATCTTCAAAACGCTCTGGCCTGGGCCATCCGTAGCTGCATCTGAGCGCATCACACATTTCTGCTCAGCCAGATGACTGCCTCAGAATGTTTGCTGTGGGGATGCTCAGAGAGCTCCGCGACCGTACATGGAAGGTACTTGAGACAGTACTGAGTAAGGTCCAACCCAGCCCTCTCGGAGCTCACTGTGTGGATGGAGGAGGCTGGACATGGGGCGGGGATTGGGGGATGGGGGATTGGGGGATTGGGGGGGATGGAGGTGGGGGATGGCGGGGAAGGCAGCTCTGGGTATAGCTCCTGGCACCTCTTTCTAGGCCACTTTTCTTGCTGACATCGCAAGCATTCTCTAGCAGGCACCCTTCCAAGCACTGTGGACAGATCTCTAGAAGCCATAATTATGAAACTGGTACCTCGGCATCACTTGGCATTATTTGTTTATTTGAATTCCTTATCCTTCTTAGGTGTAAATTACTCAGGACTGACTTTCCCAAGTGGCTCATACTGGCATCAATCGGAACACTTTAGCACAGTGCCTGGGACATGAGAAAATATTCCCCCCCCCCAAAAAAAGATGGCAAAGGAAGCAATCCATTTATTCAGTAACATTTCCTGAGTTCAGACTCTGAAGCAGGCACTGTGCTAAGCACAAGGGCACACCGGCAGGGAAGCCAGCAGGTCCCTGACTGACTGAATCAATGGCTGTCTGGTTCATTGACTGGCGCTGCATGACCTCTGAGGACCCAGCCTGCACAGGGCTGGAGGTGACACCAGCATCCTGGTGTGACACAGGCCCTTCTGGGTGTCCTTTGCCTCCTTCCTGCTGAGCCTCAGTGGGAGATGGCTGCCCACTGTGGTTTACCTTGAGCTGCGTGCTCCGAGCTGGGTGGCCTGCTGCTGTATTTAAATAGCAAGCATCTGCATTTTTAATGTTGACTGGAATTGGAAGAGCAGGGATGACCTTTCCAAAGCGGTATTGGTTTTTCCATGATTGGGCTGAGCTGGCCTCCGGCAGGTGCTCAAATGGAAAGTGTAAAGTCTTTGCAACATCACGAAAACTGCAGAATCATTCTAGGGCACCGGGCAGTGCTGGCACTCTGAAAGCCCCCCTCCCATTTCACAGTTGTTCCCTTTGCTAAGTCCTCAGCCCAGAGGGCAGACAGTGTGAGGACCATGAACCCTGAGTCCAAGGAGAGGAAGACAATGTGCCCAGGAGTGATGAAGCTCGGAGGTTCAGAACCAGAGCCCTGGCCTCAGAACTGCTCCAAACACAGCCTCTGCGCCTTGCGCCACCTGGGGGCTTGGGCTAGTTGCTCACCTCCCCTGGCTTCCTCACTTGCAAATGCAGGACTGAGAAAGCCTACTTCACATATGTTGGTGATGCTTTGTGGACAGTGGCTTGTGTCCTTGTCCCCGCAGCTACATGCTTAAGCTGAGAACCCTGGACTCTTGGGCCAGATCTCTTACTAAGGGGTCCAGTGGGCACAGACAGGTAAAAGACGCTGAGCTGGTGGTGTGTGTGTGTGTGTGTGTGTGTGTGTGTGTGTGTGTGTTGAATCCAGGCTCTCACACATCTAAATATGCACTTTCTCACTGAGCTACACACTCAACCCTGTAGTTGGGTAAAAGCAAAACTTATTTTCATATTCACTTCATTTTGATGATGACAAATAAAACGCCCTGTGACAGCCTGTCTGCATAGGTCATGGCATAGGTCATGCATAGGTCTGCATAGGTCATGGCATCTGTGTTTCAGTTCTCTGCTTTATTTTTGTTTTTTTGTTTTTTGTTTTTGTTTGGAGTTTCCACCCACAGTAGGGTAGGAATGGAACACTGGGTCTTCTACATCTTAGGCGAGCACTCTGCTACTGATCGCTACCCCCAGGCTTTTCTCTGTTTATTGTAGTAAAATCCACACCGCTGTCCCATGGGGTAGGCAACAGACACATGTGGCTATTTAAATAAAATTAATTAAAATCACATAAAATTGAAAATCAGCCGCTTAGTTGCAGTCACCATACTTCAAGGGCTCTGTGGTCAGAGGTAACTAGTGCCCACTGCAGATATAGGACATTTTGCTTATTACAGAAATCACCATTGGAGAGTGCTAAGTGAGAGAAAGTGAGCGTGCAGGAGGGAGGAAGCATGGCTTGTGGGTCTCTTGTGTTAGCTGTAACAGATCAGAGCAATCTTAGTAGTTAAAACAGGACAGACCTCTCCCATCCACACTAGCACAATCTATTGCTGTTTAGACAGTCTCGTGGTGAGATTTCACAGCGCAGTTTCTAGGAAGCAAAGCCTCACGCAAACCTCCTGTTCCTCTGGCTCTGACAGTCCTTCTGCCCCTCTCTGCAGAAGTGATCCCTGAGCCTTGCATGCAGGAGCTGAGTTTTAGCTGTATCGGGTGGGACTGGGCTCCACTAACAGTTTTCTGTTGAAAGACCATACTTCCCAGTTTCCCTTTCAGACTTTGGAAGTCATTTCTGGCCCTATAGGGGGCCACGTCACATCTTCTTCTGTAGGCATTTTTGGCCATCCCCTCATGTTGGTGACAAAAGTACTTCTTGCTGTGAGTACACACAGTCCTACCTAAGGTCAGACCAAGTCTCCCTTGGTTTCATTCATTCGTTCGTTCATTCATTCTGCCTTTTGTCTCTCACAGTTTCTTAAATAATCGAATAACCACAATCCTGTTTGTTTTCTGCAATGGTCTCTGTCTGATGCAAGAGAAGTTTCCTTAATGAAGGTGAGAGCTACAGTTATCTGTAAGCACACCGACAGATATTTAGGATGCAGTTAGGAGTTATGCTGGTTTGTTATGTAGGTTCTCCAAGATTCAAGATTTCATTAGCCCCGGGTAGTAGGGAAGAGCACACCAACTAATCTAATACAAAATGTCAGCCCTGAAAGCATACATACAAGTGATGTTATACAGACTGAGCAGGTTGTATTTAAAAGCATACATACATACATACATACATACATACATACATACATACATACATACACACATATATACATACACACATACACACATACACACACATATATGTAATAATAATTAAATAAAAAGAGGTTGTGGATGGAAAGCAAGGGGTGGGGCACGTGGGGGGTTGGAGGGAGAATAGGGAAGGGGAAATGATATAATTATATTGAAATCTCAAAAAACCTGTATGATCACATTTGCAAAGTCTCTTTGTCGTGTTAAGGTGACAGTCATAGGTTCCTGGACTTCCCTGAATGTAGGCATTGTGGGTCTGATCTATTCCAGACAAGCAGATGAGAGTAAGAGAGGGTGCCAAGGGAAACATGCTATCTTTCCAGAACATTCCTCATTCACGCCTGCCCTTGCACTCGTTCACCCAAGTGTGGAAATCCATCTGAACATTTGTACATTCAGATGGAAGAACAAAGTTTTCTTCTCTGAAAGGGGCAGTAGGAAGGTAAGTTCAATTTTGATTTGTCATGATGAACTTTACCATTTAAAACTCAGGTGTGTGTATTTCATCCCATTCAGGGTGGTAAAGGACCCTTTGTAACTTGTCAGGAAAGGAAAGCGTCCCATCTTCAACACCCATAAGCAGATATCACAAGTGTTTCCAGGCTCCCCCCACTCTCACCTTTCTCTCTCCCTCTCTCTCTCTCTCTCTGTCTCTCTCTCACTCACACACACACAGACACACACAGACATACATACATACACACACACACACACACACACACATACCACACAGCTGTACAGCAGAGCCTGGTGCTGCCTTGTCCTTCCAACCTTGCACTCTCCTCCACTCCTTGCCTCCCTACTTCTGCTGCACACACCGTGTGGGGCCCCCCTTCAAGGAGTACCCAAGAGACACCTTCTCTGCCTGAGGATGTTGGTCTAAACAGTTCATCACGTCCTGCCTTCTGGACATTCTCCAGATCCGCTAGAATGAGGATGGTCTCTTCTTTCTCCAGAATTTTTTGTTTGTTTGCTTGTTTGGGGTTGAGACAGGCTTTCTTTGCATAGCCTTAGCTATCCTGGAACTCGCTATGTAGACCAGGCTGACCTCGAACTCACAGAATTTGCCTGACTTAGCCTCCCTAGTCCTGGGGTTAAAGACATGCACCACCACCTCCCGGCTTTTCCCCAGAATCTTATTCATCCATTATTCAGAACATTGCCCAATCTTACCCTCTCCATCTCCTACTCTGTCTCTCTTCACCACCCTCCCATGGTGGTGAATCCCAAATTCTAAGAGGAAAAAAACCAAACAATATTTTGTATGTGTGGTTGTTTTGCTTTTGTTTTATAAATTTCCAGCCCACCATAGAACACTGATTTTGTTGTTTTGTTTGTTTGGTTGGTTGGTTTCTTCAAGACATGGTTTCTCTGTCTAGCCTTGACTGTCCTGGACTCGCTTTGTAGACAGGCTGGCCTAGAACTCACAGAGATCTGCCTGCCTTTGTCTCCCAAGTGTTGGGATTAAAGGCATGTGCCACCACTGCCCATCAGAACACTGATTTTGTAGGATTAAAAAAAAAATGTATTAGTCTATCGCCTCTAATGAAATACCTAAGGAAGGTTTGTTAGCCATCAGGCACCTCCAACCCCCAGCTCCAAGGACTTGGTGACAACAGGGCTTGTTATCACCAGCCACATACCTCCACTGTCACCCTCCCTGCATACTTCTCCCTGTACAGGCCTTGTAAAAGGACCTGCTCCCTTCCCCCACCTCTTTCCCTCCCCCCCTAATCCAGAGACAGTCTCTGTAACCCTCCCTTAATAAACATCCCACGTGAGACCTGTTGCATGGTGTGACATTATGGATGCCGTCATATAGCTTTGCTGCATAACTACAACAAGGTTAATTAAATAAAGAAAAGAAGTTGATGCATCTAGAGGCCCAGATTGTCCTTGGCATCAGCTCAGGTCTGTAAGGACCTTGTGTAGACAACATCACCATAATGGGCACATGTACAGGAATGACGGGTCACACAGCCAGTGAAGCTGAGGAGTAGCCACACTAGTGCTTTTATTGCAGTAGCCGTGAAACTGAGGGCCTCCCAGGAGAGCCAACTGCCTTCCCCCGTCCCAAGGACTTCTGGAATGACCTAAGGATCTTTCACCATCCTGACTTCTTAGTGGTCCAACACTCCAACCCACGGAACTCTGGAAGTTAAGCCACATGCGAACCCGGCAACGTGCAAGCAAGCTGCAAGCCTGTGTTGTTATTAGGTGCAAGTTGCTACAAGGACTTCTAAGTTCTTACTCAATGTCTGTTCTTTACTCATCTTTATCCAATAGCAATTTACAAAGTGTGTGAGTCTCTAGGCTAAACTTGGAACGGTGCCGTTGCCTGGGCCCTGAGGAAATTCTGCATGTGTTCAACACCAGACACACTTCGAGGAGGCCGCTGTAATTCACCCTCCCTGTGCTCTTCCTGCTGCCTGAGGGGACACACAAAGGAGTAGTCTTCACGGAGGAGCCCTTAGAATGAGCCAGCCCATGGTGTCAGCAGGCAGATTTTTCTGTGGACCCAAATTTTTCCTAAGTAGTTTGGGCATGTACTTCAATTCTGATTTGATACCTGAAGCAAGGCTAAACTTAATTAATTAATTAACTTATTATCATTATTATTTTGATTTTTCCGAGGTAGGGTTTCTCAGTGTAACAGCCCTGGCTGTCCTGGAATTCACTCTGTAGAACCTCTTGTAGACCAGGCTGGCCTTGAATTCACAGAAATCCACCTGCCTCTGCCTCCCAAGTGTTGGGATTAAAAGCCTGTGCCACTACGCCCTGTTTAATTATATTTATTTATTTATTTATTTTTAAAGATTTATTTATTTTTAAAATATATAGTGTTTTGCCTGCATGTAGACCTGCAGGCCAGAAGAGGGCACCAGATCTCACTATAGATGGTTGTGAGCCACCATGTGGTTGCTGGGAAGCAATACTCTTAACCTCTGAGCCATCTCTCCAACCCCCCCTTTTTTAAATATATATTTTTAAAATTTGTTTAAAGATTTATTTAGTTATTTGTACAGTCTTCTGCCTGTATGTACTCCTGTAGGCCAGAAGAGGGCACCAGATCTCATTATAGATAGTTGTGAGCCACCATGTGGTTGCTGGGAATTGAACTCAGGACCTTTGGAAGAACAGTCAATGCCCTTAACCTCTGAACCATCTCTCCAGGCCTGTTTAATTATTTTTAACACAGAGTCTGACTCTGTTGCCCAGGCTGGCATGGAACTCAGCAGTCTCCCGCCTTTGCCTCTCAGATCCTAGGATTCTGGGGCAAGTCATCACACTGAGCTTAAGGTTCTTACGTACTTGTGTGCCTATGGACCTTACCCAGAGTGTTTTAATATTTACTATTTTAAATACAGAAAACAGAAACCAGGAGGTTTCAGAAGAACTCATGTACTGGCTGGCTTTGATACAAGCTGGAGTCATCAGAGAGGAAGGAGCCTCAGTTGAGGAAATGGCTCCATGGGACCCAGCTGTAAGGTATTTTCTGAATTAGTGATCAATGGCGGGAGGGCCCAGCCCACTGTGGGTGGTGCCATCGCTGGGCTGGTGGTCCTGGTTTCTATCAGAAAGCAGGCTGAGCAAGTGATGTAAACCAGCCAGTAAGCAGCCACCCTTCACGGCCTCTGCATCAGCTCCTGCATCCAGAACCGTGCCCTGTTTGAGTTCCTGTTCCGACTTCCTTCAGTGATGAACAGCTATGTGGAAGTGTAAGCCAACTAAACTCTTTCCTCCCCAACTTGCTTTTGGTCATGGTGTTTTGTGACAGCAATAGAAACCCTGACTAAAACACATTGGTACCAGTGTAGTGAGGTCTTGCTTTGACAGACCTGATCATGGTTTGCAGGAGGATTGTGGAAGGGCTGTGGAACCTTGGCCTAGAAGAACCGTTGGGTATTAAGAGCTCAGTGGGCTGTCCTGTGTGATCTTAGATGATAAGATGGCTGAGAGCAGAGCAGAGGATGGAGGCCTGGCTTCTGAAGTTTCAGAGGGAAGCTGAAAGGCTCTGTTGGGGCCCCTTGTTATTTTGATTTAAGATCCTGTGGTTCTGGTTAGCTGGGGCTGAAGAATCAGCTGTGATTAACAAGATACCAGAACAAACGTCTAAAGTGAAACTTTGCTTTGCTGGATACTTAACTTGATGCTGGTTGGCTGGAGCTAGGAAATTAGCGGTGCTTAAGAAGAGACTAGCATCACCGAGGTGACCTCTTCTGGGACATGTTTTCTGAGAGCACAGAGAAGCTGTGTTCCTGAAACAGCCAGACTTTGTAATATGTTAGAGTTCCTCTTGTTGTACTGGCTTTGAAGGCATGAAGGGGAGCAACTGAGGCTTGGCACTGTTAAGAGGCCAGGAGAGGCCATTGGTGAAGGTGAAGCTTCAGGGGCAGTTGAAGGCCTAGGGTCATTGCAGAAGAGTTGAGGCTTGACACCATGAAGACAGCCTAGGAGATGCTGTTGTTGACAGTGCAGTCCAGTTGCAGCAGAAGGACGCCAGCGTTTTGGAGATGCCAGTACCATGGGATGACCATCAAGGAAACAGCAGCAGCGGAGTGGAGGCAGCTGGAGCCTGGGAGACAGCTGTGTGCACTACAGAGGGCAGAGCTGGAGAAGTGACCTAAGCGCTTTGGAGGAGCCCAGAAGATCGTGAGTGAGTCCCAGACATTGGACAGTTGGAATTTGGTTTTGCTTTGCTTTAATTGGGATTGTGCCCTGATCTTTCCTGCTTGAAGTATGAAAGCACTTTTACTGGAAGGCACAGTTGACAGGCTTTACCTTTTAAAAAACTTTAGATTTTAGGAGAGATTGGCTAGGCTGGGAGGTGGTGGTGGTGCCGTCTTTAATCCCAGCACTTGGAGTTAGAGGCAGGTGGATCTTTGTGAGTTGGAGGCCAGCCTGGTCTACAGATCAATTTCCGGGACAGCCAGGGTTGTTATACAGAGAGACCCTGTCTCAAAAAACTACATAGGCATGCACGCACACCCCCCACCCCCGGCACGCACGCATGCATGCACAGAGTGGGGGTATTGTAAAGGGTCTGAAATTTCAATGTGTTGAATTTGTAAAGACTGTGGGACTTTTTAAAGCTATTTGTTTTTTGTTTTGTTTTTTTAATTTTAGTAACTTTATTTTCTTTCCACTTTTTCCCTTTGCTCAGGTTTCTGCAGAGCAGCTCAGGACCACTCAGAGGTGGCTCCAACCCACTCGGTGGCCTGTGGTGTGGAAGCTGCTGACTAGTCCTCAGTGGCTGGCTGGGTGCTCCAGGCCTCCGTGGCTGGCTGGGCACTCCAGGCCTCAGTGGCTGGCTGGGCACTCCAGGCCTCAGTGGCTGGCTGGGCACTTCAGGCCTCAGTGGCTGGCTGGGCACTCCAGGCCTCAGTTGCTGGCTGGGCACTCCAGGCCTCAGTTGCTGGCTGGGCGCTCCAGGCCTCTGTGGCTGTCTGGGTGCTCTGGGCCTCAGGAGGGAGCTGCTGGATGGGTACAGAGGGCACCTGTGAAAGTAACTTTTATATGCCTAATTAACCTAGTCCTAGTCCTAGAGGCTTCTAGCCTCCATACAACCTAGGCCTATCTGCTTGATTGTCTCTGAGGCTTACTCCCTCCGTCTGTTAACCTAAGCCTATGGAAGCTTCCAGTCTCCGTACAATCTAATCCAGGCCTAGAATGCTTTCAGCCTCTGAGACTTACTGCTGAATAAGCTCACCCTTTCTAGTTCTTTCTGACCTCAAACACCTCTCCCTGCTGACTGAATCATTCTGGCTTTTCTCACAGGCTCTGAATTGCTCTGCTTGGCCTCAGTCTAACTCCATCAATCTGTTCTAGTCATCTGACTCCTCATATTCTGGCTTGTCCTCTTCTCAACGTCTCTGTAAAATGCTTTCTCTCTCCCTCGTTCTCTGTGCTGTTCCCTTAAGTAACTCCTCTCTCACTTCTTGTGAGAGTTGGGGGGGATCCTGTTCTGTCAAATCTTTCTCTGATTTTTTTTTTTCTGCCACTCAATTAGTCATCACTTTCAAATATGGGTGCTTTCTTTTACAAACTTTTTATCTTTTTTGTTGTTGTTATTTGTTTGTTTTTTGTTTTGTTTTGTTTTTTGAGACAGGATTTTTGTGTGTAGCCCTGGCTACCCTGGACTCGCTTTTGTGGGCCAGGCTGGACTTGAACTCACAGAGAAATGTCTGCCTCTGCCTCCTGAGTGCTGGGATTAAAGGCGTGCACCACCACACCTGGACCTAAGCTTTTCTTTACCCGATACTTGTTCTGTACAAGGATGGACTTGAATTCAGAGATCTGCTTGCCTCTGTCTCCTGGGACTAAAGGCCTATGACACCACTGCCCAGCGTGTCTGCATTCCAACCTAGAAGGGCTTTGGATGTGATCCCTTGCCAGAGCAGCCATAGTTTGAGTTAAAATTCCTCTATAGCCACCTGCACACCCTCAGACCCGTCTGCCACCTCTGGCTGAGCAGCAGCGAACTCAGGAGCTGGCACCATCCATTTGCCCTGGATTCCTCCTTGGTCACAGCCTTCTCAGCAGCTGCCTGCTCCTTCTCCTCAGTCTCCTCTGGGTCTTTGTAGAAGTAGAGATCAGGCATAACCTCCCATGGGTGCTCACGGGAGATGGTGCCACACATGCGGAGTACTTCCGGGGCCAGCATCCACCATGTCAGACCCATGGAGTGAGCTCCCCTGTTGTTGCATGGGATGGCAATGCCCACATAGCACAGAGGGGAGTCCTTGTTACCCACAGCAATGGTGGGCAGGTTGACATAAGACACCTTTGTGAGGGGCTGGTGGTCAGCCCTGAGACCAGCCTCCACTAGAAGCTGAGGCTCCCTGAAGGGTCCAATGGCAGCAGCAAACTTCAGCATGACTTGCAGGCCAGAGTTCCTGGAGGAGATCACATTGACGTCAGCAGGATTCTCAATGGCAGCAATAGCCCGAGTTGCAAGCAACAGCTTCTCCCGGGTCCTTTTCGGGTTTACGGCGTAGCTGCCATTACTTTCCCTTCTGTAAACTCTCTCCTCCCCAACTTGCTTTGGTCATGGTGTTTTGTCATAGCAATAGAAAACCTGATTAAGGCAAGTCAATTATATTCAGTTATCGAAATGTATTGCTCAGGGTATCTGATGCCCTCTTCAGGCCTTTAGGCCATACAGAAATATTATGCAGACACACATGCAGGCAAGTACCCATAAAACAAAATAAAATTTAAAAAGAGATACAATGACAAAAACCTAAACTAAAAAGAGCATTTTTAAAAGATCTGTGACTCAGAATTGCTTATGTGATACTATCTTGTAGTGGGAAAATGATCTACTATAAAATTTGAAGACTTTATAAAAATTCACTATATTTCAAGTCGTCTGCAATGCAACATGATTTAAAAATGCTGTGATTTCTACAGAAACTGTGATTGTGATTTGTGTTGCCTTGCTTATAACGGAAGGACTGATTAATTTCATTTGAAGATGCCTGGCATGGAGGGACGGCTCAGTCATTAAAGGAGGCTCACAACCACAAGAAAATGAAAATGTCCAAAGTGTTTTCTCATTCATTCGTTCATTCATTTGTGTATTTGTTGAGAACCTACTATTGCCTGGCATTGCTCCCACACAGGCAGCTTTGGCCCTAATTAAGTTTTCATTTTTGCTTTAAGTCTGATGTCAACGTACTTCTCACCAGTGGCAATAGTCACTTTCAATAAAATCACCACAGCACGGAGTTAGCCAATGCCGCCCGCAGGGGAAACCAAGGTTAATATCTGCTGGAGGATATTTGATCACGTGTGAACCCCAAGATTGTGAACTGGAAAACCTGTTTCTTGTTTTGGTGTGGCTCAGCCCTAGAACACACCCTTTTTACTTTTGTTTTGTTGTTGTTGTTGTTGTTGTTGTTGTTTATATAGGGTCTCTCTGTGTAGCCTTGGCTGTCCTAAACTCACTTTGTAGATCAGGCCAGCTTCGAACTAACAGCGGTCTGCCTCCTTTGCCTCCCTGAGTGCTGGGATTAAAGGCATGTGCCACCACACCCAGCTCCTAGAACACACCTTTAACCCGAGAACTTTCTGCAAACAAGAGTTAAATAAAATTAACCCTAGGCCAAGAGGCTGAGCAAGCAACCAGTTGACAGGGAGTGAACACAAGTAAACAGGAAAGAAGGACATTGAATTGAAGAGTATTTAAGATAGTGTGGCCGGGTGGTAGTGGCGCACGCCTTTAATCCCAGCACCCCAGAGGCAGAGGCAGAGACAGGCGGATCGCTGTGAGTTCGAGGCCAGCCTGGTCTACAAAGTGAGTCCAGGACAGCCAGAACTACACAGAGAAACCCTATCTCGGAAAACCAAACAAAAACTTCCGGGACTACGGCTGAGTAAGTAGGTCGGCTAGGTGCTTTCTCTGCCTCTTTGAGCTAGCAGGCTTTCACCCCAGCATCCGGCTCCCAAGTCTTTATTGGTAAAATCAAACGTTTGAAATTTTGTTTAAAAACAAGTGTCCTGTTGCAGTGTTTTTATCAACTGAAGAACATGCAACACTGTTTTGTGTATTTCAGATAAAAGACACCTCACTCAATGTACTTGTTTTGTTAGCAATGAACTCAAGAGAGCTAAGGTTTGAACAAAGCTGGCCTGACACAGGTATTTCCTGGAAGGTACTCATAATCTCCTTGCATTTCAGAACAACACTTCAGCCCCACCCTTGGGACTATTTCTTTCTTTTTTAAAATTATTATTTTTATTTATTTAAACTCTTTACAGCCTGATCCCAGCCCCCTCCCTCCTCTCCTCCCACACACCCTCCCCCATTTCCCCTCTCCTTCTCAGAGAAGGAGAGGCCCCCAATGGGTACCAACCCACCCAGCACCTCAAACTGCAGCAGGACTAAGCACAGCCTCTCCCGCTGAGGCCTGACAAGGCAGCCCACTAGGAGAAGGAGATCCAGAGACAGAGGCAGGAGGCCCATATATTGACTAAGCTGCACATCTGCTACTGTAAGGGTCCAAAAATCGCTGAAGGAGGACCCCAGACTCAAATAGTATGTAAAAACAAAATACAAAATAGCAGCTACCCCGAGGAGGAGTTCACAGGCTCTTTTAAAGGTCTCTAGGGAGATCCTATCTGTGGCTGTGTGACTCTAACTGGGATAGCCAGGGAGGCTAGTGACTCCATTTCGGATTGACTGGTGCCTGTGGAAGCTACCTGACTCTAGCCACGGGCCTTTTTAGCAATGTCTGATCCTCTCACTACATATGTGTAGGGGGCCTAGATCCAGCCCACGCATGCTCCTTGGTTGGTGGTTCAATCTCTGTGAGTCCCATGGGCCCAGGTTAGGTTACACTGTAGGTCGTCTTGTGGAGCCCTTGACTGCTTTGGCTCCCTCTGTCCTGCTGCTCACTCTTCAACAGAACTCTCAGGGGCTGTTTCAATAGTGAAATCAATGAAAAAAAAAAAAAAAGCACAAAAAGGCAGCAACTGAGGCACCACAAAAGGGCACACCTTCACAGAATAGCTGCTCAGTCAAGAGGCAGGGTCCCTGCTCACGCCACCTCTGCTGAGAAGGTACAAACTGAGTGGCTCGTACTTCCTGCCACTGAATGTATACGATCGACCTCAATCAAAGTGCTACAGTTGTGTTTTCGGATTGTGGATTCACTTTAGAAAGTAGGTTAATTCAGAATCGTAAAGACCATGGACAATGTGGGCTGAGTCAGGCTTTATGCAATGGTGAAGGTACGCAGCAGTGGGATGGAGAAAGGCGGTGCAGGATACCAATGGCATAGCTCCAAGTGTCATGTATTCTGAAGGACAAAGCAGACAGGGTTTGTTTAGAAATTGGATATTGGTGGAGAAGAGAGAGGGCAGGAGCTTTTGTTGTGGGTGGCTGTGTACCTGGCGTAGTGTTTTCGGAGACAGAAGAGTCATTAGTAAGCTCTGCACCATTGACACTGAAACTTCAAAAACTGTTCTACCCAGAGCTGCCCTTTGAGGTACTGGGCTCTTTACTTAAACCAGCTGGCCCTAGGGCAGAAAAAGAACTGCTCTGACCTCAAAATGGTCCCCAGCGACCTGAGGTGGGCAAGACCCCTTGGCAACTGTGGAGCATTTCCCTTTCTTCCACAGGCTTTCCACCACTCCTGAAAATACTGCCCACTATTGGGATGCCTGCATTTGTTAACTTAGGCTACCCCTGAGGTGGCTGGCAGAGGACGATTGTCAGGCATGCTAGAATGATGCAGAAAAAGAAAGTTGCCCTAGAGGTCCCTTACTCTTCTCTGACCATGGAACCTTCAGCCCACAGTTTCCTGTGTGATGATGGCTATTCTCTGGAGCTTGGGGGCTCCACCCCAAAGCAAGTGGCCAAACTAAGGCTTTACTCAATGAAGGAAGTAAGGCCAAATGGGTCCAGGGAGGGTATACAGTTCTCTTATACCAGTGCTTGAAGGGAAAGAAAGCAAATTCAGGGTGAAGGGGAGCTAGGGTAGGGGCAGGGAGGCTCAGTGGGACCCTCTGTGTGAAGAGGCTAAGTCTAAGGACCAAGTCTGAGCCCATGTCTTTTTCTTCTTCTTCTTCTTCTTCTTTCTTCTTCTTCTTCTTCTTCTTCTTCTTCTTCTTCTTCTTCTTCTTCTTCTTCTTCTTCTTCTTCGTCTTCTTTTTCTCTTTTCTTCTGTTCTTCTTCTCTCTTCTTCTTCTTCTTCTTCTTCTTCTTCTTCTTCTTCTTCTTCTTCTTCTTCTTCTTCTTCTTCAAGATTTATTTATTTATAATTTACACAATACTCAGCCTGCGTGTGAGCCAGCAGGCCATAAGAGGGCACAAGATCTCATTAGAGGTGGTTATGAGCCACCATGTGGCTGCTGGGAACTGAGCTCAGGACCTTTGGAAGAACAGCCAGCGCTTCTTAACCTCCGAGCCATCTCTCCAGGCCCCTGAGCCTGTGTCTCAAGCTGTTCTGAGGTTCTTTTGAAAGATGCCCTCGGTGGCTGCATAGCTGTGAGACCTAAGGAGCTGGTGGCCATGGGAAGATGCCTGCCTCATCAATCTCCTTTATCCAGATCCTATGGGCGTGGCCTCGTTCTGTAGCAAGGCTGTGCCTTGGAGTCAGCAACCCTGACAGAAGCAAAGAGGGTGGCCCACAGGCAACTGGGAGCGATGCACAAGACCTACAGCACACAAGCTGGTAAGGAGACAAGGGACCAGACCTGCCAGTTGAAAAAGCTGCCCTCTGAAAAAGAAAATAGGCACCCCGTGTCTGGACATCAGGGTTCTTGTCCCTGCATCCAGCAGGTAGCCCCTTTTGTGAACATTTTGAAAGCAGAGCGGTTTCCTCATGACCTTCAGATCCAGCAGCCCAGAGCCAGGTATGCAGAGGACCCTCATGCCTATTTGGATAAAGAAAGTACAGGGACTGGGGTAAAGGACTCTCAGAAATACCAAATGACTGCATTTTAGAGTGTCCAACCTCTTTATGAACCACGCAAGGCAATACCCTTATTTACAGACAGAACAATATAAAACTTCCAATTAGTTGATCAATGTGTCTAATGGACATCGGTTGTGTGTCTTAGCAGCTAGGCACTGTGCAAATCTGACATGTGGACAGGAGTGAATGACACCCCTCACTCAGCAGGTTCAGCTATGGGATGTAGCATAGCTCACAGTGCAGGAACACAATGTTGTGACCACAGAGAAAAAAGTGCTCAATTACACTCATGACTGGGCCTAGGCCAGGCCTGGAGTGGGAAGCCTCATGAGAGGGAGGACACCTGTACTGGCACTGGGCAACGGAGGGTGCTCGGAGGCGAGGAAGGAGGAAGTCATTAAGAAGCAGTAATGTCCCAAGATGGTCTTAGACTAAGTTAAAGAAGTTAAGCTATTAGAGTTGAGATAGGAAAGATATTGAATTTCATTTGGAAATTTAGACCCAAGACAGGAAAGACACTTACTTCAAATGGGACGAATGCAGATGGCCAAGTCACTATGAATGTAACATATATAGAACTCATTATTCTCATGATTGTCACATGGTTCTCCTTGCTGTATGTAGTTTGTTTTATATACATGTAATAAAATAAAAGTATTTAAAGAAGAAGAAGAGGAAGAGGAAGAGGAAGAAGAAGAAGAAGAAGAAGAAGAAGAAGAAGAAGAAGAAGAAGAAATGATGAAGCTTCTTAGAGAGCTGCCGGTGACCAGCAGGGCTTCAAGCATGGGAGGCAATAAAAGTGGAGTGGGGGTGGTGGGAGTCTGGAGGGGCTGATAGGCAAGTGGGGACCCTCTGAGCTTCTAGAAGGGAAGTTTAAACAAGCAGGATCACCACCATCAAGAAAGGTAATGTCATCAGGGAAGAGGCCATGAAGGGAAATGGTGGGAGAGGAAAGTCCATGGCCCAAGCAAGATAGTGGGAGCCTGACAGGGGCAGAGAGAGTGGGGATGGAGAGCAGGTGGGGGGCGTGGTCTTAGAGACATTCTTTTTTTATTTTTTATTTTATTTTATTTTATTAATTTATTCTTGTTACATCTCAATGGTTATCCCATCCCTTGTATCCTCCCATTCTTCCCTCCCTCCCATTTTCCCCTTACTCCCCTCCCCTATGACTGTTCCTGAGGGGGATTATCTCCCCCTGTATATGCTCATAGGGTATCAAGTCTCTTCTCGGTAACCTGCTGTCCTTCCTCTGAGTGCCACCAGGTCTCCCCCTCCAGGGGATATGGTCAAATGTGAGGCACTCAACTGTGGAGAATGTTCTGACCATTGGCTAGATCTGGGTAGGGGTTTAAAGTTTACTGCCTGTATTGTCCTTGGCTGGTGCCTTAGTTTGAGCAGGACCCCTGGGCCCAAATCTGCCTATCATAATGTTCTACTTGTAGGTTTCTAGGACCCTCTGGATCCTTCTACTTTGCTATTCTCCCATGCTTCTCTTATCTAGAGTCCCAATAGGATGTCCTCTGTCCCAGTTTCCTGATAAGTGAAGGCTTTCGTGGGACATGCCCCTTGGGCTAGTATGCAGATATAAGTGAGTATATACCATTGACTCTTTCTGCTTCTGGGTTAACTCACTCATTATGATCATTTCTAGCTCAATCCATTTATCCACAAATTTTGGGAATTCCTTGTTTTTAATAGCTGAATAGTATTCCATAGTGTATATGTACCACAGTTTCTTTAACCATTCTTCTACTGATGGACACTTAGGCTGTTTCCATGTTCTGGCTATTATGAATAAGGCTGCTATGAACATGGTTGAGCAAATTTTCTTGTTGTGTGCTGGAGCATCTTCTGGGTATATTCCAAGGAGTGGAATAGTTGGGTCTTGAGGAAGCCCTATTCCCATTTTTCTGAGATAGCACCAGATAGATTTCCAAAGTGGCTATACTAGTTTGCATTCCCACCAGCAATGAAGGAGTGTTCCTCTCTCCTCATATCCTCGCCAGCATGTGGTGTCGCTTGAATTTTTGCTCTTAGCCATTCTGATGAGTGTAAGATGGAATCTCAGAGTTGTTTTGATTTGCATTTCCCTGATGACTAAGGAGGTTGAGCATTTCTTTAAGTGTTTCTCAGCCATTTGATATTCCTTTGTTGAGAATTCTCTGTTTAGTTCCAAGCCCCATTTCTCAATTGGGTTATTCAGTTTGGTGGTGTTTAATTTCTTGAGTTCTTTATATATTTTGGATATTAGACCTTTGTCAGATGTAGGGTTGGTGAAGATCTTTTCCCAGTCTGTATGCTGTCGCTTTGTTCTCTTGACAGTGCTTAGAGACATTCTTAATTGATACCTGCAGGCCTGAGAGGCGTATCACCCCACATCCCCATCTACCCTTCCTCCTGCGTAAGGCTGTGGGTAAGGAATGGAAGGACGCGTTTGATGTTCGGCTCAAGTTTCAAGTCTGGATGATTAAACAGATGCTCATATCACTGACTAAGAACACCAACGGGGCAAGCTGAGGGCATTTAAAAAATTATTTTTGGAAGGATTGAGTTCTGAGCATCCTCACAGGACAGTAGGAAGACACCGGGGTCTGGAGCCCAGAAGAGTGGGCTGGGAATCTTCTGGATGTAGGCAGTTGAGGAAGCCATGAAAGTGGACAGTCAGCCTTCAGATGACACAGTCACTCACACCAAGTGAACAAGATGGCCAAATGGCCAGGAATGTGTCTGAAATGTCAAGGTCAGGAAGCAAAGAGGAGTGACAGCTGAAGCTGCCAAGTGACAAATCAGCCACAAAGGCATTCCTCCTGGAGGAAGGGCTTGAAGAGAAGAGAGGGACAGAGGTGGGAGAAGAGGAAGGAGGGGGCACTGCCAGCACACTCTGCCAGGAGACAGTCTCCCCAAGGTGCTTGGGGCCAGAGAGAGAGCCCCCACTGATTTGAAACTGGTTTTGACCGCTCTGGAAGGGGCCAAGATGGTAGGCTGATGACAATACACCCTCTGCCCTTTTGTCCTTTTGGTTATTTCTATCCTATACACCAACGGATTTAAACCTAATGGCTTAAATAAATTATTTGGCTTTGGCAGACCAATAGGTATTTCTGGCCCCAGTGGGGAAGCCAAAGGAATCTCAAGCCTAAACTGATTCTTGGCCACCTTTATAAGGCTGGCTTACAGTTCAGAGGTTTGGTCCATTATTGTCAGGGCAGGAAACATGGGGGCATGCAGGCAGACATGATGCTGGAGAAGAAGTTGAGAGCTCTACATCTGGAGCCACAGGCAGAAGAAGAAAATTGCCACTCTGGCTATGGCTTGAGCATAGGAGACCTCAAAGCCCCAGTGGCCTCTTCCTCCATCACAGCCGCACCACTTCCTAACACAGCCACGCCCTGTGGGCCTACGGGGGGCCTCTTCCTTTCCAAACACCATATCACCTGAGTCAGTTGTTCAATCTTCATAACCGCCTCGAGCTAAGTCCCGCTCTAGCCTGCATCTTCCAATGTAAGAAATAAGACACCGGAAAGCCCAGGAGAGGCTCTGTCATTTACCCAACACCACGCAGTAAGAAAGTGACGAGCCAGCGCTGGAAACTGCTTCCCAACTCCCAAGTTGAATCTCCAGGCCCAAGCCACACATGTGTGACCAGACAGGCGAGGCTGGGGACACCTGCTACCACTGAAGCTATCACCACAATGGAACCCGCGCAAAGTTCACTTTTCACTCACACCACACGTCTCTGTGGCAAAGTGTGGCCCTTGTGGTGACAGGGTGAAGGGCCACCGAGGTAACGTGTGGTGGCAGGGGGAGGCTGAGAAGGAATCCCACTGGCTGGCACGATGCACTTTACTCTTTTCCTTTGCGAAAACTTGACCTTTGTGTGGAGGGAGCAAATAAAATACCCCTTAACATCCCTAATGGCTGTGCACAGGTGCTCGGTAAGTGCTGGCTGAGTGTGATAACCGGGGCTGACCAGCTGGAGGGAACTGGGTCTCACTCAGCTCCGTTTACAGGCTTCTGGAGAGTTGCAAGCATAAGCACTCTTCCTTTGCCTGAGAGGACTCAGCATTGCTAATTCTGGTGTCAGGCTTTTGTCTGTGAGGTCTGCCTGTTGCCAAGAGACCACAAAAGGTTCTGGTTATAGGACAGAAGGCATTCCTGAAAAATGTAATGACTGTCTTCCGACCACAGCCATCTACCCCAGGCCACCCTTTTATGGCAGTTTCCCATTTTTACCCTTCTTGTGGGTTTTTCTTGCTTAGTTCTCCCATAAGGTTGTGTGAATAACACACAGAAATATGACAAGCCTGTACGGTGGAAAAATTCTCTCAACCATTTGTAAGCACACATTTCAGTGGCACCACTTATACCCCCAAAGCATTCATAGCCAACAAATATCTATTTCCTGAGTGTTTCACAGCCTGAATCAATCAAAACTGTCTGTTAAGCAGTAAGTTTTCACAGATGTACATTTTTACCCTCACTTCAAAGGGTTAAGCACTTAGCCAACAACTGCATAGAAACTTGGCAGGTGTGTGTGTGTGTGTGTGTGTGTGTGTGTGTGTGTGTGTGTTGGAGAGATGGCTCCGTGGTTCAGAATCTGTCCTTCCTGATTTTGTGGAGGATCCAAGCATGCACTTGGGCAGCTCACAAACACCTGTGACTCCAGCGGCAGGGGACCCATTTCCTCTGGCTTCCAAAGGCACCTGCATTCATGTGCATACACTGCCCGCCACCCCCACCCCCCCCATACATATAGCTAAAAGTAAAACAATACAAAACAAAACAAAAAACCCTTAAAAAGTGGGAGGGGACATGGGTGGCAGACAGGTTTTGTGACTTTGGACCCCATTGCTGTCTGGGACCTCTGTATAAGAGCTTTAGGATACGACACACAAGGGGAATAAATGAAAAGGAGCCACGTGATTATCTTGATGGATACAGAAACGACATTAGATAAAATTCAACATCATGTCATCACTACAACGTGGACAAATTAGATACAGGAAGAAAATACTTCACCAGTGCACCTATTTATGTTTGTAATCCCAACACGAATGGTGCCGAGGCAGGAGGATGGTGAGTTTGAGGCTAGCTTGATTTATATAATGAGTTTCAGCCCAATTAGTGACACCCTCTCTCCAAAAGGAAGGATAAATCTGACATAATAGAAGCCATGTGTGCCAAGCCGACAGCTCAGATGCTAAACAAGGCCTGGGATCCCTCTATGACTGCTTTATTCAACAGTATTCAAGGAGTCCCACCTGGAGCAACGGGGCAAAAGAAAGGGCACTGAAACTGGAAAACAGAAAGTGGCCACTCTGCAGATCACATGATGCGGGGACCCGCCCGGAGAGTAACGGTCTGTGTGAGGCAAGAAGGAAATCCTGTTCAACACGGCTTAGCTAGTGCTGCTCTGACACCAGGCGATTTATTTCAGACATAGTTAAATACAGAACAACTTTGGGGAGAAAGTTCCCTGGTGACATTTGTCACAATAAAGCTTAAGGTGAGACTGTATCAAAACTTCTGCAAAACAGGTACGTCCCCTCCGACAGGGCACAGGGGAGGAGCTGGCGTGGTCTACACAGTACCCGTGTCATCTTCCCTAGGCCACTGACTGAAAAGTAGTGCTTTAGGTAAAGGTCTACAGAGGAAGAGTCAGGGATAAACATAATAGTCTGGGGAAGTTCAGGTGTGGCCTGGTCCTGCAGACAGCACACATCACCAGGCTGTTAACTGCATTTCCTCTGCTGAGGAGATAATCTGCACCTTTAACGTTCCTGGTTTACCTGCTGCAGTGGCTCTCAAGCTGTGGCTTTCAACCCCAAAGGGTTTGCATATGAGATGTCTTGCACACCACATGTTTACATTATGATTCGTAACAGTAGCAGAATTACAGTTATGAAGTAGAAATGAAATAATGTTACGGTTAGGGGGGCCGTCACCACAACCTGAGAAACTGTGTTAAAAGGTAGTAGCATTAGGAAGGCCGAGAACCACTGCCCTAGTGCTTTATCTGTGAGAGGAGAGCAAGGACCTGGTGCCCTCTACAACACAATCTCGTACGAAGAAGAACCCCAGAGACTCCATTAGAGCACTATTATTAGAACAAAGTCAGCAAAGCTGTGAAATACAAAAACCATCACGGCTGTCAAATGTCGATAGTTTATCACCTGAAGCAAGAGTCAAGAAAGCAACGCCATCTCCAGGAGCTACAAAATACCTAGGAATGATGAAAGAGATAAATTTCAGTAGCGAAAGCTGGACTGTAAAGAATACATCACACACATGAAAACGGCAGGTCACAATAATCAACAGTATGAGAATGTTAATATGACCAGAGCACTCTACAGACATTCCCCATGAAAACCCTAATGACTCTGGAGTTATCTGAGAAGAAAAAAAATCTCAATTGAGAAACTGCCGCTGTTGGATCTGGCCGTAGGTGAGGAGCCTGTGGCGCACTAGTTCTCAACTTTCCTGATGGTGCGACTCTTTAAACACGGTTCCTTATATTGTGCCGACCCAAACCATATAATTACTTTTGTTGTTTCATAACTGTAGTTTTGCTACTGTTATGACTCATGATGTGAACAACAGTGTGATTTTTGATGGTCTTAGGCAACCCTTGGGAAAGGGTCCTGGCTCAAGCTGAGAACAGCTGCTGTAGGGCTATTTCTTAATTAGAGATTGGTGTGGGAGGGCTCAGACCATCGTGGGTGGCACCACTCCCGGGTTCCTGGTCCTGGGTGCTATTACAAGAAAGCAGGCTAACAGGTGGCACACGCCTGTAATCCCAGCACTCGGAGAGGTGGACGCTGGTGTATCTCTGTGAGTTTGAGGCCAGCCTGGTCTACAAAGAGAATCCAGGACAGCCAAGGCTACACAGAGAAACCCTGTCTCAAACAACAAACAAACAAACAAACCAAGAACAACAAAAAAGAAAGCAGGCTGAGTAGGTCCTGAGGAGTGATCCAGTAAGTAGCTCCACAGCCTCTGCCTTAGTTCCTGCCTGCTGGTTCCTGCTCTGAGTTCTTGCATTGGGCTCCCTCGTTGGGCTGTGCTTCAGGATGTCTCAGTCAAATTAAACCCTTTCCAGCATCTATAGGGGGAGGAGGTCTCCCTCAATCACAGACATAGGGGAGGGGAGAAGGGGGGAAGTGGGAGGGAGGGAAGAATGGGAGGAAACAGGGGAAGGGCTAACAATCGAGACGTAATATGAATAAAATAATAAAATGGAAAAAAAAAAGAAGTGAAGGGAAAGAAAGTAACTCCTGTAAAAAGAAATAAAATAAAATGTTATGCAAAAAAAACAAAAACAAAAACAAAAACAAAAAACCCCAAAACCCTTTCCTCCCTAAGTTACTTTTGGTCTTGGTGTTATCACAATAGTAACTCTGAGACACCAGTGCTGGACACACACACACACACAGCCTAAATTCACAATGACGCACGAAAATAAAGTTTTAAAATAATATGAATTAGCAAACTCTAGTAGCTCCCTCTGATTCCTAAGTAGCTGGTATTTGAGAATTTTCTGCCGTGTGCTTCTAAATCAGGTCAGATCTCACACATGCGATGACAAGGCTGAGTGACTGTTGGGCTCCCACTGCCTGGCACAGGAGTATAAAATGTGGTTACAGGACTTTTCAGTGTCAGAATAATAGTGTCTTGAATTTCCACTCTCTTATTTGCCTTCATCTTCTCCACAAAAGTCTTATCAGTTGCTGAGATTTATTGAGACTTACTTCCTGAAAGACATAGAATTAGACTTTAGTTTTAAAGGAATGCTAAGGAAAACATATGAATATGACAGGCCCCTCTACAACCCCTGGGATTTTGTTTCATGTTAATTAAAACCAAGGATATTTTTCATAAGAGCCTTGAAAACATTTGCATTCTCACTGAGCAATCTCAAGCACTCATTCAGTCTGCGCACTGGGGCCACCAGAGCCCACACAGAACCCCCACTGGCTTGCTCTGATTCCCAATGGCTGATGACTGCTCAGGAAGCGGCCTAGATAATAGCTGCCCATGATGTCACCACCAAGGCTCTCAAGACAGGCTGTGCCATGGCCACAGTGAGGGAACTGCTGCTTCCTGCAGCCCTTGCCTGCTGCTTTGCCTGGGGGGGGGGGGGGCGCGGGAGCGGCTTGGTGGTGTGTGTGTGCATGTGACAGCAGCCTGCAACACTGAGATGGTCACATGTCCCAGATCTAACATCTCTCCTTTGTTCCCACATCCCGAATGACAGAAACTGGTCCAGGTTCATCAAGCAGGCCCCCAAGTGCATCAGCAGCCCAGTTTAACACAACCAAGAAATATCCTCTTTCCAATAAAGCAGACATTAAGTGATGGCTCTGCGGAAACCACCTGCTCGTGTCACCAGCCAGTGTGTCACCTCAAACACCAGCAAGAAACAGTGTCACAACTTTTCCCTGAGACCTCCGAGCTGGGCACCTGGTCCATATTTTTATAAATTGCATTTAGAATGCATCCTCTACAGATTTTGCCGAAACAAACAAACAAAAAATGATGAACTGAGGTTTTCTGGAAAAAAGGCACACTTGTGTTAAAGACTCTGCACAGTTTGAGTGACTGGTTGGTAGTTTGTACTTGTGAGAGCTACAGTGATGCAGATCAGTGCCAGTTAGCTTGTGCTATCTTTAGCCTAGGTAATAGCCGCTTGGTACCTGTTTCTGTGTCTGACCTAATATCCTGTGACTGGTGGGTAAATCCTTTCAGAATGGATTATCTTCATCCATTCACTTTCACTGACCAAAAAGCTAAGTCATCAGATAATATCTAAAAAACAAAACAAAACAAAACAAAACAAACAAAACAAAACAAAACAAAAACCAAACCAAAACAAAACAAATGAACAACTCTAGAGCAGCTCTACCCCCAATTTGCTATAACTCACCTACCCGATGCTTCCAGTGATAAGTTTGAGCAATGTTCATGAGGCCCTAGATTCCACCTCTAGCAATTAGAAAAAAAATTTGAGCATGTTTTAAAGTAAAACACTAAGTTTAACAAACATTTCTAAATAAAAGGGGTGTGATTGATGTCAGATTTCCTTAACACTTTTGGGCATTTTAAAGGTTTATTTGTTTTTTATTCTCTGTGTATGTGTGAGTGTCTCTGAACCACATGTGTGTCTGGTGGCCTTTGGCAAGTGCTCTAAACAAGTGAGCCATCTCTCCAGACCCAAACACAAAAGTGTATATACTGTTTTCACGATTAACCAAACACTTGGACCTAAATATCACAGAGAAACATTAATCCATGGGTTTAATTTAGTTATCATCTCTGTACTTTATTATTATTAACTTCACTAAGTAATAAAATTGCTTCCTTAACTTCGGGGATCCCACCTACCATTTGAGGGGTCCCACCTACCATTTGAGGCTGCTGAAGATCTCAGCCTGTAACTAGCACAAATCCGATTTCAAAGTCATAGGCTTGGCCTGAAATTCAGTACTTTCAGAACAATGACACCTGAGACTCAGATTCACCATCCTGGCTCCTCTCTTCATCCTTGGTGGATAGTTTAGCTGGGCATAGAGTTTTTAAGGATGGTTTTGCTGGCAATTAAATTTTTCCCTGACATTTTTTTTTTTTTTTGCCTCAAAAATACATCACTTGCTGCTTTCTGACCTCATACTCAATGATACCAGTAGAATGAAAGTGAAGGGATAGGCTGGGTGTGGTGGTGGCACATGCCTTTCTTCAATCCCAGCACTCAGGAAGCAAAGAGAGGCAGATCGCTGTGAGTTCGAGGCCAGCCTCGTCTACAAAGTGAGGCCAGGACAGCCAAGACTACACAGAGAAACCCTATCTTGAAAAACCACAAAAAGAAAGGAAGGAAGGAAGGAAGGAAGGAAGGAAGAAAGAAAGAAAGAAAGAAAGAAAGAAAGAAAGAAAATGAAAGGATAGAAAATATGTGGCCGGAGGACAGACGGGTTGGCAGTAGAGCACTCACCTAGTATACTTAAGGCCTTAGATTCAGTTTCAGGTACCAAAGGGATAGAAGCATGCGTGCTAAACAAAAATGAGGAGTAACTGCACTGTGCAGATAAAGTAAGCTTTAGATAAGACAGTATAGTTATAAACAAACAGCAGCACTTGCTCTCTGTTTTTGTTTGTTTGCTTTGTTTTTCTGATAGAACGAATAGCGGGAAGACATAATAATCATTCACAGAGTTATCTATTCGCACCGCTAAATTCATACCTGGTAAGAGCTATCTGCTTTAAAAATTGTGCCTTTGGGAGGCTGGAAAGGTGGCTGTTCTTCTAAGGACTTAGACTCAGTTCCTAGGACCCACATGACAGGTCACAATGTGTGTAGCTCCAGTTCTGGGAGAGCTAATACCCTCCTCTCGTCTCTGAGGACACCAAGTATGCGTATGGTACACATACGTACATGCAGGCAAACATACTCTTACACATAAAATAAAAATGAATTTTTTTAAACTAATAAAATTATACTTTTGGGATTTTGGAATACATTCAGCAAAAACTAAAAGAATTAAAAGAAGACATGACAGCTTAAAAATTATAGCTACAGATTCAAATAGCCTTCTCTCCGTATTGGAGTAAGAAGATCAGGGATGTGAATAACACTATTAAAGAGCTCAAGTAAGCATGTGTCGAAGACCCCATCTAGTGACACAGATTGTATAGTAAGTATGTGTGGAAAACTTTTTGCTACAGACCATAAAACAAAACAGTAACATTTTTATTACATTTATTTATTTTATGTATTCATGACATGCATGTGTAGGTCAGAGGGCTACTGTGGGAGTTAGCTCTCCTCTCCCACCATGTGGGTCTCAGCAATGAGCCTCAGGCCATCAGGCTTGGTGGCCAGTGCTTTACCCACTAAGCCATCTCTCCAGTCCACCTGCCAAAAAAAATCAACTCAAAAGAAATCTAATCATTCAAGGAAGGCTTCTGACCACGGTAAAATATTTTAGAAATCAAACAGTAGAAATCCGGGAAGTTGGGGCCGGAGAGATGGCTCAGCGGTTTAGAGCACAGTCTGCTCTTTCAGAAGTCCTGAGTTCAATTCCCAGCAGCTACGTGGTGGCTCACAACCATCTATAATGTGATCTGATGCCCTCTTCTGGCCTGCAGGCGTACATGCAGGCAGAGCACTGTATACATAATAAAGAAAGAAAGAAATATTTAAAAAAAGAAAGAGAGAGAGAAGAAAAGGAATCCTGGAAGTTCGTACGCATTAGTAAATACAGCAGATGCTTCCAACTAGCTCTGGTCAAAGAGGTGGTGATAGATACGTGGATGCCTTGAACCCAGTGAGAGCAAAGCCTTGATGAGCCAAAATGTCTGAGGCCTGGAGCCTGGGCAGAAGGTATCGCATGGATGTTTATTGTAAAGGAAAAGCATCACCCAGAGCAAGTCCCAACCACAGCCTATGAAAGGAGCAAAAACTAAGGCTGGGGAGAAATTAATACAACGAAAAGCAGGAGATAGTCAAGAAAATAAATGAAAGTAAAAGCTGATCCTTTGCCAGGGTCAATACAATTTATAAACCTTTGGCTATGTTGAAAAAAATAGAAAAGATATATAGTCATAGAAGCAGAAATTAAGTTAAAGACTCTACAAAACTTAGCAGGATTATAAGGAATTTATTATTATTGTTGTTGTTGTTGTTGTTATTTTGAGTACTTTGAAACATGGTTTCTCTGTGTATTCCTGGATGTCCTGGAACTCACTCTGTAGACCAGGCTGGCCTGAAACTCAGAGATCCCCCTGCCTCTGCCTCCTGAGTGCTGGGATTAAAGGCGTGCGCCATCACTGCCATGCATATTGTTGCCACGAAATATTATTAAAGCGTTTTAAAATAAATGCTTTTATCGTGCACATGCATCTGGGTTCCCTCGGAGGCCAAGAGGCGTCAGACCCTGTGGAGCTGTAGTTGAAGGTAGTGTGACCTGTCCAGTGTGCGTGTTCTCCTTTGGAAGAGCAGCCACCAGTTCTAACGGCTGACCTAGCTGTGCATCCCAAACTAAAAACCCTCTATCAACAAAGTGGACAGAGCAAATGAATGGGTCAGATTCTAAGAAAGAGGTACAAATGAATTCAATAAATTTAGAAAATTAGAATGTATAGTTAATTTAAAAAACCAAACAACATATTATAAATAAGCTCAAAAAAGATCGATAATAAATGTAAATGACCAAACAAAATCTTTAAAAGAAGACCTCCAAATTTAAGAACAATAAGTCTAGTTCTATATTGCTCATAGGAATATACAGAATCACAACAACAAATATTGATTATAGAGGTTTGAGAAAAGATACAGTGGAGAAATATCCTGATGAAAATCAAGCCGGTACACAAATATTGCATCAGATAAGGATGCTTTAGGAGCAAAGTTGATACTGCTGAGAGGGTTGACATGCTTTGAATGTGTCCCTCTCCAAAATCTGGATGCTTCCCACTAATAGGATGAAGAGGAGACTGTAAGAGCCAGGTAGGCTGCAGGGATGTGGGGGGTGGCGGGGGCGGGGGCTGCTCCCTGGTGGATGAAATTCTAAAGAAGCTCCCTGCTGCACCCAGCCTGTTTACTCTTCTGTCTTCCATCCTGTGCAGATGCAGCTGAGAAGGCCCTTGTCAGTGTCTGCTGGTCCCTTGGTCTTGGACCACCCAGGCTCTGGGCTGTGATGAGTAAATTTCTGCTCTGTGCAAGTCACTCAGTGCATAATAGGTTTTATAAGTCAGGTAAGAACCAACTTAAGAACACTCTACCTTGAAGAAAGATGTAGCAGTCATCTCGTGCTGCTGTGACAACATTCTTTAGACTGGGTGATTTTTGTTTCTCATAGTCCTGGGGTCTGGGATGTCCAAGATCATGACAGCAACAGGGTCGGTGTCTGGACTGGGTATACCTTTAGTGTTCTCAACATAAGAAAGGCAGAGAGCACTGTGTCCTCATTGGTGCGGGGGGGGGGGGGGGGGGAGGATGGCAGGGGGGGGGGGGGGATGGCAGGGGGGGGGGGAGGATGGCAAGGGCGGGGCGGGAGGAGAGACAGAAGGGCAGAGGGCACCAGAGTGCCTCTCCACCTTTCTCACCATACACTGATGCAAGCATGAGGCCCCCGCCTGCTGACTCTGCTCTGCTTGAGAACCTCTCCTTTCAATGCCTTAATCTTGGATTTTCAAGTTCCAGTAAGTGTGGTTTGGCGAGACACATGTCACCAATGGAGGAAATCCTACAGCACCTCCAGAGTCTGAACACACTCAAAATGATTTTCTTTTAATAATTCTGAAACTTCATCTATTAAGTTAAGGTCTTCACATATTGAGTGCTTAGGCTTTTTGAATTCCAAGAGGTAGTAAATAAGATTTAAAAAAAATCATTAATACCTTTAATCGAAAAGTTCATTGTAATGCCACTTACAGCAAGCACCCTCTGCAGTCAGATCGTGCTAACCCTGATATGCACTTGTAGATTCTACGTTGTTTCACTTTTACATCTGTTTATATCTAAACCCACAGCAGACTACCTTAATGTGTGAAAACTTGTGCATTGGTTAATTGACGAGGGCAAAGGTCAAGAGTGTGTTTAAGCATTTACTGTACTTACTGAACAATCATGAAACATGTTGAGGTTTATGAAATACATCCAAGCTGACTTTAGGAGTAGATTCATTTTGAGCCCAGAATACCTTATCTTAGAGAAAAAATAATACTCAGAAATAACGTATGTCCAGCCGGGCATGGTGGTACATTCCTGTAATCCCATCACTTGGTGGGGGTAGATACAGGTAGATCTCTGTGAGTTCAATGACAGCCTGGTCTACAAAGTGAGTCCAGGACAGCCAAAGCAACACAGAGAAACTTCCACTTGAAAAAGAAAGAAAGACAGAAAGAAAGAAAAGAAAAAGAAAAGCCAGGTGTGGTGATGCATGCCTTTAATCCCAGCACTTAGGAGGCAGAGGCAGGCAGATCTCTTGTGAGTTAGAGGCTAGCCCGGTCTACAAGGCGAGTCTAGGACAACCAGGGCTCTGTTATACAGAGAAACCCTGTCTTGAAAAACCAAAAAATAAAATTAAAACAAAACAAAACCCCCAAAACAGAAACAAAACAAAAAACACACGATGGCCAGCTTACTCTGAGAGAATATACATATAAAAATACTGAGAGCAACAGATTTTATCACTCCAGTGAGTAAAATTGTAACTCAAATCCATGCTGATAAAAATAAATGCATTGACACATTCTTATAACAGAATGCCAACCAAAACATGTGTAGTGCATGATACAGTTGGACAGTAACTATTTGACAAGTGTCACATCAATAATTAATAAAAGTGAGAGTTGTCAGTGAAGCCAGGCATGGTGGTGTACATCTCTTTATCCTCGTACTTGGGAGGATTTAGTAGGAAGGTGTGGGACAGGCTACATAGTGCACTGTAGGCCAGCCTGAGTTACATCATGAGATCCTGTCTCAAAAATCGAAGAATAAACAACCCATAATAACAACTGAAGAATTGTCTGCGGATGCTGCTATGTGTATACAGTTTTGATGAGGCCAGCAAGATAGTTCAGTGGGTGAAAGAAATCTCTTGCTGCCATGCCAGGTGAGCTGAGTTCAGCCCCCGAGAGCCCACACTGTTATTTATGTAATTCCTGTAGTGGAAGGAAGGAGGTGACTCCTACAGGCTGGTCTCTGGTCTCCACGGGCATGCCGTGATGCACTGCCCCATAAATAAATAGATGTAAAAAAACCAAAACAAAACAGGATACGTCCGGTCTCAAGGTGTCTCCACATAGCACGCTAGTCACAAAGAGAACAGCAACTCTGGAGGGGAGAAGCCTGGAGAATGCTGGTTTATCTGGGGTAGAGGCTGGTTTCCCAGCAACACAGGAGACAAGTGCACAGCATCACTCCCTGGCAACTCTGCCAAAGAAACAAAATCTGGACCTCACCACGAGGAGACGTCAGATAAGCCTGAGTTGGAGGACATTTTCCAAAATGATTGGTCTGTAACCCTGAAAACGTCAAGGCCTCCAGGGGCTAGGCAGGGTCTCAGGCTGAGGGCGATTAAAGAGGAGTGATACGTGCAGCGTCGGATCTGGTGTAAGCCCTAACACGTCCACAGCAACGCCGGATGAGACTAAGATAACTGACAAGTGCAGGGGCTTTTCACTACTAACCTCCTGAATTTGACAATTGCATGGCAGTTATGTAAGAGACCATCTTTCTTTGCAACCCTACAGTGCCAGGCTGGGAAGGAAAGGGCTCCTCTCTAATTTACTTTCATATACACAAAAGCAAGCATGGCAGGGGAGTTTGAATAAAGAATTTCCATAAATTCCTGATATAGTCCTTTAAAAAATTATTTGTGAATGTGACATATGTGTGCCTGTGTGTGTGTGGGGGGGGGTGATGTAGAGGTCAAAAAACAACTTTTTCCATAATTTGGCTATTATTTTCTGTCTATAAGTGTTTTGTCTGCGTGTATATCTATGCATCGCATACATGCCTGATTCCTATGGAGGCCAAAAGAAAGTGTGAGGTCCCCTGGGATTAGAGTTACAGATAGCTGTGAGCTACCATGTTGAACCTGAGTCTCCTGCAGGAGTAGCAGCAAGTGCTGTTAACCACTGAGCCACCTCTCCATTCCTGCTGGTACAATTATTTTTTTGGTGGGGCATGGGAGGGTAGTGAGGTTTGAGATAGGGTCTCTCTGTGTAGCCTTGGCTGTCCTGGAACTTGTTCTGCAGATGAGGCTGGCCTCGAACTCACAACAATACACCTGTCTCCGCCTCCTGAGTGCTGGGATTAAAGGAGGTGTGCGCCACCATGCCAAGTGATACTGATTCTTAAAATGTGGGTTTTAGTTGTAGCTCAAAAATGTCAAATTACATTTATTGTGTGCCTGTGTCTGTTTCCCTGTCCGTGTGTGTGTGTGTGTACGCGCACAAGAATTCCAACCATGGCATGCATATAGAGGTCAGAGGGTAACTTGTAGGGCTCAGAGCTCTCTTTCTAACCTGAGTTTCAGAGATTAAACATAAGGCTGTCAGCCTTGTCTGAGAGCGACTTGCCCACCGAGCACTTCTCTCTCTCACTCATAGGTAGACCGCACTACAGTCCTTCCACAAATGGTCTCACTGCGTCTTTCTAATGTGCCTTCTGTCCCCACAGAACATGCCACGGGACAGGTTCACGCTTTGTGTGTTTCTTCTGGGCAGATGGAAATAAAAGTAGGAAGTGGCGGTGGTGCTGTTTTTTTTTTTTTTTAATAGCTAAAACACTCTGCATCTTGAAAAGCAATAAAGCACACTGCAGAAGCCGGGTGCATTTCCAAACCTCTTGCTCATTACAGAGATATGCATCTAAGGAACTTTGGGCCGAGTTCTAGGGCAGCTCTTATGAATTCTAACAAAAAGGGATCTGTTTCCAAGCTCACAAGGGCAGGTCTGGAAGCTCCATTAATTTAAATAATAATTTCTAATTAATTCCTTAGTCATTTCCTGATTTTCTGAAATAATTGGGTTTCAAAGTGGCAACCCTTAACATTGGGTGAAACTGAGAATGCTGGGACTGACTCTCTGAGCTAAACTTTTAGCTGTTCGTGAAAATGCAAAACCAGAAGCCGGGGCCTGGGTTGAGATGCGTCATCTGCAACAACAGTCTATTTGTGGTCTCTGGAGTGCAGAGGCCCAGTGCTCCCAGGGGACGGTAAGCATCCAGTGCCACGTGGAATCACACAGGTGCTTCTCCTGGCTGAGGCTCAAGGCCTGATAACACAAAGGATAGCAGTAAGGCCACAGTGGGAACAGATCCAAATTCTCTAGCCAAGCTTGTCAGCATAATTGCAGCTCCATATTGGGGGTTGAGGGCTGGAGGCTGGGAGCGGGGGAGCAGACGTAGGAGTGGGGTAGGGAGGTCTTCAGGGACTTGTCTTCTTGCCTTCCTTGGCCTTGCTAGCTACTGACCACATTACTAGCGGCCCCTCCCTCTGTGGCTGGGCTGCCTCTACTCCACGGGGTACTTACTACCTGGCTGCTGGGCACTGCCAAGGCTCGTGTGCCCTCATAACTATTCTGGGTGCGGCTGTTGCTAACCCCCCCTCCCCCAGCTTCAATGCCGTCATGCATAGTCTTCTGCTGCTAAATAAGGTGACTGTACAGTTTTAGAAAATAAGGAAATGCCTCAACCCACAGGCTAATAAACTAGTCTCTAGTCTATAAAAAGTTTCCCAGAAAGTCCTGTTAACTGAGCTTTCCTGATAAGCAGGGGCAGATTTATCACGAAGCCAACAAGGCTCCAGCTACAAAGTCCGCCACTTGCAGAGGCCCCTGAAGGCTGTGAGACCTAACGTGTGCTTACACTGCCATATGTACTCTCTTTCTTTCTTTCTTTCTTTCGTATGGTATTTTAACTACCATTGGTTATGGCTGTTGTCTCTCTTGTGGAAGGAGGTGTCCCCTCCATACCACTTTTCTTTGTGCCCATAGGTTTTTTTGGGGGGCGGCTGGGCAATTTTGAGAGAGATTTATTTTGCTTATTTATTTCTGTGTGTGTGTGTGTGTGTGTGTGTGTGTGTGTGTGTGTGTGTGTGTGTGTGTGTGTGTGTATGTAAGTAATGTTAGATCCCCTGCACCTGGAATTGCAGGCAGCTGCGAGCCATATTGTGGGAACTGGACTTAGGTCCTCTAAATAGTAGCCAGCGCTCTTCTCAGATGTGCGCTCTCCTGCTCCAAAGGGCAATCTTAGGACCTGGGTAAGGGTGCATGAATGGATGCTAAAGTCATTCTTCTGTGTTAGCTAGGAGGATTCCATGTGGCTCAAAGTCACTCTGATGTTTGTTAGCTCCCTGGCGCAGAAAATGGCCCCACCCCCAACTTCCAGCACAAACTGAACTCAAGACAGAAAGTGACAGAGGGAAAAATGCGGGGTGAAGAAAAAGGAGCCTTGGCTGGACCTTGGCTGTGGAAAAAGGAAAAGCCCTTCTGGAAAAATCTCACCTTCGTTATAAAGGGAAGCAGCCCTTATCTGCTGTGTGCGTGTGGCTCTAGAAATTTCTGTCCACTCAAGGAAGCCAGCCCGCCTGGCAGCTGCTTCATTTCCCTTACTTGAGGGAACTGGAATCAGCCATTTCTCAAGAGCTCCATGTCTGAAAAAGTAAGGTTTGGTAAAGCAGGAGCGTAAATGTCCTGAGAGACGACCGGGTTCAGAAAGACCCCGAGGAGAATCTTTTATAAAATGGCACTTCCTTTCAGATTATTCTATTCCAAGTTCCAAGGTCATAGGTAAATAGTTCATTTATTTGGGGCCCTTTCCTCATGTCAGCTCCTGGGCAAAGTGTCCCCAGTATGCTTATTCAATGCATTAACCCAGTGAGGGAGTTGCTACAAACTTCAAGTTTGGTGACAAACCAGTCAGTGTTTCAAGGGGTTCTGTAACCTGCCAAGAGCACCCCGACCCCGGCTCGGAAGTAGTAGTGCAGTGGGCTGGATGTGTGGTCACAGGCCTTGAGGGGGTGAGGGGACGGGGTGACCTGAGACCAGGAATTCAAGACCAACCCCAGTAACACAACGAGACCTCACTGCAAAAGATAGAAGAGGACTGGGGTGTGTCTCGGTGAGAAACCAGTTGCTTAAAGTGGGTAAAGCCCTGTATAACCCTGGATTTGATCTCCATCACCAGAACAAAGAAAGAAAGAAAGAAAGAAAGAAAGAAAGAAAGAAAGAAAGAAAGAAAGAAAGGGGGAGCGGAGCATGGTGCCTTCAATCCCAGCACTTGGGAGGCAGAGGCAGGTGAATCTCTGTGAGTTCAAGGCCAGCCTGGTCTACAAAGTGAGTCTAGGACAGCTAGGACTTTTTGTTTTGTTTTGTTTTGTTTTGTTCCAGACAGGGTTTCTCTGTGTAGCCTTGGCTGTCCTGGACTTGCTTTGCAGACCAGGCTGTCCTTTCACTCACAAAGATCCACCTGCCTCTGCCTCCTGAGTGCTGGGATTAAAGGCATGCACAACCACACCCAACATAAAAGGATTTTAATTTACACAGGAAGTGGTGGGAATTGGATTGTCAGCACTTTGCAGTCTACATGAAATGCCACGTAGTCATTAATAAATATTGACATCATGAAAATGAGACAAATAATACCAGGCTCTTGGTGAAATAGACACCACCACCTATATTCTTATCAAAATTAAAATTTTTAAAAATCATACAAATAAATAAAAAATCAAACCTGATTCTCATCAAGCCTCTTTATCAGTTACATAAACTGCAAGAGAGAGAGAGAGAGAGAGACAGACAGACAGACAGACACAGACAGACAGACAGACTGACAGACAGAAGATGGTAAAAAGTGTGGTGGGAATTCCATGAAAAAACTCCAGGCTGTGGGCAGTCCACAGGAAAGGCAACCTGGTTTCTGAACAAGTTAATTGCAGGGGATTTTAAAAGGCAGGAGTGCTGAAAAGGAGAACATGTGAATAGAAGGCAACTTGAGAGAAATAATCAGTTTAATGAATGGGTTCTGATCCTAACAAGCACTCAGCACTACTGTAGGATCGAAGGCAACCACAGAAATGACTGAATGGATATTTATAAAAATTAGGATGTTGTTCATTTTTCACATAGGTTAATGCTATTGTTGGGGTTTTCATTCTTTATATTTTAGGCACACATACTGAAATATTTATAGAGGAAATATGTTGTCTGGGATTTGTTCCAAAATAAAAAGGAAGGAGATGGCTAGGAATGCAGATGAAAAAAAAATCATGCTCATGTTGATGACTTTGAAACACAGCAGGGGGTGGATGAGAGTTTAGTATGCGTTTATATGTCTTTATACAAATATAACTTGGCATACATTTTGAAGATATACCAAAAAATTAAGACCTAAAAATTATATATGATCCTACTTTAATTACATGTATTTCTATGACCCAAGGTTGGTTTTCTCCTTGTTCTGAAAAGGAAATGCTTTCAGTATTAAATCATGTATTTAAAGTATTCTTCCACGTTGCAACAACTTTCTCCCTTCTCACGTCACTGAGTATGATTTGCCTTCCTTCCAGGTGCATTATCACCTTCTTTCTCTACAGGTCCAGCCAGTGGGGTAGATAGCTTCCAAAACAGACGCTCGACTCCTGGTTCTGGAAAGCGCAGCAGCAGGAGGCCAGTGCCAAGACCAGTGCCAACACCAAGATAAGCGTGGAAGAGCAGAGCTTTGGAGACTTCATTCAGCATCTTGGTCCCTTTTGTGGTGGTTTGAGTAAGAATGGCCCCATAGGCTCATATATGGTTAGTCATCCAGGAGTGACACTGCTTGAGAGGGATTAGGAGGTGTGGCCTTGTTGGAGGAAATGTGTCACTGGGAGTGGTTTCAAGAGCCCAGTCTCTCTCTCTCTCTCTCTCTCTCTCTCTCTCTCTCTCTCTCTCTCTCTCTCTCTCTCTCTCTCTCTCTCTCTTTCCTCCCCCACCCCCTGCACCCCGCCCGCGGATCTGGATGTCCTCCATAGTGATGATAATGGACTAAACCTCTGAACCTGGAAGCCAGCCCCAATTAAAGAGTTGCCATGGTCATTGTTTCTTCACAGCCACAGACCATGGACCAAATCACCTTCTCACACAAGAGCTTTTCTTTTCCTTTTTTCTTTCTCCAACCATAAATTCCATGATAAAAAAATTCCATGCTCAGTGCCACCACGGCCATGAGGGAAATTAATGTGTAGGCCTTGAGTGTATTTTTCACTTACAGATGGTTTGATGTTCCATTTTATGTCACCCAGGGGTTTGAGACTTGCTTTCAAGCATCCAAACAGCACCGTCAAATGAGAATAGGTTTTAAACAAAGCAAACTTGAAGAGAAGGCAAGTCTGATATATGCTACCAACACGGCTGGACTGTGACAAAAGGCAGACATAAAATGGCCATCTGATTCAGATGTGCTTTCTAGTCAGCTTCGCAGAGACAAAATGGGATAAGATTACCAGGGCTGAGGTGAGGAAATACAGAGGTTCTTCAATAATACAGAATTTTGGTTCACAGTGATAAAAGCTTCTGAGTTACAGTTGGCAAGTATGGGCCTGGCATGTGTGGTCAAATATGCACACAAAGTATCCATTACAGGGTCTAAATGTTGGGCAGCGCTGCTTTCATTTTTGCTGTTATGTGCTGTCAACCCTTATCGCATGTGGACTCTCTCCCAGACCCTCTGCAAAAGCGTGCTCCGAGCGCTGCAGCATGCCGCAGTCAGCAAGGCGCACAGCTGAGAGGCGGCTTGCGTGATGTTCCGCCAAACCAAACTCAGTCCACCTGACTGTAGAACTCAGGCACAACTCCATTCCACCTCTGACACTTTTGCTGAGGAAAATATTTGCACACTAGAGTGCTGAATATAAATAAGCAAAGCCCCTGGGAAAGGGCTAACAGTTGAGATTAGAACCTGGAATAGAACAGCCTTTGAGGGCATCACCCTTTACAGCTAAGCCTCCCAACAGCCTAGGCAAAATGAAAACTAGGCATTGAGTGGTGTCTGATTTATTTTTCTTTTATTTCTTCTTTTTTTTCTGTTTTTTTTTTTCTTTCTTTTTCTTTTTTTTGGGACAGGATTTCTTGGCTGTCCTGAAACTTACTCTGTAGACCAGGCTGGCCTTGAATTCACAGAGATCCACCTGCCTCTGCCTCCTGAGTTCTGGGATTAAAGGCGTGCATCATCATTGCCCAGACGGTGTCTGATTTATAAAAAGAAACTTTACTGCTCTTCTGTGCCCTAGTGCCAACTCATTCTCTCATCAGCAAAACCCAAGCAATTCACACCCTTCAAAAGACATACTCGAAAGACTAATGTTCCCATGCCATAAACAGGCAATAAATTGTGTTTGATTTGTTTTCTTTTTCTTTTTCTGTTATCTTTCTTTTCCTTCCTTCCTTCCTTTCTAATTTTGAAAAAAAAAAAAGAAAGAAACAAAGACATGTATTCCTGACACCAAATTCTAAGCTAAATTGTGGGTGTGTTTTCTTATAGAGGGTGACCTATGGGACAATGTCACCATAAGCTGGGACGTGCCACAGTCCACATAGCCACTTCTGGTATCAGCCCCCAGCATAGGCAAGGCATAGCATTTCAGTCTGTGGGAGATGGTGGGTCTCCTGCATCGCCATGAACTGCTGTGCCAAGTGCACAAAAGCAGTAGCATTATTATATGTACAACCCCATATTGCTCTGGATCCTAGCCTTGTGGCTTCACCTGTGTTCCATTTGAAATGTTGGTTTAAATCAGGCCCTCTGCTTTGGAAGGGTTCTTTGTGGAAGAAAGTATGTTTATATTTTGAAATTTTACATTTATCATAAAGAGCTCATTCTGAAAGCATATTTTGCTAATTTTTCTGAGATTAGAAAACTCAAAGTACAGAGGACTAAAAATTCTTCTTTGGGACTGCTAGAATGTCCAAGCCAGTGAAAGCCCCTCACAGCCTGGATTTGATCTCCAGAGATCTTTAGTGTTTAAGGTGGAGGGAGAGAACTGACTCCCAAAAGTTGTTTTCTGACCTTCACACGTGCTCAAGCACACACACACACTGACACAGACACACACTGACACAAACACACTCACATATTCACAGAGACACACTCACACAGACATTCATATACTCACACTCACATAAGCAATAAATTTTTAAAAATTCATTTTATGTATACAGTGCTCTATCTACATGTACACCTGCAGGCCAGAAGAGGGCATTAGATCACATTATAGATGGTTGTGAACCATCATGTGGTTGCTGAGAATTGAAGTCAGGACCTCTGGAAGAGCAGCCAGTGCTCTTAACCTCTGAGCCATCTCTCCAGCCCCCAATAATGTTTAAAAGTTTTTGTTTGTTTGTTTACTGTATCATGGAGTTAGCTGTGAGATACACATAAACATACACACACACACACACACAAAGCCACATCCTAAGAAAGGGACATGGCTGTCCCTCATAGTGGGTTAATGGGTAGAACATACAAGGCCTTCTAGGAATATTAGCTGTTCCCCAGTTCCTTGTAGCATCTGAGGAGCAAATGTGTTGGACTCTAAGTTCCCCAAGCTTCGAATCCCCAGGATGGACATGCAGGCACATGCTGGGGTGGGTAACCCTCTGTGGGCCTTTGTTGTTGCTTGTATGCTGCTTGTTCAGGTTTAAACCAGACCTTTACGTCATTATCTTAGAGAAAGTTGGTAGATGACCATGGTGCTTCTCAGTTCTGCTGTTCTGTAACCGGTTCTTTGGGCAGAAGACACTGAGTGACCAAGGAAGGAGACCGAGGAGGAAGTTATCCTGACAGTAATGCCCCCGCGGGTGGCAACTGTGTAAGCTGGACTGTGACTCAGGCCTTCTTGCAGGGCAGGGCAACAACAGAGCAAGGCCCGTGAGAAACAGCAACCGGAGCTGTTTTGTGCCGATTACAACTGTGAACAAACTTCCTCTTTAGGTCTTCCTTGTCATTCTAAAATGCAAGGACAAGGACTGGTTATCAATGCAGAGGGTGCGCTAGGCAGGGACAGTGTCTTGACCAGCAGCAGGGAAATCACCCAGTGAGCAAAGCCATCGGTGCCAGGAGACGCACACTCATCTTGCTACATTTACATTTTGTGTTGATGATAGCTGGATTGTGGGGAACTGCCTCGTTTTGAGTATTGATAAATAAGAGATTCAAGTATTTAGTGTCTTTCTTGTAGATATGCATTTCAGTCCATAGTGAGAAAGAACCCTCTTTTTTTTTTAAAGATTCTTTTTTTTTTACTTAGGTGTATGTGTGTGAGGCTGCATGAACTCATGTGCACTGCGTGAGCGCAGGTGCCCAGGTTGGCTAGAAGGAGTCCGATCCTTTGGCTCTGAAGTAACAAACGGCTGCGAGCGGCCCAGTATGAGCACTGGGAACTGAATTTGAGCCTTCTGCAGGAAAAGTGTCTCTAGCCATCACTCCAGCCTCCACTATTCTTTTAAAAGACGTTTCTCTTTAGATGGTGTTTCAGCTAAATATACTAACTTTAAAAAATTATATAAACTGACCGTCAGTAATTTGTATCTGTAGTATCACCTCCAACAGCTGTTAATAGGAGACAAATGGCATCACTTCCCTCCTGGTGGACACATCTCTGAGACATTCTTGGCCCAAATCCCTCATGTTGAAATTTATTCAAGTCTCTAGATCTAACTGCAAATTTCTAGGCCACATAAGCAAAGGGTTAAGTGAAGATAAAATAAGCAAAGTGCAGAGTTATAGGAAACCCTTTAGAACGCTGACCTAGCTTTTCTAATACAAAAGGAAAAGAAAGATAAAAAGATGAGGGCTATGTGATCTGAAGATCAAAAATAGACAATTATATATTAACTGTACAATACATAGTTTTTATTTGGATTCTGATTTTCACTTAAAATATGAAAAATAATTACGAAACAACCAGATAAAGATATTGAAGACAGTTACATTTGAGGAGTGGTTGGGTTGAGACAGGGTCTTCTTATGTAGCCCAGGCTAGCCTTGAACTTTCTGTGTAGCCTAGGCTTGCTTTGAACTTACAGTCTTCCACCTCAGCCTTCCAAGTGGTGGGGTTACAGGTGTACACCATTCTGCACAGCTCAGGCCTGTTAATTTTGTGAGGTTTTGTGATGATTATCATTGTGTTAAAACCGTTCTAATAATTTAAAGATTTCTACATATAGGGAAAACAATGTATGACTTTAGATTTGCTTCAAAATAGTCTGATGGAGAAAAAAGGATATAGTGAAAGGGGAAGGCTTGGGAGCTGGTCTCTCTCATACAGTAGGAATTTCCCATAATACAAGATTTATTTCAAAAGTAGCATCAAAGGCCAGACATGGTGGCATACACCTGTAATCCAGTACTCAGGGAGGCAGAGGTAAACACATGGCTGTGAGTTCAAGGCCAACCTGGTCTACAAAGCAAATACAGGATAGCCAAGGCTACACAAGAAACCGTCTCTCGAAAAACCAAAAAACAAAAACAAAAACAAAAACAAAACAAAAAAAACCAACCCAAAACTAAAAAAAAGTAACATCAAGCCAGGTATAGCAGCACTGGACTTTAATCCCAGGGCTGGGAAGGCAGAGGCAGGTGGATCTCTGAGTTCAAGGTCAGCCTGGTCTACAGAGCTAGTTTGAGGACAGCCAGAGCAACATAGAGAAACCCTGTCTTGGTTAAAAAATAAAAAGAAAGAAAGAAAGAAAGAAAGAAAGAAAGAAAGAAAAAGAAAATAAAAGAAAAAGAAAGAAAGAAATCGAAAAAGAGAAAGTAGGATGAATCGTTACTTCTCTTGCAAGGCTTTACCTTGCACATTCTTGAGAAGGAGTCAAGGACGCAGACTTTGCTCATGCTTCTGAAGGTTGAGGTAAGCTTGGAGGTGGCATCTGCAGTGAGCTTGCTTATCACTGATATGTGCTAAGTTTCAAGTGGAAACAAGCTGCTGAGGTGGCTATTTAACATATCAAAGCAGGCCTGGCGTCCAGGTTCTCCCAGCCTTTCTCAGTCCCTACCTGTTACAGGGTATGGCTGCCATACCCTGGCCCCTATATTCCTCAACTCTTCAGCCCAGGCACTGGGCTGCCCCTCCCCCAGAGGCTCTTCCTATATAATCCAGACATGTCGGTTGGTTGCCTGCCCCTTTTTGTACCTCTGACCTCCTGGCTTCTGTACCCGGTTCCCCTCTCTCCACTGTCTCTTCTTCCTCCCTTCTCCCACAAGGCTCAGCTCGGTCTGGTCAACTCTGGACTCTCCCAGATGTCTCCGCCTCTACCCACGCTCTCCCTTTTATCTACAATAAACTATGTCCTCCACCATGCCTAGGAGCAGTCATGTCCTTTCTGTTTTATTTCTTCTTCTTTTTATTTTTCCATTCAGTATGTTGAACTCTTGAAAACTAGAGAGCCACCTTCCCCCACAACTATTAGTGACAACATTGTTGTTTGACAGGAAAGAATCAAGGCACAGAGGACCACAATGTCAAACCTGGAACACACATTTTTTTCCTCCTTGTCTTCATTTAAAGCCCAGGCTGTCTTTACATTTCAGCCCGAACCCGGAAGATTCTGGGCTCCGGGCCAGGTCTCTCCTGTTACCACTTTCAGATACGGACCTGGGTCGTCGGATGGGCTGTAGAGGAAATCCAGAAGAGGCAGAAAGAAAACCTGGCTACACATGATGCACCTGGCGCACAGAAAGAAATACAAACATACTACCAGTCAATTTACATGGACGCCAGAGCCAGATCCTCTTTTTATTTTCAGAAACATGGGGGGTGTTTGGCTAGATACCCAGCAAACCACAACTGAGAAAACAGGGTATACTGCACATGAGCCGTAAGCCCTGTTTGGTCTCCTGGGTTTGCTTACCCTATGTTTCTAATGCCTCACCCCACGTGGAATTCCAGGGCCCACATCCCAGATCTCAGGAGGCTTTCAAAGTTCAAAGTTCTCTTGTTCGCAAACTCCCAAATTCCTGACATGTACTAAGTGGGGGCCGTGGGGGCCTTCATGGTAAGTAACTTAGAAAAAAGACTTGTAATAAAACAAGCATTTTCTGAACAGGAAGAATAACAGACCCAAACAGAGCCCCAGATGGCTTTGTTTGCTGAGCTGTGCTGTGCCAGTTCTGCACTGCCTCCTGAGCTGATGCTCCTCATTAATTTGCATTTGAGCCAAATCGGCTTTTTATCGGAGAGCCAATTCCCAAGGTGAGGAAGTTGCAGTAATACAAATAAGCTAAGAGGCAAGCGCTGAGTAAAGTATGCAAACCTTTTCTTTACTTGAAAAAAAATTTAAGGTGGGGTCTCACTATGTTGTCCTGGCTGGCCTGAAACTCACTATGTAGACCAGGTTAGACTCAAACTCAGTGAGGTCCACCTGCCTTTGCCTCCTAAGACCTAGGATTGAAGATGTGCATGTGCATCTGACTGCATGTGACTCTTCCTGACACCAACTTTCATTAAAGTCCTTGGAAGTTGTGGCTAATTTTCTTCCTTTTCTAGCAGAAGAAGAAACTGAATCTTAAATAGCAAATATCACCAGTCACACCATTGGCTCTCATGTTTGTGCCTATAATTGCCATGATAAGCCCATCTATCTATCTATCTATCTATCTATCTATCTATCTATCTATCATCTATCTATCTATCTCAATTAGGAGGCCTTGGAAGGATTTGTGTGTGTGTGTGTGTGTGTGTTTTTTCAGACAGGGGTTCCCTGTGTATCCTTGGCTGTCCTGGACTCACTTTGTAGACCAGGCTGGCCTCGAACTCACAATGATCTGACTGTCTCTGCTTTCCTGAGTGCTGGCATTAAAGACATGCACCACCAAGCCCTGGCTTGGAAGGGCTTTTTAACTTTAAAATTGTAAGAAATTTCTAGAGTAGATGTCACGGCTGCTGGATATGATAGGAAAGGGAGCAAGCTGCCCCATGCAGTTGTGCATGCTAAGCACCATCCAACTATAGAGGAAACTATAGTAGTTTGAAGAATAGAATCTTTGGAGCTGGGCTGGGCACTGACTCCATGGCTAGGTACCTTGGATGAGCACAGTCTTTGATGTTTCAATGAGCTCCTGTCAATTTGACTCTGGGTAGGTGGTTTTGGGGTGACCAAGCAAGAAAAAGGGGGCAATCCTGTTGAGATACCTGCTACCACATTGGCTATTGTAGTGGGTATGGACATACTGTTCGTGTATAGGCAATTCCACTGGCCTGCTCTCAGGGACCTAGCAACTGCTTACATCATCAACTGCTGCCATCCATCACCTGCCACCTGTGCACCATATGTGCCAAGTGTGTTTCTGCATATAAAAGGACCTGTCCACCCCCTAGCTCTCTCTCTGTTCCTGACATTCCCTCTCTGTATTCCCTGCACATGCCCTTCTCCTCCTCCTCTCTCTCTCTCTCTCTCCTCTCTGCCCTAATGGCTTTTCTCCTTATCTGTCTGTCTGTCTATACATCCACTTGTCTGTCTCTATCCCTTCCCCGGGTCCTCACTCCTCCTCCATCCCCCAATAAACCTCTTTCACACCATCGGCCATCAAAGGTACTCCCCCTGGCTGCATCATTTTTCATAACACAAACATTTGTGACTACTTTATCAAGATGGCCACTTTTCTCAGCGTTCTTCCTGTTAGAAGAACACTGACCTGTGACCTTTTCCTTCTGAGCCTCTAATGCAGGTGTGCCCAAGGGCTCGGTCTTTAGGCACCTTCTCTACCTACGTTCTTCACCAGGTGGCATCACCAGAGGCTCAAGGAACAAACACTATCCAATTCTATGAGCAGCTCCGTTCTCTCCTCTAGCTCCAGACGCCACACCCATGGTGACATCAGCACACTTACTTCTAATAGGTGCGTGAAACTTACAGCACTGAAGGCTCCTGGAGTGGAACTTCTGCTTTCTTTGTCTCCCCGGCCTCCCTCCTGCTCCCTTTCTTCTCATGCTTGGCAGCCTTCACATGTCCTCCACCAAGTTCCTGCAATCCCTCCTCCATCCTGTAAAAGACCCTAGCATCCACCCAATGGCACCAGTCCTACAAGTGATGCCAGCTCTTTCTTTCAGGGGCGATTTGTCGCTCCGGCATCAACATCTATTCTCTCTGTAACCTCCCCTCCCCACACCTTCCTTTGTGTGTTGAGTATCATGAATTTGTTGTCTTCAATGCTTATTTTTGAGAATTTTGCGCATGTATACAGTGAAATATGATCATATATACTCCCATTTCCTCCCTTCAACTTCCCCATATCCCAATAAAACGCCCCTCCTAATTTAATATCCTTCTTTCTCTCCCTCCCTTTTTCCTTCCCTCCTTCCTTTCCTCCCTCCCTCTCTTTCTCTACCCATTAAGTCTAGCTAGTGCTGCCCATGTGCACATACATGTGGGACTACAGCAGTGGGACACTTAACAGCACACACATGCTCAAAGCAACGATTCTCTCTCCCTCAGCAATTTACCCACTGCCAAAGAACTCAGTAAAGCGTGGGGCCTGGAGATCTCCTCCTCCATCTATGCTATGGCTTGATCTCACAGTCTTGTGCTGAGAGTTCATGATCGTACTAGCTATGTCGTGCCCGGAAGACAGCATCCCACAGCACATCTGCATCCTCTGGCCCTTGCATTCTTTCCATGATATATCTCGAGCCTTGGTGCAGGTGGCTAACACAGATATCCCATTCAGGATTGAGTACCTGGTCTCTTAGTGCAGCGACGCAGCTACACTGACTGCTGTCTACTGTACAAAAAAGCTTCTCTCACCAAGGTTGAAAGCAGCCGGGTCTGTTGCTATAAGCTGTCAGCGCCAGGAATTCGACAGGTCAAGTCATGAGTTATATTTTTTTATTCACCCAGTACTATTTCACCCAATATTTATGTCCCAAACTTCACATGCAGAAACTGACCTCCATGGTGATGCTAGGAAGGTGCCTAGGCTAATAGAGTGGGCCCATCAAGATGGCTACTTAGCACTCCCCAAAAGAAGTCCCAGGGAGCTGATCACCCTCCTACCACGTGAAGATACAGTGAGGAGATGGCCACCTCTGAGCCAGACACCAAATCTGCCAGCACCTTAGTCTCAGACTTTCTAGCCTCCAGAAACATGGAAAATAAGTGTCTGTTATTTGTAAGCACCCAGGCTATGGTAATTTGGTATAGAAGCCAAATGGACTACAAGAGTGAGAGAAGCTTTGTTTTTTAGGATGTAGGCTCTAGTTATCCTTTTAAAATGATGTCTTCGTGAGTGAGTCCTGATACCAAGCTTTTATTGCGTACAATGTCTAGTCATTATGCACATTTAATCCTAGTTCAGCCTTGAGCAAAAGCATTCTTAAAAAGTCCGTCTGTTTCCATACCATCCACTTCAAAGCTACCCATCCTGGAATGTTACTCAGAAGCATGCTTTGATAAGACAGCGGCCTTCTAATCACCAAGTTTAAAGGATTCCCTTGCTCCTGCCTCTTTGTTGCCTCTCTGCTCATTGGCCATTGCTAGCCAGTCATTCCTCCCACTGTGGTCCTACAGCTACTGAGTGGAGTACATGCTCTGGCTGAAAGGAGATGGGACTCATCTGACTACTCTATTCTTGTTCTTCTTTTCTTTTCATTCTTCACCAGTGCTTTTTAAACACACACACACACACACACACACACACACACACACACACACACACACAAGACACCTTAAGAATATGTCATCGCTGTGGGACATCCTCTTCTAGGAAAGAGAAACATGCAATGAATATTGTTAGGAGGTCTCCTCCACTCTGTTTTCCATTCAGGCATGCTGGCCACTCTTGGGTCTCAAGCAGGAAGCATTCTTCCAAACCCCAATAATGTACACTAAAAAAAAAAAAAAATGGTCTGCCTGTCTTGAAGCATCCTTCTTATTCTCAGTGTGTCAGAAAGTGACCCACATAATATCCCAGCCTCTGTTCGTTCTTTTCCAGTATAGCCCTGTCACTCCCTGTCATTCACCGCTGTCATAAAGCCCTCCCACTTCTTCCTCTTTGGCCCCTGCCTTCTAACCTCATGCCAGGCTTGCTGGAGGAGCCGCTGTTTGCCCTGCCTGTGTCTTCCAGCGCATCCTCTCCCCTGCATACATCTTCATCTTCTCTGTGTCAACTCTTATGTCAGGGCTTCGCCAAGAGTGTTTCAATGAGCAAGAGTATTTGCATGCTTAATGCAGTTTAAAAAAAGAGTAAAAGTTATGTTTAATTACATTTTTGAATCTCCAGTATGTAAAAACCAAAACCAAAACCAAACACCCAAAAACCAAAAATAAATGAACAAAAAACAGTTTGAAAGGTTGTGATAAAAAAAAAATTTGGCAAACTGGGTGTGGTGGTGCATGCCTTTAACTCCAGCACTCAGGGAGACAGAGGTAGAAGGATCATTGTGAGTTCGAGGCCAGCCTGATCTACAAAGAGTCCGGGACAGCCAAGGACACACAGAGAGACCCTATCTTGGAGGAAAAAATGGCAAATCTCTCTCTCTCTCTCTCTCTCTCTCTCTCTCTCTCTCTCTCTCTCTCTCTCTCTCTCTCCCTCCCTTCCTCCTTCCCTCCCTCCCCCTCCCTCCCTCTCTCTCTCTCTAAGTTTTTCTTTTCTTTAAAAAAAAAAAAAGTTTTATTTATTTATTTAGTATACAACACTCTGCCTGCATATACACTTGCAGGCCAGAAAAGGGCATCAGATCACACTATAGATGGTGGTGAGCTACCATGTGATTTCTGGGAATTGAACTCAGGACCTCTGGAAGAGCAATCAGTGTTCTTAACCTCTGAGCCATCTCTCCAGCCCAACAAAACTCTTTTTAAAAGTCTTTAAATAGATGTTGGCTTCCACTGGTCTGTGAGCTGAACATTATCTCCTTCCAATCGCAGTAGCTTCCGTGTGTAGTGTGCAGTGATGACAACAACAAAAGGAAGACATTAGGGCAGAATCCTGCACGATTTAAATCCAGCACGGGACTTTGGTCTGATTACTAATTTCTCAGGATTTGTGTGAAAATTCTCTTGCCCCTCAGGACTATGACCTCTGGGCTGACGACTCCAGCCTCCCTTGTCCTCCTGTTCCAGTTGGGTTTGATCAATGAAACACAGAGATGGAAGATGAGCGGGGATGTTGTTGAAGTCCGGCCCACCTCCCCATGTTGTGACCAAGCTGCTCTAGGTTGCTCATAGTACATCAAACAGTGGATTTTTCAGGCTGTGAGAATTCATTTCACAAGCAGCATTTGACTCCATTTTGAGTGCAAACACGGAGCAGGATGACTCTGCACCTTGACGGGCGTGTGACCAGTATCATCTGTCCAGCATCACACACAGGAGGTGAAAATGGTGTCACACTCTGTGATGGCTGCTCTTGGTTGTCAACCTGACACTCTTAGGAAGAAGGAAAGTCAGTTGAGAAATTCCCCCATCACATTGGCCTATGGACCTGTCTATGGGGCTTTTCCCTGATTGCCTACTGATGGAGAAGTGCCTAGCTCACTGAGGGTGGTGCCATGCCTGGGCAGGTGGTCCTGGGTTGCATAAAGCAGCAAGTTGGGTAGAAACAGGAAGCGAACTAGCAGGCGGTGCTTCCCCATGGCCTCTGCTCCATCTCTTGTCTCTAGGTCCCCGCTTGCATGCCTTCCCTGACTCTCCTCAGTGGTGGTCTGTGATGTGAAAGTGTAGGCCAAACAAATTCTTTTATCTCTCAAGTTGTTGTTTTGGTCAGTTTTTAGCACAGCAATGGAAGGCTGACAAGAACATCTATACATTCTAGAGAGATGACTCGGTGGTTCAATGCATACTGCTCTTGCAGAGGATCATGGGTCAAGTACCAGCACTCTACATCAGGTGACCCACAGCCACCTGTAACTCCAGGTATAAGAGATCCATTGCCTCTGTACGCATTTGGTTCACATGAACGTAGACACACACACACACACACACACACACACACACACACACACACACACAAATGTTTAAAATGTTTAAAAATTTATCAAAGCAAATCCAGATTATATATATTTAACTCATACCAGGAAATCCAGACTTGAGACGTTATCAAGCACACTAGGCTGAGAAAAGGGTGACACCACTCACCTGGCCCCTACAAAGAGATCCCTAGTCACTGACCTGTCATCTGATCACCTGATGTGTGTGTACCAAAGAATCTAAAAGGCAGAGAATTTCTGGCTGTTCCAGGGGTGTCATCCCAGCTTGGGCTCTGATGCTGGCATGGCCTTGTGTGAATTGGTGTTTGTCCGTCCACTCGTTTGTCCATCTGGACCTGGTTCTGACATCCCCTTTATGGCCTCTATCTCCACTTTGCCTGGACAGCTCCACTGAGACTCCATGACCAGACCTACTCATTTGTTAATATCTAACTGTCTTCATGACCTCTCTTTTGAAATTCCTTAAACTCTGCTGTGAACTCTAGCCCTATAGCCATTCTTTGTGTGTATGTATGTCTGGTTTTCTTTATATTATTATTATTATATAATTTTAATATAATATAAAATATTTATATAAATATGTTGCTTTCATTTATATATAATTTTATTTTTATATATTAAATGTATTTTTTTTCAAGACAAGGTTTCTCTGTGTAGCGTTGGCTGTCCTGGATTCACTTTGTAGATCAGGCTGGCCTCAAACTCACAGAAGTCTCTTGCTTCTGCCTTCCTGAGTGCTAGGATTAAAGGCTTGAGCCATGACCTCCGGCTTATATGTTTTTATCTATATATAAACACTTCACATTTATATATATAATATATTTTATATAATATTAAATACTGCATAATATATAGTTACAATATACTATATATCATATATGTTACATACTGTTATTATAGGTTACAGAGTATATGTATTACAGAATATATATTACTGTCCCTGTATATGTATGCCTATATACACATGTATGCATATTATGTCATGAGAGAGCTAATGTTAGTAGTTAAGATTGGAACAAAAGAGGCTCTGTTTGCTTTGGGCAGCTATCAAGGAAAATAAGGACCACTTGTAGGCAACAAAACCCATGTGGCTTGTGAATTTATTCTTATTTAATACATTCAGACATTGTGGAAGATACAACTGTGTCCATCTTTCTTTCTCACTTAGTGCACTCCTCCCTCACTTGATCTTGTAGGCTTGCGTGACTCTCACCTCTCTCTTCCCTTTTAGTCTAGAGATGGTAAAGGCTTTCATCTTTCTCTAATCCCAGGGGGCCTCATCAACTCTTGCTGGCATTCTTAACTTTGCTCACATTTCCGTCAGTAGTCACTCCTTCTTCTTAAATCCTCTACAGACGCCATCTACTTTCTGCTGAATCCCTGATGGATGCAGGATTTTAGTCTCCTCACAAAACAGAGATCATAACACCTAGGTCAGTTGAGAAGATTCAGTGAGACCCCATGAGGCCCGGACTCAGGTAGACAGGGAACTCATGCCTAGCCTAGCATGATGGAGAGAAAAGGCTGCCATGGGGTTGGAGACTCCAGTCTGGGCTACAGAGCAGGCCTGACCTGCAGGTCCCATTCTAGGGCCCCAGAACAGAGGGTCCTAACAGGGACTGGAACAGCTGAGGGCAGGGCATTCGTGGGCTTGGCATTCCACTGGAAGAAAGCTGCCTCTGTGTGGGGCCCAGCTGCTCCGTCCCCCACACTGACCCCTTGTTTCCCAAGGAGGAAGTGATTTCCGTTCCAGACCTACTCCTCGGCTCCCATTATTAAACCCCAGTGGCCCAGGGCGGAAGGGTGGTTTGGAAAGAGAGGTCATTTGAATTAGATTTTCAGTTCTTGGATAGCTAAGAGAAACTTGTGAGGGGTGGTGTCCTAGTTTAATTTCTGTTGCCGTGCTAAATACTCTGACAAAAGACAAGTAGGAAAGAGGAGAGTTGCTTGTTTTTATAATTCCAGGTTACAGCTAATCTTTGTGGCAAAGTCCAGGTTAAGAACTTCACACAGCTAGTCACATCACCTTGTCTGTCAAGAACAGAGATATGGATGCATACACATGCGTCTGTTTGCTTGTGCTCATCTTAGTTTCCTACTCTTACACAGTTCAGGACCCCGTGCCTAGGGGATAGTATTGCCAACCGTGAACTGGATCTTCTTATATCAGGCGATCCAAGGTTGTGTCTAGTTAACAAGAGCTAACCATCGCAGATGGTAGCAGCAGTGATTTAGTATGGCAATATACAGGTAGGCGAACCGTTTATTGATAATCATTTGAACTGTATTCATACTGGGAGATCTATAGGAAATTAGTGTTTTGACAAGCTGAATAAGATAAACTAAGCTGTGGCTTTGTGGAGGTTTGGGTGAGAATGGCTCCCAGAGGCTCATATCTGTAAATGCTTGGTCCCCTCCAATCCCACTGGTGGAACTGTTTGAGAAGGATTAAAGGGTGTGGCTTTGTTGGGGGAGATGTGCCACTGGGGATGAACTTTGAAAAGCCTATGCCTTTCCCAGTTACTTCTCTCTCTCTCTCTCTCTCTCTCTCTCTCTCTCTCTCTCTCTCTCTCTCCTTTTCTTCCTTCCTTCCTTCCTTTCTTCCTTTTTTTTTTTTTTTTTTTTTTTAAGACAGGGTTTCTCTGTGTAGCCTTGGCTGTCCTGGGCTCTCTTTGTAGACCAGGCTGGCCTTGAACTTACAGAAACTCAACTGCTTCTGCCTTCCTAAGTGCTGGGATTAAAGACATGTACCACCATGCCTGGCTTCTTCTCTCTCCCTTTTCTGATGGAAGACCCTGCTATTAAAGCTACAATCCACCATGTCCAGATAACTCTCTGAGCTCGGCGCAAAATGGAAGTCTTTCTTAGCAAGGATTCCTCTTTTCTGACTAACTTTATCTGGAGAGTGTCTTTAGGCACAGATGCATGACTGTATCTGGATTATGACCCTGCACAGAGCTATGTGACTCAACGCATGAGTCCCGCCCCTTTGCCTGCCCATATAATAATCAGGTACTGTGTTATGACAATCAGGTTCTCATCTGTAACCCTAAGAGCGTTTATATACCTCAACCCTGAAACAATAAAATGAGCTGTCTCTCTGAAATTGATCCCAGAAATCTTGTCTGTCAAACTCATTGGCCCTCCAAACCCCGTTCACTGCCTCTGCTCCCTTTGTCCTCATGGGCCAGTGGCCGACAATCCTGGGGGCAGAGAGGACCACATTTTTCATTTTCTCTGCCTTGTGTTTGTGGATAAGCTACCAGACACTTCCCCAGTGCCATGTCTGCCTGCCTACTGCCATGCTTCCCACCATGATTGCCATGGGCTCAAACCCTCTGAAATTGTAAGCCCCAAATACACTCTTCTGTATCTGTAAGTTGCCTTGGTCATGGTGTCTTATCATAGCAATAGAAAAGTAACTAAAACATGCTTATAGTTCTTTCTTTCTATCATCTCTTTCATATTTGTTTGAAAGAAGAAAGAAAGAAACAAAGGGGAAACTGGCTTCTCCTTCTGTGTAGCTCGGATTGTAAGTGTGCATCACCAAACCCAGCTTTGATCACAATAAAGCACAATCTAATCTGGAGACAAAATGATCAGATTTCATGGCAGGCCAATCTTCCCACTCCAGAAATTCTCTGGTCTGTAAATTATCTACCACAATTAGGATTCATCCCAAAAGAGGTACCAGGTACAAAAGCCCTGAGTTCACCTCCTAAAATCCTGATGTTTAAAATGAAATTTTTTTCTGCCATTCATCTTCCACAAGCATGACCATGAGGAATGACTCAAGTATCAAATCAGGGACACAGTAAAGGAAAGAGAGCTAGAAATGAAAGTGGGATTCTTCCTAGAATGTGAATAAGGAAGGTTTCATGGCCGTCTGCCTTGGCTGTCTAGACTTTCCAAGGTGGGAATGATGTCCTGGGAACCGTAGAGCAATCCAGTGTGAAGGGATGCCAACTGGAGAAGACAGAGGATGCCAGGCTTCTTGACATTCCATGTTAGGTTCCAACATTATCCTTGATAATTAAGAATAAACACAAACTTGAATGTGTGGTGCCAGAAAGGGGGCTATATTAGACCAGCCACCAAATCAAATGTCTCCGTCCCTCGAGCCAGCCTGTATGAATCTCTGTGGTATGCTAAAGAGCCTGCAGTGCAGCTTTGAATCGTATTTTAAGGACTGCAGAGTTTGGGAAGTTGCGGGTCTAAGCAAATTCGTCCTGTGTCAAGGGAAAGGCTGGGTGGCTTGTGGACTGAAGCCAATGGAAGGATAGGCTGTAAAGAAAACCCTTGGCTAAGGGCTCTGGGTAAGTCTTCTAATTCACCTTGAGAGAATGAGGGCCAGAGCTCCTCCATTTTATTCCAGTGTTTTTAAGCCCACTCCCAGTCAGCATCACTATGGTGGGTCCCCCGGGATGGTAGGCAGGATAATGGCTCCTCAAGATTTCTAAGACTTTTGATTGGATATGGTGGTACACACATCTAACTCAAACACTCAAGAGGCAGAGGCGGTTGGATCTCTGAGTTTGAGACCAGCCTAGTCCACAAAATGAGATTCTGTTCCCCTCCCCTCCAAAAAATGTCCAAGACTTTTTAATCAAGTTAATGTATGAATATGTCCTGCAAATGTGATTAAGATGTTTGAGATGAGATTTATTCTAGACGCTCTAGGGAGTAATCCCCTGTTACCACCAAGCTCTTTGTATGTGTGTGTTGTGTGGGATTTTTGGGACTTGCAGCCCTGCTGACCTCAAACTCATTATGCCAGTGAGAACGGCCTGGAACTCCTGATCCTACTGCCTCATCCTCCCAAGTGCTGGGCCTATGGGCGTATGTCACTATGGCAGGCTACAAGGGGCGTCATAAAGAAGCAGCAGGGTTAGAGAAGACTCTATTGGTTACTTTTCTCTCATTGTTCTCACAAAAGGAGTCTGAGCAAGGGCTAGTTCATTTCAGCTGACAGTTTCAGGGGCTACAGTCCAGCCAGCAGGGAAGCCGCGGCCATGGGAGTGCGCTGTAGCTGGCCACGTTGAACTCAAAGTCAGGAAATTAAATGGGTCCAAGTCACCCTCTCCTGCTTTTCTTTTTACTCAGTCTGGGACCCCAGCTCATGGAATGGTGCCATGCATCCAGTCTTTCCTACTCAAGTAAATCTCTGAAAACACCTCACAGATACACCCAAAGGGGTGCCTCACCACACCCTAGGTGTTTCTTAGTCTAGTGGCACCGACTATCAAAAGTTAATCATCACGGAGATGTATCAGTGGAGGCAGGGCCAGAATGATGTCACTGCTGGTTCTGAGCATGGAAGGAGGCCAAAAGCCTAGATATGTGGGCAGCCTCTGGAATCTGGGAACACAAGGAAATACATCTCCCTCAGGGAATCCCAGGAGGAGAATACATCTAATGACACTTTGACTTTGGCCCAGTGCAGCTGATTTCTCTATTTTGACCTCAAGAACTATAAGGTAAAACATTTACAACACCAGTTTTTAAGCCACTGAATTTTATTAATTTGCCACTACATGAAACTAATGCTGGTGGTAAGAAAACATTAAGACAACGTTTCCAGTGCCTAGAGATTTGGTATCTTTCACAGTTGTCCTTCACTGTGACAAAGCACCTCAGACCATCACTTTATAAAGAGGAAACAGTTGTTTTGGCTCATGGTTTCAGTCTGTCTTTGGGTGGCCTTGCTGCTTTTGGACTGGTATGGTGCTAGACATTATGACAAGACATGGGTGATGGGTAAGCTATTCATTTCATAAAGCCCAAAAACGAGGGAGGGAGAGGGAGCGAGAACACCTTTCTCTTAATCGCACTGTAAATGCTCCAGTTTTTTGTTGTTGTTGTTGTTTTGTTTTGTTTTGTTTTTGTTTTTATGACTTCATTGAATTCTCACGACTCCCCAAAGACTACACCTCAAGTGGTGCTAAGTAGGAGTTGTGCATTCTTGGAAGAAGAGACTAGCAATTGAAAGGAAGTCATTACTTACTGCTAATATCCTTAGAATGATTAAATATTATGACCAGATGAACAGTGCAGTGCCTAAGGATTATTTCTACACCATGTGACTTTCTGTCCTCTGCCACATCGAATGCCTTTGCTTTGACTGGTTTGCTAAGTAGGTGACTCCTTATTCACCAAGCTCTTGGGTGGCAGTGTAAACCTCCTAGTAAGCATCTGGGCTGTGGTCCAGCAGTAAAGGACTTGCTTAGTGTGTGAGGCTTGGCTGAGAAAAAGAAGATCAAATGTATGGATCAAGGCAGACATTTTACTTTTTCCTGCGCTCCTGCCCATGCCCCACCCCTGCCCCATCTGCTCCTCTTTGGCCTGGCTCTCTTCTAGGCTGACTGGTCCCTATCTCTGGTGCTGGATTAGCTTTACCTTTAGGTTAAGTAATGAATGTCTGGTAATTTTCATAAAGGAAGTTGCTCTAAAGGGTGTATCAGTTCAGACCTTTAATTTTTCTTTTCCCTGAAGAGAAGTCACAGTCTGAGTTCATGCAGGGAATTGTCACTCACAGTATAGTTGGCAGTTCCTGATAGACACTGCGACATTTTTTAAACTGGTAGTTGGTTATGGCTAGTGGGATTTCAAATAAGCAGGAGTAAATGTTCATACACATGAGAAGATGCTTTCTTAAAAAAAGATTCATTTATGAATGTTTTACCCAGACATATTACATGCACCCAGTGCATGCCTGGCCCAGTTAGAGGCCATCAGATCCTCAGGAATTGGAGTTATTGACAGTTGAGAACCACCATGGGGGTGCTAAGAGCAGAACCCGAGTCTTCTGCAAGACCAGTAAGTGCTCTTAACCATTGAACCATCTCTCCAGACCTCAAGAAGACGCTTTCATTGGTGTCCTGGTAATAGCCATAGACCTTACTTTACAGGGGCTCTAACCTACACCAATCTCTGCTCAGTTGCCCCAAGGGGCACAAGGAAAATGGGGACTTTTGCTCAGGAAGCCCAGGAACTGTACCTTAAGGTCAGATAAATAAATGAGGGCTCTGGATTTAAAATGATACATATTGAGTGATTCCCACTTGACCTCTAATTTCTTAATTGTTCTGTACTGCACTCTCAATGCCCCGCAAACTCCAAGGCTAGAACGATTTGTGTTCTCCACAGGGCTAAGAGATATAGAAACACACATGTCTACAATATCACCTTATTTTTTTAAAATAAAGAAAATATTGTTTGGGGAAATTTATCTGGGGGAAAAAAACCCTTAAAGTAGAAAATGATTTTTTTTAAAAAAGGGTTTGAGAAATAATGGTCTGATTGTTGATCTCTTTATACTGTTTTTTAGTTTAATATTTGAGTCAAATGGGAAGGGACTGCTTTCTGTTGCGTACGTAACTAAGATGATAGTCCTATGAAACCGGTCAGAGCCCCTTCACAGTTATAGCCCAGAAAAGTGAGAGGAAAACAAGCAGCCCTGGTGGGTCGCCTACTGACAATAGCAGCGTTCCTAACAGTTGCTCAGGTTAGAAGAACTAGAAAGTATAGCCAGGCCCGGTGGCACAATCCTGTAGTTCTGGCTTCTCAGGAGGGTGGGGAAAGTTTAAGGGCTGCCTGAGACAGAAACGAGACTGTCTCAAAACACAGAAGTGCTGTATATAGCTCAGTGGCCGCACCCTTGCGGTATCCATGAGGCCCTAGGTTCCATGCCCACTACCACAACAACTTATACCTGGGCACAAAGCCTTCAGGTAGGGATGAAGTTGTATTTGTTGCCAGGACTCTGTTGATCATGAGGCTGCTTGTATTCTCATCAGTTGGCTCAAATAAAATCAGGCTAGTGTCCGAGTCCCTGAGAACCCTGCTGACCCTAAGAATCAGGTGATCTTCACTGACTTAGAAGGAGCGTGCCAAGGAGGTGGCTTGGAATCTCTAAAGTAAAACATTTGGTGGCTTGAGAACATTAATCAATAGTTAAAAATAGAAGGTCAAGATACTTCCCCCCAAGACAGAGTTTCTCTGTATAGCCTTGGTTGCCATAGACTCAGTCCGTAGACCAGGCTAGCTTCAAACTCAGAGATCTGCCTGCTTCTGCCTCTGCCTCCCAAGTGCTGGGATTACAGCTGTGTGTCAAGATACTTTCAAATCCCAGAGATTTAAAAACTTTGTGCCAGGGTACAGAGAGAAATATTTTAAGATTTGCAAGACACCTGGGCTTTGCCGTCATGCTCATGTGTGACTCTCTATACGACAGGTTTGCCAGATCCCAGAGCTCACCACAGCCGTGTTCACGTGTACGATTACATATTCAAACACACGGGGACCTGTCCTTTGTCATCTTTATTTTTATCTTGAAGGTTCATCTTCATTTCAAGTGTTTGAACATGCCAGGTTGTGCATGTGTCATTTAGGCCATGACTACATGGGATAAAGAAGTCACACTATTCACCACAGTGTAAACATAGCTGAATGTTCTTCAAAGGGCTGGGATTAGAATCGCGAACGGAGTACTGCAGTCTGGTGAGCATTTCAGTGCAAAGGTCGTTCATGTTGCTTCAAGAACCTCCTTTAGCTCTGTAGTTTATCAGCATGTACCCACTGAGTACATCCGTACAGTGCTGGTTTTTTCATAAGGACAGTTTCTTCCAAGCGTGTTGTCACCTCTCCCACCCATTCTCTCTCCTTAGTTCTTCCTTCCCCTCCCTTCCACTAGTCTCTTTCCCAATTTCTTTTCTTCCCTACATGCATATACATATATATGTATATACACATATATATGAAAACATATTTTATTTAGTGTTTCAATTATAATGTATCATGGTGGGTTTTTTCCAATCTTGTGGGGTTGATACTCTAAATGCCTCCTATAATCTTTTTCTAGATCTAGAACATTTTTGTTGAATAAGTTTTTATGCCTTTAGCTTGAAACTCCACCTCTTCTATGCTCATGGTGCCAAGACTTGTTCCTCAGTGGCTCCCATAGACCTCACATGCGCTGTTCATAGTTTTCCTGTTAACTTCTTGTTGTCATTGTCTGCAAGTTGCTCAATCTCTGACCTCCTGTCTTCTATGCTATTCACTCTATTGATGAGTCTTTATTTGTTGAACTTTTTACTTCCCAGTATTTAAATTTGATTTTCTCAGATGCTAGAGCAATGGCTCAACCGGCAAAAGTGCTCGCTGCCCTTCTCAAGGACTCGGGTTCCGTTCCCAGCACTCACACCAGGCAACTTGTGATCACCTGTAACTCCAGCTCCGAAGGAGCCCAATGGCTCTGGCTTCTATAGGCCCCTGCATTCACATCCACATACCCACATGCAGACACACTGAAAATAATAAAATAGCTTTTAAATTTATTTTCTTAGTATTTTTATCTCTTTACTGATTTGTATCCTGTGTCGACTTCATTTTACTCATCTGTTTCTTCTCTTTTAATTTATCCGAAAGTTTATTCATATCCTCTGACTTTCTTGATCAGTATAATCATTCTTTGAGATTTTTGTCTAATTCTCCAGTTGGAGCCCATTACAGCGAGTTAATTGGAGGGACTTGGTTCCTCCTGTTTCTTGCTTGTGCGTTATTAGGTCTTGTGTTGAGCTTGTGGGTTGCCTTCTTTCAGCCGTCGTTGAAATGGGGCTGGGCTACAGTAGGGTTGAGCTGTCATTTCTCCCCTGTGGCTGTCACTTAGTGTTGGGCCCACAGCCCACACTCTCAGGGCACCAGGGTAGATCCCGCCTACTACTCTGAAAGCAGAAGACTATCTGAAGAACCGGCCACACCTGAAGACGCCCGTTTGAGAAGATGGTGATAGCTGATTGGACTCCATTACTCTGTGTTAAGATGTTAAATGCCAAAGATACGGATGTGAAGGGATAAACAGAGCAAGAACCATTAGCATCAGTAAGTCAGAGGAAGCAGAGGAGGGAAAGGTAAGCAGAAGCAGGAACAATAAAGACAGAGGAGGAAGCTGGGCAGTAGTGGCGCACACCTTTAATCCCAGCACTCCGGAGGCAGAGGCAGGTGGATCGCTGTGAGTTCGAGGCCAGCCTGGTCTACAAAGTTAGTCCAAGACAGCCAAGGCTACACAGAGAAACCCTGTCTCCAAAAACCAAAACCAAAACCAAAAAAAAAAAAAAAAAAAAAAAAGGACAGAGGGAGGAGATGAGACAGCTGTGGCTGGCTAGCAGCGGATGAAAAGAGAGGTAACCAGGTAACCTAAAGCAATACTTGTGCTTGTGAGGCTGAGACAGGGAGACTCCAAACTCCAACCAGTCCTATGTTCTTTGGGAAAACCCATTTTTAAAAAGAAGGTGTGTGGAGGGAGCAGGTAAAAAGAGAGCAGAGTAGACGAAGCCGATGCACTACACTGACCTGACATATTGTGAGGGACACAAGTGAAGGGAAGGACTTCGCAAGAGGTCAGAGTCTGTCCATGGTCTCTCGCCTGGGCAATGACGATGGTACCAGCCCACCTGGGAGGTCTTTCAAACAGTCATGCTGTGGATGTCAGCCATACCCCTGGGTGACCCACTGCAGGGTTTAGACACTTGTGCAAACCCTGTGCCTGTGTAGCCCACCCCAGACTATGGCTCAGCCCAGACTTTCATCTTGCCGAACACTGCGTGGTCTGACTCAGTTTCCCTTACTTAGCTACAGGCTTTCTGCAGGCCAGGTTTCAGTGTACCGTCATGTGAACACTTTTTCTGAGTTCCAAAATGTGAGGTTCAGAAAAGGCCTTTTGCTTTTCGGGGTTGCCAAGTGACTGACTCAGCAGGTATCTTTTTTAAAATGGCTTCTTGGGCTGGGCGTGGTGGTGGCTCATGCCTTTAATCCCAGCACTTGGGAGGTAGAGGCAGGTGGATCTCTGTGAGTTTGAGGTCACCCTGGTCTACAAAGAGAGTTTTAAGACAGCCAGGGTTATAACACAGAGAAAACCTGTCTGTGGTCGGTGGGGGGTGGGGAGGTGGCAGGGGAAGATTCGTGGCTTTGGTCAGAAAGGTTTTCCCTAGGCTCCGCGCCCCCCGCCCCCCATCTGTGGATAGTCACTCCCTGTGGCTTTTGTCCCTACCCTCTTCAGTTAATAGGGTGTCATATAGCCCAGGCTGGCTTGGAATTGGGTATGTAGTCAAGGGAGACCTTAAATTTCTGATCCTCCTGCAACCTTCCAAGTGCTGAAATTATAGGCATACACTTCTCATGCTCAGCTACCCCAGAATTTAGGAGCGAGCCCAGGGTTTGTAGATGCTAGGCAAACACTCTGCCAGCGGACCTACCCCCTCTCTCTTTAAGCCATGGACGGTATCCACCCCACTGGGGGAAGAAAGGCGCTCCCCAGATGGGGCTCCGGAATGGCCCTGGAACTAGTCTTCTATTCTTTTGTGGTTTTTAATTTTACTTTGCTACTGAAAATAGTGATTTTTTTTTTTTTTTTTTTTTTTTTTTTTTGACATATCAGCCTTGTAGGATAGCTGCAGTCTGCTGTTCTCCATAAAGTTTCTCTTCTGACGTTTTCAGGTCACTCCTTCGATGGCTGAGGATCAGTCAGTGCTATGATATGACTGCCACCTACTGTTGATAGGCTTGTGGCCCTGCTGCAGCCTTCTTGCACTGCTTCAAAGTGTCCTTTGTTGAAGACACCCTTCCCATGGGGCACACTTACTTTTACCTTCAGGTTTCCTTCAGTTTCTAGGTGCCCTTTAAATATTCTATTAATTGGTCAGATACTCCTGTATGTCCTCTCTTCTTTAACGAGGAAGCCCTGTATATTTTAGTTACTCAAGTCTAACAACTTATTAATGCTGTTAATAATATAATATTTAATGTTAATATATATGCATTCTGAAAGCCTATGATCTAGAATATTTTTTAAAATGGACTCAAACTTCATTGATTACTTTGTTTACACCAGGCATCAAACATCAGGGAAACAAAACAAAACAAGGCAGAGCAAGAGCTCAGTATATAGCAAATATTATAACAATAAAATAAAAATATAACTGTCCAACATGAAGGAAAATTAGGGGGGGAAAGTCCTCTGTGAGATCCTGAAGAGGTGACTTGAACTTCAGAGTCAGACTAGCGAAGACCTTGGTAATTTAGTGTGTGTATACTGCCACTGTACACACAAAGATAAATCACATGGAGCTCTCTTCTTAAAACAGCCTGCAGCTTAGTATTGGGGGGTAACTATATAAGCAATTTTTTATTTGCCATCTTTTGATCTAAATCCGGGGACGGGGGGCGGGGGTTGTGAAAACCGACTTTTCAGTGGAGCTGCAAACACCCGGGGATTCCAGGATCTAAGACTAAACCATCTGGGTAAGAAATTGGGAGAAGTTGAAGAGCAGCAGGAGCCACCCTGGTTTAAATGACAGCGTCAAGTAAGAATAGTACTCAGGAGGAGTGGCCTGGTTTGGGAAGCTCTCCCTCCAGTGAGAAGAAGTGGACAGATGGTGACCTGCGGGCTAAGAGCGGGGCACAGAACATCTGTACTTTTATAATTGATGTTTTAAAGAAAGAGAAGGAGCTGGGCAGTGCTGGCTCACACCTTTAGTCCCAGCACTTGGGAGGCAGTGGCAGGAGGATCTCTATGAGTTCGAAGGCAGCCTGTCTATAGAGTGAGTTCCAGGACAGAGAAAGAAAGAAAGAAAGAAAGAAAGAGAGAGAGAGAGAGAGAGAGAGAGAGAGAGAGAAAGAAAGAAAGAAAGAAAGAAAGAAAGAAAGAAAGAAAGAAAAGGAGGGGCAGACAGAAGGTGACAGCAGCAGCCCTGGTAGAGGAAGGAGGAACACTGGGAAAGCACCCTGTTTTGTGCACTCAGAAGCCCTGAGCCCTGTTTTTGAAAGATCACTACTAAGGTGGCAGCTTAGGGAGCCTGGTTACTGCATGACCTACCTGCACTCTTGGGAGATGATCCTCTGAAACATGGCTAAGGAATACTTTTGGGGGAAAGAAAGGCGGGGCACGCCTTTAATCCCAGCACTCGGGAGGCAGAGGCAGGCGGATCGCTGTGAGTTCGAGGCCAGCCTGGTCTACAAAGTGAGTCCAAGACAGCCAAGGCTACACAGAGAAACCCTGTCTCGAAAAACAAAACAAACAAACAAACAAAAACAAAACAAAACAAAACAAAAAACCAGAAAGGCTGGATCAGAATCACTCAGTACAAACCTGGTTAGAAGCACAGTCCGCAGGAAACCACAAACTCGGGTTGTAAGCGGTGTGCCGGACATTGGAAAGGAGCACCTTCCAGAGTCTAGGAGCTCCCGGGCTTCCGGGCTTCCGTAAGGACAGCACAGGGATGTGACCAGCACGTGTGACCCAACCCATGAAGGACTGCCCAAAGACTGGGTGGCTGCCAGACTGGAGCCAGTGAGCAATCTGGACCTCCTTCATACTCCCCTCTTCACCCACTTCTCTTCAAAGCTACTCCTCGTTTTTCTTTGTTTGTTTTTGGTTTCTTTTTAGCACCCAGTGCCAATTTCAGAGGGCAGCTCTGTCTAACTGTGTCTCCACCCTCCCCCCTCTCTCCTCTCCTCTATTCTTTCTTTTTCTTCTGATTTTCCTTTTCACAGGTTTTACCAAAAAAAAAAAAAAAAAAAAAGAGAGAGAGAGAGAGACTGCCCTAGTTTGTGGGATCTCGGCATCTTGGTCTCGTGAGAACTGGGTGTTTTAAGCCATCTGGCTGTGTTTTTTTTACCTCGTGCTTTACTCTGCTTTTCACCAAAACTGCCACATCTACCCCCATTTTCTTTTCTGTCTCTTTTTATTTTTTTCCCTTCTATTTTTCTACACCAACCCAATAGCCATCATTAATATTGATTTATGGTTTTCCTTCAGGTCACACCCATAGCAACTAACGTCTCAGAGCACACAGTACTATCTGTCACTGTTCCTTTGCCTCAAACACAACCAGAAATGAACCTCCCCACACCACATTATAGGCAGCACATTAAACACACAGAACAACCAGGTACACTGAAAACTACAAAAACAAAACAAAACAAAACAAAAATACCCAAATGACATATAATATCAGCAGATTTGTTAGTAGAAAAATTGAACCTAGGATGCTTTAGAATGTTGTGTTTGAGGCTCCAACAACAGCTGCCACCTAGAATACTGTGTCTGTCATAACAGAAGAAAAACACAGGCCAGTTCTACAGGTGCTACTGGGGAGAATGTTTGTGACCAACAGGAAAGATGAAGGCAAACCTGGTGCTATGGGAAAGAACAGACTACCCTGTAACAGTAGCTAAACACACGAGGAACAGGAAACAGCAGCTGACAGGAAGTAAATAGAAAGGGGAGTCATTGAGAGAAGAGTATTTAAGGCAGCGTGGAGAAGAGGAGAGAGCTTTTTAGCTTTTTCCTTCTGAGACGTCAGCTGAGTAGGAAGGTCAGCTGGGTGCTTTCTCTGCCTCTCTGAACTAGCTTTCACCCCAGTGTCTGGCTCCTGAGTCTTCTTTGGTAAAATCAAAGGAGTTGGGATTTTGGTTTTTTATAACAACACGTGCCCAGAGTTGTTTAGATTCTAGATGTTGTTGACTGACTCATGAGTATCCTATAAATAAGCAGATTATAAACACAATTAATTATATTAGACCAGTGAAAGCATTGTGTTATACTCTGCCACCAGGAATGCCACCACTCCTTCTAATCATACCCTTGAGAGAAATTCCTGGTGAGCAATGTGAAAAATGTGTCAAGAACTTCTTGCTGTAACTGTTTAACATCAAAACTTAAGTTCCCTCTCAAATTTTGTAAATTACATTTAGTATATTCTCGTGTATAATTTTGTTGATTTAATTTTTGTGAGGGCAATACAAAAGGAAGTAGAATTCTGATCACATTGATGCATGTATTTAATTTACAATTAAAACAATCAATACTATCCAAAGTTAGATCAGTGTTACGGTAGCTTTACACAAGACGTACTATGATAGAAGCTCGTTTATTTCCTTCTGCCCTACACCGTAAGCAAATCTGAAACAATATACAAGGGTTTGTGAACCAGTGATAATAAATGAATCCAAACATCCAATTCTATTTGTTGGGCGGTGGGAAAAGAAATATTAATAGGGGGCTGGAGAGATGGCTCAGAGGTTAAGAGCACTGGATGCTCTTCCAAAGGTCCTGAGTTCAATTCCCAGCAACCATATGGTGGCTCACAACCATCTATAATGAGATCCTGTACCCTCTTCTGGGGTACCGGCTGTACATACAGCCAGAATACTGTATAAGTAATAAATAAATAAATCTAAAAAAAGAAATATTAATAGGTTGATGAACCTAAAGGCGTGGTGGCACATGCCTTTAATCCCAGCACTCGGGAGGCGGAGGCAGGCGGATCTCTGTGAGTTTGAGGCCAGCCTGGTCTACAAAGTGAGTCCAGGACAGCCAAGGCTACACAGAGAAACCCTGCCTTGAAAAACAAACAAACAAACAAACAAACAAACAAAAAATAGGTTGATGAATATCTGGATCGTGAATCGTGCCCTGCACCATTAGATGAGACATCAGTATAAATATCTGCCTGTGGACTGGGAGAGGGCAGGAAATTTTTGTGATCAGAAATTCAGCTTGTATGAGAAAACCCCATAGTTTTGCAGCTGGATGACGATTTCCTAGTCTGCAAATGAAATTTGAAAACCCAGCCAGGCGCAGTGACACACTCCTGTAACCCCAGCACTCAGGGAGGCAGAGGCAAGCAGATCTCTGTGAGTTCGAGGACAGACAGGGTTACAAAGTGAGTCTAGGACAACAGCCAAGGCTACAAAGAGAAAACTTGTCTTAAAAAAAGAAAGGGGGGAAAAAAAAGAAAGAAAGAAAGAAAGAAGGAAATAAATAAATTGAAAATCTGTAGGATTCTGCAATGCTCATAAAAACGAATCAGTAGGTAAGGGTAAAATAATACAGCAAGGATCAACCCATATCAATTTTTGACATCAGGCTCTCTGACTTACTAATCGAGCATGAGGGCTGGTATCTTATGGCCCTTATGGTGTACATAGATCCGTTTTAAAGGTTCATCCTCTTGTCTATAATACCTGTAGGGAACACTTATTGGGGAAATAAGTAAGTTTAAAGGCAGTAAACAATCCACACAATACACAAATGCCTCTTTTAGTGTGGATTCAGATAGCTGTAGTTCTTCCTTAAGTAGCAGCTCCTAATGAAAGAGCAGATTGATTGCAATCTGAAGCTGGCACAAATGTTACCGTTTTTGGATTTAAAGCCTCCACTCATTGTAAGGGCTGTTTGCATTGTTTCTTTTAATCTCCAACAGACAACTCGTTGCACCAACCCTTTGGAGAAGCTTTCATCAGCAATAGCCACAGCTGTTCCTGGTTTTCTTCCTACGCAGGTTTTCCCTGCCAGTACTATCTAGAGACAGAGGCGCTAGCAGTTCAGTATTACTGTCATGTTTTTTATAGGATTTGAATAATTTGTATTTACCTTTTATTTTTAAGGCATGGAAATTTAGCTTGAAGGAGTACACTAAACCCGTTTTCCTTTTTCTATCCCCTTTCCCAGACAAGGTTTCTCTGTGTAGCCTTGGCTGTCCTGGACTCGCTTTGTAGACCAGGCTGGCCTTGAACTCAGAAGAGATCCGCCTGCCTCTGCCTCCTGAGTGCTGGGATTACAGGTGTGTGCCACCTCAGTGGGCTCCCTTTTTCCCTTTTTTCTCACTTTCTTTTCATTTCTGTCTGCACTCCACTCAGGTCCCATCCAGCCCAATTTTCCGTTTACTAGACTCCATCCTCATGGGCCTCATCCTAAATGTCTCCGTCCATTATATCCTTTCTACACTCCCAAGCCTTCTGGGACATTCCTTTTCTCTCAAGTTAGGTAGGTTTGCATTTTCAGTGCTTCTGTCCTTCATGTGCTAATTTATTAACGAGGCCAGTCCATGTTGAGCCTCCAGGGTACTCATTTTGGGCGAGGTTGTGCAAACTAGGGTAACAAAGCTAACCATCTTGTCTGGAAGACTCTGAATCTTCCTTAGTCCACCCAACACGCTGTCATCTGAATTTAAATAAACAGCAGAGTCGGTTAAAATATTCACCCAAACCCCGAAGGTTCCTGTCTTGGCAACCAGGAAGTGTGAGCTCACCCTGGAGTCTATTCTACCTGCCTTGCCAAGATGTGTCCAGCAGAATTTATTTATTTATTTATTTATTTATTTATTTATTTATTTATTTATTAAAAAGTGGCCAGATTGGCTACAATGAAAATCATTTGCTGACATCTGTCTTTGAACAGCACAGGCTCCTAAAGGAGCTAATTTCGCTCTGTGTTTGTAGGTCCTCACATTTCTACATAACTTTAGGAAGTCCATATTTCCTCTCTCTCTCTCTGAGGCCTGACTAATCCTTGGCAATTGTCACTGGTGTTATCAAAATCCAGTTGTTTTAATAATAATACTTGGATTTGTGTCCCACCCCTACTTGTTTTTCAATAGCATCTTTGAGTCTCTCTATGAGGTCGAC